>NC_133146.1:8136930-8754810 GCF_048418815.1 Hemitrygon akajei
CCCCTTCCATCCTCCTCCACACCTTCTCCACGAACCCACAGTGTGCAAAGAGGTGGGTCACTGACTCCTCCTCACTGCAGTCCTCCCGTGGGCAGAGGGGCATGGAGACGACGTTCCAGGCGTACAGGAGGGATCGGACTGGGAGTCTCTAGGTCATTATACTGTGCAAGTCTGCTGGGTCATATACTGTGTCTGGTGTTCCCGGTATGGCCTCCTGTATATCAGTGAGACCTGACGCAGACTGGGAGCACTCTTACCGCCAGCCAGGCGAGGTCTTTGTGCCTGTTGGTGAGGTCTGGCAATGAGGCATTTTGCCAGATGAACTGGACGGTCTGCTCAGGGAACCACCCCACTGTGTCCATCTCGTCCTTCTCCTGCAGTGCCTGCAGGACCTTACGTGCTGACCACTGCCTGATGGCCTGTGGTCAAAGGTGTTGACCTGAGAGAACTTCTCTACGGAGGACAGGTATGGCAACGACCAGCTGACAGGGGTGTTGCGTTGGAAAGGGGCCAGACCCATCCTTCGTAGCAGGGGCGACAGGTAGAACCTGGGCACATAGTGGTACTTGGTGCCCACGTACCTGGGATCCACACACAACCTGATGCATCCACACACGAAGCTGGCCATCAGGGTAAGGGCAACATTGGGGACGTTTTTGCCCCCATTGTCCAGGGACTTGTGCACGGTGGTCCGTCTCCCATGAACTTAATATTGGGGGATATACAGTAAGTGGCCACATTGTCCGGTACTCCTGACAGGGTGGTTAGACTATCTCAGAAACTGCTTATCTCCTGGGATTCTCATACCACAGTCTCCAGAGTTTACAGAGAAAGGTGTAAAAAGTGAAAAAAACATCCAGCAAGTGGCAGTTCTGTGGGCAAAAATGCTTTGTCCATGAGAGTGGTCAGACTGGTTCCAGCTGACAGTAACTCACCCAACAGTGGTATGCAGAAGAGCTTTATTAGGTACTGAATCCTGGGCAGAGCAGTTGCCATACCAAGTTGTGATATTTCCAGATGCTTTCTGTGTTATTGATTGATAAACGTCGGTGCCAACATGCCAACGTGCCTTCTCCCTTCCTAGTAATTTGTTTCATACCGACTACATTGACTTCAAATGACCTGTGTACAAGGAGCATTGGGATGTTCGGTCTTACACCATTATGGATAACTTTGCGCACATTTTTTGATATCATGTTGGCTGTGTCTTGTTCTGCTGAATATTGTGACCATCCTGTGCTGACAGCGGAATGCAGGATGCAATTCACCCATCAGATTGAGTTGGTTGCTGATGCGAGCAACGCCTTTCACTGTATGTTTTGATATACTTGCGATAAATAAATCTAATCTTACCCACTCTAACTCTATGAAGCCTCTTTATACCCCCTTCCACATTCACAACGTCACCTAGAAAACTTGAAGATGCGACATTTGGTGCCTTCACCCAAATCGTTAATGTAGATGGAGCCCAAACACCAATCGGTGCAGGATCCCACCCGGACAGCCTGGTAAAGATACCTCCTTATTCCCATTCTTTACTTTCAGCCTAGTAATCAATTCCCGATTCCTGTCAGTATACACACCACCAGGCTCAAGCACATCCTCCATCCCGTTGTTAAAAGACTCTTGAGTGGACTTGATGTCTCAATCCACCCCGTCATGGACCTTGCACATTATTTGTTTCTGTGCACTCTAACACTCTGTCCTGTTTTAGTTTTTCCTTTATTACCACCTTGGTGTGCTTATGTATGAATTGATCTGTCTGAGTAGAGTGCAGACAAAAGTTTTCTACTGTATCTCAGTACGAGACTCTAACAAACCAGTTGCCAGTGCCCGATTTCACCAGCACTCCGTGTTCTGACCTTACCCATCAATCACCTGTGTTGGATCAAAATACATCATATCCATCGCTTCATCTGACCCATTTTATCGTGTGTGTGTGTGTGTGTGTGTGTGTGTGTGTGTGTGTGTGTGTGTGTGTGTGTGTGTGTGTGTGTGTGTGTGTGTGTGTGTGTGTGTGTGCGTGCGTGTGTGTGTGAGAGCGTGTGTGAGTGTGTGTGCGAGAGTGTGTGTGCGTGAGTGTGTGAGCGTGTGAGAGCGTGTGTGTGAGTGAGCGTGTTTCTGTGTGTGAGTTTGTGTGTGAGCGTGTGTGTGTGAGCGTGTTTGTGTGTGTGTGAGCGTGTGTGAGAGCGTGTTTGTGTGTGTGAGTTTGTGTGTGAGTGTGTGTGTGAGCGTGTTTGTGTGAGTGTGAGTGTGTGAGCATGTTTGTGTGTGTGAGTATGTTTATGTGTGTGAGTGTGTGTGTGAGAGCGTGTTTGTGTGTGTGTCAGTGTGAGTGTGTGTGTGAGAGCGTGTTTGTGTGTGTGTCAGTGTTTGTGTGTGTGAGTGTGTCAGTGTGAGTGTGTGAGAGAGTGTTTGTGTGTGTGTGTCAGTGTGAGTGTGTGTGTGTGTGTGCGCGCGCACTTGTATGCATGTGTTGGTACATACACATGACATAGAACAGCACAAGAACAAATCTTTAACGTACAATGTGCCAAACCAGTTATACTACTTAAATGCTTAACTAAACCATTCCCTTTTGCTTTGAAAATGTCCGTCTGCCTTCTTTCTCTACACGCTCATGTGTCTATGTAAAAGCGTCTTCAACAACTCTGTTACATTTCCCACCACCTCCACCCTGACAACACACTTTTCCACACTGTACCATTGTGTGAGTGTATGTGTGTGCGTTGCAGTAATGTTGAGGTCAGACAGGGAAATTCCGATATTGTGTAACATGAAACCACTGTAAGGCCTTTTTTGGCAGTGCTATCATTTCATCTGCACTGGTCGCCTCAGTCAGTGTACAGAACACTTCCCCTGGTGTGATAGGACTCATTTTCCCAAGGCCGACCGTGCTGTGCTGGCAGTGGAAGCTGCTCTCCCTGCCACCGAGCAATCTCTGTTGCTCAGGAACATAAAACAAACACGTGTCAGTTGTCAGGTCGCTCCCACTCAGCTCCAGTGAGCCTGGATCCGTCGTCGAGTGCTGTCTATGTGGAGTTTGCTTGCCCTCCTCCCTGTATTGCATTGGTTTCGCCAGGCGCTCGGAGTCTGGTGAGTAGACTGGCCACTGTGAATCGCTCTGAGTGATAGAATCTGGGGGAAGTTGACAGAAACATGGAGAGAATAAATTACACAATAAGCCAGTCAGGGGTGGGGGTGGAATTACAAGGATTCAGTGCCTTCCCTGTTGTGAGGAAATATACAAACATGGGATCGAACTGCATGGCTGGACTGCCCCTTTAAAACAGACAAACAAGCCCATCCCTGAGCTCTACAATTGCTCCTCCCTTCACAAAATACAGGACACAGCAACAGAGTAGGCCATTCGGCCCGCAATGTCTGTGCCATCCATGATGCCAATCTAACTAACCCCATCTACCAAGACCCTCTAATCCCACTTAAACATCGCCGTTGTACCTGCTCCACCATCTCCCCAAGTACTTGATCACCTCCCGGCTAAAGTTATTGTCCAATTTGCCTCCAATACTGGTAATTAATTTATTATTACCATCTGTATATATTACAGTGAAAAACGTTGTTTTACATGCCATCCATACAGATCCCAACAATGATTCAGAGAATGTACACAGTTTGCAACCTGAACTTCTTACTCTTCACAGGCATCCATGAAACAGAAAATAAGAAAGAATGAATGACAGAAAAGCGTTTGAACCCCAAAGCCCCCTGCCCCCTCCCACACACAAGCAGCAGCAAAGCATCAACCCTCCCCCTTGCCCCCACTTGCTCCAGCAAAAGCATCATCCCCCCTGTCCCCCACCCATCTTGCAAGCAGTAGCAAAGCCCCCAGAGACCAGGATCTAGAGTTCATCAAAGGCTACTGGATGTCCCAGCACTTCTCAACAGGCTCTCCCTCTCTCGAGGGCGAGGTAGAGAGAGATGTCACTCCTGCAACAATGAGAGGGAAGACCAGCACCCCACTGTTGCAGTCTGCCCCATTGCTTGTTCGAGTTCCCCAACTCGAGGACCGACAGTCTCTCACTCACCATCGAGAGATAGAGATAGAGGGAGAAATAGTGATAGAGATAGACAGAGGGTGGAGGGAGAGGAGAGAGGGAGGCTGAGAGAGAGAGAGAAAGGGAGGGAGAGAGGGGAGAGTGAGAGAGGTGAGAGATATACAGGGTAGGTTTTTGGCTCAGAGAATGGTGGGTGCCTGGAGGCAGATGAAATAGAGGTGTTGAAGAGTTTGTTAGATTGGCACATGAAAATGTAGGGAATGAGGGAGGAAGTTTAGTTATTTTGACTACATATTCAGCACAGTCATTGAGGGCCGAAGGGTCTGTTCCTGTGCTATACTGATCTATGTTCTATCCCGTCCTTTAGTTCCTCCCACTTTTCATCCACAAAACGTGTCAATAACGTCAGAGTACATGGAATTAGCCTCTGTCCAAAACACCACAGACGCTGGAACTCTGAAATAAAACAATGAATTCAGACATTTTGGCCACACCATGTGTCTGTCATCATCTACGTTGTCATAAACCTCAAAGTGCCGTGCAGTGAGGAAACTTGCCCTTTTGCCTAACTTCTCTGTACCAACCAGCTGCATAAAGAGAGAGAAAAACACACAAACATGCTTGAGGGAAAGGTGTGGCCGATTTCTCAGTATGTTTGTGAAGTATTGAGACAGGCAGAGAGAGAGAGAGAGAGAGAGAGCAGAAGGGAAGCAGATTGCAAGAAGAGTTAGTCCATTGCAGAGACTCAGAACTGTCTGTCATGCAGTAGTTCAGGGCTGCTGCCAAGTGGCAGGAGAATTACCTTAAAACAGCGATTCTCAACCTTTATCTGTTCGTGACCCACTTGTGACTGTCATTTCCCTCTGTGGCCCCCACCCTCCAGTTGCTAAAGTTTTTTTGGTCGACTGTACTAATTATTCTAAAACACAGTCAATATTTGTTTCAACAGGTTATAGGTGTTACTATTTAATAAATATGATGTTACAGGTTATAGGTGTTACATAATAAATATAATGTTACAGGTGTAAATGAAAAATAAAACTATTTCAAAGCTCTAAATAGTATCAAAATGCATTTATTATCGAAGAGTGTATAAATTATACAACCCTGAGATTTGTTTGTTTACAGGCAGTCGCAAAGCAAGGAACCCAAAAGATCCCAATTAAAATAAAGACCAACCCCCAATGCCCACAGAGAAAGAGAAAAAAGCACAAAAATAATCATGAGAACAGTAAAAGTGAGCAACAACAGCATCCTGAACCAAATTGAGTCCTTAGATACAAATCCCCGGAGCAGGCCCAAAGCCTCGGTATTCAGCTCACCGTATTAGCGAGGCAAATTGCCGCAAAGTTCACAGACACAAAGCACAGCAGCCGGGACAGTCTCACAGTCTTAGCGCGTGGAGAGAGGAGCCCCCATCTATCTAGGGCGGCATTTAAATTGTCTGAACCTCTCTCTGGGACCTAGATTTGGCGAATCGCTCCAGACCTAGATTTTGCTGCCAGAGAAGCCAGAACCAGAATAGGAGAAGTTAAAAAGCGCTTAATACTGTTACTTTGCGTGCGTATTTAGTGAGGTCCTTACAACTGATGCAAACCGGCAAGTTTTTGAATAGGTGGCTGCAACTAGGTTCAAGGTAATTGAAGATCACCTCTTTTCACAATATAATGAAGTTTACTATCTTTTGATAGCAGGTGAAGAGCCTGACTAAAGCCACATTCAACAAGATAAGATGTGGGAAATCCAATTAAAAACAACTTTGCTTTCTCCCAGAGTCATGGCAAGTTATTTTTGAATATCATTAGTTATCCAGAGATTTTGCTTGAGCTGTTGTGTCACTCGGCAGCTCGATAAAGCAGTTCTTGCAATGTGGTGCCAACACCATCCATATTCACCCCAACAGGATCCACCACCCAATCTGGAATCTGCATCTCCAGCAGGTCTCTGAACTGAAATTCCATACCAGTCTGCAGTTGTTTCAAATGATCAGATCATCAGCTTATAATTCTGTTTTAGAACTGGCCAATGAAGGAACTGGCATAAACTCAATGATGCCGTTGAAGAGTTTTCAGTTTTCCAAGGAAAGCATTAATAACTGCTTTGCATGATGTGAGATTGCAGTTTTTTTCCTTGTAACTGTTTGTTTAATAAATTCAGTTTTTCAAATAAATCTGACAAGTAAACTATGTCAGACTTAGCAGCCACAATTTGCCTTCCAAGCTGCTTATCACTTAGAAATGCTACAATATTGTCCCAAAGTGCGATGAAGTGATGAAGACAATTACTTTCTGATAATCATCCGACTCTGTATGCATTCAAAATCTTGCTGTAGCAGTTTTTGCTGAGCTTGCAGACGTTTCATCACCAGCCAAGGGAGTGCTCGTGTTTATATAGGCCCCTGTTTCTTGCCTCTGTTATGATTGCCTCCCGTTTTAGTTGACCTTGAATTCTATTGGCTCGTGTTTATTTGAGTCTTAGGGGTTCGTAGATGTTCAAAATGTTCTTCATTTTGCCCACAAAGTTGTCAAAAAAGACAGTCTTGAAGTGCATTTCATCTGATGGAGTTGATAGGCATTATTACAGCAGAAAACATCCTCCCAATTTTTTGCAGCCAAATGCTGACAGTGGATGACACAGAGTATGCAAAATTAGGGACCGCATTCTTTAACCAAGCAATGAACCCTCTGTATCTTCCTGCCATCAGGTGCACCTCACATTTTCCAGTGGAATATTGCTTCCCATGAAATAGCGCTTGACTTCTTCTAAAATACTTTCACCTTTGATAAACAAGGGAAAATCTGCAGCTGCTGGAAATCTGAGCAACACACACAAAATGCTGGAGGAACTCAGCAGGCCAGGCAGCATCTGTGGGGAGGAAAAAGTACAGTCGACGTTTCAGGCAAAAACCCTTCCGCAGGACCCTTGATATCCATCTTAACTTTTAGGCAAAAATCATTTCCTCACTGGCCTGATCATCATTCAAAAACCTAACATATGTCATCAGAATGGCTTCATTATTGTGTAATCTGCTGTCATCGATTTGCAGGGCAAATTTCTGAACTCACAGTTGTTCAGCTGGTTGCTTTTCCACATCATCTGACTTTCCATCAATGCGCATCGATACTGATGAGTTGCTCAAGCAGATAGCCTGAACAGTTTCACACGCACTGTGTTTTTAATAACAGTACAAATTATGACAGAAGCTGCAGCCAGAATCAATGATTCATCTATATTATGTGGCTTGTCAGCTTTTGCAGTTCAGTTTGAAATCTCACCTTTGTCTATCTTGCAGTATTGCCAACATTTTTTCTTAGCTGCAGCCGCCATAAGTAATCTGATATAAAAAAAAAGAAAAAATGTAAATATAGGTATTTGTGTGTGTGTCTTTATATATAAACAGTAACAATGCAATTAATTGTGTAAGCAGGCTCTAAAGAAAATAAGTAAATACCAAAGAATTATAACAATCTCCCATGAAAAAGTATCAGTGTTGAATATATATGTAAAAATAAAACTAGCTTTTTAGTCAGTATTTTTAAATATCCTTTTTTAAATGCTACTAGTGTAAAAATGTAAAATCAATGTGGCAGTATAGAGTGTGTATTTACCAAGAAAAGCGAATTGAACTTCCTTGCAGAATATGGTATCAGGGATTTAAAGGAAGGTGTAGTGGTAGATAGGGATGCAGTGGTAGAACACACGTTCTCGCCTATCTGCAGTTTAACTGTTTCTAGCAGATGACCCCACTGCACAAACTGCAGCCTTCATGTCATGTTTTATAACACACAGTGGCAGGCAAACAGAAACCGTCTCCTGTTGCACATTGGCCTGCAGGCAACGCCATTCCATTTGCAGTTTGTGATTTGGGAGTGGATGTGGAGTGGGGCTCTATGGGCCACCCTGCAGGATGTGAATACTGATTTGTGCATGGTCAAAATGATTGACGTGTTGACCCCCCCCCCCCCCCCCCGTGCATGCACACACATCAAACCAGCCGAAATGAGCTTTGCTGATACTGTGAAAGTAATGCAGGAACATTTAGAACCAAAACCATTGTTGATTGCAGAACATTTTAGGTTTCATAAACGGAAACAAAAGGAAAGGGAGTCGATTTCAGCATACGTGGCTGAATTGGAGAGATCGTCTGAGCATGGCCAACTTAGTGATGGGTTTAATAATGCACCGAGATATCGTTTAGTTTGGGGAATTTTACAATAAATCATACAAAAACTGCTGAAGCACAATTCACATTTAAAAGAGCAGTTGAAATTGCTGTATCAATGAAAACAGCAGCCAGAGACGCTATTGAGTTGAAGTCAGAAGCAATAGTGAGTGTGCACAAAATCGCAACATCTAAACAGAAGCCTCCCTGGCTGAACAAATGTGTTACCGTTGTGGCGGGGGCTCACAGACACCAAACAAATGCAGGTTTAAGGGTGAAACTTGTAGAAAATGCAACAAAGTAGGACACATACAAGGAGCATACTGGGCAGATAAAAATAAATGGACTGTACAGTGAAGAGAAAAAGATAAAAAGTCAAGTTGCAGTTTCAAAAAGATCCCTGATGCTGTTGAAGAAAAATCTGATAACAATGAGAGTGACACAGGACTGAGTAGCCTTGAGATTTATAATGTGAAAATTATCAACAGGCCAGCAATATGGCTTATACCAGAAATGAACAGCAAATTAATTAGAATGGAACTGGACACTGGCTCAGCTGTTTCAGTCATTTCACAAAATGAGTTTGAATGGCATTTCAAAGATACTGAAGACCTGCAGATATCCAACTGAGGACTTATGCTGGAGAAAAGATAACTCCAGTGAGAATGACATCCATAACAGTGAAATACAACAACCAATAAACCACATTGAACTTGGGTGTGGTAAAAACAGGAGGGCTAGCACTGTAGGGTGTGAGTGGCTGAGACAACTACGATTTAATTGGAGATCCATCCACCATTTAACAAGTACATTTCATGTCAGAGAAATGTATACATTATACATCCTGAAATTCTTCTTCTTCGCAAACATCCACGAGGGGTGCCCCAAAGAATGAATGACAGTTAAATATTAGAACTCCAAAACACCCTCTCCCACACATAAGCAGTAGCAAAGCAACGTCAACTGAAAGTGAATTAAGAAAGGTGCTGGATGATGCCCCAGCAGTGCTCAGGGACGGTCCTGGAAAACTCAAACATACCGAGGGTCAAATAATGTTAAATGAAAAAGCCACACCCAAGTTCTACAAAGCCCGGCCGGTTCCTCATACCATCTGTGATAAAGTAGCCAGTGAGCTGGATCACATGCAGGTGGAAGGAATTACTTTCAAGGTCGCGTGGAGACCATAGGCATTGTCAGTGGCCCCAGTAGCCAAGAAGAATGTGTCTGTCAGCGTCTGTGGTGATTTTAATGTCACCATCAACCCAGTACTGAAAGTAGATCAACAGCCTCTTCCCAGGATAGAGGACTTCTTTGCAAACCTTTCTGGAGGGCAACACTTCAGCAAAGTGGACCTATCTGAGGCCTACCCACAGATAGAGTTGGAAGAAGAGTCCAAAGTGTTTCTCAACATAAACACTCACAAAGAGCTTTGTCACTATAAAAGGCTTATCTTTGGAGTAGTATCTACACCAGAAAGCTATGGACCAGGTACCGCAAGGCTGCCCAGGCACTCAGAATTACCTGGATGACGTCATCGCTACCAGTGAGGATGACAAGGACCATCTCCAAAATCTGGAGACAGTGTTAAAAATATTAGGAGATTATGGATTAAGAGCATAACGCATCAAGTGTGAATTCTTTCAATCAATCATCACGTATTGTGGTCACACCATTGACGCACATGAATTACACAAGTGTGCTGAGAAAATTCAAGCAGTGATGGATGCCCCAAACTAAAGGATGTGTCACAGATGTGGTGCTTTTTAGGATCTGCCTATTTCTATAACTGGTTACCACCAAACTTGGCTACTGTGCTCCACCCTTTGAGTTCATTACTACAGATCAGGAAGAAATGGCAATGGACAAAGCAATGTGAGGTGGATTTCAAATAGTAAAGGAAATGGCGACATCAGACACTGTACTCAAACATTATGATCCACATCATCAAGTGAAATTTGCCTTATGCTATAGGTGCAGCCATGTCACATGTTATGAGTGATGGAAGTGACCACCCCATTCACTTACTGTAACATAGAAACATAGAAAACCTACAGCACAATACAGGCCCTTCAGCCCACAAAGCTGTGCCGAACATGTGCTTACCTTAGAAATTACCAAGGGTTAGCCATAGCCCTCTATTTTTCTAATCTCCATGTACCTATCCAGGAGTCTCTTAAAAGACCCAATCGTATCCACCTCCAGCAACATTGCCGGCAGCTCATTCCACGCACTCACCACTCCCTGTGTAAAAAACTTACCCCTGACATCTCCTCTGTACCTGCTTACAAGCACCTTAAAACTGTTCCCTCTCGTGTTAGCCATTTCAGCCTTGGGAAAAAGCCTCTGACTATCCACACGATCAATGCCTCTCATCATCTTATACACCTCTATCAGGTCACCTCTCATTCTCCATCTCCTCTGCACCCTTTCTATAGTTTCCTTCCCATAGTGAGGTGACCAGAACTGAACGCAGTACTCCAAGTGGGGTCTGACCAGGGTCCTATATAGCTGTAACATTACCTTTCAGCTATTGAACTCAATCCCATGGTTGATGAAGGCCAATACATATGCATTCTGTACCACATAGTCAAACCTGTGCAGCAGCTTTGAGCATCCTATGGACTCAAACCCCAAGACCCCTCTGATGCTCCACACTGCCAAGAGTCTTACCATTAATACTATATTCTGCCATCATATTTGACCTATCGAAACAAACCACCTCACACTTATCTGGGTTGAACTCCATCTGCCACTTCTCAGCCCAGTTTTGCATCCTATCAAAGTCCCATTGTAACCTCTGACAGCCCTCCACACTATCCACAACACCCCCAACCTTTGTGTCATCAGCAAATTTACTAACCCGTACCTTCACTTCCTCATCCAGGTCATTTATAAAAATCACAAAGAGAAGGGGTCTCAGAACAGATGCCTGAGGCACACCTCTGGTCACCGACCTCCATGCAGAATACGACTCGTCTACAGCCACTCTTTGCCTTCTGTGGGAAAGCCAGTTCTGGATCCACAAAGCAATGTCCCCTTGGATCCCATGCCTCCTTACTTTCTCAATAAGCCTTGCATGGGGTACCTTATCAAATTCCTTGCTGAAATCTATATACACTACATCTACTGCTCTACCTTCATCAATGTGTTTAGTCACATCCTCAAAAAACTCTATCAGGCTCATAAGGCACGACCTGCCCTTGACAAAGTCATGCTGACTATTCCTAATCATATTACTCCTCTCCAAATGTTCATTAAATCCTGCCTCTCAGGATCTTCTCCATCAACCTACCAACCACTGAAGTAAGACTCACTGGTCTATAATTTCCTGGACTATCTCTACTCCCTTTCTTAAATAAGGGAACAGCATCTGTAACCCTCCAATCCTCCGGGAACTCTCCCATCCCCATTGATGATGCAAAGATCATTGCCAGAGGCTCAGCAATCTTCTCCCTCACCTCCCACAGTCTGGGGTATACTGTACCTCGTTTGGTCCTGGTGATTTATCCAACTTGATGCTTTCAAAAAGCTCCAGCACATCCTCTTTCTTAAAGTCTATATGCTCAAGCTTTTCAGTCTGCTGCAAGTCATCCCCACAATTGCCAAGATCCTTTTCTGTAGTGAATACTGAAGCAAAGTATTCATTAAGTACCCCTGCTATCTCCTCCAGTTCTATACACACTTTTCCACTGTCACACTTGATTGGTCCTATTCTCTCACATCTTATCCTCTTGCTCTTCACATACTTGTAGAATGCCTTGGGGTTTTCCTTAATCCTGCTCATCAAGGCCTTCTCATGGCTCCTTCTGGCTCTCTTAATTTCATTCTTAAGCTCCTTCCTGCTAGCTTTATAATCTTCTAGATCTCATCATCACCTAGTTTTTTGAACCTTTCGTAAGCTCTTCTTTTCTTCTTGACTAGGTTTCAACAGCCTTTGTACACCATGGATCTTGTACCCTATCATCCTTTCCCTGTCTCATTGGAACAAACCTCTGCAAAATCCCACTCAAATATCCCCTGAACTTTGCCACATTTCTTCCGTACACTTCCCTGAGAACATCTGCTCCCAATTTATGCCTCCAAGTTCCTGCCTGATAGCTTCATATTTCCCCTTAGTCCAATTAAACATTTTCCTGACTTGTCTGTCCTATCCCTCTCCAATGCTATTGTAAAGGAGATAGAATTATGATCACTATCTCCAAAATGCTCTCCCACTGAGAAATCTGACACCCAACCAGGTTCATTTCCCAATACCAGGTCAATATTTAGCCTCTCCCCTTGTAGGCTTATCTACATATTGTGTCAGGAAACCTTCCTAAACACACCTAATAAACTCTACCCATCTAAACACCTTGCTCTAGGGAAATGCCAGTCAATATTGGGGAAATTAAAATCTCCCATCACGACAACCCTGTTATTATTACACCGTTCCAGAATTTGTCTCCCTATCTGCTCCTTGATGTCCCTATTACTATTGGGTGGTCTATAAAAAATACCCAGTAGAGTTATAGACCCCTACCAGTTTCTAACTTCCACCCATAGAGACTCAGTAGATGATCCTTCCATGACCTCCTCCTTTTCTGCAGCCATGACACTATCTCTGATCAACAGTGCCACACCTCCACCTCTTTTGCCTCCCTCTCTGTCCCTTCTGAAACATCTAAAGCCTGGCACTTGAAGTAACCATTCCTGCCCCTGAGCCATCCAAGTCTCTGTAATGGCCACAACATCATAAGCTCCAAGTACTGATCCACGCTCTAAACTCATCCGCTTTGTTCAAATTGCTTCTTGCATTAAAATAGACACATCTCAAACCTTCAGTCTGAGCGCGTCCCTTCTCTATCATCTGCCTATCCTCCCTCTCACACTGCCTACCAGTTTCCTCTACTTGTGAGCCAACCGCCCCTTCCTCCGTCTCTTCAGTTCGGTTCCCACCCTGGCTGCAGAGAAAAATTACGTGCAGATTGACTCACCGGCTTTGAATCCTGTTTGGGTGTAAAACATTTCAACCAGTACTTTTATGGGAGAGAGTTTACTCTCATTACCGATCATCAGCCACTACCAGTGTCCATTTTCAATACATAGAGGAGTGTTCCACTAACAGCCCCAGCACAAACATAGAGATAGACCCTGTTTCTTGGAGGACACAAGTACAAGATCGAATTCAAGAGGATGACTAATCATGGAAATGCTGATGGATTCTCCCATTTACCCTTGGAAAAGGAAATACCTGAAAAAAACTTCAAAAGAGGATACTTTTCTTGACGTATTCTCCTGGATACAAATGGAAAGTCTCCCTATTATGGCAGAGGGGATCCAAAGGGAAACAGAAAAGACCCCAAACTGTTCCAGGTCTACATGGCAACCCAGAATGGCTGGAATGTGCAGCAGAAATTCCATTTCCCCCATTTTTACCAGCAATATGATGAACTTGCTCTTGAAAGGGGTTATCTTTATGTGGGGATTGAGTATAGTTGTACCATCCAAGCTGAGAGCTGAAGTGTTGGAGGAGCTACATACCGGTCATCTAGGCGCGGTCAAAATGAAAGTGTTGGCTCGAAGCTTTATCTGGTGGCCTGGGATAGATCAGCAGATTGAACAGCTTGCCAGAAGAGTTCCCAATAGCCTCCACTACAGTCTCACACACTGTTGATGAGCTGAGAAGCCTCTTCCCAAGGACTGGTGTTCCAGAACACTTCGTCAGTGACAATGGACCACAGCTTGTTGCAGAACAGTTTCAATCATTCCTGAAAATGAATGGAATAAGATTTATTACATCAGTCACAAATGGCTTGGTGGAGAGGTTTGTCCAGAGTCCAGAGAACTCAGTTTTTTATGTGTAATTTTTCAGAATTAGCTTTAAAATCACTGGCAGATGTCGTGAAATTCATTAACTTTGCAACAGCAGTCCATAATAATAGAGAAAAAAATTGTAAATTACAGTAAGTGTGAGTGTGTGTGTGTGTGTGTGTATATTAAGTAGTCAACTTAAATAAGTAGTGCAAAAAATAAAAATAAAAATGTAGTGAGGTAGTGTTCATGGGTTCAATGCCCATTCAGAAATTGGATGGCAGAGGAGAAGAAGCTGTTCCTGAATCGCTGAGTGTGTGCCTTCAGGCTTCTGTACCTCCTGCCAGATGGTAGCAATGAGAAGAGGGCATGTCCTGGTTGATGGGGGTCCTTAATGATGGATGCCACCATTTTGAGGCATCGTTCCTTGAAGATGTCCTGGATACTACAGAGACTACTGCCCATGATGGAGCTGACTAAGTTTACAATATTTTGTAACTTACTTTGATCCTGTGCAGTAAACCCACTCACCCCCATACCAGACAGTGATACAGCCAATTAGATTGCTCTCCACAGTACATCTGTAGAAATTTGCAAATGTTTTTGGTGACATACAAAATCTCTTCAAATACCTAATGAAATATAGCTGCTGTCTTGCCTTCTTTTTGGCTGCCTTGACCAGGTTAGATCCTCAGAGATCTTGACATGCAGGAACTTGAAGCTGCTCACTCTCTCCACTTCTGATCCCTCTATGAAGATTGGTGTGTGTTCCCTCATCTTACCCTTCCTGAAGTCCACAATCAGCTCTTTGGTCTTACTGATGGTGAGTGCAAGGTTGCTGCTATGACACCACTCAGCTAGCTGATATATCTCACTCCTGTACGGCCTCTTGTCACCATCTGAGATTCTGCCAACAATAGTTATGTCATCAGCAAATTTATAGATGGTATTTGAGCTGTGCCTAGCCACACAGTCATGGGTATAGAGAGAGTAGAGCAGTGGGCTAAGCACACACCTCTGAAGTGTACCAGTGTTGATTGTCAGCGAGATAGAGACGTCATTTCCAATCCCACAGATTGTGGTCTTCCGGTTAGAAATAGTTTTTCATATTCTATTGTATTTCTTTATTTTCTTGTAAAGCGCATGTCAGAAAATATATATCATGTTAGTATGTGGTGACATGTACATACGTGGATAATAATTTTATTTTGACTTTTGAGTATCTGCAGAATCTCTTGTATTTATCCTGTTACTCTTACCCCAACGAGACTGAAGGACTGAAGGGTTTCATCTTATTTCAACGTAGGTTAAAACCTAAATTGGATTGTGGTCATATCCCCATCAACCCCTACTTACCTGGACCCACTGATCACCTGCCAGTCCTGCCTTCCCTCTCCCCTTCATATCCTTAGACCACAGTAATGTTGTGGTTAGCAGAACACTTCACAGTGCCAACATCAATTCCACCGCTGGCTGTGAAGAGTTTGTGTTGTTGATGTTTCAGGTGAAAGCCCTGTATCAGGACTGAGAGTGGAGGGGAGGGGTCTGATAAGTGGAACCACCTAAGGGCGAAATAACAGGGAGTTTGGAGAGGTGATATGTGCTCCTTTCTCCTTCTCTACACCCAGGTCCCCTCATTCACCAACCACCCTCCAAACCACGTCCTTTCCTCTCTCCCTTCTTGCCTGTCGACATTACCTCCCCTTGATCACCTGCCTGTCCTGCCCCACCCTCCGCCCTACATCTTTATACCGCAGCACGGTTGTGTGGCAGTTGCTGTAATACCCCACAGCGCCCACTGTAAGATCATGGTTTAATTCCCGCCACCATCTGTAAGCAGTTTGTACGTTCTCCCCATGACCGTGTGGGTTTCCTACCACAGTCCAAAGACGCTCAGCTTAGCATTAGCCGGAGTGGTTCTTGCAGCGTGAATTCCTGTCAGATTCTTTGAATGGAAGTATTCATGTCCACTAACCATAACACTGCGTCTGTGTCTGTTTTTCCAGGAACTCTGTGTGCGTGACAGCAGAAGCTGGTTGAAATTTCCCCATGGTGTCCAGCTGTGAGAACTGGATTCCTAGACTTGTGATTACCCAATGTTCAGTCTATGGACCTAGTTCCCCAGTTTGGCTACTGACTGACCGCAGAGTGTGCCCAGCTCTGACAAGGCAAAGACCTTCTTTCCTTCCTCTGCTCCGCTGTACTCCCACTCCATATGAGCGAACCAAGAGTAATCGGTGACAGAGACTTGTTGGATTGGCCAAGACAACAAGTGGAAGAGTCTAATCATATTGCAGAGAGTGTACCCTACAAAGCTCCCTCTCACCCTTCCTCATTTAAACCCACTAGTGTTATCATTTGTTCCTGTCTCTGCCTGTGTTTGACAGGTCACCCTAACATCTAACTTCACACTCCACTTCCCACCCCTCCTCCACTCCATCCCCAACCTCCACCCACTCCTCCTCCACTCCCATCTCCAACCTCCACCCACTCTCCTCCACTCCACCTCCAACCTCCACCCACTCCTCCTCCACTCCATCCCCAACCTCCACCCACTCCTCCTCCACTCCATCCCCAACCTCCACCCACTCCTCCTCCACTCCACCTCCAACCTCCACCCACCCTCCTCCACTCCACCTCCAACCTCCACCCACTCTCCTCCACTTCATCCTCAATTTCCACCCTCTCCTCCTCCACTCCATCCCCGATTTCCACCCTCTCCTCCTCCACTCCATCCCCAATTTCCACCCACTCCTCCTCCACTCCATCTCCAACCTCCACCAAACTTCCTCCACTCCATCCCCAACCTCCACCCACCCTCCTCCACTCCATCCCCAACCTCCACCCACCCTCCTCCACTCCATCCCCAACCTCCACCCACTCTCCTCTACTCCCTCCAACCTCCACCCACTCTCCTCCACTCCACCTCCAACCTCCACCCACTCTCCTCCACTTCATCCTCAATTTCCACCCTCTCCTCCTCCACTCCATCCCCGATTTCCACCCTCTCCTCCTCCACTCCATCCCCAATTTCCATCCACTCCTCCTCCACTCCATCTCAACCCCTCCTCCACTCCATCTCCAACCTCCACCAAACCTCCTCCACTCCATCCCCAACCTCCACCCACCCTCCTCCACTCCATCCCCAATTTCCACCCACTTCTCCTCCACTCCATCTCCAACCTCCACCCACCCTCCTCCACTCCATCTCAACCCCTCCTCCACTCCATCTCCAACCTCCACCAAACCTCCTCCACTCCATCCCCAACCTCCACCCACCCTCCTCCACTCCATCCCCAATTTCCACCCACTTCTCCTCCACTCCATCTCCAACCTCCACCCACCCTCCTCCACTCCATCTCAACCCCTCCTCCACTCCATCTCCAACCTCCACCAAACCTCCTCCACTCCATCTCCAACCTCCACCCACCCTCCTCCACTCCACCTCCACCCACTCTCCTCCACTCCATTCCTATCATTCAACCTTTAATGATGATAGCTAAATGAAACAGCATTGCTCCAGGGCCAAGGTGCAAATCACATTACCGACAGCACACAGCACGAACAGCACATATGGTTACACTTTCAGCAATGCATACAGTCACAAAGAAGAACGAAATAATCTACCCCAAGTATCGGAGTGACATGACTGCAGAAATTATGGTAAATTGTCCTGACCAAGCTTGCTCTTCTACCGAGCAAACACTGGAGAGCAGCACCGATGGGAGGGGCTGCCCCCACCCAACCTAAGAACGGACTCCAGCTCGCCTCCCAGAGGCTCTTCCACACAGCCTCAATCTTTCTCTGCTGGTCGGCTGACACAGGCTCAGCCTGGTCCTTGCGTCAACCAAGGCAACACAGCCCGCCGACATCAGCCTGGCCAATAAACCAGTGAACTGGACTACATTACCAA
The DNA here is from genome assembly GCF_048418815.1 of Hemitrygon akajei. Lineage (NCBI taxonomy): Eukaryota > Metazoa > Chordata > Chondrichthyes > Myliobatiformes > Dasyatidae > Hemitrygon > Hemitrygon akajei. The sequence continues at coordinate 8,154,815 of NC_133146.1, forward strand.
TGTCCACAGGGTCTTGCGATCACAAGAAAAAGGTCCAAGATAATCGCCCGCACTGCACACCGTCCAACAGTATGTGACTAGTCCAGGGGACAACACAACAATGGTATGCAATGTCCAGCTCCATCACTATCAAGTACACAGTTGATGGGACAGTCCTGCTTGATGTTCTTAGTATCCAGCAGTGACTTGTGATCGTAAAAATGATGTACAAGATGAACAAACACACCTTTGGTTGGGCCCAGGGTGGCTGCTGCATCCAAGCGCGACTGGAAGCAACTGCCGTCACAGAGAGTATCCTCACATTGTGTCTGCTTCAGCGCTGCGTCCTGTCACAACACACAAAAACTACAACAATCTGTCAGGTCAGGAGAGAGGGTCATTAGCTGCAGTCCACCATTACTGCAGGACTTAGATGGGTCCGGAACAAAGAAGTGAAAGAAATCTTTGCGGACAATACCTGCTTTGCAAGCTGCCTTGTCCAAAACCCTTCTGGAGAGCGCAACAGGGCTATTAAAACAAAAACTTCATGCCATCTTAAAAGCTTTTCCCTCAGGCAGTTATCCTGATCAACCATTCTAGTTACCCCCACCCCTACCCCTTCTATCGATTACCTCAGTCACTGCAGTTCACACTAAACACTTCAAACCACTTTTTGTAACACTGTTTACATTGTAAATACATGCTGGCATTGATGGATTTATTGATTTGTGCATATTTTACTCGATATCTGTCCTTTAACTTTATTTGTTTTCTTTATTTACACGTAATTCTTTATTGTTTACATAATCTTTGTCATTGTTGAACGTTGGTGTTTATTACCACAGCAAATTCACAATGCATGTAAATGCACATGGTGAATCAAATGTATTTTTGATCCCTGCTACATCGAGAAATGTAAGTGTCAAAGTCAAGTTCATTGTCAAGTATCATGATGCAAGTAGTCAGTAAACTTTCCACAGCACATTTTGTTAAGAGTATTCGATGTTTTAGCTGAACCTCCTAAAAAAGTAAAGATGCCGCACTTCCCTTAAGTTTGCTCTATACATTGGGCCCGTGACAGGTCATGTTAAAACCCAGGGATTTGAAGCTGCTGGCTCGTTCCACCATTGACTCCCCAATGTAGACAGGTACACGATCACTCACCTTCCCCTTCCTGAAGTCAACAATCAGTTCCTGAGTTTTACTGAGGTTGAGTGGTATGACAGTAAAGGGGACAGCACACCTTATTAGTACCAAATTCATGGAATGTACACAAGACGGTTTTCCACATTAATATGTTCAGGAAGTGACTAGAAAAGGAGGCTATTTTAGATCTACTATTGTGCAAAGAGGAAGGGCTTGATAACAACAGAAGGAAGACTGCAACTTTTGCCTTGAGTTTGAAAGTTATGTAGTTCCAACCTAAAAACTCAAGTCTTCATTTTAAGGAAACGAAGTTAGAAGTTTAAGTTTAAAAATCGAACTTGAAAAATAGGGAAGTAGAGATGACCCCAGATTACGGGAATAATGTTTGCCTAGAATAAGGGGGGGAGGAGAGAAGGGGGGAAGAGGGGTGAGAGAGAAGGGGGGAGAGGGGAGAGAGTGAGGGGTAATTGAGAAGGGGAAGGGGGGAGAAAGTGAGGGGGGAGAGAGGGGAAGAGAGAGGGGAGGGAGGGGGGAGAGGGGGAAAGAGAGGGGGAGAGAGAGGGAGAAGGGAGAGTGGGTAGGGAGAGAGGGAAAGAGAGAGAAAGAAGGGGGAAGAGAGAGTGGGGAAAGAGAGAGGTGGGAGGGGGAAGACAGAGAGGAGGTAGAGAGGGGAGGAAGAGAGAGGGGAAAGAGAGGGGAAGAGGGGGAAGAGAGGGGAGAAGGGAGAAGGGGAAGAGAGAGGGAGGAAGAGAGGGGGAAAGAGAGGGGGGAAGGGAGAGGGGGAAGTGGGGCAGGGAGAGTGATTTTTGCCTAGAATATGGAATATTTCCTAACATGAAGCCACACCATCTGTTTGCACATCGGAAAATGCCAGTTTTATTTGTCACAGATACATCAAAACAGATAGTGAAATGCATCGTTTGCATCAATGGCCAATACAGAGCGAGAAGGTGCTGGGGGCAGCCACAAGTGTCCCCATGTTTCTGGCACCAACATGACATGCCCACAATGTACTAACCCTAAACCATACACATTTGGAACATGGGAGGAAACCAGAGCACCCGGAGTAATCCCACATGGTCACAGGGAGAACCTGTATGGGATCTGGGTATGTGTGATCTTTGAAGTGGAATAAATATGGAGCATAGAACATAGAATAGTACAGTACAGGCCCTTTGGCCCACAATGTTGTGCCAACCCTTAAACCCTGCCTCCCATATAACCCCCCACTTTAAATTCCTCCATATACCTGTCTAGTAGTCTCTTAAACTTCACTAGTGTATCTGCCTCCACCACTGACTCAGGCAGTGCATTCCACGCACCAACCACTCTGAGTAAAAAACCTTCCTCTAATATCCCCCTTGAACTTCCCTCCCCTTACCTTAAAGCCATGTCCTCTTGTATTGAGCAGTGGTGCCCTGGGGGAGAGGCACTGACTGTCCACTCTATCTATTCCTCTTAATATCTTGTACACCTCTATCATGTCTCCTCTCATCCTACTCCTCTCCAGAGAGTAAAGCCCTAGCTCCCTTAATCTCTGATCATAATGCATACTTTCTAATCCAGGCAGCATCCTGGTAAATCTCCTCTGTACCCTTTCCAGTGCTTCCACATCCTTCCTATCGTGAGGCGACCAGAACAGGACACAATACTCCAAGTGTGGCCTAACCAGAGTTTTATAGAGCTGCATCATTACCTCACGACTCTTAAACTCTATCCCTCGATTTATGAAAGCTAACACCCCATAAGCTTTCTTAACTAGCCTATCTGTCTGTGAGGCAACTTTCAGGGATCTGTGGACATGTACCTCCAGATCCCTCTGCTCCTCCACACTACCAAGTATCCTGCCATTTACTTTGTACTCTGCCTTGGAATTTGTCCTTCCAAAGTGTACCACCTCACACTTCACCGGGTTGAACTCCATCTGCCACTTCTCAGCCCACTTCTGCATCCTATCAATGTCTCTCTGCAACCTTTGACAATCCTCTACACTATCCACAACACCACCAACCTTTGTGTCGTCTACAAACTTGCCAACCCACCTTTCTACCCCCACATCCAAGTTGTTAATAAAAATCACAAAAAGTAGGGGCCCCAAAACCGATCCTTGTGGGACACCATTAGTCACAACCCTCCAATCCGAATGTACTCCCTCCACCACGACCCTCTGCTTTCTGCAGGCAAGCCAATTCTGAATCCACCTAGCCAAACTTCCCTGGATCCCATGCCTTCTGACTTTCTGAATAAGCCTACCATGTGGTACCTTATCAAGTGCCTTACTAAAATCCATGTAGATCACATCCACTGCACTACCCTCATCTAAGAATACGTACACAATGCTGGAAGAACTCAGCAGGTCAGGCAGCATCCGTGAGAAAAGAGTAGCCAATGTTTCGGGCCGAGACCCTTCCCTCATCTATATGCCTGGTCACCTCCTCAAAGAACTCTAACAAGTTTGTTAGACACAATCTGCCCTTCACAAAGCCATGCTGACTGTCCCTGATCAGACCATAATTCTCTAAATGCCCATAGATCCTATCTCTAAGAACATTTTCCAACAGCTTTCCCACCACAGACGTAAGGCTCACTGGTCTATAATTACCCAGACTATTCCTACTACCTTTTTTGAACAAGGGGACAACATTCGCCTCCCTCCAATTCACTGGTAACATTCCTGTGGACAACGAGGACATAAAGATCCTAGCCAGAGGCTCAGCAATCTCTTCACTCATCTTGTGGAGCAGCCTGGGGAATATTCCATCAGGCCCCAGGGACTTAACCTTCCTAATGTATTTTAACAACTCTAACACCTGCTCTCCCTTAATATCAACATGCTCCACAGCATCAACCTCACTCATATTGTCCTCACCGTCAAGTTCCCTCTCATTGGTGAATACCGAAGAGAAGTATTCATTGAGGACCTTGCTCACTTCCACAGCCTCCAGGCACATCTTCCCACCTTGATTTCTAATCGGTCCTACCTTCACTCCTGTCATCTTTTTGTTCTTCACATAATTGAAGAATGCCTTGGGGTTTTCCTTTACCCTACTCGCCAAGGCCTTCTCATGCCCCCTTCTTGCTCTCCCCAGCCCCTTCTTAAGCTCCTTTCTTGCTCAATAGACCCATCTGATCCTTGCTTCCTAAACCTCATGTATGCTGCCTTCTTCCACCTGACTAGATTCTCCACCTCACTTGTCACCCATGGTTCCTTCACCCTACCATTCTTTATCTTCCTCACCGGGACAAATTTATCCCTAACCCCTGCAAGAGATCCCTGAACATCGACCACATATCCATAGTACATTTCCCTGCAAAAACATCATCCCAATTCACACCCGCAAGTTTTAGCCTTCTAGCCTCATAATTTGCTCTTCCCCAATTAAAAATTTTCCTGTCCTCTCTGATTCTATGTAAATGTACTCTAATTAAATTTGTGTGAAAATTAATAAAAGTTTGAACACAAATGCGAATCAATTCCTTATTCACACTTAATCATTTGGTAGTGATTTGTGAATTCCATTACCCTGTCAGCTGTAACACAGGGGTTGCTGGCTGTGAGTACATCGAGAGGACTATGCTGTTCTGGCTCCCCTTACTGAAACAAGCTTATACTGGCATTGCAGGCCGTCCAAAAGACACTCACTGGTCTTGGGAAGACAGCCCTATTTCTGACGGCTGAGGAAATTAGAAGAACGAGAGGTGATCTTATTGAGAAGTACAAGAGTCTCAGGGGACTTACAGGGATTTAGTTACTTGATGAGCGGTCGTTCATTAAAAACGGTGAAACCAGATCCTGGATTCTGACAAGCAAGGCAGCTGGACAGAAGAGAATCCACTGGAGGAGCTCGGCGATTCGAACAACATCTATGAGAGGGAAGTAATTGTCAGTGTCTCAGATTGTAGGCCTGCATTGCGACTGAGAGAGCGAAGGGTGATAACTGTAAACAGATATGGGATGAACGACAGGGAGTTTGGAGAGGGGAGGATGGGGAGAGTGACAGAGGCTGGGAGTTGATAAGAATTAGTTCATTTCTCTTTCAGTTCCACCCAGATCCCCTCACTCCCCACCCCCTTTCCAAACCACCCCACCACCCAGTTTCCTTCCTCTCACTCTTCTATCCAATGACTTCCTCGTCTGTAGACTGAATGTTTTAAAGCTAATATTTCATCCCTCTCCCTGCTACACTTTCAGTCCAGATGGAGGGTCTCAATGTGAAACATCAGCTGTCCATTGCCCTCTACAGAGGCCCCCTGCTCCACAGGGTTTCCCTAAGGACTTTTCACTGGGAGGATGAGCCAGGCTCCCGAGGCCCGTGCTAGGCTCTGCCCTGTTTGGCCAATAGATGGTGCTCACACGCCTCCGAAGGACCGGAGCTCCTGACCGCAGCGTTCCCATGACAACCACAAACTTGAACTCGACAGAGGGAGGAAGTCTCCTCCTCCCAAATCATCCCCCCCCCCCCGCCATTCCAGCTCTCATGCCCCAGATGAGGCCAAGTCTGTGAGGTTCCTACTATGACCTTATCAGTCACTCCTAAAACACCTCGGAGGAGGAAGGGAGGGGGAGAGAGAGGGAGACAGACAGTGGGGGAAGAGCTGGTGAGGGGGAGGGAGAGGGGAGAGGTTAAATAAAGAGGTGAGGGGGGGGTGGGAGCTGTGAGGATGGGGGAAGAACGAGGGGAAGGAGATACAGGGAGACATAGACAGAGACAGATAGATCTTTCTATTCTGAGGCTGTCCGGGACGCTCCCATAATTGAGAACACTCTTTTGTTTCATTGTGATCCCACAATCTTTTTTTCTCAGCCCCAGTGAGTCTCGGCCCTGAGCCAACAAATGCTCCTCACACATTAACTCATTCATTACCAGGGTCCTCCTCATGAACCTCCTCTGGACCCTCCCCAAGACGAGCACAACCCTTATCGGTGAAAATGTGTTTTCCCTTCATTCTGAGTATAAGACGACCATGATTACTTTTTCTCTTGTCTTTTTTTTAATTTGTTCTTTATTCTTGTAAGACCATACCCTCCAAGTTTTTCTGCCTCATTCTTGACGTGGAGAACCTGGGGTCCGACGCAGCAGCCCCCTCTAGTGGCAGGCATAAACCTTGCGGTCAGAGCCGAGCAGTTCCTGCACCAGCACAGACCTGCAGTGTGGGATTCTGGTTCCTTGTCCCAGTGCTGCTGCAGACAACTTCCCTTTGATGAAACAAACGGTTCCAATGCACCTTACAGGAGTTTTATTTATTGAGATACAGACTGGAAAAGGCCCTTCGAACTGCCGATTCAATCATCGCTCATTCATGGGACAACTTACAATGACCTACCAACCGGTAGATCTTTGTGCGGTGGTCAGAATCCGGAGCACCCAGAGGAAACGCATACAGTCACGGGAAGAATGTAAAAACTCCTCACTGGCAGTGGTGGGAGGGACATTAGGAGAAAATGCTCCACAAGCAAAATAGTGCAGATGCTGTAGATCTGAATAAACAGTATAGAGAATGTTTGCAAAGTCATTAACCATTCATGTCAAACTTCAATATTTTTCCATGACTTATTCATATTTTATTTCGTAACGTAGTGATTTTTTATGTATTGCACAGTACCCAAAACAACAAATTTGTAACATGTCGGTGATAATAAATCTGATTTTGAGATATTGGTGATATAAAACATTAAAACATAGAATTTAAAACTTAGATTACCACTACAGCTGCAATATCACATTTCACAAGTCTCACTGTGAGATTTCAGATTGCCTATCTAGAAATTATGCAAAGAAATAGACTTTGCAGGACTGAACCTCATATAAAAGTCTTTTAACATACAAGTAAACAAATTGACTCCTAATAAATGTTTTGGATCTTAATCACACCCATAGCTGACTCCTGACCACATGTTAATCAGGCAAGTGCTGACGTCTAAGTTTAAGGAGCAGATGGCACTGCTGGGTTCAATATTGTATGATTGGGGTTTTCACATCTGGAGCTGTATGGGTTCCCTGGGGTGGTCAGCAAACTGGCCTCAGTAAACGGCCCCTGGTGTGCAGGTGAGAGGTAGACATTGGGGTTGGAGGGCGCGGGGTGAAAGTTTGGGGACTGTGCGGACAACTGTACGATTAGTGCAAGTGCAGGGGCAGCACAGTAACACAGCAGTGAGTGTAATCGCTTTACAGCTTCAGCCATCGCTGTCTGCAAGGAGTTTGTACGTTCTCTCCGTCACCGCTAATGGTTTCCCCCCGCAAGCCAAAGATGCGCGGCCGGGGTTAGTGCGCTGTGGCTTGCTGTGTTAGTGCCAGGAGCGCGGCGACGCTTTCGGCTGCCCCCGGCACATCCTCGGACTGTGTTAGTCGTCATGTATTTTGATGTTTCGATGCACATGTGACAAGTAAAGCTTATCTTCCGTTTGTTTATTACCAAGGACACAGTGGGCTGAAGGGTTTATTTATTATATGCATGCCTCTAACTCAAATAACTGAAGAGGAAAAGCAAATCGATCCCTTCACAACCAAGCAGAGTGTCCAAGGTTGGGAACTAAATATTCCAGGATACTTTTTGAAGAGATGAGCAAAGAGAGGTAGGAGAATGAGAGAGAGCGAGAGCTGGGAGGGGGGGAGAGAGAGAGAGAGAGAGAGAAAGAGCGTGAGCGAGCGAGCCCGGGAGAGAGAGAGTGAGTGAGAGCTGGCGTGGGAGAGAGAGGAGAGAGGGGAGAGAGAGAGGAGAAGAGGGGAGAGAGAGGAGAAGAGGGGGGGAGAGAGGAGAGAGAGGAGAGAGGGGAGAGAGAGAGGAGAAGAGGGGGGAGAGAGAAGAGGGGAGAGAGGAGAAGAGGGGAGAGAGAGGAGAAGAGGGGGGAGAGAGGAGAAGAGGGGGAGAGAGGAGAAGAGGGGGAGAGAGGGGAGAGAGAGGAGAAGAGGGGGGAGAGAGGGGGAGGGGGAGAGACAAAAGCAGCACGATGGAACAGGCAGTTCAGATGTTAGTGGGGGGGGGGGGGTATATTACTGTAGCAGGTTGTGTCGTGCTATTACAGCCCCAGCAATTGGAAGAACAGAGTTCATTCCCACCACGGGCTCCCCATGCCCACTGGGTTTCCACTGGGTGCTCTGCTTTCCTCCCACATACAGGTTAGGGTTAGAAAGTTGTGGGAATGCTACTTTGGGAAGAGTGGCAACACTTAACGGCTGTTCCAAGCACATCTTCAGCCATTTCACCCGATGTTTCAATGTACCTGTGACAAATAAAGCTAATATTTCAAAAATCAAATTGCACAACTAGATTGGGGGAGGCAACAGCTAGCAGGGGGGAGTTGGACATCAGCAGTAGGAACGCAGGCTGTAACGTACACGGGAAGATGGAGGTGCCTGACGCCAGGCCTTTAATCTACATACGGAGTGGGAGGAACAAATTAGTAATAATGTAGCATCTAAACCCTTCTCCCTTCAGGCAGAACGTGCACAGACATACAGACTCATGGACAGCTTCAATCCCCGGTTGTCAGATTGTTAAACAGACTCCTGACCTCACTATATACCTCATTATGATCTTTCACTTTATTGTTTGTCCACACTGCACCTTCTGCTCTTTTTACTTAAAGATACAGGACATTCCAGCCCAATAAGCCCGTGCTGCCAAATCACCCCCATGTGACTACCAGCCCTCATGTTTTTGGAGTGTGGGAGGGAACAGGAGTATCTGGAGGAAACCCACGCAGCCTCAGAGAGACGGTAGACAGTGGCAGATTTGAACCCAGGGTGCAGGCACAGTAATACTGTTAGGTTAACCACTATGCTACTGTGCTGCCCACTCTGTAGCTGTTACACTTTACTCTGCATTCTGTTATTGTTTTACCTTGTTCTACCTCAATGCACTGTGTAATGATCTGATCTCTTCCCAGAGAAGACAAACATTTCTCTGATCTTTTCCCAGACAAGTCGAGCATTTCCCTGATCTTTTCCCAGACAAGTCGAGCATTTCCCTGATCTTTTCCCAGACAAGTCGAGCATTTCCCTGATCTTTCCCCGGGCAAGTCGAGCATTTCCCTGATCTTTCCCCGGGCAAGTCGAGCATTTCCCTGATCTTTCCCCGGGCAAGTCGAGCATTTCCCTGATCTTTTCCCAGACAAGTTGAGCATTTCCCTGATCTTTTCCCAGACAAGGCAAGCATTTCCCTAATCTTTCCCAGACAAGTTGAGCATTTCCCTGATCTTTCCCCGGACAAGTCAAGCATTTCCCTGATCTTTTCCCAGACAAGTCGAGCTTTTCCCTGATCTTTTCCCAGACAAGTCGAGCTTTTCCCTGATCTTTTCCCAGACAAGTCGAGCTTTTCCCTGATCTTTTCCCAGACAAGTCGAGCTTTTCCCTAATCTTTTCCCAGACAAGTCGAGCTTTTCCCTGATCTTTTCCCAGACAAGTCGAGCATTTCATTGATCTTTTCCCAGACAAGGCGAAGCATTTCCCTGATCTTTCCCAAACAAGTCGAGCATTTCCCTGATCTTTTCCCAGACAAGGCGAAGCATTTCCCTGATCTTTCCCAAACAAGTCGAGCATTTCCCTAATCTTTTCCCAGACAAGTCGAGCAATTCCCTGATCTTTCCCCAGACAAGTCGAGCATTTCCCTGATCTTTTCCCAGACAAGTCGAGCATTTCCCTGATCTTTTCCCAGACAAGTCGAGCATTTCCCTGATCTTTTCCCAGACAAGTCGAGCATTTCCCTGATCTTTTCCCAGACAAGTCGAGCATTTCCCTGATCTTTTCCCAGACAAGTCGAGCATTTCCCTGATCTTTCCCCGGGCAAGTCGAGCATTTCCCTGATCTTTCCCCGGGCAAGTCGAGCATTTCCCTGATCTTTCCCCGGGCAAGTCGAGCATTTCCCTGATCTTTTCCCAGACAAGTTGAGCATTTCCCTGATCTTTTCCCAGACAAGGCAAGCATTTCCCTGATCTTTTCCCAGACAAGTCGAGCATTTCCCTGATCTTTCCCCGGGCAAGTCGAGCATTTCCCTGATCTTTCCCCGGGCAAGTCGAGCATTTCCCTGATCTTTCCCCGGGCAAGTCGAGCATTTCCCTGATCTTTTCCCAGACAAGTTGAGCATTTCCCTGATCTTTTCCCAGACAAGGCAAGCATTTCCCTAATCTTTCCCAGACAAGTTGAGCATTTCCCTGATCTTTCCCCGGACAAGTCAAGCATTTCCCTGATCTTTTCCCAGACAAGTCGAGCTTTTCCCTGATCTTTTCCCAGACAAGTCGAGCTTTTCCCTGATCTTTTCCCAGACAAGTCGAGCTTTTCCCTGATCTTTTCCCAGACAAGTCGAGCTTTTCCCTAATCTTTTCCCAGACAAGTCGAGCTTTTCCCTGATCTTTTCCCAGACAAGTCGAGCATTTCATTGATCTTTTCCCAGACAAGGCGAAGCATTTCCCTGATCTTTCCCAAACAAGTCGAGCATTTCCCTAATCTTTTCCCAGACAAGTCGAGCATTTCCCTGATCTTTCCCCAGACAAGTCGAGCATTTCCCTGATCTTTCCCCGGGCAAGTCGAGCATTTCCCTGATCTTTTCCCAGACAAGGCGAAGCATTTCCCTGATCTTTCCCAAACAAGTCGAGCATTTCCCTAATCTTTTCCCAGACAAGTCGAGCAATTCCCTGATCTTTCCCCAGACAAGTCGAGCATTTCCCTGATCTTTTCCCAGACAAGTCGAGCATTTCCCTGATCTTTTCCCAGACAAGTCGAGCATTTCCCTGATCTTTTCCCAGACAAGGCGAAGCATTTCCCTGATCTTTCCCAAACAAGTCGAGCATTTCCCTAATCTTTTCCCAGACAAGTCGAGCATTTCCCTGATCTTTCCCCGGACAAGTCAAGCATTTCCCTGATCTTTTCCCAGACAAGTCGAGCATTTCCCTGATCTTTCCCCGGGCAAGTCGAGCATTTCCCTGATCTTTTCCCAGACAAGTCGAGCATTTCCCTGATCTTTTCCCGGACAAGGCGAAGCATTTCCCTGATCTTTTCCCAGACAAGTCGAGCATTTCCCTGATCTTTCCCCGGGCAAGTCGAGCATTTCCCTGATCTTTTCCCAGACAAGGCGAGCATTTCCCTAATCTTTCCCAGACAAGTTGAGCATTTCTCTGATCTTTCCCCGGACAAGTCAAGCATTTCCCTGATCTTTCCCCGGGCAAGTCGAGCATTTCCCTGATCTTTCCCCAGACAAGTCGAGCATTTCATTGATCTTTTCCCAGACAAGGCGAAGCATTTCCCTGATCTTTCCCAAACAAGTCGAGCATTTCCCTAATCTTTTCCCAGACAAGTCGAGCATTTCCCTGATCTTTCCCCGGACAAGTCAAGCATTTCCCTGATCTTTCCCCGGGCAAGTCGAGCATTTCCCTGATCTTTTCCCAGACAAGTTGAGCATTTCCCTGATCTTTTCCCGGACAAGGCGAAGCATTTCCCTGATCTTTCCCAAACAAGTCGAGCATTTCCCTAATCTTTCCCCGGGCAAGTCGAGCATTTCCCTGATCTTTCCCCAGACAAGTCGAGCATTTCCCTGATCTTTCCCCAGACAAGTCGAGCATTTCCCTGATCTTTCCCCAGACAAGTCGAGCATTTCCCTGATCTTTCCCCAGACAAGTCGAGCATTTCCCTGATCTTTTCCCAGACAAGTCGAGCTTTTCCCTGATCTTTCCCCAGACAAGTCGAGCATTTCCCTGATCTTTCCCCAGACAAGTCGAGCATTTCCCTGATCTTTCCCCAGACAAGTCGAGCATTTCCCTGATCTTTCCCCAGACAAGTCGAGCATTTCCCTGATCTTTCCCCAGACAAGTCGAGCATTTCCCTGATCTTTCCCCAGACAAGTCGAGCATTTCCCTGATCTTTCCCCAGACAAGTCGAGCATTTCCCTGATCTTTCCCCAGACAAGTCGAGCATTTCATTGATCTTTTCCCAGACAAGTCGAGCATTTCCCTGATCTTTTCCCAGACAAGTCGAGCATTTCCCTGATCTTTTCCCAGACAAGGCGAAGCATTTCCCTGATCTTTCCCAAACAAGTCGAGCATTTCCCTAATCTTTTCCCAGACAAGTCGAGCATTTCCCTGATCTTTCCCCGGGCAAGTCGAGCATTTCCCTGATCTTTTCCCAGACAAGTCGAGCATTTCCCTGATCTTTTCCCGGACAAGGCGAAGCATTTCCCTGATCTTTTCCCAGACAAGTCGAGCATTTCCCTGATCTTTCCGCGGGCAAGTCGAGCATTTCCCTGATCTTTCCCCGGGCAAGTCGAGCATTTCCCTGATCTTTTCCCAGACAAGGCGAGCATTTCCCTAATCTTTCCCAGACAAGTTGAGCATTTCTCTGATCTTTCCCCGGACAAGTCAAGCATTTCCCTGATCTTTCCCCGGGCAAGTCGAGCATTTCCCTGATCTTTCCCCAGACAAGTCGAGCATTTCATTGATCTTTTCCCAGACAAGGCGAAGCATTTCCCTGATCTTTCCCAAACAAGTCGAGCATTTCCCTAATCTTTTCCCAGACAAGTCGAGCATTTCCCTGATCTTTCCCCGGACAAGTCAAGCATTTCCCTGATCTTTCCCCGGGCAAGTCGAGCATTTCCCTGATCTTTTCCCAGACAAGTTGAGCATTTCCCTGATCTTTTCCCGGACAAGGCGAAGCATTTCCCTGATCTTTCCCAAACAAGTTGAGCATTTCCCTAATCTTTTCCCAGACAAGTCGAGCATTTCCCTGATCTTTCCCCAGACAAGTTGAGCATTTCCCTGATCTTTTCCCAGACAAGGCGAGCATTTCCCTAATCTTTCCCAGACAAGTTGAGCATTTCCCTGATCTTTCCCCGGACAAGTCAAGCATTTCCCTGATCTTTCCCCGGGCAAGTCGAGCATTTCCCTGATCTTTCCCCGGGCAAGTCGAGCATTTCCCTGATCTTTCCCCAGACAAGTCGAGCATTTCATTGATCTTTTCCCAGACAAGGCGAAGCATTTCCCTGATCTTTCCCAGACAAGTCGAGCATTTCCCTAATCTTTTCCCAGACAAGTCGAGCATTTCCCTGATCTTTCCCCGGACAAGTCAAGCATTTCCCTGATCTTTCCCAAACAAGGCGAAGCATTTCCCTGATCTTTTCCCAGACAAGTCAAGCATTTCCCTGATCTTTTCCCAGACAAGTCGAGCATTTCCCTGATCTTTTCCCAGACAAGGCGAAGCATTTCCCTGATCTTTCCCAAACAAGTCGAGCATTTCCCTAATCTTTTCCCAGACAAGTCGAGCATTTCCCTGATCTTTCCCCAGACAAGTCGAGCATTTCCCTGATCTTTTCCTGAACAAGACAAACATTTCCCTGATCTTTCCCCAGACAAGTCGAGCATTTCCCTAATCTTTTCCCGGACAAGTTGAGCATTTCCCTGATCTTTCCCCAGGCAAGTCGAGCATTTCCCTGATCTTTCCCCAGACAAGTCGAGCATTTCCCTGATCTTTCCCCAGACAAGTCGAGCATTTCCCTGATCTTTTCCCAGACAAGTCGAGCTTTTCCCTGATCTTTCCCCAGACAAGTCGAGCATTTCCCTGATCTTTCCCCAGACAAGTCGAGCATTTCCCTGATCTTTCCCCAGACAAGTCGAGCATTTCCCTGATCTTTCCCCAGACAAGTCGAGCATTTCCCTGATCTTTCCCCAGACAAGTCGAGCATTTCCCTGATCTTTCCCCAGACAAGTCGAGCATTTCCCTGATCTTTCCCCAGACAAGTCGAGCATTTCCCTGATCTTTCCCCAGACAAGTCGAGCATTTCATTGATCTTTTCCCAGACAAGTCGAGCATTTCCCTGATCTTTCCCCAGACAAGGCGAAGCATTTCCCTGATCTTTCCCCAGACAAGTCGAGCATTTCCCTGATCTTTCCCCAGACAAGTCGAGCATTTCCCTGATCTTTTCCCAGACAAGTCGAGCATTTCATTGATCTTTTCCCAGACAAGGCGAAGCATTTCCCTGATCTTTCCCCAGACAAGTTGAGCATTTCCCTGATCTTTTCCCAGACAAGTCGAGCATTTCCCTGATCTTTTCCCAGACAAGTTGAGCATTTCCCTGATCTTTTCCCAGACAAGTCAAGCATTTCCCTGATCTTTTCCCAGACAAGTCGAGCATTTCCCTGATCTTTCCCCGGGCAAGTTGAGCATTTCCCTGATCTTTCCCCAGACAAGTCGAGCATTTCATTGATCTTTTCCCAGACAAGTCGAGCATTTCCCTGATCTTTCCCCAGACAAGGCGAAGCATTTCCCTGATCTTTCCCCAGACAAGTCGAGCATTTCCCTGATCTTTCCCCAGACAAGTCGAGCATTTCCCTGATCTTTCCCCAGACAAGTCGAGCATTTCCCTGATCTTTCCCCAGACAAGTTGAGCATTTCCCTGATCTTTTCCCAGACAAGGCGAGCATTTCCCTAATCTTTCCCAGACAAGTTGAGCATTTCCCTGATCTTTCCCCGGGCAAGTTGAGCATTTCCCTGATCTTTCCCCAGACAAGTCGAGCATTTCCCTGATCTTTCCCCAGACAAGTCGAGCATTTCATTGATCTTTTCCCAGACAAGGCGAAGCATTTCCCTGATCTTTCCCCAGACAAGTTGAGCATTTCCCTGATCTTTTCCCAGACAAGGCGAGCATTTCCCTAATCTTTCCCAGACAAGTTGAGCATTTCCCTGATCTTTTCCCAGACAAGGCGAGCATTTCCCTAATCTTTTCCCAGACAAGTCAAGCATTTCCCTGATCTTTTCCCAGACAAGTCGAGCATTTCCCTGATCTTTTCCCGAACAAGTCGAGCATTTCCCTGATCTTTTCCCAGACAAGTCGAGCATTTCCCTGTGTTTTGGTACACATGATAATAATAAATTATTACCAATAAGTACTGGACTGCGTCACCCATTCAGGAGAGAGATGGAATTCTTCACCCACAAGGTACAAAATCATTGCCCAATACTTTACTCAAGGTCTGGGAAGGCTTAGTCACCGAGTAGATTTAGAACGGAGATTGATATATTTTAATTAAGGGAATCAGAGTACCACACTGAAAGATGAGGCACAACCTTATTGAATAGCAGAACAGGATTGATGGGCTGAATGGCCTATTCCTGATGCTTTTTTAAATGTTATTATATCAAGTCCGGTGGGCCAGCTCTCTCGAGGAGACCTCACACACAGCAGCTTCCCAGAGCTGTCACAGAAACGTCACTGCATCTTATCTGATCCTGGCTGCCCCGGGTTACATACACCTAACTTATGAACATCCCTGCAAATCAATGAGCTCCCATAACATTCTTAAAACGTCCTACAAACAACAGAAGAGGCAGCGGGCAGTCAAGGTTTCTGCCCAAGTCAGTTGTCTGCCCCTCTCCCGGTGGTCCATGCCGGTGCCCCTGGAGAAGGAAGTATGAGGTGCGTAAGGTATAATGGGGGCAACACGCACAAAACACTGGAGGAACTCAGCAGGCCAGGCAGCAAATATGGAAAAACAATCGATGTTTAGGGCTGAAACCCTTCAACTGGACTGGAGAAAAAAGCTGAGAAGATTTAAAAGGTGAAGGAGAGGAGAGAAACACAGCGTGATAGGTGAAAGTGGGAGGGGTGGGGGTGAAGTAAAGAGCTGGGAAGTTGATTGGTGAAAGAGACAGAGGGCTGGAGAAGGGGGAATCTGATAGGAGAGGACAGAAGACCATGGAAGAAAGGGAAGGGGGAGGAGCACCAGAGGGAGGGGATGGGCAGGCAAGGAGATAAGGTGAGAAAAAAGTGGATGGGAAATGGTGAAAGGGGGCCATTACTGGAAGCTGTAGAAATCGATGTTCATGCCATCAGGTTGGAGGGTTCCCAAACGGTTTACAAGGTGTTGTTCCTCCAGCCTGAGTGTGGCCTCATCACCACAGTCTCCCAATCTACGCCGGGTCCCACCGAATCACTAGAGGCCACATCGGGAGCACCGGACACAGTATATAACCCCAACAGACTCACAGGTGAAGTGTCACCTCACCTGGAAGGACTTTTTGGGGCCCTGACTGTGAGGGAGGAGGTGTTCCGCTAAGTGCCAGGAGGATCAGTGGGGAGGGATGAATGGACAAGGGAGTCACGTGGGGAGCGATCCCTGCGGAAAGTGGTGGGGGGAGGGAAAGGTGTGCTTGGTAGTGGGATCCCATTGCAGATTTCTCCTTCACCTTTTCCCTCTCTCACTTTTATCATCTCTCCTTGCCTGTCCATCCCCTCCCTCTGGCGCTCCTCCCCTTTTCTGTCTTCCATGGACTTCTGTCCCCTCCTGTCAGATTCCCCCTCCTCCAGCCCTGTATCTCTTTCACCAATCAACTTCCCAGCTCTTCACTTCATCCCTCCCTCTCCCGGTCTCACCTGTCACCTGGTGTTTCTCCCCCACCTTTTAAATCTACTCCTCAGCTTTTTATCCCCAGTCCTGATAAAGGACCTCTGGCCGAAACGTCGACTGTACTCTTTTCCATAGATGCTGCCAGTGTTGTGTGTGTGTTGCTTGGACTTCCAGCACCTGTCCCTTTGTTTATAACGGGGTCTGTCCAGCAATGGTGAGCTCTCAGGGGTTTGAGGGTGTAACGACCACGTTACCATGAATAGTGTGTATTGTGAAGTGCTGTAATATTGTTTTCCTGCGATACCGTAACCAGCTTTGGAAAAGGAAAATGAACAGCGGAATTTCTGGTCACTTTTAGTAATGGGAGTTGCTCATCAGCTTCTGATCCCATTCCCGACTGCGCCGCGGCGAGCGGTGTGGTCAGTGTGGCAGAGTTCGGCTTGTCTTTGGAACGGTCTGTGGAAACGGAACGCATTCAGCTCCCAGACAGCCAGTCTGTCAGTGTTTAAAAACGAGTTCAGAATCTATCAGTCCCTGCTCCTCCATCGCGTGTCAAGATGCCAAGCCCTGCTTGGACCAAGTGGATGGGCAGGCTGGGGTTTCCCGGAACCTCCTCGTGACGCTGTGTGCTCGTTGTTACAGTACGGTACTGTCGCGTTGGCTTGTTAGCTCACATACGAAGAGAGGTTGCCTCAGTAACATACCGGTTAGCGTCATCACTTTATAACGCAGGCGGACCGCCAAGCAGGGTTCAATTCTCACCACTGACTGTCAGAGGTTTGTAAGTTCCCCCCGTGACCGCGGGGGCTGCCTCGCACACTCCAAAGGTGTAGGCGTTAGGGCTCGGGGTAGTGAGTTCTGACTGTGCTGTGTTGACGCTGGAAGCACAGCAATACTTGCGGGCTGCCCCCAGCACATCCTCGGACCGTGATGGTCATTGACACAAACGACGCGTTTCACTGTTTGTTTCAATGTGCGTGACAAATAAAAGTTAATCTTGTTGATCAGTTCGCGCCACAGCAGTATCCCCCGTTCGACCAGTGCCCTCCGCGAGGAGCTCTAGCGCCTGGACTTCCGCCTGTGCTTTTCGGACACCTCGCTCTCATCGTCACTGGGCGTGGGTGGTCTCCGAATAATCTTCTTCTCCACCTTGTACTTCTGCTCTGCGACGCGGGGCTCCGCCTTCACCAGGTACTCCCCGTTCTGGTAGGTGATGGTGACAAACGTCTTGGGGTAGGTGCCGTACACGCGCCGCAGCTCATCGTGCAGGAAGTCGGGCACTTCCCTCCTGGGGCCGAACGTCTGCTCCAACTTGCCCCAGTGCAGGTCCCCCCTCAGGGTGGAGCCTTCAGGCCAGGCGCCTGAGCTGAGAGCCGGCTGCTGGGCCTGATAGGCACCGTACGGATAACTGGGCGGGTACTGGTAGGGAGCAGGGTTTGCCGGTGTTGGGAACCAGAATGGAGAGACGTAGGGAGCTCCGTAGAAGTGATGGTACTCAGTATAGTTCCCGACTCCTTCACGCTCAGAGTTTGCATCGGTCATGACTATCGTCAGCGGCCGACTGGAGAAGTTGTGCATCCGAATAGGAGGCAGCACAAAGGGATCGGTGAGCATGGTGACCCTCCAGGGGGCAGGAGGTCCGTAGGGTCCAGCCGCTGGGTACATGCTTGAATTCAGCGGTCTCTCCGTTGCCGGCTCAGTGCACGACGGAAGGCGCTGTTGCTATTTTCCGCTGACACTGGCATCAGTTTCCAGCGGGCTGTGGAGGGAGGGGAACACTGTTTATTCTTCCCCACAAACTTCACGGTTTCCTTCAACCAAGTGAGTCTCAGTCACCATCCTCCCCTAATTCCACGTCCCACCTCCCTCCCCCGGTTCTACATCCCGCCTCCCTCCCCCGGTTCTACGTCCCGCCTCCCTCCCCCCGGTTCTACGTCCCCCCTCCCTCCCCCCGGTTCTACGTCCCGCCTCCCTCCCCCCGGTTCCACGTCCCCGTCTCCCTCCCCCCGGTTCTACGTCCCCCCTCCCTCCCCCCGGTTCCACGTTCCCCCCCTCCCTCCCCCCCGTTCCACGTCCCCCCTCCCTCACCCGGTTCCACGTCCCGTCTCCCTCCCCCCGGTTCCACATCCCCCCCCTCCCTCACCCCGGTTCTATGTCCCACCTTCCTCTCCGTGGAGGGATGTGGATGATAGACAGGAAGAGGAAATTCAGTATAACCCACCATCAGATTAGACCTAACCTCACCATCAAACCAGCAGATGAGGGGGTGCTGTAGTAGTCTGGCGGACCATCCTCTACCTTGCTGAGGCATGTCGACAACTCTCAGACACCTCCGCTTACTTTCCCCTCAAACAGGACCCCACTAAGGAGCACCAGGCCATTGTCTGCCACACCATCACCAACCTTATTAACTTTGGGGATCTCCGATCCACTGCCACCAACCTCATAGTTCCCTCACACCATACCTCTCGTTTCTACCTCCTACCAAGATCCACAAGCTTGCTGGTCCCGGTAGACCTGTTTTTTCTGCCCCACTGAACTCATATCTGCATACCTCAACTCTGTCTTATCCCCCATAGTTCAGGCCCTCCCCACCTACATCCACGACACTTCACACACTCTGGATCTTTTCAATGATTCAACTCTGGCATCGAGCATCTTATTTTCACTATGGATGTCCAGTCCCTATATACCTCCATCCCCAAACACTGATCCCTCCTACCTACACCATGTCCATATCCCCCCATCTTCCTTACATCCATTTACCTATCCAAATGCCTCTTAAAAGCCTCTATTGTATTTGCCCCTACCACCATACCAGGCAGACCTGCCCCTCACATCCCCCTTGAACCTACCCCCTCTCACCTTCAATGCACACCCTCTGGTATTAGACATTTAAACCTGGAAACATACTCTCTGAACACTCTATCAATGCTTCTGATAATTTTATAAACCTCTATTAGATACCCCACTCAGCCTCTGGCGCTCCAGAGAAAACAGCCCAGGTTTATCCAGCCTCTTGTGACAGCACACGCCCTCTAAACCAGGCAGCATCCTGGTAAACCTCTTCTGCTCCCTCTCCAAAGCCTCAACATCCCTCCTACAGTGGGGCGACCAAAACTGTATGCATTCTCCAGACGTGGCCTGACCAGAGCTTTATAAAGTTGCAACACAACCTCCTGACTTTTGAACTCAATGCCCCAACTAATAAAAGCAAGTGTCGCATAAGCCTCTTAACCACCTTACTGACCTACGTGGCCACTTTCAATGAGCTATGAACTTGAAACCCAAGACCTCTCTGCTCAGCAGCTCTGTTAAGGATCTTGCCCTGAACAGTGTCCTGTCTCCTTGTGGGGCAACACATCACATTCATCTGGGTTAAACTCCATCTGGGTTAAACTCCATCTGGGTTAAACTCCATCTGGGTTAAACTCCATCTGCCAATTCTTTGCCCTTATCCGCAACTGATCTATATCACCCTGTATTCTTTACCAGTCTTCTACATTACTTACAACTCCACCAATCTTGGCATTATCCACAAACTTACTAACCCACCCATCTACATTTTCATTCATACACATAACAAACAGCAGAGGTCCCAGTACAGACCCCTGCAGAACACCACTAATTATTGACATCCAGCCCAAACAGCCAATTTGCCACAGACCCAATTTATCTAAATCTGTGGATTAGCCTCTCATGAGGGACTTTGTCAAACGCCTTACTCGAATCCATGTTAACAACATCCACTGCCCTACCCTCATCAATCTCTCCCATCACCCTGTCAAAAGAAATTGGTAAGATATGATTTACCCCGCACAGACATGCTGGCTCTGCCTAATTAGGCCATGGATTTCCAAACACACATACATCCTATCCCAAAGAATCTTGTCTAGCAATTTCACTACAACTGAGACTCACCGGTCTATAGTTTCCTAGATTTTTCCTTGTCCCCTTCTTAAATAGTGCCACTCACCAGTCCCCCGGGACCTCACCTGTGCCTAGAGAAGATGTGAAGATACTGATCAAGGCTCCAGCAATCCCTCATGCCCTAGGGACTCATCCATCTTAATACTCATTAGGAGGCCCAATGCTTCTACCTCCTTGACCTCTAAATGCCCCAACATAATTATACACTCAGCACCGATCTCCTGGTCCTCCATGTCCTTTTCCTTAGTAACTACAGAAGTAAAGCAAACACAAAGGAATCTATAGATGCTGGAAATCCAAAGTGACACATACAAAATGCTGGAGGAACTCAGCAGGCCAGGCAGCACCTAGGGAAAGGAGGAAACAGTTGACATTTCGGGCTGAGACCCTTCATCAGGACTGGAAACTACCACTACTACGTCAGCTCGGGCCTAGGGGGCCGGCGTTGGGCATAAAGGACTGGAAAGGAAGAGGAGAAGTCAGAGTAAGAAAGTGGGGGGAGGGGAGGAAGAAGTACAAAGTGGTAAGTTGAGACTGGGGGTGGGGGTGAAGTAAAATACTCTTTAAGGACCTCACTCTCATTCTCCACATCCAAGCAAATGTTCACCTCTTTATCCTGAATGGTCCTACCCTGTCGCTAGTTATCCTCGTGCTCTTGATGTATGTATAAAATGTCTTGGGATTCACCTCAATCCTAGTCACCAAGGACGTTCCATGGCCCCTCCTGGTTTCTTCATACTCCTCGTGTGCTCAATTTCATCTTCACTTCTGAAGTTTTACATACTTTTCCTTTTCTAAACTCATCCCCTCTCTGGACATCCAAGGTTCTCTTATCTTTCCATCCCCCTCCTAACGGGAACACACCTTTCCTGTTCTCTGTCCAATTGATCTTTAAACACCCTCCTCATGTCCGATGTGGACTTGCCAGAGAAAAGGCGTTCCCAATTAACGCTTCTTAGTTGCTGCCTAATGCTCTCGTAATTTGCCCTACTCCAATTTAAAACTCTCCCACGAGGACCAATCCTATCCTTAGTCATTCTGAAAGTTAAGGAGTTGTGGTCACTGTTCTCTAACTGCTCACCCACTGAGAGGTCAGTCACCTGGCCAGGCCCGTTACACAACACTGTCCAGTATGGCTCCTCCTCTCGTTCTACCATCTACATGTCAATTCCAAAAACCCTCCTGGATACACATAACAAATTCTGCCCCGTCTAAACCACTTGCACAAAGGTCACAGTTTATATTAGGGAAAGTTGAAATCCCCCAATGTCAACAACCCAATTATTTTTACATATTTCTGTAATCTGTTTGCATATCTATTCCTCAATGTCCCAGTGACTATTGGGGGTCGGGGGCATCTGTAGTACCATCCCATCAGTGCGATTGCTATTCCTGAGTTCTACTCAAAAAGACTCGGAGTCTGACTCCTCCATTACGTCTCCTGAGTCCAGCTGTGACATTGTCCCTGATTAGAAATGCAACTCCCCCACCCCCACCACTTTTTATTTTCTTCTCTATCTTTCAAAACTCTGGTACATTAATCACCCATTTCTGCCCGTCTCTCAGCCAAGTTTCTGTAATGGCCACAACATCATGGTTCCATGTACTGATCCATGCTCTAAGTTCATCACCTTTACCCATAACACCCCTAGCATTACAACACACACTACAAACTAGCTGACCCATCATACCTGTTATTTCAGTTTTGCCTACGTCATGGGCCACTCCAGCACTCTACTGTTCTGTTCTTCGGGAATGTCGGGAAAGAAGACCTGGAAAGTCGGATGAGGCCAGGCACAAGAGATTCTGCAGATGCTGGAAATCTGGAGCCAAACATACAAAGTGCCAGAGGAACTCAGCGGGTCAGGCAGCGTCCACGGAGGGGATGTTTTGGGCCGAGAGCCTTCACCGACAGTTAGGGAGGGGGTGAGGAGCAGAAGCTGGTAGGTGACAGGTAAATCCAGGTGAGAGTGGAAAGGCAGGTGAGTATTCAATCTGCTAATTTATTTATTTATTCAGATATGGTTTGGATTAGGCCCATACGTCTCTTTGAGCACACCAATTTAACCCTTACAATGACCAACTAACCTACCAACAACCGGGACATCTCTGGACTGTGGGAGGAAACTGGAGCACCCAGAGGAAACCCACACGGTCACCGGGAGAAACTCCTTACAGACTGTGGTGGGACTTGAACCCTGGTTGCTGGAACTGTAAAGCGTTGTGCTAACCACTGCGCTACCGTGCTCCCCCTATGTGGGAGAGAATAAAGGAGTAATGGGAGATGCAGAGAAGTGATCAGTGGGAGGAGCAAAGCGTTGAAGATGAATTTAATGGGAAAGGACAGTAAGAGGCAATGTTGAGGATTTGTCGAGCATTGGTCAGAATGCACGTGGAGTTCTGTGAGCAGTTTTGGCCCACGTATCTAAGAAGGGACGCGCTGACATTGGAGAGGGTCCAGAAGAAGTATATGAGGATGATCCCAGGAATGAAAGTGTTAATGTAAAAGGAGTTTTTGATGGCTCTGGGCTTGTTCTCACTAGAGAACAGATTGGATAGATTTTTGCATAGTAGGGTAGGGGAATTAAGGGTCATGGGGAAAAGGCAGGTGGGTGGAGAGGAATCCAAGGCCAAATCAGCCATTATCTTATTGAATGGTGGAGGAGGCTCGACGGGCCAGATGGCCGACTCCTGCTTCTCTTTCTTATGTAAGAGTTTAGAAGAATGAGGGGAGCGGGGGGATCTCATTGCAACCTTTTGAATGTTGGAAAGGCCTAGATATAGTGGTCACAGAGAGGAGGTGATGAGCAGCTGGTGCATATCACAAGTCCTGTTTACACAACCACTGACTCCAGGCAGACAATCTCTGAAGAGTACTGATAATGACTGGGGCCCCCTGCCCCGGAGAGGCTAATTCGCCAAGAACAATCATGGTCATGGAAAGACCATGATCACCCACGTCATATGACACGGCGCAAAATGAACGAAAAAGCTGTGGGAGAGTCTAGGACGGGAGTGCATAGCTTCAGAATACAAGAAGGTCCCTTCAGAACAGAGATGAGAAGAAAGGTGGCGAATCTCTGGAGTTCGTTGCCGCAGAGACTGTGGGAGCCAAGTCAGTGGGTATATTCAAAATGGAGGTGGATAGATTCTCATTTAAAGGTAACGGGGGAAAGGCAGGAGAATGGGGTTGAGGGAAATGAATCCGTCATGGGGTAGAGCTGACGGGCAGGATGGCCTGATTTTACCCCTATGACTCAAGGTCATAACAATGAGTTAGAACCGGATACACGCAGAAAACCGCAAACAATAAATGAAAGCGGATTATAGACTGCAACTCGGGAGAATAAATGTTACTCTGACTCTCCCACGAACTCACTAATTGTGAATTACTGCCCTGACGCAACGCGGAGTCAGAACAATGTGCGACCTTCAAATACATCGTGTTTCTGGCAACAGCTTAGTAAACACAAAGTACACTGCAGATGCTGTGGTCAAATCAACACGTAGCGATATGTTACCAGACCTCTCACGTATGTGGTTTCTAATACCTGAGAGGGGGTAATTTCAGAGGAGGTGTGAGGGGCAAGTGTTTCTCCCCCCCCCCCCCCCATACACACACACAGAAAGCGGTGGGTGCCTGAGGTAATGGTGCAGACAGAAACATTCCGGACTTTGAAAAGCCGTTCAGATCGCCGCATGAATATGAGGAAAATGCAAAGCATGTGGACATTGTCTGAACGGAAGAAAATAGTTTAGTTGGCCATTTATTTGATCACTAATTTATTTGGTCCGGAACGACATTGTGGGTCTGTTCCGGTGCTTTACTCTTCAGCGAGCGCCTCTACTTCAAACGATTATGCCGCATCCGTTTGGAAAGAAATGGCCAGGCGGCTCTTGGGAACTCAAAGGCTGGTTTACGGATTTCTTCAATGAATACGAAAGGATTATGATAATTTGGGGGAAACGACCGATACAAACACATCCGCTCCCCTCCTGAATGCGTTCTTAATTCAGCCTTCTGTGTACTAACCGAACCCACTCCGTTCAGCGACTTTCTCTTCTGATAAAGCAGGTGTAAAGCAGTTAGTTAACGGAGGGAGACGGGACAGCACTTACCTGGGTGTTAGGCTCAGCCAGGGTGGTGAGTGGTTGCGGGGGACCCCGTGCAGCCGGCCGCCGGAGGCTGGGGGAGAGGCGAGCGCTGACTCCCCAGTCCCCTCTCCCAGCTTCACACGCTGGCTCTCTGGCCAGACCGGGTTGCCGTGACCCCGTAACCAGGCGGAGGTGGGAGGAGAAAACAAGGCTGGGAGGGTAGGTGGAACAAGAGTGAAGGGAGTGAGGAATGTTAGCAAGGTAAAATTTGAGGCGAAGTAAAAGGGAGGGGGCGGAGACAAAAGTTCTAGTGTTTTCTTATATAATTTAACACAACGTTAAAATAACACCGCGGTTCCGAATCAATGGGGAAATTGCTGAAATGTGATCTCACCCGAGAGGCGACGTCCACTTTGTGCACAGGAAGATCCCTCGCACAGCCGGATGAGATCGAGGGTAATGGCAGAAGGCCATTCGGCCCATCGGGTCCTGCACAGCATTCCATAAGATCTTGTTTGATCTTTTACCCCGGCCATCTAACGACAAAGACCCGACGCAGACTGGGAGACCACTTCGCTGAACACCTACGCCAGAGAAAGCAGGATCTCCCAGTGGCCGCACATTTTACTTCCACGTCCCATTCCCATTCTGATATGTCTATCCATGGCCTCCTCTACTGTCAAGATGAAGCCACACTCAGGTTGGAGGAACAACACCTTATATACCGGCTGGGTAGCCTCCAACCTGATGGCATGAACATTGGTTTCTCTAACTTCCGTTAATGCCCCTCCTCCTCTTCTTACCCCATCCCTTATTTATTTATTTTCCCTTTTTTTCTCTCTCTCTCTGTCCCTCTCACAATCACTCTTTGCCTGCTCTCCATCTCCTTCTGGGGCTCCCCTTCCCCTTTCTTTCTCCCTCGGCCTCCTGTCCCATGATACTCCCCCTTCTCCAGTTCTGTATCCTTTTTGCCAATCACCTTTCCAGCTATTAGCTTCACCTCACCCCCTCCCGTCTTCTCCTATCATTTCGTGTCTCGCTCTCCCCCTCCCACTTTCAAATCTCTCACTATCTCTCCTTTCAGTTAGTCCTGATGAAGGGTCTCAGCCCGAAATGTCAACAGTGCTTCTCCTTATAGATGCTGCCTGGCCTGCTGTGTTCCACCAGCATTTTGTGTGTGTTGCTTGAATTTCCAGCATCTGCAGAGTTCCTCGTGTAGGAGCAGGATTAGGCCATTTGGCCCACCGAGTCTGTTCTGCCATTCCATCGTGGCAGATCCATCTCCCTCTCAACCCCATCTCCTGCCTTCTCCCTGTAAATGTTCACACCCTGACTAATCCAGAACCCATCAACCTCCGCCTTAAATACAGCCACGTTGTCCTGTACTAATTCCACACACCTCGATCCAGCTGGTATCTGCAAATCTACCTCTGCATTGGATGTATCTGGTGGCTGCACCTCTAGGGTACAAAGTTCAGCTTTATATATCTTGCCTACATCAAAACATACAGACAAATACCTCGTTTGTATCAAATCATATCAGCGAGGATCGTGCTGGGGGCAGCCCACAAGTGTCACTAACATAGCGTGCCCACAATTTTTTTAACTTATTGACACACAGTGAGAAATAGGCCCCTCTGGTCCTCCGAGCCACGCCGCTCAACAATCCCCCAATTTAATCCTAGCCTAAGTATCGAACAATTTACAATGACCAATTAACCTACCAGCCAGAAGGCCTTACAACTGTGGGAGGAAACCAGAGCACCAGGGGGAAGCCCCGCAGTCACAGGGAGAACATACAAACTCCTGACAGACTGTGGCAGGAACTGAACCTGGATCACCTGCACCGTAAAGCGTTATGCTAACCACTTTGCTACCATGCCACCACCCACCCCCACTAACCCTAACCCCGTATGTCTTTGGACTGTGGGGGGAAACCAGAGCAGCAGGAGGAAACCTCACAGTCCCAGGGAGGACATACAAACCCCTAACAGACAGCGGCAGGAACTGAATGCCGGTCTTCCTATCAGAGGCACTGTAATATTGTTGTATTAACCACAACGCTACTGTGCTGTAGCAGACACAACAGTGGCATTGAACAGACAAGGACTGGAGGGAGATTGACCATGTGCAGACAGATAGGTTTAATCTTGCATTAGGGTCAGCACAGACATTGTGGGCCGAATGGTCTGTTTCTGTGCTACATTGAGTGTTCTATGTTCTTTCCTTGTCACAAACGTAGATGGTGGTCAAGCAATGGTCTAAAACCCTTGTAAGATTCAATATTTACCTTTATTTATCACATGTACATTGAAACTGACGGTTAACAACCAACACAGCACAACCCCAGGATGTGTTGGGGGCAGCCCGCAAGTGTTGCCACCCATTCCAGCACGAACATCGCGTGTTCACAATGTTCAGAACGACACAGAACACTATAAGCATCAAAATCATAACATCAAAGCAAGCCCTGTTTCTCAAATCCATCCTTCTGCACACCCTCCAACCATTGGACAGGCCGTCCTTGGCTTCTACTTGCAGACGTTGGGCTTGAACTTCACCAGCAGACTCACAGAGATTTGCAAACTCAACGTTCCAGCCAGCAGGACTCAACTTCCAGACTTCCGATCAATCTTCAGTCATGGTCCCAGGTCTCGCTGACCACCGAACTCTCAGCCTTGAACGCCAGGCCCACCAATGATAGGCCCCAAGCACTGGGACTCGATCATCAGACTCACCAATGAAGGGGCGCGGGGGAAGTAATAGGCAGGAGAGAAGAAGTGAAAGATCAGAGTGGGGAATAACAGGGGGAGGAGGAAATTTCAAACAAGAGAAAATCTACAGATGCTGGAAATCCGAGCAACACACACAAAATGCTGGAGGAACTCAGTAGGCCGGGCAGCATGTGTGGAAAAGAGTAAACAGTCAACATTTTGGGCCAAGACCCTTCAGCAGGACTGGAGAAAAAAAGCTGAGGAGTAGATTTGAAAGGTGAGGGGAGGGGAGAGAGAAACACCAGGCGATGGGTGAAACTTGGAGGGGGAGGGAGGGATGAAGCAAAGAGCCAGGAAGTTGATTGGTGAAAGAGACAGAAGGCCATGGAAGAAAGAAAAAAGTGGGAGGGGGAGGAGCACCAGAGAGAGGCGATGGGCAGGCAAGGAGATAAGATGAGAGAGGGAAAAGGGGATGGGGAATGGCAAATGAGGGGGGAGGCATTACTAGAAGTTTGAGAAATCGTTGTTCCTGCCATCAGGTTGGAGGCTACCCAAATGGAAGATAAGGTGTTGTTCCTCCTACCTTAGTGTGGCCTCATCACAATAGTGGAGGAGACCATGGATGGACATATCGGAATGGGAATGGGAAATGAAATTAAAATGGGTGGCCACAGGGAGATCCCGCTTGTTCTGGCGGTCGGAGCATAGATGCTCAGCGAAGCGGTCCCCCAATCTACGTCAGGTCTCACTGATATACAGGAGGCCACACCCACCCCTCCAGGAGCATCAAACACAGTATATGACACCAAATGACTAACAGGTGAATTGTCGCCTCCCCTTGGAAAGAATGTTTAGGACCCTGAATGGTAGTGAGGGGCAGGTGAAGCACGTATTCTACTTGCAAGGATAAGTGCCAGGAGGGAGATCAGTGGGGAGGGACAAATGGACAAGGGAGTCACGTACGGAGTGATCCCTGTGGAAAGCAGACAGTGGTGGGGGGGGGGGGGAGGGCAGGGAAAGATGTGTTTGGTGGTGGGATCCATTTGAAGGTGGCAGAGGTTTTGGAGAATTATGTGCTAGATGCGGAGGCTGGTGAAATGTTAGGTGAGGACAAGAGGAACCCTATCCCTGGTAGGGTGGCAGGAGGATGGGGTAAAAGCAGATGTGCATGAAATGGAAGAGATGCATTTGAGAGCAGCGTTAATGGTGGAGGAAGGGAAGCCCCTTTCTTTGAAGAAGGAGGACATCTCCTTCGTTCTAAAATGAGAAACCTCATCCTGAGAACAGACGTGGTGAAGATGGAGGAATTGAGAGAAGGAGATGGCGTTTTTACAGGTAACAGGGTGGGACGAGGTAGCTCTGAGAGTCCATTGGTTTATAATAGACATTGGTGGATAAGATGTCTCCGGAGATAGACATAGAAACATAGAAAATAGATGCAGGAGTAGACAGTGAGATTGAGAAAGGGAAGGGAAGTTTCTGAAATGGACCAGGTAGATTTGAGGGCCGGGTGGAAGTTGGAGGCAAAGTGGATGAAATCCACAAGTTTCTCACTATGCAAACACAAGGAAATCTGCAGATGCTGGAAATTCAAGCAACACACACAAAATGCTGGTGGAACACAGCAGGCCAGGCAGCACCTATAAGGAGAAGCCCTGTCGACGTTTTGGGCCGAAACCCTTTGTCAGGACTAACACTGTCTCTATCTCCAGAGACAGCTTATTTCCTGTTTAGATTCTAGAGATGATGGGCTTGCCCAATGAGGAAGGAATAATGGGACTAGACCTAATACTCTCTAGAGGTTAGAAAACTGAGAGATTAAATCACGTAACCTTATCAAATTCCAAAGTGAGTTGTTTGGGTAGATGCAATAAGTTACTAAATTGGTTTATTATTCGTACACCTACCGAAAAACTCGGAAAACTTGTCTTTGTTTGAGGTTGTTTCGAGGCAATGTCTCAAAAAGGCAGCAGCCATCATTAAGGAACCTCACCACCCAGGACTTGCCCTCTTTCCTTTGCTACTGTCAGGGAGGAGGGACAAGAACCTGAAACCACACACTCAATGTTTTTGTAACAGCTTCTTCCCCTCCACCATCAGATTTCTGAATGGTCCATGAATCCATGAACATTATCTCACTAGCATTGCTCTCTTTTTGCATTACTTATTTATTTTTCATACACTTAGCTTTGTAATGTCCAGTATAATTATGTATTTCACTGCACTGCTGCCACAAAACAACATACTTTCAGTCAGCATTTTATTAGGTGCACCTGCTCTTTAGTGCAAATATCTAATCAGCCAATCATGTGGCAATGAATAAAAACATGCAGACATGGTCAAGAGGTTCAGTTGTTGTCCAGACCAAACATCAGAATGGGGAAGAAATGTGATTTAAGTGACTTTGACTGTTGGTGCTAGACGGGGTGATTTGAGTATCTCAGAAACTGCTGGTCTCCTAACATTTTCATGCATAACAGTCTCCAGAGTTCATTGATAATGGTGCAAAAAACCAAAAAAAAAAATCCAGTGAGTGGCAGTTCTGTGGTGAACGCGTGTTGTTAATGAGAGAAGTCAGAGGAGAATGGCCAGACTGGGACAGGAAGGCAACAGCAACTCAAATAACCACACGTTACAACATTGGTGTGCAGAAGAGCATCTCTGAACACACGACACGTCGAAGCTCGAAATGGATGTGCTACAGCAGAGGAAGATCACGAGCATACAGGAGGTACCTAATAAATGTACTGATGTGAAGAAGCTTAGAGACAGTATTTGACCTCATTTTGCCAATTAAAGTGTCCATTAATCACCGATTAAATCATTGAGGAAGATTGAGACATCGAGGCAAATGCAGAAGACGAGGGAGAGCCCAGTGCCGACTGTCGTCCTTTTGATTGCTGTCGGAGAAGGATTCTGTGAGCGGCCTATCACTGTGGTAGACGAGTAGGCCTCTACCCTTGTGCGGTGTCTCTCCTTTCGGTGATGTGAGGACGCCACCGTGGTTCTGTATTAATGGAATGACATGCCGTTGTGCGGGTTTGATGATTCTCTCTGAACGACTTTCATGTCCTTCCTTTGTTTAGTGGCTGTCTGGAGAAGATGAATCTCCGAGTTGTATGTGGATACACACTTTGATAATAAGTGAACCTTTGATAAAGCCCCCACTGAGTATACATCAGAGATAATAAACCTCATTCTGACTCTGAGTCACACAGTTCAGTTCATTACAATCATAAACACAAGAGATTATGCAGATACTGGAAATCCTGAGCAACACACACTGTTGTAAATATGGAGTTTTTGCTGGCCTTCTCACTCCTGATGCAGAATCTCGACCCGAAACGCCGACAATTAGTTTCTTACAACAGGTCTGCATGACCCGCTCAGTTCTTCCTGCATACTGTTGCTGTAAGCTCTCTGCACGATAATGTTTGCAACCTAAGGTTGTGTCAGCAGCAAACGTATTAATCAAACCCTCGGTACTTTTGTCAACTTATTTGTGTAAATAGTAAAAAAGCCGAGGCCTTCGCTCCAGTCCCTGTCGCTCACTGCTTGTGACAGCTGGGGCCCCACAGCGGCGCAGCGGTCAGCTCCGTTACAGCTCCGAGCATCAGCGTTCCGAGTTCAATCCCGACGCCTTCGGTAAGGAGCCTCTGTACGTCCCCCTGGAATTCATGGGTATTCCAGTTTCCCTCCACAGTTGAGAAAGATGGTGCTGGAGTTTTGGAGCTGGTCTGCAGCCCAGGGTAAGAATAGGATGTTTTGACATGCGAATGCGTGGCTGAGGAACTGGCAGGGGTTCTGATTTCTAGATCATTGGGATCTCTTCTGGGGCAGGCACGACCTGTAGAAAAGGGACGGGTTACATATGAACCCGAGGGGGACCAATATCCCTGTGGACAGGTTTTCTAGAGCTGTTCGGGAGGGTTTAAACTAATTTGGCGGGGGAAGTGGGTGGGAACCGGAGTGATAGGGCTGAGGGTGACTTTAAGCAGAGTCGGTGTGCTGTGAGACTGCTGGCAAGGAAAGACTGATGATAGGGCAACTGGAAGGAAAAGATGGATTATGAAGTTATGAACATTAAGCTAGTTCTTAATGTTAAAGAGGACAATGAAGATTTCTTCAGGTATATGAAGTGCAAAAGAGAGGCATGAGTGGATATCGGGCTGCTGGAAGATGACGGTGGAGAGGTAGTAATTGTGGATTTACTAAATGAGTACTTTGCAAGACTTCACTTTGGAAGACTTCAGCATGTCGGAAGTTCGAGAGTGTCGGGGGTGGAAGTGTGTGAAGTTGCCATTACTGGGGAAAGGTGCTTGGGAAACTGAAAGGTCGGACCAGGAGCTTCTGAAAGAGGTAGCTGAAGAGATTGGGGAGGCATTAGTAATGATCTTTCAAGAATCACTGGATTCTGGAATGGTTCTGGAAGACTGAAAAATTGCAAATGTCACTCCACTCTTCAAGAATGGAGAGAGGCAGAAGAAAGGAAATTATAAGGAAATTACAGGTCAATGGTCTCGATCTTTTCAATGGCCCCGATGATCTCATTTTCATTATGGACGTCCGGGTCCCTATGGAGGGCATTAAAACTCTCCGACAACGGACCCAAACAGTTCCACTCCCCCTGTCTGGCGGAACTGGTCCTCGCTCTCAACAATTTCTCCTTCAGAAAAGCTGGAATCTGGTATGAACTGCCAGAGGGGGTGGTGGAGGCGGGAACGGAGGCATTTTGGCAGCTGTTTGAAAGAGCAAAGTATAGAGGAACATGTAATTAATGTAGACATGAGGGCCAGCAGCTCCATGGTGGGCCGATGGGCCTGTTTCTACGCTGTACGACTCTAAACGTTGGATCTTTTTCTCTCATCTTGTTAATATTTTGTTGCTTAGCAACATGCAAGGGAGCAGCTGTACGCATCCGGAAGCAGTCTCTATGAAAGATACTTGCTGTTATACAAGTTTCTATAGCAACTCATGTATTCCCCACGGGGAATCAAAATTCCACAGTGTCAAATGTGGAATGATCCACATTTAATGATCCAGAAATCAGAACCCCTGCCCCCTGTACCAGTTCCTCAGCCACGCATTCGCATAACAAATCATCCAAATAAGACAAACAGACAACTGAAGGGATAGACAAACATCCACGGTTTTCAGCGTCACGCTGCTCAGTCATTTTAATGACCTAGGTGTAGTGGAATTATATTTAATTGGAGATCAATCTTTGACATAATCAGGCATCAATTGTACAGTGATCTGCTTTCCCCCGCCCATCATCGGCTGCTGTACAGAAGTATTTAGCTGTACTTAGTTTTGGGACTTCGTGAAAGACGCTATATTAAAGCAAGACTCGCAAAGTACTGAAGTAGTTCGATAAGTCAGGCAGCGTCAAGGGAAGGGAACAAACGGACGACTTTAGGGCCCGAGTGACGCTGACGTGACCTCCATAGGAACTTGTGTTCCTTCAGCATTTTGTATTTAATTTCCAGAAACTGCAGAATCTCTGGTGTTTGTATAAAAGCAAGTCGTGTTTTTTTTAATTACAGGAAGATTTCTCATTGAATTTCAACTATTCAGTAGTTGTAAGCCAGCGCTTTTATTTCTTTTGCTTAAGATTAAAGAATGCGGAAAATATATTTCCCAAGAGTTTAAAACAACAGTTTCGTTCCTTTTCAACTTCATTGCAAACGATATTTTGCTAATCCTTCGATCCTCTGCATCCCGCTTTCCGAAATTCCCTCGATCGCCACGTTTACACTAACTGTCAATCAAAGCACCGACGTCTGAGCGCGCCCCCACGCCGTGACGGCAACGCGCACGTCGGCCGTCCAGAACTGACGCCAATACGCGTGTGTGGGAGGGGGAAATTGGTGGCGGCGTCTGAGTGACAGGAGTCCTGACCAATAATCGGTGAGACCATCAGAGGCCCGTGGCCCATTTGGACCAATGATTGCGTCTAGTAGGCGGGTTTAGGACTGCCGCGGTTAGCGGAGAGAGAGGGTGACTAAAGCCGTGGCGAGTCCGTTCCTTTCGTTCGATCGCATCCGGAACTGGCTGCCCCCGGTTCGGCCATGGACACTCCTCAAGCAGTTGCTACCACCTCTTTACGGGGTTACTGGTGTGGATTAATGGAGGACTGTCTTTAAAAGGTAGGCAAGATGCCAGCGAAGCGAGGAGTGGGTGGGTGGGGGAGAGGGGTGAGTGAGAGGGGACGAGCTGGGCCCTGCGGGGATACGGAAAGTGAGGGGGCTGAGGTGGGATGGGAGGGAGAGAGGGGACGAGCTGGGCCCTGCGGGGATACGGGAAGTGAGGGGGTTGAGGTGGGTGGGTGGGAGACAGGGGACGAGCTGGGCCCTGCGGGGATACGGGAAGTGAGGGGGCTGAGGTGGGATGGGAGGGAGACAGGGGACGAGCTGGGCCCTGCGGGGATACGGGAAGTGAGGGGGTTGAGGTGGGTGGGTGGGAGACAGGGGACGAGCTGGGCCCTGCGGGGATACGGGAAGTGAGGGGGTTGAGGTGGGTGGGTGGGAGAGAGGGGACGAGCTGGGCCCTGCGGGGATACGGGAAGTGAGGGGGCTGAGGTGGGTGGGTGGGAGAGAGGGGACGAGCTGGGCCCTGCGGGGATACGGAAAGTGAGGGGGCTGAGGTGGGATGGGAGAGAGGGGACGAGCTGGGCCCTGCGGGGATACGGGAAGTGAGGGGGCTGAGGTGGGTGGGAGAGAGGGGACGAGCTGGGCCCTGCGGGGATACGGAAAGTGAGGGGGCTGAAATGAGATGGGGAGGGGGGAGGATCAGACAGCTCTCCCCAACAACAAGGGAAGAGAGGTGGCGGGTCTGGGGGTTTTGCAATGAACGGGGGGGGGGGGGCGTGGTGGTGGTGTAACACACTTAAATGCTGAAGGAACTCAGCAGGTCAGGAAGCATCTATGAAAAAGAGTAAACGGTCGACGTTTTGGGCCGTGACCCTTCATCTGGAAGGGGTGTGTGGTCTGGGGCATTTTTCCTCACGTGAAAAGGGAAGGAAGGTCTGGGGACTTCTACCCAATAACCGGGGAAGAAAGGAGGGATGGGGTACTTGGTTTGTTATTTGTACTGAAAAACTTTGTTTGCATGTCATCCAAAGATTATTTTTACACCTTAGAGGGGTAAATATAGTGATATTATTTGTGGAATGTTGATTATAGTGTTAGTTTTTTGGGTGCAGTGCAGGTTGCACCATGACAAGGTAGATCCAGTGATAGTTTATCTTTGTTTTACTAAAGGTCTGTACACTAGTCTGATTACAGAGTCTTATAACAATAGTCTTGTGTTCTCAAGTTCTGTGTCTTTGATGTGGAAAAGGGGAGAAGGAAGGATGTCCAAGGCGGAGTGCTGGGACAGTGGCGATTATAGACAGTCAATGGGAGGAAGGACTGCCACACGTTCCGAGCTCTCTGCAACCGTTTGCCGTTTTGGACAGAACAGTTGCCAGTTGTGTTGGTCGAT
This sequence comes from Hemitrygon akajei, assembly GCF_048418815.1. Taxonomy (NCBI): domain Eukaryota; kingdom Metazoa; phylum Chordata; class Chondrichthyes; order Myliobatiformes; family Dasyatidae; genus Hemitrygon; species Hemitrygon akajei. The sequence continues at coordinate 8,189,492 of NC_133146.1, forward strand.
CAGTAAAGATCGACGATGGTCAATATGGACATGAGGCACTTTCTTAGTCACTGAGGACCTGGTCTAGTTCTTGGCCTTAGTATTTACAGGCTGGACTAGGAATGCAGAGAAGGGACAGAGTGGGGGGACTGTTTTTCTTCACAGTAACAGGGAAGGAGAGGACTTTTGTCTGCAATAATGGACCTAGGGGCTTCTTTTGTTTGCTCACACTGGAACAGGGAAAGGAGGCAGAGGTTTTGGGGACTATTACATCAGGAACAGGGGAGGATAAGTGGACCTATTCTGGGAACTTGGGGAAGCTCTTGGGGTCTTTGCCCCCGTGGGTGATGAGAATTTAGGGTTTGTCTTCCTTTCATCTTGCTGAATTTGGAGCCTGTGAAAGTTGCTACTTAAATCTTTTTTTTAAAACACAGCATTCATCAAAGAAAATGTTTTCTGAGTAATTGATTCATACACAGATGATGGAACGTAAGAATATCATTAAGACAGGAGCTGTGTATCTAATCCAATCAGAATGGTTGATATTTTACCTTAGCGCCGCTTTCCTGCACTAGCTCACATCCATTGATCTCTTTAATATCTAAAGGCCTATCAGTTTCTGCCTTGAGTATACGCATTGAATGAGCTGCCACAGAACTTTTGGGTAGAGCATTTCACGATTCACTGCCTTTTAAATTTACGTCTTATTTTGACAATGACCCATTAGCTTATGTTGGCAAGCTCCATATCTCTAATAAAACTTTCCTCACCATTCTGCATTTCCATCCCTTTCCAGCACCTCCCCCAACCAGCCTTTTCAGAAGATTTCAATAATAGCACATTTACTTCTATGTCAAGCTTTTAATTTCCTGCTCTGTGTGTTCATTTCTCTTTCCGCTTTGGAGCCATTCTGTTGCTGATTACATTGTTGTCTTGTTTACGTATATATCAAGTCTTGATCTCAACTTCCTGACTTAGAGTAAACCTCCAGTCACTTTCGTGTTTCGAAATTGCGATTTGTCAGACGGGAGTTTACAATGAAAGTAAGCAGTGTGTGTATTACAGACAAGTCAAAGGTGTGTGTGTACCCTGGGCTGTTTAATGGTAATTGCTTTCAGTTTTTGGGATGTTATCATTTCAGTCCCTGCTTATTCCCTCAATGCAGTCAATGCTAAATCCGTCTCATTCAACAGCGTGAGAACGAGAGTTGTATGGCAAGGTGTTTTACAAGGCCACAATGAGACTCCAGCTGGCAATTCCTGATCAAAGGGATTACTAGCAGGAAATCTAATAATTTTAAGAGTTTTGAAGTGGACTGTCTAAATTGTGTAGGGTTTTGCTACCAGTGGTTGCTTGAAGGAAATGAGGCTGATGAGTGCAGAGTCAGAGGGTGGAAATTGAGTATTGTGGAGTTCAGAGTTGGGCTACTTAAGATGCATCTTTTAACAGAAGATGAGAATTTTAAAATCTGTTGAAAATCAGTATGCAAGAACGAGATCTGGTGTTGACCAGAATCTGAGTTTTGAGTGAGCTCTTCCAGAGAGGGTGTCAGGTGAAAATATTGGATAAAATAACTGAAGGTTAACAATGAATTTTGATGGCCGATAAGCAGAGGTTGGTATGCTCATTGGGCACCTTAAAATGTTTTCTTAAATAAATTTCATTTAAAATCCTACACTTGGAGATTCTTAACTGCAAATTATATTTAGTGTACTATGCATGGTATTCTTGTATGGTTAAAATGCAATGTGATGACGCTACTTGGGAGGTGCACTTTAAAGGGACGTTTATGACCAAGTTTTGGACAGTGTTTATTTTTGCTTTCGTAACTTCCACTTTTTCTCATTCCTTCCCCCATCTCATCCAGCTACTGGGTAAGACCCGAACAGCTTGGACATTCCTTCTAGTTCATTCATGATGTGTCATGTTTGACTTGGTGGTTACACATGCTTGTGGTTTCATGTTCCACTCTGGCAAAATTACCATTTCCTATATAGAGTGAGTGCCACAGCACCAGAGATGTCACCTTTCAGTTCTACATTTTTATTCTGGCATTTTGTCCTTTGGATGTAAGAGATTCCATGGCACAATTTCAGAAACCGGCACAGAGGTTTCCCCTTAGCCAACATTTAATTTTCAATCAGCAAAACAAAACAACAATCTGTTCATTATTACAATTCTACACATGGGGCTTTGCGATGCAGCCTGTTATTTTTATATTTCCAAAGTGCTAATTGGCTGTAAGCCACTTGTGTTAAGGGATGTTATTGAAGTGCAATGCTTTTTCCAATGTTGAGCTATTCAAGGTGAATTTATTATCAAAGAACCTATTATCTAAGAACTTAATGTTACCTTATACTGCCTTGCGATTCATTTTCTTGCAAGCATTTACAGGAAAAAGAGAAATATAATTGACTTTCATGAAGAGCTATACATAAATACTGACAAACTGCCAATGTACAAAAGGCCTACTGTGCACAAAAATAATACTGGGAACAAGTAAAGGGTTCTTGAAAGCATACAGAATTAATTGAAGTTATCTACGTTGGTTCAGGAGCCTGATGGTTGTAGGGTAAAAGCTGTTCCTGAACCGAGTGGGTGTGGGGCTAAAGGAGTCTGTACCTGCTGCCCGATGATGAGAGAGGGCATGGCCTGGATAGCGGAGGTAGTTCATGGATGCTGCTTTCTTGTGGCAGCACTGCATGTCTGTGTACTCAGTGGGGGAAAGGGCTTTGCCTGGGAGGGATCAGGCGGTTCTATGAAGGTAGGGGTGCTGCCTTGCCGCCTCTTGCTTGTGCTAGGGGAAGGAATAAATTGTCACTATCCCCAGCAACAATGCTGGAGAAACTCAGCAGGTCAGGCAGCATCTGTTTGAGGGAAATGGTCAGTTGACATTTTGGGTTGAGACCTTCCATCTGGACTAAAAGATAGAGGAAGATAGCTCATATGTTAAAGGTAGAAGGAAGATGTGAAGCAAGAGCTGGCAGGTGGATCCTGGGGAAGTGGGGGTGATGTCAATAAGCTAATCCTCTGCTGAAACACTTTTACAGGGGCTAGTTGCATTCCTGAATGTTGAGGGCCCAACTGAAAAGTGTAAATTGGTACACAGTGGGCTCTGATTGCTGTATTAGACCTGAACACAATTGTTAATTGGCATCCACAATCTTCTGACCACTGAGCTGACGAGGTGGCATCATAAGTCCAGGTGCAATTTTGGTTTCTCTGCCTAAGAAAGAATTCATACGCTTTGGAAGGAATGTGGTGAAGATTTACAAGGTTAATTCCCAGAATTAACAGATCAGCCATGATCTTATTGAGTTGGGGGGAGCAGGCTTTATGGGCTGAATGGCCTACTCCTATTTCTTATGTTCTTATGAAAAGGTTGATTTTTGAAGAGGGGTTGAGTGGATTGAGTTTCTACTTACTGAAGCTGAGAAGGTTGGTACTGATTATCATGAAACATGTTCTGGGAGCCACTGATAGGGTGGATGCCAGGAAGAAGTCGAGGGAGGACTTCAAACTAGGCAGTATAACTTCAGATTAAGGGTCCGTCCATTAACAGGCGAGGAAGCACTTCAGAAAGAGTCACACAGTACAGAAACTGGCCACCATTTTCCATACCCATCTGTAATAATCCCATTTGTATGCTCAGGGCGATATACAATTATACCCTGTCTTTTGAAGAGTCTGTCTCAATGCTGCCTAAATATAGTTATTGCACCTGTTTCCACAACCTCCCTTGAATCTTCTTCCTCCTACTTTAAACCTATACTCTCTTGTGTTTGATACCCTTCCTGTGGAAGAGGTTGGGAGATGTTCAAGATATACCCTATTTATGCCTCTATTACCTGAATACTACTGGTTATTTCCACCCTTTCCCCCTCCCCAACCCCTGCCTCCATCACTCCAATGAAAAACTAGCCTAACCTATCTAACCTCCCCCATAACTAATCTTGCATTGTAGACAACATCGTGGTGAATCTGCTCTACACGTCCTCCCTGCAGTGCTCTTCTCTTAGTCATGACTCTTGGCATTTTCTGTCTCCAAGATGAATACATTCAAGGTGAAAATGTTTTGCTCTTTATGGCAGAGGTCCTAGTTTAAAAGTTTGATCATCTTTTTTTGAAGCACTTGACAAGATTCCTTATTGTGGGCTGATTTAGAAGACTTGGTCTCATAGATGACCAGTGAGTTGGAAAGTTGGATACAAGATTAGCCGGGTCACATTGAGGGTAGTAATGGAAGGGTGTTTTCTGATTGTAGATTTGTGCCCAAAACTATTCTGCAAAAATCAGTGCTGGGATCTTGTTTGTTTTATAATACAAAATTTAGATGAAAATTTAGGTGGTCTTATTTGTAAGTTTGCAAACTGCATGAAAGCTGGAGGTTGAGAGGTGGTTAAAGATATAGCAGGGTACAAATCAGTTGGAAATCTGAGCAGATAAGAGGCAGCTACAGTTTAATCTGGACAAATGTGTGGTGATGTACTTGGGAGGGCAAATGCAAGAGGAAGGTGTGCAGTAAGTAGCAGAGCCCTTGGAGCACTGAGCTTTAGACAGATCTTGATGCAAGAGCATAACTCCCTTAAAGTGGGACACAAGTGGCCAGGGTGGTAAAGAAGGTGAATGACATGCTTGTTTTTTAATGGTCAGGGCATTGAATAGAAAGCTGTATAGAACTTCAGTTAGGTGTATTCTCTGTAGTTCTAGTTGCCATGCTAGGAAGGATGTGGTGGCATTTGAGAGGGTGTAGATGTTCTCTGGAGTGTGTTGGCTATCAGGAGGGGTTGGACAAATTTGAGTGCAACACACAAAATGCTGGAAGAACTCAGCGGGCCAGGCAGCATCTGTGAAAATGAATAAGCAGTTGTTGTTTCGGGCTGAGACCCTTTATCAGGACTGGAAAGAAAGGGTAGATGCTAGAACAAGAAGGGAGGGGTTGGGAAGGGCTACAGGTGGGTGGGAAAGGGAGATGAAGTAAAGCTGGGGGGGGGGTGATAGGTGGAAAAGACAAAGGGCTGAAGAAGGATGAATTTGAATTATTTTCTCTGGAGTGGCAGAGGCTGACGGACACCTGATAGAAGTACCTTTATAAAACTAAGGGAGGCATAGATAGGATAGGCTGACTCTTTCCCATGGTGGAAATGTCAAATATCAGAGGCCAGAGGTTTAAGTGTAAAGGGAAGGTTTTACTTACACAGCGGGAGGTGACAGAAACAGACATACAATAGTGATATTTAAAAAGCACTTAGACAATTGCAGGAACAGGTCGGGTATGGAGTGGTGTGGCCCATGTGGATTGGTGAGACTGGCACGGTGTGCCAAGGGGCAAATTGCTCTGATGTAGGGTTCTACGTTCTAAGATTAGAAAATGTTTAAATCTAGTTTTGGAAGAGATACGGGTGGAGAGCAGGATTGTATGAGCCAAGATTGGGTCAACTAGCTTCAAGGTCCAGTTGGTTTAATCCAGCTTCTTTGGTTCCTTAGTTTTTCTCCTTTTACTTCACTGAAATGAAGTTGCAAAGCACCAGCAACTGGGTCAAAAATCAAGGAATTAGATTTGACCCAAGCGGACACAAGTTTATTACCATCCTGGTGCTGCTGAGAGAAAAAAATAATGATTGTTTCATCTTTCCTAAGGTTGGTTTGATGCCATAGAGTGGAAGACTGGTCTCTGGAAATGAGGCACTGGTGAAGTCAACTTCAGTTTTTGTTTACCTGGTGATTGTTGATTTTGTCCCTTTTGTGCTTTCATGGGAAACATTGCAAGCATAACAAAATATTTAAACTGTGCCTTTACAGCAATGTACTGAATTGCTTCAGGATTGTAATCAGTTAAGATATTTGCAAAGAGATTAGAAGTTATTCAGAGTTAGATTTTTGAAGAGGGTGTTAGAACAGGTGGCAGAGTTGGAATTTGGCCAGGGCTTTGGTGTTGCAAGTGCAGCAAAATTTCATTCAGTTAGGTAAAGGATAATGAATCAGAAGAACTGCCTGTGGCTACAATGTGGAAATTAAAATGTAGCAGGTTGTGAACTTGGTAAAAGAATAGGGCATCTGAAGGTGCTTTCTCGAAAGTACAAAGATTTAATTATTTCAAGAAATGGCCAGCTTACTGTACACGAGACTATTTTCAGAAGAAGCCAATCATTGTCACCCATTTCCCAACACAGAATGGGATAATGACAAAGTCAATCTGACTAGCTGTTAAATATAATATTAAAAGTAGGCAATATAACTGGCACAGAGCTTGAAGATAACCAGAACCGATTGAACCATAAAAGTAAGATTGTTTATGCTAAACAGACAACTGACAAAAGGGTGATAGTTCTTTGCACAGAAGGAATCTTCAACATTTATTATGTTTACTTAGTTGAAGATAGTGTATTTTTTGTTTTACCACACAGTGATTATGTTCCTAGTCTCCTCTCAGGTTTGTGGTGAAGTGCATTCTGGGTGCTAGTGCATTTTTCATGACATCAAAATATAAAATGTTTTTAATTGAATGTCTGGGGTAGAGAATTTCAAAGATTTTCAGAATGATAAACCCTTAAGACTCTTCGAGCAGGAGAATCATCCTCTCTGTCATTTAATGCTGTGAAACCTTTTTTTTTGCAGTTTAGTGGAGGACCACTCATTGTTTTAAATACCTGAGATGATGCCTAGCCTATTGATTCTCTCATACAACAGACCTGTGATCCCAGTGGCTGGCTGCTGAATGCTTACTATACTGCAAAAGCAAGAAAATTCTTCTCACAATAAGACCAAAATTCTGCGTAGCAGCTGTGTATAATTGCTGTAAGACTTAATCACAGTGGCACTCATCAAATCCTCCAAAAATACAAGTCAACACACCATTTTTCTTCCTAAACAGTGGCAGCATCTGCATATAGCTTTAAGTAACTTGTGTATAAAAGAAACCCAGGTTATTCAAATATTATTTTGGTTGAAACTCACTGGTCTAACAGCTGTGGTCCAACATTTTTTTTGACTCTGAAGTGCTAATTCTAATTAAGATCTAAAATTAACCAAGACCTGTACTAATCTGCAGCTGCTGTGATCTCAGACATGAGCATTTCCGACTTGAGACTGAGTTACTGACACTTCTGAGAACCCTTTGGTAACCCAGGGTGTACTTTCACCAAAAAGAAAAGTTCTCCTACTCAGAATATGATCAGGCGACAATTTGTGTGGTGTGGTGCCAAATTAGAGAGTTTCAATTTGTGTTGACAAAATACAAAGCATTTCTGTTTCGCACTGAAGTGAGTAGTCTCAGATTTGTCCACGTTGTAAAATGTTCAACGTTAAGTGTTTATTCCTCTCCATAGATGCTGCCTGACTTGCTGAGATCTTCCACCATTTTGTGCATGTTGCCCAAGAATCTCCTGTGCTTATGGCATTCACCGTATTTTTCCTGTTAGTGCATCTTCCTTTGAAGCTTGTAATTTGTCCTCTTTGCTCCTCGCTTCCCACTTAGTTCTGGGACATTTGATTCCCTCAAACAAATAGTTGATATTGCTTATAAGGAGTTGTTGCTAAAGTTCTGATCCAACTAGTCACAGAATAGCATCCTCAGAAGGGCCTGAATCAGCTCTTCATTCACATGTATATTATCCCCTAATTCCATACAGTCTAACTTTATTGACCAATCACCTGTGTAAGACATTACTGGAAATCTTCTGAAAATCCAAATGCTCCACATCCATTGTTTCATCTCACCCATAAGGAATGGGGGAAGTAGAATTGGGCCATTTGGTCCTCTGAATTTCCTCTGCTGTTTGCTGAGATCATAGTTGATCCAAGCTTGGATTCTGTACTACCCTGCTCTCTCCCCATACTGCTTGACTTGCAGTTTAAATATCTATCAGTCTCTGCCATGTCAAAAACAGATCGATAGATTTCTGTATAGTGAGGATTTTGGGAGGGGAAGGAGGTGATATAAAGGTAGAGCAGAAAAGTGATGTTCGAGGTTGAAGTAGCTGTTGAATGGCAAAGCAGGTTTAAGAATCTGAATAACCTACTAATCCTATTCTTTGTGCTCATGGAAGCTCACAGTCACAGTATTTGTGAGAACTGTATGTATAAAGATAGGAATAGAGGAGGCATCTCGGTAGGTAACCTGGCATCAATGTAAACAGTGAGCTGTGTGGCTTTCGTCTATACTGAATTGACATTTCCTTTTCAAATTCCATATACTTTGACTACACAGTTGGCAACTGAGAACATCTCAAAATACTACTGATCCTTTTGGAGTTGAAAGAGTTCAATTGTGCAGGTTGTGTGCTTGAAGTAGCTTTAGAACTAATCCATGCCCAGTCAAAAAGACTGTCCTGTTATATCCATCACCCCCACAGCTCCCCACTCGTTGGCATCCAACATACAGCTAACTTGCTGCCTGTCTGCTAAGCCTTGACATCTTGGAAGGTTAATAGTCAAACAACGCACACAAAATGCTGGAGGAACTCAGCAGGCCAGGCAGCATCTATGGAAAAGAGGTTGACATTTTGGGCTGAGACCCTTCAGCAGAACTGGAGGGGGAAAAAGAGTAGATTTAAAAGGGGGAAGGAGGGGAACAAGTGCCACACCTGCCCCTTGCAAGGATAAGTGCCAGGAGAGAGATCAGTGGGGAGGCTTTTCCCTCTCTCACCTTATCTCCTTCTGATGCTCCTCCCCCTTTTCTTTCTTCCATTGCCTTCTGTCTTTTCCTATCAGATTCCCCCTTCCCCCCCAGTTTCACCTATCACACTGTGCTTCTCCCTCCCCTCCCCCACCTTTTAACTCTACTCATCTTTTTTTCTCCAGTCCTGCTGAAGGGTCTCGGCCTGAAATGTTGACTGTACTCTTTTCTACAGATGCTTGACCTGCTAAGTTCCTCCAGCGTTTTGTGTGTGTTGTTTGGATTTCCAGCATTTTCTCTTGTTTGAGGTTAATATTCATCTTGTTCTGTAAGTGATGGAATTGACTATCAGACTTTTTTGTAGATAGTCAAGCCAGAGAAGTGTAAAAGTGACTGAAGTCAGTTTGACACCTACAGCAGTTTCATCACTAACGGCCAGAAACAGTTGGTGGGGCAGCTTAAAGAAGTTAGTAAACCTCCTTTGTTCATCTGGTCCAATCAGCAGCTTTAAAGCACTGTTGTAGTGCATTGCCATAACTGTAACGGAGAGAGATAATCTGGGTGTGTGGGCTAAATGGGGATCTCTCTCCATTTGCATTTTGCAGAGCCCTGAATCCCTTTGGTTATGTTTAATGTTCATCATCTGATATTAGGCATTCCAGCTGAAGTATTTTTAGTTGTATTTTCCATATCTGGTGAGCCAATCATCAAATATTTGCCGAGCAAGAAGCTATAATTTTTTTCTTGATTAACAAGGAATGTTTTGTCTTTCCAACTTGGATTGCTTTTATTTGCAGAGTAGATGATTATTCAGCCAGTCTGAATTCTCTACTAACACTCAGTAATTTTGAAGGCTTACTGGTATTAGTGTATACTTTTATCATAGTAAAAGCTGAAGACTCGTACTACCTGAGCAAACCTGAATAAATTTCTCCAATCATCACATCCCATTAGTTAACTTGTTTGGGCCCATCCTGAGACCCACAAAAGTTTATTTGATGACAATGATCTCTCTTTTCCAAAATTATCAGTCTTTCCCAAAATATTTAAGTGGAATTAGTTATTTTTGTCCATATCCTCTGTAAAATGAGCTTTAGAATGGAATGAAGAATGAGATCCATCCTGATAAAGGATCTCTTCCCGAAACACAACTGTTTATTCCTTTCTATAGATGTTGCCTGCCTGATCTGCTGAGTTCCTCCAGCATTTTGTGTGTCTTACTTTGGATTTCCAGCATCTGCAGAATCTCTTGTGTTGAGAAAGGAATGATGAAAGATTTAATATGGAGGTACTTTGACACTAGATTATAATACTTTGTGAGTCTTGTTATAAGAACGGTAGTCATGATAACTTTGTTGCTTACAACCTTGTTATCTAAAAAAGTGTTGCCTACAAAATAGCCAGAATCATGGGGCAGCTAATTAGAACATGTCTGTAAATCTCCTAACTGATATTTGCTAGGTTTTATTTCCTCTGCAGAAACTGGAAATGCTGTTGAGTTTCAGTACTCTGCTAGCTTTAATAGGCTAACCCCTACCTTACATGCGTCTTGGTTTCAGAAGCTAATCATAAACATGAGATTCTACAGATGCTGGGAGTCCATTCTAGAGCAACACACACAAAATGCTGGCAGAATCTGTGGAGAGGAATAAATTGTTTTAGGATTGATGGTTCTTGGCTTGGAATGACAACTGTTTATTCTTCTCCCTAGGCACTATTTGACCTGTTGAGGCTGTTGTGTATGTTGCTCAAGCCTTGTCAATGTCAAACTGGTTAAGGTTAAATACAGAAAAGCATAATGCTCATAAGTTGTGACAGAAGTTTCTGAGCCTCTTCAGAAGGGAGATTTTATATATTAAACTAGCCATTTTTTTGGTACCCTTCATCTATGAAGCTGCATCACGCTCTTTATCCTAAACAAGAGAAAATCTGCAGATGCTGGAAATTTAAGCAACACATGCAGTGCTGGAGGAACTCAGCAACTTTTGGAGTTCAAATCTGGCTAGAGAATCTGGCATTCTCTAAAAGTTGGTGTGTTCATCCTGTGAGTGCATGGGTTTCCTCTGGGTGGTCCAAAAGTGTACCAGTTAGTAGGTTAATTGATCTTTGTGAATTGTCCTGTGATTAGGCTTGGGTTAAATAGGTGGGTTGCTGGGCAGTGCTGTTCATTGGACCAGAAGGGCCTGTCGCAGTGTATCTCTAAGTAACAGAACAGAATATACCAAGCAACAAAGCAATGGCAATGAAAGAAGCCTCTCACTCACCCACCTACCTACCCATGCAGATACACAGTCCTTTAACCCCAGGACAGACAGTCTTTGGCCTCCAGCCTCCAGTGGACTCGTGGATTTGAATACATTTGTTATGTCATTTCATTAAAGTCATTGCCTATTGTCATGTTGTGCAGTTTTTCTTTACTGGGGTACCACCTGCCTCCTTCAAAAATTACAAAAGTAAAAGGTGTAGGACCTCTTTGTCCATCTGGCTGAACTGATCCTATAAGGGAACATTGACCTTAACCCTACTGATGGAGGTGAGCTTTCTCCTACCCTATCAAGGCCGTAATTTTGTTTACGGAAGGAGGAAATGCAACATTATAGAAAAACAGCAGTGGTGTATTCAGTTGTGAGAAATGGCTTTTTATCAGATTGGTCAATACAATTGCAACAAGAACAAGTAGACAGCTGTGGTTATTGGGTATACTTAAAGCAGATGTTGATGGATCTAAGGATGCAGGGAGAAGGCAGGAGAATGGGTTCAGAGGAATAATAAATCTGCCATGATGGAATAGCCTAATTCTGCTCCTTCTAGCCTTATGGTTGCAGAAAAGGCAACATTGCAACAAGATGGGCACTGTCTTGGGAGAGGACAATGGCATTGGTTATAGTTATGGAGGGTTTTGCAGAACATTGTCATAGATTCTCAGCACCTTCTACAGATGGTCCAAGGCCAAAAAGGATATAGGAGGTGGGAATCTGTATTGCACAGAAGACAATGGGCTTTGTCCTCGCTCTGAGGCATTGATATTCCATTCCTTTTACCTCAATATTAAAGGCTGTGCTGTTGCTTCCAAGGCAAGGATGAATTTCATTGAGAGATTGCTCTTACTCGTATATTCTGCAGTCTCTGGACAGAGTTAAAGCCCTAGCACGGTGGCCTGTGTTGTCTCTGCATTGTTTGTGCTCAGTGAAGATGGCTCCTTTGGAAACCTCGCTGTTGGAAGGAGGCGATTGAAAAGGAATCAGGTGATGTCCTTCCCTTGACTCTGTGGTTATTACAGTTGAATTTACTAATTTTATTGGAGATGATCACCATTGCAACATCTGTGCTAATGTGTCTTGTTCTTCCCTGATGTGGGCACTTTGTGGATTTGTGCCTGAAGATTTTTAGATCTTCAACAGGGATACTACTTGCTGCTGACCCTGTAGTTGTGGTAATGGACTTGACTGTGAGCAAGAGTGGTGCCAAGGCTGGTCAGAATAGGTTGCTGTGGGATGCAGTCGAGGGTAATCATATCAAGAACAGATTATTCAAAATGTTCTCTACATTTTCATTGCCCCTGTCTCTGATGAACTCTCACCTGTTCTTGGCTGTACATGACCATGACAGCACTGTGGAAATCTATGCACGTCCTAACAGTGTTTGCTGAGCCTCACTTGTTGCCCCAGTCTGAATTTTTCTGTTGGGTCTCTGTCTTCATGTACCTGTCCAGCTGTTATTTCCTCCTGTAGAGAATTCATTCCTGAAGTGCCTGTATTTGTGATCAGTTAGCTCCTCTGTGGTCATTCCATCAGATGAATTTTGACTTTGAGAACATGAGTCTCTTCATGGTCAACATCACACAGTCCTGTGTAAGTGGGGTGTGTTGCCCAACAAAAGCTTTGTGTGAGGTACTTGAGAGTTGTACCATTGCTGCCATTGGTGTGCCAGATGCCACAAAAGGTAGGTTTTCCCATTGGCAACCTATTTTAATGTACAGGTTTCTCCCACTATTCGAAGGTAGAGCATTCCTGTGAAATGGTTCGTAAACTAGAAGTTTAAGTTAAAGTGAAGAAGCAATTACCATTTATTTATATGGGAAAAATTTGTGAGCGTTCACAGACCCAAAAAATAACCTACCAAATCATGCCAAATAACACACAAAACCTAAAATAACAGTAACATATAGTAAAAGCAGGAATGATCTGATAAATACGCAGCCTATATAATGTAGGAATACTTCAATTATTGCAGCACTGTCCACTGCAGCGAAAATCTCACGCAAGCGCTCTCGGCAGCACTCGCGGCAAAAACACACGGCGCAAGTGCTCCCGTCAGAAGAACTTTTTCCAGTAACCTTTAAGCTATGAAGCTACCAAATAACACATAAAAATACACAGCCTATATAAAGTAGAAATAATGTACGCCCAGTGTAGTTTCACTTACCGGAATCGGGCAGACACTGATGATGGTGTGTTAGGCTGAGTCATCGGAGGTTGGGGTGGTGGGACACTTGGGTGTCATCTCATCGTTGTCTGTTTCCATCAGGGCAGGCAGGTCACCTTCTTCTATGTCTGCCTGCCTCAGTGTCGAAGGTCGAGGTTCGTCATCTGCTGTGGCTGATGTGGAAGGCTTGAAAAACGACAGTATGCTTGACTGCGCATTTTTCTATCATAGACTTCTTTGTAAGCACTCAAACCATCCTGCAAACCTGCCATAAACCTACGTACCCTTTCAAAATTAAAGTCGTACTTTTCTGCAATCATTGCAGCGTTGTCAGTCGCAGCGAAAATCTCACGTAATTGCTTCACGTTCAGTTCCTGGACGTCTTCACTTTCGGGCCGTTCACTACTGCGTTCGGTTTCAATTGTTATCCTTTCCTCTTCATCACCTCTTCATCTGTCAGTTCTTGGTCATGAGATGCCAAAACCTCTTCAACATCATCTTTGTCAACTTCCACAAACCCTTAACCAAACTCACTATATCCTTACTTCATTTACCACGATCAAAACGCTTAATTATGTCTAGTTTTACGCTAAATCTAACACCCTTACGCGCTCTTTTAGGCTTTTCCGATACCGTAGAACTCATCTTGCTAACAGATGCACAAAATAAATCGATATAAAGGACAGATGCTCACAGGTACGTGTTTAAGCAATGCCGGCTAGAATGCAGTTCCGGGGGAGGAGCTTGGCTGCTCGGCGCACGCTGCCTTTTTTCAAAACAGTGAAACCACCTTCTGTTAGCAAAAACAGGTAACTAATGTAGGTCTTTCGTAACAGTGAGTTGACGTAAAGCAAACGTTTAAAAAGTGGGGACACCTGTACTTCCCATTCCCATTCTGACATGATGGTTAATGGCCTCCTGTCCAGTCCAGATGAGGCCACCCTCAGGGTGGAGGGGCAGCATCTCATACTCTGTCCAGGTAGCCTCCAACCTGATGATATGAACAACAGTTTCTCCAGCTTCAGCTAATTTCTTCCACCACCTCATTTTCCATGCCCCATTCTGGCTCCTGTCTTGCCTCTTCTCCTCACCTGCCTATCACCCCCCCTTTCCTTTCTCCCATGATCCACTCTCCTCAGATTTTTCTTCTTCAGCTCTTTACATCTACCTATCACCATCCAGCTTCTTATTTCATCCCCCTTCCTCACCTTCCCCTTCACTTGCTTTCACCAAACACCTGCCAGCTTGTACTTCTCTTCCCCCCCCCCCCCCCCCCCCTCCACCAACACACACCTTCTCCCTTCTGGACCCTTCCTTCCCAGATGAAGGAACTTTGCCTAAACATCGACTGTTTATTCCTCTACATAGATGCTGTCTAACCTGCCGAGTTACTCCAGCATTTAGTCTGTTGCCATTGGTGCTGATGTTTTTTGGGTCATGTTGAACGTAGAAATCTACAGCACATTAGTTGAATTAGAGAACTGAGTAGATTGGACAGTGGTCAGTCTGGCAGCTGCTGGTACCTGTCATGACAAGAGTGATGAGAGCGTCTTTTAGCCTTGTGTGATGTATCAGGTGCCAGTACTTGTACCAGGAGTCCTGCCATGAAATGTTGCACTTGTTGTACTGACGAAAATTGATATTTGTCCTGACAGCTGTTCTCTGTTGGGGAAGGACTCCAGTAGAGTTGGCCTTCCCTGCTTCATCCAAGTGTTTGTTCCCAGTTGGAATGAGACAAACGGCCATATGAGTTAACTAATTCAGCATGGTGAACTTCTGAGAGGCCTTGCTGGTTCATTCTTGTTGAAGCTCAATCCATGAAGACTGTTGCTTTTCCAGTTTGACCTGCAGTGGTGTACCTGCCCCCTTTTTCATTTAACTGCTCATTGTCATCTTGTCATCTCTCACTCAGTGTCTCGGCATCTGCCTTGTTTCCTGTCATTTCTCACTGTGTCTCGGCATCTGCCTTGTTTCCTGTCGTTTCTCACTCAGTGTCTCGGCATCTGCCTTGTTTCCTGTCATCTCTCAGTCAGTGTCTCGGCATCTGCCTTGTTTCCTGTCATCTCTCAGTCAGTGTCTCGGCATCTGCCTTGTTTCCTGTCATCTCTCAGTCAGTGTCTCGGCATCTGCCTTGTTTCCTGTCGTTTCTCACTCAGTGTCTCGGCATCTGCCTTGTTTCCTGTCATCTCTCAGTCAGTGTCTCGGCATCTGCCTTGTTTCCTGTCATCTCTCAGTCAGTGTCTCGGCATCTGCCTTGTTTCCTGTCGTTTCTCACTCAGTGTCTCGGCATCTGCCTTGTTTCCTGTCGTTTCTCACTCAGTGTCTCGGCATCTGCCTTGTTTCCTGTCATCTCTCAGTCAGTGTCTCGGCATCTGCCTTGTTTCCTGTCATCTCTCAGTCAGTGTCTCGGCATCTGCCTTGTTTCCTGTCGTTTCTCACTCAGTGTCTCGGCATCTGCCTTGTTTCCTGTCATCTCTCAGTCAGTGTCTCGGCATCTGCCTTGTTTCCTGTCATCTCTCAGTCAGTGTCTCGGCATCTGCCTTGTTTCCTGTCATCTCTCAGTCAGTGTCTCGGCATCTGCCTTGTTTCCTGTCGTTTCTCACTCAGTGTCTCGGCATCTGCCTTGTTTCCTGTCATCTCTCAGTCAGTGTCTCGGCATCTGCCTTGTTTCCTGTCATCTCTCAGTCAGTGTCTCGGCATCTGCCTTGTTTCCTGTCGTTTCTCACTCAGTGTCTCGGCATCTGCCTTGTTTCCTGTCATCTCTCAGTCAGTGTCTCGGCATCTGCCTTGTTTCCTGTCGTTTCTCACTCAGTGTCTCGGCATCTGCCTTGTTTCCTGTCATCTCTCAGTCAGTGTCTCGGCATCTGCCTTGTTTCCTGTCATCTCTCAGTCAGTGTCTCGGCATCTGCCTTGTTTCCTGTCGTTTCTCACTCAGTGTCTCGGCATCTGCCTTGTTTCCTGTCATCTCTCAGTCAGTGTCTCGGCATCTGCCTTGTTTCCTGTCATCTCTCAGTCAGTGTCTCGGCATCTGCCTTGTTTCCTGTCGTCTCTCACTCCGTGTCTCGGCATCTGCCTTGTTTCCTGTCGTTTCTCACTCCGTGTCTCGGCATCTGCCTTGTTTCCTGTCGTTTCTCACTCAGTGTCTCGGCATCTGCCTTGTTTCCTGTCGTTTCTCACTCCGTGTCTCGGCATCTGCCTTGTTTCCTGTCGTTTCTCACTCCGTGTCTTGGCATCTGCCTTGTTTCCTGTCGTTTCTCACTGTGTCTCGGCATCTGCCTTGTTTCCTGTCGTTTCTCACTGTGTCTCGGCGTCTGCCTTGTTTCCTGTCATTTCTCACTGTGTCTCGGCATCTGCCTTGTTTCCTGTCATTTCTCATTCAAGTGTGTTGTTGGGAGGAACCAGCCCCCAAGCCACGGTGCACTGAAAGTTGCCTTTGAGGGTTTCCTGGCTCTGCTGTGGGTTTTGATGTTCACACACTTGACTTTACTTGCCATGGTTGTGTCATTGGTGTCTGCATAATTGGCCCTTTTTGAAACTGTGGCACAGTGGCCTGGCAATTAACACGGCACTTTTCAGTGTGCCAGGTGAAAGATTAGGGATCAATTCCCACTTCTGTCTGTAAGGAGATTGTATAGTTTCTCTGTGACCATGTGGGTTTCCTCCTGGTGCTCTGGTTTCCTCCCACATTCCATAGGCGTGCAGGTTAGGGTCAGTGAGTTGTGGACGTGCAATGTTGGCACTGGAAGCGCGGTGGCACTTGTAGGCTACCCCCAGCACACCCCAGGTACAAGTGATGCATTTTCACTAAGTTTTGGATGTAAATCTGTCCAATAAAGCTAATCTTTAAAATTAGCCCAAGATATGAGAATGAAACCTTAGCATAACATTCTAGCTGGATTCAAACTATACAAATATTGTGTTGTGGCTATCTAAGCTGAGATGCCTACATAAATGTTAGGTATTGTACGATGGTAAAATGGCTTTGTGTTTCATACTGTGTTACTTAATGATAACATGGGATTGCATAAAGAAGCCAGCTTTTTGGTACAAGAACTGCTTGACTACATTATGCCATTATACTAATAGTAGTTAGCACATGATTCCCCCCAGAAAGATTACTTACCCAACAGGGAGAAGTACTACAGGGAAGCACTTGTAATAAGAAGCATAGATAGTGAATAACCAGCAAATTTTTCCTCCCGGGCTGAAATAGCTAATACAAGGGGACATAATTAGAAGGTGATTGGAGGAAAGTGTAGCGGGCTGTCAGAGTGGAGTGGGTGGAATGTCCTGGGTGGTAGAGCCAGATACATTAGGGGTATTTTTAGAAACGTGAAGGGTTCTGCAGGAGGAAGGGGTTAGCTCGATCTGGGAGTAGGTGAAAAGGACTGCACAACATTGAGGGCCAACCAGTCTATGTTCTATGAAGGAAAATTGAGAGTGCAGTAGTTTGGATTTCTTGCAATTTACTGTGTTGTGTTTGTTTCAGAATAACAAGCTAATGTTAGCTTGCTGCTGTCTGCCGTCCTAACTTTGAACCTTCTCTAATGATCCAAGTGAAATGACCAAGAAGCTGGCACTACGATGTAATGGATAATTGAAGTCATGGGAATTAGACCTGCCAGCTGCCTGAACATTCCTACAGCGGTGCTGTACGGTTCCCTATCACTCTTTGTCTCCATTCTGCATAATGTGTTTCTCCTGTACTATGTGGATACATTTGTATCTGTTTACAAAATCGATAAATTATCCTTCTGGATTGGTGAGGTAAGTGAGTTTATGTATTCTACTTCTCAAAAAGTATTTTTTGGTAGCAATTTTTTGAGAAAATGAAATACCGTAGATTCCGGACTACAGAGCGCACCTGATTAAAAGCCGCTGGCTCTAATTTTAGAAATAAAATCAATTTTTTACTTGTAAAGGCTGCACCGGATTTTCGGCCGCAGGTGTCCCACGTTGTAATATGAGATATTTACACAGAAAGATATTACACGTGAGGATTTTTTAACTTTTAATTAAATCCATATGGTAACAAAAACAAATACATATTGCAAATGCTTTTTTTCGAACCGTGCCCGTAACGCGGCTACTTTTAAATATACGTTGCGTATACTTCTTTACTGAACAACATTCCAATATCTCCTAACGACTGGTAAAAAAATATATATACTGCAGCCTACCAGGAAAAGTTATTGATCGCCTTTAACTTAAAAGCAGCGTTTTGGCTCCGCCGCTCCCCCCCTCCTTTCCGTTTATCGCAAACTGGTATCCCACAAGACGCGGCGAAACCGGGTGTGACGTCATAGCATCCCGCGATGTAGTACAGAAAACAAATATAGTTAAAACTCTTCTAACTTTAACTAGAAAATGAATTACTAAGCGAAAATATTATAAACTAAATAACTGTCATAAAGGCAGCACAATGCTTTTCTTCGAGTGTTTTCCATGTTGATGAGGGTGAGTACAAATGACTGATTTACAATAATTTAATTGTGAAAGTGCGCTTGATTTATCGTACAATTTCATTGGACCTCTGTGAACTACTCATCAATTTTATTGGTCTACTGTTACGAGGCAAAATGTTTATGAGGCGGCATGAAAAAAAATAATGCATTAGCCGCTCCGTATTAAAGGCCGCAAAGTTCAAAGCAGTTCAAAATGTGGGAAAAAAGTAGCGGCTTAAAATCCGGAATCTACGGTATGTTACTGTTTCATAAGAATCAAGCAAAATGGCTAATACATAAGTAACACACACAAAATGCCAGTGGAACGCAGCAGGCCAGGCAGCATCTATAGGGAGAAGCGCTGTCAACGTTTCGGGCCGAGACCCTTCATCCATGTGGTCATGACGAAGGGTCTCGGCCCGAAACGTCGACAGCGCTTCTGCCTATAGATGCTGCCTGGCCTGCTGCGTTCCACTGGCATTTTGTGTGTGTTGTTTGAATTTCCAGCATCTGCAGATTTCCTCGTGTTTGCCTAATACATAAGTATTTTGTAATGATTGATGTATTACAGGAAGTAAAATGTTATGTGCAATGTGTCCTTAATTGAATGCTCAAACCTTTAACTGAGTTGAAAAGGAATGTTTTAATGCGTTTTTAATGACATTCTTATTCAACACCTACAGAACACTAGTTTTCAACAAAAGTTAATGTTCTGATCATGTGACAAATAGTGAGAAAAGTAAAAAATTAATCTTTCAAAATTCTTTCAATTGTTTAACTGCAAAAAAAGGGTAAATCTAGATAAATTATATTCACACATCCCTTTTACTTCTATCAAATTGTGTGGGTTAGGAAACATTTGTTACCAATTTGTATGCATTTTATTTGATGATAAGTGTTGTGGTTTTTTAAAAACCTATCAGTAAAAAATGCAATACAATAATTCAGTAAGCTTGTTCATACTTGGTTTGTGTTGGAATTTAGTTGGTACAACATGTATAATTCTGCAACATGTCTGTCAAATTGCTGCTAGTAGTCACCTCTTCTAATAATGCCTAACAAACAGACAGACAGACATACTTTATTGATCCCGAGGGAAATTCGGTCTTGTTACAGCCGCACCAACCAAGAATAGTGAAGAAATATAGCAATATAAAACCATAAATAATTAAATAATAATAAGTTAATCATGCCAAGTGGAAATAAATCCAGGACCAGCCTAATGACTCAGGGTGTCTGACACTCCGAGGGAGGAATTGTAAAGTTTGATGGCCACAGGTAGGAATGACTTCCTATGACACTCAGTGTTACATCTCGGTGGAATGAGTCTCTGGCTGAATGTACTCCTGGCCTAACCAGTACGTTATGGAGTGGATGGGAGTCATTGTCCAAGATGGCATGCAACTTGGACAGCATCCTCTTTCCAGACACCACCGTCAGAGTCCAGTTCCACACCCACAACATCACTGGCCTTACAAATGAGTTTGTTGATTCTGTTGGTGTCTGCTACCCTCAGCCTGCTGCCCCAGCACACAACAGCAAACATGATAGCACTGGCCACCACAGCCTCGTAGAACATCCTCAGCATCGTCCGGCAGATGTTAAAGGACCTCAGTCTCCTTAGGAAATGGAGACGGCTCTGCCCCTTCTTGTAGACAGCCTCAGTGTTCTTTGACCAGTCCAGTTTATTGTCCATTCGTATCCCCAGGTATTTGTAATCCTCCACTATGTCCACACTGACCCCTTGGATGGAAACAGGGGTCACCGGTGCCTTAGCCCTCCTCAGGTCCACCACCAGCTCCTTAGTCTTTTTCACATTAAGCTGCAGATGATTCTGCTCACACCATGTGACAAAGTTCCCCACCATAGCCCTGTACTCGGCCTCATCTCCCTTGCTGATGCATCCAACTATGGCAGAGTCATCAGAAAACTTCTGAAGATGGCAAGACTCTGTGCAGTAGTTGAAGTCTGAGGTGTAGATGGTGAAGAGAAAGGGAGACAGGACAGTCCCCTGTGGAGCCCCAGTGCTGCTGACCACTCTGTCTGACACACAGTGTCAGTAAAGCATAAGACTGCTCATTTCAACGGATACCGCCTGATCTGCTGAGTTCATCCAGCTTGTTTGTACGTGTTGATTTGACCACAGTATCTGCAGTGTACTTTGTGTGTAAGCATAAGAATCTGCACTTCAGCCCATGATGAATTTTTATTTTAAAATTACACCTACTATGTAATTTAAACTAGCCCTATCTGCCTGCACTCAGTTCCTACCCCTCCATTCCCTGCCTGTTTCATGCAGCTCCCTTAATGCTGCTTAAATGCAATCCAATTTTGCATTGCCTCGGACGGATTGCCACTAAACCTTAAATTACCCAGGCAGCACACGCATACGCACATACAATGCTGAAGGAACTTGTTTTGGATTTGGAGCTCCTTTCCAGGGAATGCTCTAAGATGGTAGCGCGATATTAATATGCAGCAGCCTCTCCGGACTCTGGATTTGGGGATTACCAAACGTTATGCGGATTTTCTGGTGTAGTCTGTTTTGTCGTATGCTTTTGTGATATAATTCTGGAGAACGTTGTCTCATTTTTTAAACTGCATTGCATTTGTGGTTTCTAAATGACAATAAACTGAAACTGAACTGAACTTAGCAGGCTGAAGTCTTGAAGAAGGGTCTTAACCCGAAACGTCAACTGTTAACGCTTTCCACAGATGCTGCCTGGCCTGCTAAGATCGTCTATTTATGTGTGTTACCAGCATCCGTAGATTTTCTTGTGTTTGTGATTCCACAAACTACCAAGCTTCCTTCCCAAACTGTGTTTCATTACTAGATGAAATTCAGTCCCTGATCCTTGACTACTCCTTCAAAGCTTCTGCTCAAACAATCCTGTGAATTATCATTGTCCTTTCCAATCACCCCTTTCCTCCCAAGTCCTTGAAACACTAGGAAGTCCAAAGTCTGCCACAAACTCGATTCACTGTCTTGTGGCAGTCTTGCAGTAATCTTTTGATTCATGATTATTTAAAACCTGAGTGTAGTCAGTGATAGGTACAATTGATATGTAAATCCAATCTGGGTATTTGACTTGGAAACGGCATCACACATGAGCACATTAACCATTTCCACATGCTGAGCAAATGAATAATGTACATCTACATCAGGAATTTCAGCTGTTCAAAAGAAAACTGTTTTATTACATTGGGAATACAATGGTTATTCATCTTCTGAAGCATAGGGTATTTTTATCAATACATCTGCTGTAGTAAATTGGCAATGAAATGCTTTGTTCTTGTCCTGTTAAATTACTTAACGGAATTTCAAATGTATCTGTTAGGATTACAAGCAGCTAAGCAACAACCCCCATTAGCTGGTCAGGAAGTGAGATTTGGAAAGGCACACCAGGGTGTGTTTTGTTTTCATACATAATGTTTCAAATCTTTATTTAGTTTTGCTAGTAATCTTGATGTTTTACAAAGCTGTCAATTTTCAGTGGTCTCTGACAAACCAGTGTTATCTCCTCATCTGGAAGAAAATGCAGACTGAAATATTGAACTGATGATGTGTGTTTTTGGAATGATGGAAGATCAAGTCTAGGACCGAGTTTTCTTTTAAATATTTGCCACTTTGTAGCAAAAAGATGAGTCTTATGGTGCAGGCAGGGACTCTTTGCTAGCTACTCGACTCTTGTGGGCTGTGTGGGAAAGTTGTGCAGCAGCATCTTTCCAAAGAGCAGGGCTTATGACCAATGTCTAAAGATCTCTCGAGTTAATCAGACATTGGCTGTGGGAAATTCATTTCCCTGAGATACAGAAGGATCATTCTTGAGGGTGTTTTAACTGTTGCCAAAGTGCAGTAATTACTGACTGCATTGAAGCATGCATGTAAAATAGACTAACCAATTTAGCAGAGCAATGAAAATCCAGTAATTAGTTATGTCCCTGTTTGTTGTCTAAGGATGTCAGTAAATTAGACCATGAGACATAGGAGCAGAATTAGGCCATTCAGTCCATCGAGTCTGCTCCGCCATTCATCTTGTCTGATTTATTATCCCTCTCAACCCCATTTTCTTGCCTTCTCCCATAACCTTTGACAGTCTAACTAATCAAGAACCTATCAGCCTCTGCTTTAAATAGACCCAATGACTTGACCTTTGCAGCCATCTGTGGCAATGAATTCCACAATCCACCACCCTCTGGATAAACAAGTTCCTCATTTCTGTTCTAAAGGCATTTTAGAACAGACGAGCCCTGTATTTTGCGGCTGTGCCCTCTAGGCCTACAGGAAACATCCTCTCCACATTCACTCTAAGCCTTCAGTACTGTATTCAATAGGTTGCAATGAGATCTCTGCCCCCCCCCCCGATCCTTCTATATTCCAGCAAGTGCAGCCCAAGAGCAGCCATTTCTCAACCATTCTCAAATGGATGAGAAATTTTTGTGATCGCAGCAAATGTTTAAATGTAAAACACTTGAGTAAGGAAGAAAGTAATCTTATGAAACATTCTTGTGCTTCTGTATGAGATGGTTAATTGCTTAAAGCTCTTCAGCCTGGCTACCATGTCTTCTGTTTAAAAAAAATGTTTCTCACTATTATTTGCTAAAGAATTGAAAACACAATCTGATATTTCCTTCCTAATAATCTTTAATTTTGCAAAAATCCAACAAATCTCTTACTAAACTCTGCTCTGAGAGGAGTTTCCCATTTCTCTCAACTCTCCAGGTAATCTAATTCAACATACCCATTTATTATGTTTGATGGCTCTGGGCCTGTGCTTGCTGGAGTTTAGAAGAATGGGGTTGGATGGGGTGGGGGGGGGGGGTTGTTGGTCTCACTGAAACCTATCAAATATTTAAAACCTAGGTAGTGTGAATGTGGAGAGGACGTTTCCTGTAGTGGGGGAGTCTAGAATTAGAGGAAACAGCCTCAGAGTTCAAAGCTCATTTGCTCTAAAATCTCTTTAGAACAGATGCAGAATAATTTCTTTAGTTGAGGTTGTGAATCTATTGAGTTCATTGCCACACACAGCCAAGTCATTGGGTATATTTAATTGGAAGTTGATACGTTCTTGATTAGTCGGGGCATCAAGGTTATGAGGCTAAGACAGGTGATTGGGTTGAGAGAAATAATAAAGAAGCCATGATGGAATTTTACAACAGACTTGATGGATTGAATGGCCTAATTCTGTACCTATGTTTATGGTCTTATTGTAGTAAACCTTTGCTGCATTTTCTGCAAAGCAATTGATGCACTTCCTAAAATAGGGTGCCCAGAATCCGGCACCACTAGTTGAGTTTGGGTTTTGGCATAACTATGTTTTTATGTGATTGAGGGTTCTTTGTAATGGCAAAGATTCCATGAAGTCAACATGCTGTCTACAAATATTTCTGTATCTGTTCTCAATATTTCAATTGTTTTCAAAAATAATTTTCTGATTTTAGCTTAGTTTTGTGTATTAGACTCCATGAACTATTAATGACTTTTTCTGGTCTTCAATATGATATCACACACAAAATGCTGCCCGGCCTGCTGAGTTCCTCCAGCATCTATGGAAAAGAGTAAACAGTCCTGATGAAGGGTCTCGGCCTGAAACGCTGACTGTTTACTTTTTTCCATAGATGCTGCCTGGCCTGCTGAGTTACTCCAGCATTTTGCATGTGTTGCTTTGGATTTCCAGCATCCACAGATTTTCTTGTGTTTGTTTTCAATATGGTGTCTGTAGCTATTACAGAACATCTTTGTTTTAATCTTCATTGCATTTTCCTTCCAGACCATTTTTCTCCTATGGAATAGTCTTAATGATCCATTATTTGGATGGCTAAGCGACCGCTCATTTCTGAGCACACAACAGTATGTATCAATAAACAATTTTGTATTTGAAGTTCTGTGTAGTTTTCAAGTTGGGTTGATTATATTTTGCACCATTAATGTAAAAGTGTTATTAAAATTTGTTCCTGTTCTGAAGAATGACCACAATGGAAAAATTGGGGATTGGGCATGTACTGTTGAAGATTGGGAAAGGATATAGATTAATTGCAGATATGGGTGGATAAATGGCAGGGAGAGTTTAATTTATCCAGGCGTTGTACTTCAGAAAATCAAATGTATGGGGAAAGTGTAGCTAATGGCAGGACTCTGGCTGTCCAGACAGATTCTGAGGTCCATGTCCACACCCCCCTGAAATTTGTTGGGGTAGAAACAAATGTATGTGACTTGTTTGTCTTTTGATCGAGGGGTTCAATTTAAGAGTCAGGAAATTTATATTGCAGCTTTGGAAAACTCTGGTCAAGGTGCAATATAGAGTGTTGTATTCAGTTCTGGTTGCCACTTTTAGGAAGCACGTGGAAGCATTTGATACGGTGTTTACCAGGATATTGGCTGGATTAGAGGGTGTGAACTGTAAGGAAAGGTTGGACAAATCTGAGTTATTTTTTTGGATGGCTGGAGGTTGAGAGGATATCTGATGAAGGTTTATTAAAATTGTGAGGCTTAGAGTAGATAGATCTTTTTTTTTACCAGGTTGAAATATCTAATATCATGCATTTAAGGTGAGAGGGTGCAAGTTGAAAGGAGATTTGCAGTGCAAGTTTCTTTTAATGGTGGTGAGTGTCTGGATTGTAGTGGAAGCAAATGTACAGTGGAGGGATTTTAAGAATCTCTTGGCACATGAATGTGCAGAGAAAGGAGGGATATGTATTTGTGGAGGCAGAAGGGACTAATTTAGTTAACATGTTTAATAACTAGTTGAATTAGTTTGGACATCATCATGGGTCAGATGGCCTGTTTGTATGTTGTGCTGTTGTATGCCTATTTAAAGAAACTAAGTAGAATATGCAGACTATCATTGAACAAAAACATGTACAGTATGAAAGGTCTGCTGTCTGAACTGAGTTTCCTTCAGTACAGTCCATGTTCAGAAAATATAGAAATCTCAGTGATATGAACGGTCTCTCACTGCATAAATGTGTCCACATGTGAAAAGGTTGTATTTGTGTATTTCCCATGGAAACTTTGTCCCAGTGCTCCATCTTGATTATATTTGTTATTGTCCTGGATCTTGCAGTTGGTTTTGACTGGTTTTTCTTTTAGCACTCATTGCTGTGTACTGAAGCCACAAGTACGTAATTTTTTTGAGAATGTCTAGGTGCTGTTTGAAAATGGAATAGTTACTGCCAGCAGTTCCCCGTCTGGTCAACTGCGCAAGTCCTGTAGAAACCTCAGACCTCATACAAACAAAGCAAGTGCCTAACTGGTTATCTGTCTTGCCAAGAGTTCTTCAATGTTATTTTAGTCATATGTAAGGGGACTAATTAGTTTTATTTAATCTTGATAATTGACAATAATAAATATTTTAACACTACCTCTGCTAGTATATAATGTATTTATTTTCTTTATAGGTCGGGTGAAACAATTTCCTCTCCTGAAGTAGTGTTGAAGAGACTGAAGGCGTTAATGCGAAATGGTCCTCTGTTTGCACTCTCCTTCCTCTCATTCTGGGTGGCATGGGCCCAGCCAGGAGTACAATTTCTCATCTGCCTCTGTTTGTATGACGGATTCCTCACTGTTGTGGACCTCAATCATAATGCCTTACTGGCAGACTTAGCAGTGTCGGAAAAGGACAGGACTAGATTGAATTTTTACTGTTCACTTTTTAGTGCCCTTGGGTCCCTGTCTGTGTTTATGTCCTACGCAGTGTGGAACAAGGAAAACTTTGTCTCATTTAGACTCTTCTGTGCAGCGATGGCTGCCTTTTCTATTTTTGGTTTTAGTATATGCACCTGGCTTCTCAGACAACGATTTCAATCAGAAGTCAAAGTCAAATATGCAGAGGCTTCCACATTAAAGGAGTAAGTATTTCTTAATGCATCCCTCCCTCACCATGATCCCCTCTTCTAATTTCATTAGAATCCAGTTTAATATCACTGGCATATGTCACGAAATTTGTTGGCTTTGTAGCAGCAGTACAATGCAATACATGATCACAGGAAAAAAGAGTGAATTACAGTAAGTATATATGTGTATGTATATATGATATATATTGCAAAAATAAAAAAAGTAGTGAGGTAGTGTCCGTTCAGAAATCAGATGGCAGAACTTGTATCCTTTCTTTGAGAATGGCTCCTGGTTTCCATCCTGCTTCAGAAAAATTTCAACAGGCACTACTGCTGTCTCTTCCACCTCCAACCTCCCTACGTGTTGTCCCCAGGGTATGACAGGGTTCTGTCCCTGGAAACTCTCTGTAAAATGGTGTGTGGGAAAGGATCACAGAAACAGCTGTGGAGACATAAAAGTCTGCAGAAGCTGGAAACGTGGGGTAAAACTGGAGAAACTCAAGTTGGGCTGCACCTGTGGAAGGAAATGGACAGTCTGTATCTCTGGTGGAGACCCTTCATCGGGATTGGAAAGAAAAAAGGGAGATGGCCAACATAAAAAATCTGTTGGGGAAAGGGGTGGAGCAAGAGCTGTCAGCTGGTGGGTAGATCCAGGTGAGGGGGCTCCTGGTCTAACGAGCCCCCATCACCCCATTTATTTCCTCTCCACCACCCCCTGTATCTGCCCATCATCCATGTATACTTCCCCACCTTCCGCCTTTATTCATGGAATATGACCTCTTCTCTGATTCCATCATCTTCAGCCATTTATCACTTCCATCTATCGCCTCAAAGCTTCTTGCATCGTTCCCACTCTCACCGTTCACTCACCTGCCAATCATGCCCTCCCCATCTGGATCCACCAATGATCTGCCAGCTCTTACTCCACCTTTCTGTACTGCCAATCTCCCCTCTTTCTTTCCAGTCCGGATGAAGGATTTCAACCTGAAGTTTTGACAATGTGGGTTTTGCCTGAGCCGCTGAGTTCCTCCAGCTCCGTAATGTGTTGTTGCGGACATCACTGTGAAGGGAGATTGAGCAGACAAGTACAGGAAGAGCTGGTGTCAGTCTGCACAGCAGTCCCACGCTGTTCACCCTACCAAGCACCTGATTAGTACTGGGCTAGGTGGGTGTATCTCTCAAACACTCATTCATACAGTTGTAGTGTCCTTGGGTCAGGTGTCCATAACCTGGACAGGACCTGAGTTCCCTCTGATGTCTAATTCCCCTCTCAGTAACGGTAGCCAGTCAGTTAATAGATTAAATTTGCTTTATTTAATTGTCAAATGTACATTGAAACATAGTGAAGTGCAGTGTTTTCCATCAAATCAGCAAGGATTATGTTTGGCAAGTGTTGCCATGCTTCTAACACCAATATAGCATTGCCACAATCCACTAACCCTAACCTGTATGTCTTTGGAACTTGGGAGAGAAAAACGGGGCAGCCAGAAGAAACTCACATAGTCACAGGGAGAACAGGAAAACTCCTTACAGATCACAGCAGGTTCGGACTCTGATCTTAAGGTGCGCCATCGTAGCATAGCAGTTAGTACGATGCTGTTACAGCTCAGTGCATCAAGTTTGGAGATCACTTCCAGTGCTAACTTTAACAAGTTTGTATGTTCTCCTGGTGACCGTGTAGGTTTCCTCGTTTCCTTCCATATTCCGAAGACATAATAGTTAGTAAGTTGGTCATTGTAAATTGCCCTGTGATTAGGCTACAGTTAAAGGGATGGGTTCGTTGGGCCAGAAGGACCTGTTCTGCCTGTATGCACTATCAGCTAAGCAACCGTGCATAAATCACACTCCCGAGTTCCTTCTCAATCCTCCAACTTCATATTATCATAATAAGCAACCTTTTTAATGTTATTTTCACTTCCGCTTGACAGCTACTGTTTCTCTATAGAAACTGTTATTAATATGTTAGTGTCAGTAAATATTTATACATGGTTTGGTGAGTATGCATTGAAATGTTTTTGAGGTCAAAACAGATAGACAAAAGTGGGTTGAAACATGGATAACAGTTATTATTTTCTGAATTCTTTCCAGATTGTACATCAGTCCAGCACCTCTTGCCCAAGAGCAGACACTGACACTTGCAGAGTATTTGAAACAATTATCCAGACACCAAAACTTTGTTTGGTTTGTGTCCATGAATTTGGTGCAGGTGAGCCACCTCTTTTTTTTTCCAGTTCCAATTACAGAATCTTCAAAATAAAGGGTTTAGAAAATGAATCAGTAAATTCTGGCGACACATTACAAAATAGAGGGTTGTGGTGGGTGATGATAGCAACTTTCTTTAATTTAGTAAGGTACCATGTGCTTAACAAGTATAATAGCACAGATGTGCATCCCAGGACATATAACTATAACAGGAAAAGACTCAAAGCTCAGTTACAGTCCTGAGATTGAAGAAGGCAAAACTTTAGAGAAGCATTTTGATTTCTGCAAGGATGGTCTTGTGGATAGAGTAGAAGGTTGTCAAGAATTGTTGAGAAGAGACAGATGGATTTCAACCTGGAGAAGTGTGAAGTGATTCACTTTGGAACATCAAATTTCAAGGCAGTATACAGGGTTAATGGCAGTGTGGAATCACGTCCATAGATCCCTCAAGCTGCCGTGGATGGTTAAGGAGGAGTATGGTGCTTTTGCGCCCATTAGTTGGGGAACAAGGTAATGTTGCAACTCTATAAGACTCGGGTTAAACCACATTTGGAATATTGTGTTTAGTTCTGGTTGCCTCGTTGTAGGAATGGCATAGAAGCTTTAGAGAGGGTACAGAGGAGATTTACCAGGAGACTGCCTGGATTCATGTCTTATGAAGAAAGGCTGAGTGAGTTAGGGCTTCTTAGACACAAGAGGTTCTGCTGATGCTGGAAATCCAGAGTAACTCACAATATGCTGGAGGAACTCAGTGTGTCAGGCAGCTTCTGTGGAGAGGAGTTAGAGTTGATGTTTTGGGCAGAGACTATTCATCAGGACTGAGTGGTAAATGTGTGAAACACACTGCCGGGATGGAGGTAGAGACAGACACATTAGGGAGATTTAAGAGGCTTCGAGAGGCACGTGGATTAAGAAAAAATGGAGGGTTATGTGGGAAGGGGGAAGGGTTGGACTGATCTTGGGTCAGCACAACATCGTGGGTCAAAGCTCCTGCACTGTGCTGTAATGTTCTATGTGAACACATTTTAAAAGAATCATGAGAAATCAATGAACATTGATTTTGAGACCTTTCCTGTTAATGTTGAGTTTTCCAGTGTCCTGGAATGGTCTGCAGGTTGTTAATGCTGCAGTTTTCTGGAAGTCCAGTAGAGAAGGATTTGTGAAGCGTGTCTGTGAGATGAGCCAAGTGTGAGGTTTCAGTAGCAGATAGCCTGCAGGACTGATGGAGATGGTTAAAGTTATAAGTAAAGTAAATGGTCTTTGACTGTTACTGAATGTCATGTAATTTATCTTTTGATTAAACAGTAACAAATATTCCACTGAATCATTTAATGGACAAAAGTTGGGGTGAGAGGTAATCCCAGCTAGTAGTGGTGTGAATCTGTATCATAAATGTGAATGAAAATCAGTTAGCTTTGAGAGACTTGGGTATCAGTCAGATTAGGTTAGCACAGCAATTAAACAGTCCATTTCCATTAAATGTTTCTTTTTGCATCAAATGCCCAACCATGTCCAGAATCATGAATTCTTATCAAATTGGGAGAAACTTACTGGTTTAGAATATTTGATCTGAACACAAGCTGGGGTCTGATCAGCCCCGGCTGGGTCACCTGGAGAAGGGTGTATGATGTTGAAAGACCCGAAACACCCGATGAATCCAGGAACATCACTGATGATATGTCCAGAAGCATCAGTAGATGTATGCACACAGTCAGTGAATCAGGATGCATGGGACTAAATGGGATAACATTAGAGTCAGGCAGTGAGATAAGCTCCATAAGTCTCTAACTGTGGATTAAGAGTGTTTGCAAGCTTGTTTGGAGAAATGGGCTCCTGTGCAGTGACTGTTCAGTGTCAATTGAATAATTGGGTTGCAGTGCACGATGTTATGCAGCACTTCAGTGTACTTTAATGAAATTAGTTTAAAAACAAATAAAGTGCAGGCACAGAATAGTACAGAACCTGCCAGAGGTTCTGGTTTTATAGTGGCTGGGTGGCGAAGAATGTATCTTAAACAAGGTCGTACAATGTCAGATAGGAAAATAAGAACAGCTGAAATTTGGGTATTTAGGTCTTAGACAAAATGCTAGTGAAGTAACATTTTGAACCAGCTAATGGCAACTTTTTTCTCTAATAGGTATTTCATTGCCATTTCAACAGTAATTTCTTCCCTCTGTTTCTGGATTATCTACTTTCAGACAAAATCTCACTCTCCACAAGTTCCTTTCTCCTAGGTAAGTTCCACAAATTGAAATATTGAGACCAGATTTTCCTGGCATTGCAGAAAGACTCAATTTTTCTTGTACAATACAGTTCCTCTCCAGGATTGTGACAGGGTCTCATTCCTGAGAACTGTTCACAAGGCAAATGTCGCTCACCATCATTGTACTTTAGTAAATCCATAGGGCAGTATATAGTTAAACTAGGATGTTTAACTCAACCATTCGTATTTCTCTGCAACTTGTAATAATATTGCTGTGAACTGAGTTCCCACTCAGCAGAAGATGCCTGAGTAGGCAAGTGCATCCCACCTGTCTTCCAAATGCTCCAGGAGTACATGTGGCCTGTATGCAAGTTGCAAGAAATAGTTTATGAACCCTCCTGCATTAATTACTCATAAAATGTGGTCTGATCTTCATTTAAGTCACAAAAATAGGCACAATCTGTCTAAACTACTAACACACAAACAATTGTACGTCTCGTCAATACTGAGCACACCATTTAAACAATCACAGTCTTGGTTCCAAAAAGTATGTGAACCTCTGGAGTAATTGACTGAGCCTCTGATTGAATGATGAGCAGTTTCCCTTTTTCTTTGAATAGTGTTTTGTATTTTCTAACATCCACTGGAGTTGATAAATGACCTGAAAGTTGGGATTGTTACAGCAATACTGTACTAATGCCTGGGTGTGGACTAGGGTTTATACTCTGTGAACTCATCTGAAGTAATACACACAAAGTGCCGGAGGAACTCAGCAGGTCAGGCTGCAATGTTCCGGCAAGAACTGTCCTTTGTTATTCAAGTAACAAGCCATGGATAACACAGGACATTAAGGACATCCTGAATGCTAAAACGAGGGTGTTTAGAGATGGAAAATACTGGGGAGCTGAGGACAATACAGAGGGACCTGAAAGCCAAGATCAGGGAGGCTAAAGACAGGTATAGGAGGAAGCTTGAGTGGAAACTCCAGCAGAACAAAATGAGAGGGGTCTGGAGTGGGATGAGGACCATTACTGGGTTCCGGCAAACTAGCAACAGAGGAGCTGAAGGCAGTGTGGACAGGGCCAAGGAACTTAACCTGTTCTTCAACAGATTTAACACTGTGGTCCCTGCCCATCCCCCACATGATTCATCTGTTGTCGGCCCCCAACCAACACGTACTCCACTCTCCCCTCCTACCCCTCCTCACAGCCCCCCACCCTGCTCTCGTGACTACACCCCTCCCACACCTGAAACCACCACGGTGGGCTTCACAGCTGAACAGGTGAGAAGACAGCTGAAACGTCTCCACCCAAGCAAGGCTGCAGGCCTGGATGGTGTCAGCCCCAGGGTGCTCAAAGCCTGTGCCCCCCAGCTATGTGGAGTACTTCACCATGTCTTCAACCTGAGCCCGAGTCTCCAGAGGGTTCCTGTGCTGTGGAAGATGTCCTGCCTCATTCCTGTACGAACACGCCACGCCCCAGTGGCTCCAATGACTACAGACTGGTGGCATTGACCTCCCACATCAGAAGACCCTGGAGAGACTTGTTCTAGAGCAGCTCCAGCCTATGGTTAGGCCACACTTAGACCCCCTCCAGTTCGCCTATCAGCCCCGACTAGGAGTTGAGGATGCCATAGTCTACCTGCTGAACTGTGCTTATGCCCACCTGGACAAGCCGGCGAGCACTGTGAGGGTCATGTTTTTTGATTTCTCCAGTTCAACACCATCTGCCCTGCTCTGCTGGGTGAGAAGCTGACAGTGACGCAGATGGATGCTTCCCTACACCTCGGACTTCAAGTACAACACAGAGGCTTGCCATCTTCAGAAGTTTTCTGATGGCTCTGCCATAGCCTCAGCAAGGGAGATGAGGCTGAGTACAGGGCTACAGTGGGAAACTTTGTCACATGGTGCAAGCTGAATCATCTGCAGCTTAATGTGAAAAAGACTAAGGAGCTGGTGGTGGACCTGAGGAGGGCTAAGGCACCGGTGACCCCTGTTTCCATCCAAGGGGTCAGTGTGGACATGGTGGAGGATTACAAATACCTGGAGATACGAATGGACAATAAACTGGACTGGTCAAAGAACACTGAGGCTGTCTACAAGAAGGGTCAGAGCCGTCTCTATTTCCTGAGGAGACTGAGGTCCTTTAACATCTGCCAGACGATGCTGAGGATGTTCTACGAGTCTGTGGTGGCCAGTGCTATTATGTTTGCTGTTGTGTGCTGGGGCAGCAGGCTGAGGGTAGCAGACACCAACAGAATCAACAAACTCATTCACAAGGCCAGTGATGTTGTGGGGGTGGAACTGGACTCTCTGACGGTGGTGTCTGAAAAGAGGATGCTGTCCAAGTTGCATGCCATCTTGGACAATGACTCCCATCCACTCCATAATGTACTGGTTAGGCACAGGAGTACATTCAGCCAGAGACTCATTCCACCGAGATGTAAGACTGAGCGTCATAGGAAGTCATTCCTACCTGTGGCCATCAAACTTTACAACTCCTCCCTCAGAGTGTCAGACACCCTGAGCCAATAGGCTGGTCCTGGACTTATTTCCACTTGGCATGATTAACTTATTATTATTTAATTATTTATGGTTTTATATTGCTATATTTCTACACTATTCTTGGTGCGGCTGTAATGAAACCCAATTTCCCTCGGGATCAATAAAGTCTGTCTGTCTGTCATCTGTGGAGAGGAATGAACAGGCAGACTTTGTGACCAAGACTCTTTATCAACTCATCTGAATTGTTGCCACCTGAGCTCGTTTTTTTCACATATGAACTTGTGAAAACATGACAGTATTTATAATCTGATTGTTGAGAAAGCAGAATTCTCCAAGAATGTAATTAAGTTTTGAATAAATTAACAACTTTTTCTTTTCCCTTAGGTGCTTCGTACATTGCTCCACATTTGAACAACCTTTACTTCCTGTCACTGTGCCACAGATTTGGAGTTTATGTGGTCATTCGATGGTTGTTTTTTCTGAAACTGGTGCTCAGCCTGATCATGTTGTTGGCAGGTCCAGATCAAACCTACCTACTTTGTTTCTTCATAGCCAGGTATGCCAGTGGTTTGTCCACATGATTTGTAGTTTTCAAAAACATTTTCTAACCTTTTGATCCATGATCAGCAACTGTCACAGATTGTAAATGCACTTACTAATGAATTCCAATAGCATCAAATTCAAGGCAATGTTCATGTTTAAAATAAAAATTGTCAACTTGACTAAGCTAAGCTTGAGTATTAGGGATATTGTTCTGATGACCACATCTCTCCTGGAATGTAGATGCTCTTGACAAGGTGCACAAATCATAAACCAGATTCTGGAAATCCAAAGCAACGCACACAACACTGGAGGATCTCAGCATCTGTGGAGTCAGTGTTTCGGGTTGAGACCCTTCATCGGGACTCAATTTTGTGTTGACAATATAACGTAGAACTACACAGTACAGACCTTTTAACCCATGATGTTGTGCCGACCTTTAAATCTACTCCTACATAGCCCTTCATTTTTCTAGCAGAACATAGAACAAGGTGCCCGGATATTACCTGGTCTAGAATACAAAAAGCTGGGGTTGTTTTCTTTGGAACAGAGGAAACTGAGAAAAGATCAAGATGCA
This sequence comes from Hemitrygon akajei, assembly GCF_048418815.1. NCBI lineage: Eukaryota > Metazoa > Chordata > Chondrichthyes > Myliobatiformes > Dasyatidae > Hemitrygon > Hemitrygon akajei. Next base: position 8,223,815 of record NC_133146.1, read on the forward strand.
TGAATTGGAAGGGCTAAGACAAAATGGAGAGTAGTCATCTACCTTATCTGAAGTTGAAAGGCTTGGATTTAAAGTTAATAGAGGGTGAAAAGGAAGATGTGGATTTTTTCACTCAGATGGATCTGGAACTTGATGCAAAATGAAAGCCTGGTAGTCCCAGAAACATTCATCACACTTAAATTGTTCATCCTCATGGCTTGCAAGGCAGTGGACCTTGTCTTGGAAGGTGGGATTTACATTGGGTAGTTCTCTTGGGCTGCAGAGGTGTGAGGGAGATATCATAACAACTTGCTTCGTGGATGTCTGTGAGTGTTTAATTATGATTGCTGTTTCACTGCTCTGCACCTCCATGGAAGAAGGCCAACTAAAACCAACTCTGATCTCAACAGTGTTTGCCAGTGTAGTTAGTACCATTATAGCCGAATTGCAGTAAGCTTTGTTTCATTTGCAGGGGCAGTAACTTGCATTCTTTTTGTTTATGCTAAGCCTCTAACATGGCTGTCTCCATAGTATCACTTATCCTTGCTTCTAATTCATAGTCATAGAAAAGTACAGCACAATACTAGGCCCTTCAGCCCATCCAGTCCATGCTAAACCATTTAAACTGTCTACTTCCATCGACCTGCACCCTCCATACCCCTGCCATCTATGTACCTATACAACTTCTGTTAAAAGTTGAAATTGAGCTCACGTGCACCACTTGCACAGGCAGCTCATTCCACACTCTCTCAACCCTTTGAGTGAAGAAGTTTCCCCTCACAGTCCCCTTAAACTTTTCACCTTTCACCTTAATCCATGACCTCTAGTTGTAGTCCCACCCACACTCCATGGAAAAAGCCAGCTTACATTTACCCCATCTATACCCTCATAATTTTATATACCTCTATTAAATCTCTCTTCAATCTTCTATGTTCCAATGAATAAAGTCCTAACCTATTCAATCTTTCCTTGTAGCTCAAGTACGCCAGTCCTGGCAATATCCTTGTAAATTTTCTCTGGACTCTTTCAATCTTGTTTACATCTTTCTTGTAGGTAGGTACCAAAATTGCACACAACAAGCTTCACAAATGTCTTATAAAACTTCAACATAACATCCCATCTCCTGTTCTCAACACTTTGATTTATGAAGAGCAATGTGCCAAAAGCTTTCTTTACAACCTTATCAGCCTGTGATGCCACATTCAATGATTTTTGGACCTGTATTCCCAGGTCTCTCTGTTCTACCACACTTCTCAGTGCCCTACTGCCACTTACCATGCAAGTCGTACAGTGGTTGGTCCAAACAAAGTGCAAAACTTCACTTTAATTTCCATCAGCCATTTTTCCAGAGGGTCCAGAACCCACTGCAAACTCTGGTCTTCCTTGCTGTCTGATACATCCCCAATCTTGGTGGCATCTGCAGATATGCTGATCTAGTTAACCACATTATCATCCAGATCATTCATATAGATGACAAACAACAACAGACCCAGCACCAATCCCTGTGGCACTCCTCTACTCACAGGCTTCCAGTCAGAGAGGCAACCATCCACTACCACTCTCTGCTTTCTCTCCCAAAGCCAATGTCTAATCCAATTTACCATCTCATCTTGAATGTACAGCACCTGAACCTCCTTGACCAACCTCCTATGCAGGACTTTGTCAAATGCCTTGCTAAAGTCCATGTAGACAACACTGCCTTGCCATCATCCACTTTCCTGGTAACTTTGAAAACTCTGTAAGATTGGTTAAATACTACCTGCCATGCTGACTATCCCTAATCAGCTCATATCTATCCAAGTACTCGTGGAATACCTTCCAATAATTTCCCCACTACAGGTTTCCCCCGCTATCCGAAGGTAGAGCATTCCTGTGAAACCGTTTGTAAGCCGGAATGTTGTAAAGTGAAGAAGCAATTACCATTAATTTATATGGGGGAAAATTTTGAGCGTTCCCAGACCCAAAAAAATAACCTACCAAATCAAACCAAATAACACACAAAACCTAAAATAACACGAATATATAGTAAAAGCAGGAACAATATAATAAATATACACCCCATATAAAATAGAAATATTGTATGTACTGTGTAGTTTTACTTATCAAAATCAGGAAGGCAGCGAGCCAAAATTGATTGGGAGAAAAAAAATCGGAACGTACACCATACGTACATACACACATGCCCAAACAAGGCTTCACGGTCATGGTAGTCTTTCTCGGGGTAATCGCACATACAAACCCGGCGTCTTTTTTTCGTAAAAGTGAAAATCCTCTTTGGTTAGCGAAAACAGGTACCAATGTAGGTCTTTCGTAACAGCAAGCTGTCGTAAAGCGAACGTTCGAAAAACGGGGGCCACCTGTACTAATGTCAGGCTCACCAGCCTATAATTCCCTGGTTTATTTTTAGAGCCTTTCTTAAACAGTGGAACAATATTAGCTTTCTTCCAATCCTCTGGTACCTCTCCTGTCGCTAAGGATGATTTAAACATCTACAAGGTCTCCTGCGGTTTCTATACTTGCCTCTCGCAGGGTTCAAGGGAACACCTTGACAGGCCCTGGGGTTATATCCAGTCTAATTTGTCTCAAGACACCCTCCCCTGTAACTTGTATTTGTTCATGATCTTGCTCTTGCATTGCTTCACTTCTATAGATTCTTTGTCCCTTTCCTAAGTAAATATTACTATTCTGATCTTCCAGAGGACCAATTTTGTCCCTAGCAATCCTTTTGCTCTTAATATATCTGTAGAATCCCTTAGGATGCTCTTTCACCTCGTCTGCTAGAGCAACTTAATGCCTTCTTTTAGCCCTCTGGATTTCTTTGTTCACTGTTCTCTTGCATTTCCTATACTTCATAAGTACCTCATTTGTTCCTACCTGCCCAGACTCGTTATGCACATTTATTTTTCTTAACCAGGGACTCTATCTCTTGAAAATCAAAGTTTCCTTAACCCATTGTCTTTGCCTTTTATTCTGACAGACAAATACCAGCTTTGTACTCACAAACTTTCACCTTTGAAGGCCCACACACAAAATGCTGGTGGAACACAGCAGGCCAGACAGCATCTATAGACAGAAACACTGTCGACGTTTCGGGCCGAGACCCTTCGTCAGTTAGTCCTGACGAAGGGTCTCGGCCCGAAACGTCGACAGTCAGTTAGTCCTGATGAAGGGTCTCGGCCCGAAACGTCGACAGTCAGTTAGTCCTGATGAAGGGTCTCGGCCCGAAACGTTGACAGTGCTTCTTCCTATAGATGCTGCCTGTCCTGCTGTGTTCCACCAGCGTTTTGTGTATGTTGCTTGAATTTCCAGCATCTGCAGATTCCCTCGTGTTTACCATTGAAGGCCTCCTACTTACCAAGTATCCCTTTGCCAGAAAACAGCCTGTCCCAATCCATACTTGTCAGATCTTTTCTGATACCATCAAAATTGGACTTCCCACAGAACAGGCCTATAGAACATAGACATCTACAGCCCATTACAGACCATTTGGCCCACAATGTTATTGCGACCATGTAACCTACTCTAGAAACGGCCTAGAATTTCCCTACTACACAGCCCTCTATTTTCTAAGCTCCATGGACCTATCAAAAAGGCTCTTAAAATACCCTGTTGTATCCACCTCAGTCACCAGCAGTGCATTTCATGCACTCACCACTGTGTGAAAAAACTTACCTCTGACTTCCCCTCTGTACCTACTTCCAAGCACCTTCAAGCTATGCCTGCTTGTGTTTGCCATTTCTGCCCTGCGAAAAAGCTGCTGGCTATCCACATGATCAATGCCTTTCATCATCTTATACACCTCTATCAGGACACTGCTCATCCTCCATCGCTCCAAGGAGAAAAAGCCAAGTTCACTCAACCTATTCTCATAAGGCATTCTCCCCAATCCGGGCAACATCCTTGTAAATCTCCTCAGCACTCTCTGTAGTATCCACATCCTTCCTGTAGTGAGGTGACCAGAACTGAACACAGTACTCTGAGGTGGGGTCTGACCAAGGTCTCGTGTAACTGTAACATTACCTCACAGATCTTGAACTCAATCCCACAGTTGATGAATGCCATCCCACCATATGCCACCTTAACAACACTGTCAACCTGGGCAGCTACTTTGAGTGTCCTGTGGACACAGACCCCAACATCTATCTGATCCTCCACACTGCCAAGAGTTTCTTTTATGGTGGCTTTTAACCTCAGATGGATTTTTATCTTGTCTTTCCATATTTGGATACTTTTTACAATTAATGTAGCTACACATCTTGATTAAACATTTTAGGCTTCACTTTACCACAGGACTTGAAAGCACATATTTGCAAGTGCAGTTTTTCATCTATAATCTAAATTCTCTTTAATTTCTTCCAAATCTCAGTTTGTCTCTTTATTTCTGGGGAAAGAGAGTCTGGCACAAGCATTAAGTTAACTGCAGCAGTGGTTTGCAAAGCCATGAGCTTGTACTCGTGGCAATGTCCTGAACACTGTCACATTCTTCTGTCTTGTGGATATCATATACTATTCTTAAGGACCAAATCCTTTGAGCCATTTCCCCTGTATTCCCTTAAAGCATTTTGACTTTGTCATCCCTACAATTTTACTTTTAAAACGAAAGACATAATAAAACTCCAGCTTTGATCAAATATTATCACAATACTACTAAATATAACGATGCTATTAATATAATCCTGCAACCATGATTCAACATTGTAGGATAAAGCAGTGTAATTATACAGGGGGTCCTTCAATCTTGCATCAGAGAAATAGGTTGATGTAGTTTTTCTTTCTGTGATCTATTTTACTTAATAGTACAAAATCTCTCTTCCAGTGTCAGATGGTAAATTTTATAGAAAATTTGAAACTACTAATTTACTGAGAACTAGTGCCAAAGAGGAGCATAAAGAAAACATTCAAATCCAGTAATTAACTAGAACAGATGTTAAAAAGCAGCTGATTTGGTACTGTAACTTTTGCATTGTAAACATGCCATTTGAGCAAAACTAGTATCAAATTAATGGGTCAAAGGGTGCATTTAGACCCTTGTGCCTGTGCCAGCTCCATGAAAGACCTCTCCAGTTAATTTTGTTCACTGGTTTTCGATCACTAACCCTGCTGATGTTGTTGTTCACACATGCCCCATCGACCTTTGGATTTGCTTCTCATTAAACCGTGTACCTCAGATCACAATTCAGTCCATTAAATAAACTTCATCTAATTTTGATTATTTTAAATCTTCGGAAGAATTACTCTGCCATACTTTCTTTAAACTGGAACAATAGAAGGCTATGAAATCATTTGAGGATGGGGGTGACTGCTCTTTTCCCAGGATAATGGAATAAGTTTAAAGTGAGAGGGGGATGATTTAAGTGATCTGAGGGACAGGTAGTGGGTGTATAAAAAGTGCTGATAGAGGAAGGTACATGGTTACATGGCTTAGTGGGATATGGGCAAGACTAGAAAAAAAACTGAGGTAAACAGCTTAGTCAGTATATGTGAGATGGGCTGAAGGGCCTTTTACTACACAGTAACTCTATGGTTCTGTAAGGTTGTAATAGCCGGGGGTGGTAATGGGGATAAGCTCCCACTACCTATTAAATGCTTCCAATGGCGAGCATCTCAGATAGCCTCTGACAACCAAGTCCAATTCCTGGACTTCTTGTTTGGCTTAGTTACTAAGCCAGGCAGAACCATTTCTACTGACAGGAGAAGGGGCAAAGGCGGGTTATTGGCACCTTAAAACCAGTCGCTTTGGGCAAATGGGGCTCGTCAGCCATAGTTGGCAGCTCATCTATGAAACACCTATCTCAGACCTCCGCTGCCTTGCAGCTATACCCACTTTTGGGGGTAAACTGCGAGGGAGAGATCTGGAGCTCAAGTCCCAAAGGCAGTCCAATGCTGACCCGGCAATTCCTGTGACACAGCTCGTGCCAAACTGTGTCAGGCTTTGCCTTTCTTTTGGAGCATAGGCGGCATGGAGAGGTTGAGTCTGCTGCATGGGCGAGAACTTGCTCTCCATGTCACACTGCTCTGGCTTGCGTATCACGTAGAGAGCTAGGATGCATTATCCATGGTCTCGGGTACCTCTGACTTAATCTGTAGCTTACTCCAACCTAGGAAAAAGTACAGACCTAAACTTGTAAGGCTATCTAAAAAAATTACAATATGAAAGAAGATTCTGATAATATAAATGAAAGAAGTGATACAAAGTTCTTTTCTCAAATACTGAAAGAAATGGAGTTTGCAGCCTGGAACAAAAAAACCCTGCTTTATAAAGTGAATTTGTTACTCAGCGAAGACTCATTTAGTCTGTTGATCATTGCCTGATTACTGTAGCCACCGGGAAATCAGCATTCATTTAAATAAATGGTGAATATTTATCGTTTCTGACTCCCATTCACCTAAGTGGATGCAGTAAGTCTAAATATTGTTCTTCTGTTGCTGACTAAAAAATAAATTCCCGATATTTTCCCTTCGGCAGAACCATTCAACTTTTGTTCTTGGTTACCTTGGTCAGTTTATCCATGAACAACACAACACGGAGAAAGCACGGTGGGTGGTAAGGGTACAAAATATACCCTGGGTGGCAATACGAATCTCCCAAATGTCAACACGATAGAGGCAGCTCAGACCGAGGTGGCAGAGTCTTGAACCTGTCATAGATAATGGGAGAAGTAGTATGGAATAAGGTGGTTGTTTTTGTTGCTAGTCAACCTGTTGTACGTGAGTGGTACAAACAGTGAAACAGATCTGTGCGTTCAGTGCTTATAAATCAGCCCAAGGTTCTCGAGAGAACGACGTCCTCCATTGTATAGAATGCAAGTGGCATTGTGGTAAATTGGTAAACATCTCACACAAAACCTCTCATCAAGGTGTGAAGGACATTGATAGAGGTTGAACTGTACAGCGCCACAATCTGTAACTTGCCCTCCCAGCAGGAAGTAGAGCCAAGATCAACTGGAAATGAGATGTTGGAACCCCATCACAGGATGGTGTGCATGCCAAACAATGCAAGCAGCATCTCACTTTTCTCCTCTTCAACCCCAGTTCTCCCTGTAACCTTTGATGCCATGTCCAATCAAGAACCTATCGATCTCTGCCTTAAATACAGGCCTCCACAGCTGCCTGTGGCAACAAATTCCACAAATTCACCAGCCTTTGACGAAAGAAATTCCTCTGCATCTCTTTTAAATGGATGCCCCTACATCCTAAGGATGTGCCCTCTTGTCTTAGACTCTCTCACCATGGCAAACATCCTTTTCACATCTACTCTCTCTAGGCCTTTCAGCATTCAAAAGGTTTCAATGAAATTTCCCCCTCATCCTTCTGAATTCCAAGATAGTTATTTAAGTTATTGAGATACAGTGTGGAATAGGCCCTTCCAGCCCTTTGAGCCCCGCAGCCTGCTGCCTCCAATTTAATCACAGGGCAATTTACAATGTTCAATTAACCTACCAAGTAGTATGTATTTGGACCAAGGGAGGAAAGCAGAGCACCCAGAGGAAACCCATGTGATCATGAGGAGAACATACAAGCTCCTTACAGACAGCAGTGGTAATTGTATCTGGGTTGTCTGCACTGTAAGCATTGTGCTAACCACTACACTACCGTGCCAACATATTGTGCACTTTCCCATCAAAAAGTTTCACGTGGATATAAAAGACAAAACGGGTGTTTGCATCCATTTCAGTTATATGCTGAATCAAAATCAGCTTTATTATCACTGGAATACACTGTGAAATTTGTTTTGTAGTAGCAGCAACGTGTAAGAATTTACTGAGTAGCAATAAGGATTTTTTTAAAATAGAGAGGTTGTGTTCAGAAATCTGATGGAGAGGAAGAAGCTGTGTCTGAAGTGTTAAGTGTACGTCTTCAGGATTCTGTACCAACCACTCTAACAAGGAGGCATGTCTGGATGCTCAGGTTCCTTAATGATGGACGCTGTCACCTTGTACCTCTGTTTCACAAGATAATGCAACAGGCCAGTGTTTACGTAGCGCTTTCTCAATCTTTAACAACCCAAAGTGCTTAAAGACCAAATACTTTAATTGCCTCATTGCGTGAAAGAATTGTTTTAGTTCTATAAGGGGAGAGGTGTGGAAATGCAAGTTAGTCTATTTGATTCTGGAAAGTCTTAACTTGATTATTACAGGCTATAGAGTGGAACAGGTGCAGTGTAATTTCATATCCATCTCTTTGATTATGTATTTATATTATTTCCATGAATGTCATTCAACAATATAAATTCCTAATAGATTTTACTGATTCCCTTATTGCTAACTTTTTACATTTCTCCAGTATTCTTTTCTTGTTTTTCAGTAACCGAGTGTTCACAGAGGGGACCTGCAAGCTTCTGAACCTGGTCATCTCGGACCTAGTGGATGAAGATTTTGTGATGAACAAGAGGAAGCAGGCAGCTTCAGCCCTGCTGTTTGGGATGGTTGCCTTAGTGACGAAACCTGGGCAGACATTTGCCCCACTAATTGGCACTTGGCTTTTGTACGTTTATACAGGTAGCTGAACTATCCTCAATTATTGAGTTGTGTATTGAGAACTTTTTGGTTCTTAACAGCTGCAAATATTTTAATAATTCAGCTCTTCTACTGACAAAAATCAAGCTGTTGGAGGAATTCAGTGGATCAATCAGCATCTGTGGAGGGAAATGGGCAGATTGCATCAACGCAGAAGGGTCTCAACCCAAAATATGGGCTGTTGTTTGTGTTCTGTTCCCAGAGGAGAGAGATGTTATCATGAACAACCCATACCCTGGTTGCATGGTATCCTAGCAGTTAGCCTAATGCTTTACAGCACCAGCAATCACCGGTTGGGGGTCAGTTCCCACCATGTCTGTAAGGAGTTTGTACGTTCTCCCTGTGACTGTGTTATCTCCAGGTGCTCCAGTTTCCTCCCACAGTCCAAAGATGTTCAGGTTGGGGCAAGTAATGTTAGTGGCAGAAGCATGGTGACAGTTGTTGGCTGCCCCAGCTCATCTTCAGAGTGATACAAATGAGACATTTCTCTTAAGTATTTGCCCATGGTTACCTCTCTTGAATGAGTAAACTTAGTTGAGCAGGCAATGAATCTGTTGCTGTTGGAAATCTTGAGCAACACACAAAATGCTGGAGGAAAACAGCAGGTCAGGCAGTATCTATGGAGGGGAATAAACAGTTGACTTTTCTGGCCAAGGCCCTTCATCAGGACTGGAAAGATAGGGGGCAGAAAGCAGAATAAGGTGGTGGGGGGAGTATAAGCTGGCAGGTGAGAGGTGGAAAAGGTAAACGGCTGAGGAAGGAATCTGATAGGAGAGGAGAGTGGAGTGTGGGAGAAAGGGGAGGAGGAGTGATGAGAATTGAGAAGGGGTGAGAGGGTAACCAAGAATGGGGAATGAAAAATGACCGGAGGGGGAGAAATTACAAGAAGTTCAAGAAATTAATGTTCATGACATCAGATTGGAGGCTACCCAGATGAGGTTTTGCTCCTCCAACCTGAGTGTGGCCTCCTTGTGGCAGTAGAGGATCCCAGAATGAAAGTCAAATTGAAACGGGAGGCCACAGGAAATCCCGCCATTTGTGGCGGATGGAGCTAAAGTTCTCAGAGTTCCTACACAAATGCTGTCTGATCTGCTGAGTTCCTCCATTGCTTTGAATGTTGCTTCTGATTGCAGTGTTTGCAGTCTCTCATGTCTCCGGTTTGTTGCTCCACTCTGTCAGCTCACAGCCCAGAAGCTGGAAGGTGATAATTGGAAGAGTTTCTTCTTGTATCACTTTTCTATTAAACTTCTACCTTTATGATCTGTGTTTTCTTCAGGCTATGACATTTTTCAGCACGATGCACTACGTGATATTGTGAGCACAAAGCCAATAGTGGAACCAAATGCAGTCTGGCTGAAGGCTGTCCGCCAAGGATGCTTCTACCTGTTGGTCTTCATCCCTATAACGTGTGGTGTGCTACAGCTTCTAGCCTGGTCTCAGTTCAGCCTCCATGGTAAACGGCTTCAGACAATAAAATCACTGAGACAGAACACATATCAAGAGGGCCTGCGGGACGTAAAGGCTGTGTAGGCCACCACTCCCAATCTACCTGTCTACAATTATCCATCCACATCTGTCAGATTTCACCTAACTCTACTGGCTCGTACTTCAGCTCAGGATGTGGAAACCTTCAGTGGACCAATATATTTTGTTTATCTGAACTCCAGATGTCGATTATGTAGCAACTATTGACTAATAGTTAATTACACATGTGCCTGACCAATATTTTGTTACTTGGCTTTTGATTCACTAAAGGACCACACATTGTATTTGAAGATTAGGAAATATTTTAATAGCTTACATATACAAAGTCATAAGATCGGCTATGTTTATGGTCTGTTATTGTGCTGTGAATTTTATCCAAATATAATTTCCTGATTGATTTTGGAGCCAACCTTTGGTAAAATTGGTTGCATAAAAGATTTGGTATTGTTATAATATTTGTGCCCTTCTGTTAAATGATATTTCAGAATTTAATTGTGCTTCGTATGTGAAACTGTGGGAAAACAAACTGTGATGGTGGGTTAGATTTTGGCATCTCACCTATTGTTTTGTTAAGGTCTACGCAAATTATACATTTCCAGCTCTCTGGAATGAGAATAAGCAGACTTGCTGAAGGCTTATTGGGCATGAACTTCAAGCATTTAATTTTTCTCAAATCCTCATTGAATTCAGTGATTCTGCAGCAGCACAGGGACGAGGTTGGCAACAGAGGCCAGTCATTGGGACAGAACATCAGATCCGACTGTACTTGACCTGGGCCATACCTACCCAATGTTGACAACTGGTGGCAAAGGAGGAAATACCCTGCAAAGGTACTGAAGAAGCTCTGTGGGTCAGGCAGTGTCCTTGAAGAGAAGAAAGTTGATATTTTGGGTCGAGACCGAGTCCCTGCATAGATACTGCCTTCCTCCAGCTCTTCGTGTGTTGCTCCAGATTTCCAGTACCCGCAGTCTTGATCTACAGGAAATATACCTATCTACCATATAAAAGTCTTCAAACTTTATTTCCCCCACCTAGCACTTTTTTAAGAGGTATTCCTGCTGTGAATGAAAGTGATTCCAGATCATATCGAGGCTAGATACTCCAAATTCTTGTCTACTCCACTGTGTGCTGCATCATCCCTTGCTTCTCCGCAAGAGCTCATCCTGCTTGTGTTCCAGCTGTGCAGTCATTCACACCTCTGTATGGGGTACTAAAGTTGGACGACAACACCTGAAATTGCACGCCTGTATGGTGAGACACTTGTATGAATCTGACTAACTAATAATCCAGTCTCTTAAATTCACTGCAGTCTCTTATTCACCCAGACTGAACCTTTTCATTGGGAAGAATGTTTCTGTTTGACAAGTGTGCATCCAATTTTCAGAGTTGCTGGAAGAACCTTATTTAAAATCTGCAGAGGCCATTTTCTCTAAATAAAGATTCCAGAGTGGAGACGTGTGAGAACTCGGATGCTGGAATCCGACACAATGCAAAGTCACTAGAGGAACTTAGCAGGTCAGGTAGTATCAATGGAGGGAAGTGGATGTGCCTGACGTGCTGAGTCCCTTTAGTGCCATATTGAGGCTTCCTTTGCATACAAATCCTGCTTCGGAGTTCTTATTTTGTTTCTAATCTTGAACCCTTATCCCTAAGCAGTATTAATTTGCACAATTGATGCATGTATTTTCCACCCCCACCATTGAGCTGCTCATTGCCTTCACAAGCCAAGACCTGAACTTTCCAATCACATTAACTGAGTCCTCCGGCTCTCTCCAGTACTCCAGGCCCGGTTTTCCGAACTGCAGAGAGATGTTCCCAGAGGCTACATCCCACATGCAGCAGGGTCTGATCCTGATGGATCCCATTGGGTTCTGAGTTCAGGGGTCAATCCAGTATTGCTCAACGATCCCAGAATTTAATAATGATGTCTCTGAGCAAGTACTGGGTTGCAGCCCATCCTTGTAAACCTCTGGTATGATAGACTCCCTGCTTGTTGAGAAGACGAGTTTGGTGCATATGGAAGAATCAGTAAGATTGAAAGTATGTGTGATCACTTGCTTCCCTCCAGTCTTTTCTTCACTGCATCTGCCATAATTTGAGGAAATGCTCCAGACACAGGTTAGCACTGCTGTGGGGTCTATTCTCGATCGTTTGTAGAGTATTATAGGGAATGGAGATGATCAGGAATCTCTTGTTATGATCCACGTGCATGGACAGGAGGCAGGCTTGATGGAGAGACTCAGAACCAGGCTGATTATTACTGACGTGTTGTCAGAGTTGTTGTGGCAGCAGTGCAGTGCAATACACAAGACTTATTATAAATTATGGTAAGAAATAAATATTAAAATGAAGTAGTGCAAAATAATGAGGCTGTGTTCATGGGTTGGTTCATTATTCAAGAAATCTGATGGCAGAGTTAGGGCACATCCCAAAAAGTAGTCCATTGGTTCCCCTCCATCTTTCCTTCTATAAACCTATCAGCAGAACACATTTACCATTTTAAAAAGCTGTTTCCCATTAAATGCTTGAGCTCAGGGTCTGAGTATTACTAGTCTGTCCTTATTAAAGGGCTTGCTGTCAGCTCGTTTGCTCATTATGTGCGACATTGTATGACATGGGTGATCGTGGTCTTTCTATGACTGTTCTTGGCAAATTTTTCTACAGAAGTGGTGTTGCCATTGGCACTTTCTGGACAGTGTCTTTACTAGATGGGTGACAGCAACAATTATCAATACTCTTCAGAGATTGTCTGCCTGGTGTCAGTAGTGGCATAACCAGGACGTGATATGCACCAGCTGCTCCCATGGCTTCACATGGCTCTGATTGATGGTGGGGGGAGGGGGCTAAGCTGATGCTACACTTTGCCCAAGGGCAACAGGCTAGCAGAGGGAAGGACCACATCAAAGAGTAAAGAGAAAGATTAGTCTTATTTGTCACCTGTACATCAAAGCAGTGAGGATAGTTTTGGACTGCTACTAGTATCACCACTCTTCCGGCACCAACGCAATGTCCACAATTTACTAACCCTAACTGTTGTCTTTGGAATGTGGGAGGAAACTGGAGCACTGAGAGGAAAGGAACATGGTCATGGTACAAAGTCCTTGCAGACAGTGGCAGGAGTTAAACCCCTGTATGATTTGTTCTGCAACTACTCCTTTGAAGAAAAACCTGCTACAGTTCCAAAATGTTTTTTTGACACTCTTCCTTGTGATAATATAACTGGTTTTAATTCCCTCTTATTGGTTACTCTTGTGCCAATAGTTTCCTTGGCTTGAATAATAGACAGGAAGCTGTCAGGCATCCAATGAGATTTGCCTCAGAACCACAGTGCCCAGTTCTCCAGTAGAATATCAGATGAAACTCCTGACCAATGGCCTTTGCTGGCTAACCACTCAGCAACAAACAAGATCCTGACAGATTACCGGTGGGAATCTTCCTGGGAGTTTCTTTCTACAGGACATCCCTGGGGAATAAATTGCTTCTGATTTTGTCCAGATATGCTTAAGCTGATTTTGTCAACAAGTCAAAAAAATTAGACAAAAATCACTCTGTGCCTCCACGGTATTGAATAGCATCAGAAATAAAAGACTGATTTTTTTTTTTTAAAAGTCTCTAAAATTAGAGAGAAAATTTGTTCTGTACTTGTAAGACCAAACTTGTGTTGAACTTTTCAACATTGCAGGAGCTGGTTCTTATGTAAATGTTAGAGATTCTGCTGCTGATGAAAATCCAACACAACACATGCTGGAAGAATTCAGCATTTATGGAGTATAAACAACATTAGGCTGAGACCCCCACACTCCCGAACCTTATTCTGGCATTTCCCCCCACCCCGCCACCTTTCCAGTGCTGATGAAGGGCCATTGCCTAAAACATCAACTGTTTATTCCCCTCCCCAGAATCTGTTTAACATGTTCAGTTCCTCTAGCATTTTGTGTGTTTCTCTAGTTCATATGTATGGTGTCTGTAAGTGAGGTGTTCATAAGCCAGCGGTGGTCTCTAATTGTCTTTGAGGTAGAGTCCAATCTCACTTTCACACCAAATGACAGGAGAAAGGCTGATCACAGGTTATTGAGTCTACTTTTGCAGCACAAGTATCCTGTGCCAGTTTAAATGTTACAGTTATGCGGTCGGTCCAAAATTGGTCTCTGATCTGGTCTGGGAGTAAAGCATCTAAGAACAACTCCTGTCCTTCACACCTAAAGAGAACTAAAGAATTGCAGCTGCATTCTCTTTCCTGATCCTTCCCATGGTTGACAGAAATACTGAGTTCAAGGTTGTTAGAGGAACCTTGTGAAAGTAGTCCAGATGTATTCCTATCATTTTCTGTTCCCAGAATATTTAATTGTCCAAGTGTTGAGAAGTATTAATCATGATGGATTGAGCCATTAAGTTCATTTCAATGTTTAATTTCAGTATTTTAAAAATCTTTTGAGTTGCATATGACAAGCAGCAAAATAAAGGCTTGTTTGTTTTAAACCATGTGAGCTTTTGTTTGAAATTTGTATCCAGTCAATCAGCCTCTGAGCAGAAGAGCTGCTGTTCCAGCTGAAGCCTCTGACCAAATATTTGCCTTAACTGGGACGAATGGCCCAAATTTAAGAATTTGAGTTGGGTTCTGCAGAAATTTCTCACTGGCTAAATCTGATTCTACCCCCTTTAATTCTTTTTGGCATCAAGGTATCATTTAATAAGTAACAGTGTAGAAAAGAAGCCTGTAAATTAAACCAGTTCGTTTTCCCATTAAAGATATCTTAGTTGTTTACTTAGTTATTTTTCTTTTGGTTTAAGACCATAAGATATAGGAGCCATTTGGCCCATCAAGTCTGTTCTGCCATTCAATCATGGGCTGATCCAATTCTTCCAATCATCTCCACTCCCCTGCCTTCTCCCCATTACCTTTGATGCCCTGACTAATCAAAAACCTATCTATTTCTGCCTTAAATGCACCCAATGACTTGGCCTCCACAGCCACTCGTGGCAACAAATTCCATAGATTTACCACTCTCTAACTAAAGTAATTTCTCCGCATCTCTGTTCTAAATGGATGTCCTTCAATCCTGAAGTTGTGCCCTCTTGTCCTAGATTCCCCTACCATGGGAAGTAACTTTGCCATATCTAATCTGTTCAGGCCTTTAACATTTGGAATGTTTCTATGAGATCCCCCCTCATTCTCCTGAACTCCAGGGAACACAATCCAAGAGCTGCCAGATGTTCCTCTTTTGGTCATCCTTTCATTCCTGGAGTCATTCTCGTTTAATTGTGTGAAAGCAAAATGTTATTGGGTGGGGTTGCACTATCTTTGCAGAATCTATTTCCTATTCTAGTGTAACTTGCCTTGTAAATTAACTTGTGAAATGGTTCAAAAACCACTTGCAATCTTGATCTGAACACAGACTGTGGTGATCAACCACTTCTTTTAAAACAACCTGCTGGAGAAACTCAATAGGTCGAGCAGCATCTATTTTGGGGAAGTGTCTACATTTCAGGTCAAACCACTCCATCAGGACTGATGCAGGGTTTCAAACTAAAATGGTGACAGACATTCAAAATCAGAGTCAACAGATTGTGCCAGTGGGTGATTTACAATAATTGGAAAATATCAGAAATGACTGAATTCTTTTGTTCAGCAAAGTTATGAACTGAGATTGGAGGAAGCAGTTTCAGCAGCAACTCTTAAGAAGCAAGTAGATCAGAAAGAGGAAGATGAAAGTAAAAACGACAGTGAGGAAATAGGGGGGCTATGTTGGTGGCTGCAGTACAAACCAAATCGTGTTTTAAGGAGTTAATACAATGAAATGACTAACTTACATTCCAAAATTCCATACTTGGTAACTTCAAAGTGCAATCATTGCTTCAAATAAAAAGCTAATTAAACCCATCCATGATGCAAAGTCTCAAACTGAAACATTGGGAATTCCTCCACATTCTCCTCCCTCTTCCAAAGCACGAAGGATCTGATCGGTTCCCCCGTCATTTCTTTTTGCTCCAGACTCCAGCATCTGCGGTCTCTCGTGTCTCCATTAACCTTGCCCATATCTGGGGCCTGTTGTCACTGTAATCATTATTACAGTGATAGTTTACAGGGTTTGATCTTGTGTGTGCATCAGTGATTCAACTGTACACAACCATGGTTAAGAGCTTTCGTTTTTATATCTTCATACACATTTCCTCCAGATTCCAGTGTCTTCAGTCTATCCTCCTCCCCACTTATCCACAACCCTGTCACTAAGATCAGTACTATTTACTGTTTACTGTGAATGGACTATTGACAAAGGCTGTCCAAGATTGACCTGATCATCATTTTGGAGGGTAATTAGAAGTTGTGCATATGATGTCTTTGGAGCTTGGTCACATGGACCAGGTAAGGATGGCAGGTTTTGGTCCTGAGGGAAATTGGTCACTCAGATACATCGTTTTATCATCATTCAGTGACTTAATGGGAACTTTCTATTACAAATTTTATTGACTCCCTGACTGTTGCGGGGCATTTGAGTTCAGACCTTGTAATTCCGTCTGCTGAAGCATCTTCCAAGTCCCTTATCACTTCTTTTCTCACAATTGGAGCTTTTGTTCTAGATAATTGCTGCACCATTTCCTGAACCTAGAATTCCACAATAATGCAATCATTAATTCATTATAGTGACTTTTGTCCTGGAGTCTGAACAGTCATAGGTGCTCTCCTCTTGCTTCTGCTATCTGGAAGGAGGTACAGAAGCTTCAAGTCCCACACCACCAGTTTCAGGAACAGTCATTACCTCTCAACCACTAGGCTCTTGAACTAGAGGGGATAACCTCACTCACCACAAAACTGAACTGATTTCATAACCTATGGACTTACTTTTAAGGATTCTAACTCCTGTTCTCAGTACTTATTTCACTGGTCATCAGACAGCTGTCTCATGTGTGAAGTGGCAATTCTGGACCAAACTTGAATCACTGGAAGATGCTCGAGAGCTGTGCCAGAGCTTGGACGCTATCACCATTACTGACACCAAGTTCTATGCTCACTTTGACCATCAATCATGGAGGCAGATTCATGAACTCCCATAGCCTCTGATCCTGTGGTTCAATCTCTGAAGCTGACCTGAGAGCAACCTCAGGAGGGTGAAGCCACAGAAAGCAGAGGATACCTGGCAGACTACTAACAAGCTGTGTTCATCAGCTGGTTAGAGTGTTCCCTCATTTTTCAACCTCTCACATTAGCAGACTCAGGTACCTAACTGCTTCAATTATACCAATGCCCAAGAAGAACATGGTAACCTGCCTCAATGACTATCATTGTAGCACCTATATCTGCAGTGATGAGGTGCTTTGAGGTTGGTGATGAAACATATCAACTCCCGACTGAGAAGTGACTTGTATCTACTCCCAATTTGCCTACCAGAGTAACAGGTCCATAGCAGATACCATTTCATTGGCTCTTCACTCGACCCTGGAACATCTGGACACAGAAGATTCTCTTTATCTGCTACAGCTTGGCATTCAGTACTACCATCTCTTCAAATCTAATCAATAAGCTTCTAGACCTAGTTTTCAATAGCTCTTTCTGCAACTGGATCCTTGATCTCCTCACTTATAGATCCCAGTCAGTTCAGCTTCATACCAACTCCTCCACAATCACCACTCAGGTGCACCATGAGGCTGTGTGCTTAACTCCTCGCTCTACCCATTTCATATTTATGACTGTGAGTCTAAGCACGGTTCTAGTGGCATATTTAATTTTGCTGATGACACCATTGCTGTGGGCTGTATCAAAGGAGGTGATGAACCTGCATATAGGAGGGAGATTGAAAATCTGGCTGAGTGGTGCCACAACAACAACCGCTCACAATGTCAGCAAAACCAAGGAAATGATTATTGACTTCAGGAGGAGGAAATCAGAGGTCCATGAGCCAGTCCTCATCAGGGGATCAATGGTGGAGAGGGTCAACAATTCTAAATTCTTCAGTGTTGTCACGTACCCCATAACTGGGTTACCAAACCAGCAGAAATGGAATGATACATTGGAGTCTGGTGGTACTGTAACTAAAGGTG
The DNA here is from genome assembly GCF_048418815.1 of Hemitrygon akajei. Lineage (NCBI taxonomy): Eukaryota > Metazoa > Chordata > Chondrichthyes > Myliobatiformes > Dasyatidae > Hemitrygon > Hemitrygon akajei. The sequence goes on from NC_133146.1 coordinate 8,241,832, forward strand.
TTTATTAGTAAAGTAAATAATAGTGCTATAAAATGCAAATATATATATATATATATATAGATAAATATAAAAAAAACAGCTTAGCAATAATATATACAGAAGTGTGGAAATATAAATCAAAACCAAGTCTAGGGGTAAATGAATAGTCTTCAGAAGATGCAGAGTTCAGTTTAAGTCGAGGTAGTTGCTGTGGTACCCTTTGGTGGTGGTGGTGGTGGGGAGAGAGAGAGAGGGGGGGGGGAGAGAGAGAGAGAGTGAGAGAAAAAAGAAGCAGCTGCAGCAGTCAAACCTTCCGTTGTCTTCTTGTTCTGTTGCGGTCACCGTCTGTGACCCTTCCATTCCCAGCCAGACCATTCTTCAGTGATGAGCTTGTCACCCAGGTGAGGGTGGACACACACAAGCCCCCACCGGTCTGCCTTCACACACTGTCAGCCTCTGACCGATTGCCCCGAATCGATCCTCCAAACCCCACCCCCCACTTCCTGTGGGTGCGCAATGCTCTTCCAGTGTCCCGTGGCGTGTCTGCCGGTGTCCTAGCTGACTCCCTTTTTATCTCCCCTGCCGGGGTACCAGCCATCCATCAACTGACTGTCCACGTCCATCAAACTGGGCCACTCCTTACTGTCTCAGCAAGAATGTTAATGAGCAAAGAAGAGTGTCCTTGTAGCAAAGGTAAATAATCAGTGAAGAAGCCATAATACTAAATCATCCATGGAGCCATAACTTTATGTCTCTCTCTCTCTCACATCTGCAGCAGGATGCCTCCCTGCCTCTTTATCTCTCTCTCTCTCTCATTAGCAGCATAGTTCACAGGGGGGTTAACTCTGGACCCCATCTCCACCATGGTTTGCTTATCACACATCACAGTGTAATCATTTCAGAGGATCTGTCTTGGGTCCAGCTCGGAAGTGCCATTACAAAGAAAGCACCGTCATGCCTCTACTTTATTAAAAATTGGTGGAGATGGCATGTCAAATCTAAAACTTTGACAAACTTTTATAGATGAGTGGTGGAGAGCATATTGACCAGTTGCATCATGGTCTGGTATGGAAGCGCCAATGGCCTTGAACAGAAAAGCCTACAAAGAAGTTGTGGATGTGGTCCAGTCTATCATGGGTAAAAGCCCTGCCCCCCCACACCATTAAGCACATTCACAGATCATCAAGGATCCCACCATCCAGGACACGTCCTCTTTCTCACTGCTGCAAGTACACGAACCACGACTCACACCACCAGATTCAGGAACATTTATTACCTCTGAACCATGAGGCTTTTGAACCAGTATGGATAACTTCACTCACCCTATCACTGAACTGCTCACATAACTTATGCACTCATTTTCAGAGACTCTTCCTTTTATGTTATAGTCACAGAGATGTACAGCACAGAAATAGACCCTTCTAGTCTGTGCTGAACCATTTAAACTACCTACTCCCATTGACCTACACCAGGACCATAGACCTCCATACCCCTAACATCCATGTATCTATCCAAATTTCTCAAACATTTAAATTGAGCTTGCAAGCACCTCTTGCACAGGCAGATCACTCCACACTCTCACAGCCCTCTCATGTTCCCCTTAAACTTTTCATCTTTCACCCTTAACCCATGACCTCTAGTAGTCCCACCCAATCTCAGTGGAAAAAGCCTGCTTGCATTTACCCTATCTATACCCCTCATAATTTTGTATACCTCTATCAAATCTCCCCTCAATCTTCTACATTCCAAGGAATAAAGTTCTAACCTATTCAATCTTTCCTTATAATTCAGGCCCTCCAGTCCCAGCAACATCCTTGTAAATGTTCTTTGTACTCTTTCAACCTTACTTACATCTTTCCTGTAGGTCGGTGACCAACAGTGTGCATAATACTCTAAATTAGGGCCTCACCAATGCCTTATATAACTTCAACATAACGTCCCATCTTCTGTACTCAATACATTGATTTACGAAGGCCAATGTGCCAAAAGCATTCTTTATGGCCCTATCTACCTGTGACATCACTTTCAATGAATTATGGACCTGTATTCCCAGATCCCTTTGTTCCACTGCATTCCTCAGTGCCCAGCCGTTCACTGTATAAGACCTACCCCAATTGGCACCTTGCACTTGTCTACATTAAATTCCATCTGCCATTTTTCAGTCCTTTTTTCCATCTGGTCCAGATCCCACTGCAAGCTCTGATAGTCTTTCTCACTGTCCACTATGCCCCCAATCTTGGTGTCATCCACAGATTTGCTGATTCAGTGAACAACATTATCATTCAGACTGCTGATATAGATGACAAACAACAACAGACCCAGCACCGATCCCTGTAGCACACCACTAGTCACAGGCCTCCACCCTCTACTACCACTCTCTGGCTCCTCCCACAAAGCCAATGTCTAATCCAATTTACTACCTCATCTTAAATGCCAACCAACTGAACCTTCTTGACCAGCCTCCCATGCGGGGCTTTATCAAATGACTTGCTAAAGTCCATGTAGACAACATCCACTGCCTTGCCTTCATCCATGTTCCTGGTAACTTCCTTGAAAATCTCCTCAAGATTGGTTAGACATGACCTACTATGGACAAAGCCATGTTGACTATCCTTAATCAGTCCATGTCGATCCAAATACTTATATATCCAGTCCTTTAGAATACTTTCCAATAACTTCCCCAGTACTGATGTCAGGCTCACCGGCCTAGAATTTCCAGGTTTATTTTAGAGCAGAACAACATTAGCTATCCACCAATCCTCCCGCATCTCACCGCAAGGATGATTTAAACATCTCTGCTAGGGTCCATGCAATTTCTGCACATGCCTCCCACAGGGTCTGAGAGAACATCTTGTCAGGCCCTGGTGACTTATTCACCCTAATTTGCCTCAAGACAGCAAACACCATTTCCTCTGTAATCTGTATAGGGTGTAACCCCATATTCTATAACATTATAGGGTTCTATATACTCTGTATCCATCTCCTGAATAAATACAGACACAAAAAATTCATTTACGATCTCCCCATCTCTTTTGACTCCACACATGGATTACCATTCTGATCCTCTAGAGGGCCAGTTTTGTCCCTTGCAATCCTTTTGCTCTTTATATCTTTGTTCTCAATATTGCTTAATTATTTTTTATTATTATTAATTTTTTCTTTCTTTTTGTATTTGCGAGTTTGTTGTCCTTTGCACACTGTCCATCCTCTTGGACGTGGTCTTTCATTGATTCTACTGAGTTTCTGTATTTTCTTGCCCCAAAGAAAAGAAAGCTCATGAATTCTATAGTGACATACCGCCTCTACTTCGTTTCTTGGAATAATGGAACAACATTCGCAACCCTCCAATCCTCTGGAACCTCTTCCGTCCTCATTGATGATGCAAAGATCATTGCCAGAGGCTCAGCAATCTCCTCCCTCGCCTCCCACAGTAGCCTTGGGTACATCTCGTCCGGTCCTGGTGACTTATCCAACTTGATGCTTTCCAAAAGCTCCAGCACATCCCCTTTCTTAATATCTACATGCTCAAGCTTTTCAGCCCACTGTAAGTCATCCCTACAATGGCCAAGATCCTTTTCCATTGTGAATACTGAAGCAAAGTACTGTTACGTACCCGTGACGTGACAGTGGTGTACTTGTCAAGTGACAGGTGTTGAAGCTATACTGGACTTGAGGTAATGGTCTTGTGATGGTGGAGTGATGTCATTTTCCCGCCAGTAGAGGTCATATGACAGTTTTTTTTTACAGGGTATGAAAGGAGGACCCCTCCCTGTGAGGAGGGGCAGTTTGTGGCTGGACTTGCCATGTTGACTTCATGCCACTGCGTGATTTAATGTTATGACGCAGTTTAGTTGAAAGATGAAGTTTTATCTAATGCCTAAAGTTTAAAAGGTCATTGCCAGCAGTTTCTTTATATTACCGCTAGTTAAGAATCAGTGGAGAGTGAAAATCGGAGTTTGGGAGTTAAAAGATCGAGGAGAATCGATTTCGACGGTGAAACAGGTTCGACCTTGTTTGATCCTCATTCGGAAGGAATTCGTTGACTGTTCTCGTGTTAATCCCTGTGAATAGCAGAAAGGATTGGGAACAGTTTTGTAAAGGAAAGGTCAGTGCCTTTAAGCCGTTTCATTTGTCCATCTCCGTAAATTCTTTGTGGGAAAAGTTCGATTTGGAATCGAAACAAAACGACGTGAAAGAGAATTTAAATCGTCTTAAAAAGTCTCTCCCTTAAATGGACTGGAAGAATTTTGAACTTTTGCAATAATACTTTGAAGAACTGTTTTTGCAACATCGCTTTAAGAACTGTTTAAGCTGCCGTACAGCAGTGAATTTCCGGTTACGTTAGAGATTTGTTTACTTTTGGGGGATTTGTTTTCAGTGTTTAATAAATGTGTTATTTGTTATAAAAACCCCTGCCTAACTCATATATTTATTGTTGCTTGAATCCGTAACAGTACTCATTAAGTACCTCTGCTGTCTCCTCCAGTTCCATACACACTTTTCCACTGTCACACTTAATTGGTCCTATTCTCTCACATCTTATCCTCTTCCTCTTCACATACTTGTAGAATGCCTTAGGGTTTTCCTTAATCCTGTCCGCCAAGGCCTTCTCATGACCCCTTCAGGCTCTCCTAATTTTTTTCTTAAGCTCCTTCCTGTTAGCCTTGTAATCTTCTAGATTTCTATTATTACCTAGTTTTTTAAACCTTTCATAAACTCTTTTCTTCTTGACTAGATTTACAACAGCCTTTGAACACCATGGTTCCTGTACCCTACCATCCTTTCCGTATCATTGGAATGTACCAATGCAGAACTCCACGCAAATATCCCCTGAACATTTGCCACATTTCTTCCATACATTTCCCTGCGAACATCTGTTTCCAATTTATGCTTCCAAGTTCTTGCCCGATAGCTTCTAATCTCCCCTTACTCCAATTAAATGTTTCCCTAACTTGTCTGTTTCTACCCCTCTCCAGTGCTATGGTAAAGGAGATAGAATTGTGATTGCTATCTCCAAAATGCTCTCCCACTGAGAGATCTGACACCTGACCAGGTTCATTTCCCAATACCAGATCAAGTACAGCCTCTCCTCTTGTAGCCTTATCTACATATTGTGTCAAAAAACCTTCCTGAACACACCTAACAAACTCCACCCCACCTAAACCCCTCACTCTTGGGACATGCCAATCGATATTTAGGAAATTAAAATCTCCCACCATGACAACCCTGTTATTATTCCACCTTTCCAGAATCTGTCTCCCTATCTGCTCCTCAATGTCCCTGTTACTATTGGGGGGGATCTATAAAAACCCAGTAGAGTTATTGACCCTTTCTTGTTCCTAACTTCCACCCACAGAGAGTCCGTAGGCAATCCCTCCATGTCTTTCTCCTTTTCTGTAGCCATGACACTATCTCTGATCAACAGTGCCACGCCTCCACCTCTTTTGCCTCCCTCCCTGTCCTTTCTGAAATATCTAAAGCCAAGCACTCAAAGTAACCATTCCTGCCCCTGAGCCATCCAAGTCTCTGTAATGGCCACAACATCATAGCTCCAAGTATTGATCCACATTCTAAGCTCATCCGCTTTGTTCATAATACTCCTTGCATTAAAATAGACACATCTCAAACCATCGGTCTAAGTGCATCCCTTCTCGATCACCTGCCTATCCTCCCTCTCGCACTGTCTCCAATTCTTTATTTGTGAGCCAACTGCCTCTTCCTCCATCTCTTCGGTTTGGTTCCCAACCCCAGCAATCCTAGTTTAAACTCTTCCCAATAGTCTTAGCAAAGCTCCCTGACAGGATATTGATCCCACTGGGATTCTTTTCGTACAGGTTGCTCCTGCCCCAAAAGAGGTCCCAATGATCCAGAAATCTGAATCCCTGCCCCCTGCTCCAATCCCTCAGCCACGCATTTATCCTCCACCTCATCCTATTCCTATTCTCACTGTCACGTGGCACAGGCAGTAATCCAAGATTTGTGGTCCTGCTTCTCAACTTCCTTCCTAACTCCCTGTAGTCTGCTTTCAGGACCTCCTCCCCTTTCCTACCTATGTTGTTGGTACCAATATGTACCACGGTCTCTGGCTGTTCTCTTTCCCACTTCAGGATATCGTGGACGTGATCAGAAACATCCCGGACCCTGGCACCTGTGAAGCAAACTGCCATCCATGCTTTTTTCCTGCGTCCACAGAATCGCCTGTCTGACTTCCTAACTATAGAGTCCCCTATCACTGCTGCCATCTTCTTCCTTTCCCTACCCTTCTGAGCCACAGGGCTGGACTCTGTGCCAGAGGTGCAGCCACTGTTGCTTCCCCCAGATAGGACATCTCCCCCAACAGTACTCAAGCAGGAGTACTTATTGTTAAGGGGTACAGCCACAGGGGTGCTCTCTAGCATCTGACTCCTGCCCTTCCTGCTCCTGACTGTTACCCACTTATCTGTCTCCCCAGGCCTCAGTGTGACTACCTGCCTATAGTTCCTCTCTATCACCTCCTCATTCTCCCTGACCTGACGAAGGTCATCGAGCTGCATCTCCAGGATTTCCCACATCTGACACCGAGCACAGAGCACCAGCCTCACATACATTCTTCCTGTCTGTATACCACACAGGCAATCTACCTCGCCTCGCCCCACTAAGCCAAAGCCTTTCTACTCTGTCGCCCACTCTATGAGGTGTCCCCTTTTAAACTCTTCTCGCTGTTCTCACTGGCTGATGTCCACCGCATATGCAGTCGTGCCCCGATCAAACCGCTGAAGAAATAACCGTCTCCCTTTAAACTCTTCTAGCTGTTCTTACTAGCTGATATCCACACACTTGCGCATTCGTGCCCTGATCAAATTGCTGAAGAAATAAGTATTTGGAGGCACATGGGATTGGAGCAGGGGGCAGGGATTCAGATTTCTGGATCATTGGGACCTCTTTTGGGGCAGGAGCGACCTGTACGAAAAGAATCCCAGGGGGACCAATATCCTGGCAGGGAGCTTTGCTAAGGCTAAATAGCACTAAATAGCTTAAGGAAAATCTTGCCTAACAAATCTGTTGGAATTCTTTAAAGAAATAACCAGCAGGCTAGGCAAAGGGGATTTGGTGGATGTTGTGTACTGTGTTTGGATTTTCAGAAGGCCCTTGACAAGGTGCTGCACATGAGGCTGCTTAACAAGAACCCATAGCATTGGCTGATTGGCAGGAGGCAAAACTGTGAATAAAGGGATCCTTTTCAGATTGGCCGCCGGTGACTAATCGTGTTTAACTGTGTTGAGATTATTTCATTTCATGCTGTATGTCAATGATTTGAATAATAAAATTGATGGATCTGTGGCCAAGTTTGCAGACAATATGAAGATAGGTGGAAGGGCAGGTAGTGTTGAGGAAGCAGAGAGACTGCAGAAGGACTGAGACAGGTTAGGAAGATGAGCAAAGTGGTGGCAGATGGAATACAGTGTTGGAAAGCGTATGGTCATGCACTACTTTGGCATAAAAGCATAGAATATTTTTTAAACAAGGAGAAAATTCAAAAATGCAAAGGGGTTTAGGAGCCTTCATGCAGGATTCCCTAAAGGTTAACTTGCAGGTTGAAACTTGTGAGGAATGTGAATGCAATGTTAGCGTTCATTTCAAGAGAACTAGAATATAAAAGCAAAGACGTAAAGCTGAGGCTGTATAAAGCACAGATCAGACCTCACGTGGTATCGTGAGCAGTTTGGGGCTCCTTATTTAAGAAAGGATATGCTGACATTGGAGAGGGTTCAGGAGAGTGATTCCAGGAATGAAAGGGTTCTCATATGAGCAGCAATTAAAGGCTGAGGGCCTGTACTCGCTGGAATTTAGAAAAATGGGGCGGCAGGGGGAGGGGTGGGATGTAATTGAAACCTATTGAATGTTGAAAGTTCTAGATAGAGTGGATGTGAAGAGGATGTTTTCTTTGGTGGGGGACTCTAGGACCTTTGGTGGAGGGAACAGCATCAAAGTAGAGGGACATCCATTTAGAACCGAGATTAGCAGGGATTTTCTTTTGCCTGACAGTGGTGAATCTATGGAATTTGTTGCCACAGGCGGTTGGGGAGACCAGGTCACCGGATGCATTTAAGGCAGAGGTTGATAGGCTCCTGGTTACAGAAAAAGGAGGTACTGTTGATGTTGGAAATCCAAAGCCACACATACAATATGCTGCAGGAGCTCAGCAGGTCAGGCAGCATCTATGAATGGGAATAAGCTGTCGACGTTTCCGGCCAGGACGTCGACTCCCATTCACAGATGATAGATGCTGCCTGTGCTGCTGGTTCTTGATTTAATCAGGGTGCGATAGGTTTATGGGGAGAAGGCAGGAGAATGGGGTTGAGAGGGAAATGGGTCAGCCATGATGGAGCAGACTCGATGGGCCCAATGGCTTAATTCTGCTCCTGTCTTATGTTCTCATGGTCTGTTGTTCAAGCTAGTGCTTTTTACTTTGGAGAAAAGGAGAATGAGGAATGACATGATAGAAGATAGAATGGACAGCCATATGGAAGTGGCTAATACAAGAATCATTTTAGTGATTAGAGGAAATTGTGGGGAGAGGAGTGTTGTTAGAGGAAGATTTTTGCAAAGAGTGGAGAGTACCTGAAACAGGCTGCAAGTGTGGTGGTAGAGCTAGATACATCAGGGACATTAAGAGAGTCTTAGGCACATGGATGATAGAAAAATGGAGGGCTGTGTGCGAGGGAAGTGTTAGATTGATCCTAGAGTAGGTTAAAAGGTCGGCATAATATCATGATCCAAATGTCCTGTATTTGCGTTATGTTCTACTCTTTGTGAATACATCTACTGGCGTTGCACGTTACTAGGCCAGGGACCAGCAAACCACTGCCCTCTGCTGGTGTCCTGATTGTACTGAAATTGTTCTTGTTTTACTGAAGAGTTTCCGTTGGCTGGAGTCGGGGCTTTATGCTTTGGCTACTGGTAGGGTCAGGTCACCCATACCAAACAGGTCCAAGGGTAGAGGCCCACCGCTCCTCCAGGTTCGGGGGTTCAGCTCAGGGCTAACAACCCTGACTGGTCAACCAAAACTGTTAAGGAAACAGCAATGAAGAATCTTTCTATATTTGAGTACCACAGTGTTCCTGAGTCTCCACCCGGAGTTGGATTACTGATAATAAACAGAAGCTACTGACACAATGAAGGAAGACGTGAACCCCCAGAGTTGGAGGACTTTCATTGCTGTCTTGAACACTGAGCTGAACAATTTTATTGCTGTGGGAATATCACAGCAATGGGGAGGGAGGGTGGAAGTTTGCACTGGGTTCCCAGCAAGGCAACACCATTTGTAGCACACATGCAGTAACCCTTACTGCCCACAGGTGCAGTGGAAATGTACCTGTGCTATAAGCAAGGCCCATGGCCCATGTTGCCAAATAATCTTATCTCTCTACACATCCATACTCCCTATTCCTTGCCTGTCTGTTTCTAAATGCCTCTAATACATTGCTATCATATCTAATTCTTTAACTTCCTCTGGCAGCAACCACTCTGTAATACCCAACTTGTTCAGCATATCTTTAAACTTTGTCAGACCGAAGGACGCAGGAGCAGTATCAGGCTGAGACCCATAAGTCTGCTCCATCATGGCTGATTTATTATCCCTTTCAACTCCATTCTCCTGCCTACTCCCCATAACCTCTAACATGCTTACTAATCAAGAACCAATCTTCCTCCGCTTTAAATGAATTGGCCTCCACATCCGTGGCAATGAATTCCAGATTCACCACCCTCTGGCTAATGAAGTTCCTCATCTCTGTTCTAAATGAACACCCTTCTTTTCTGAGGCTGAGCCCGATAGTCCCAGTCTTCCCCACTAGAGGAAATATCCTCTCTACAATCTACTCTATCTAGGCCTTTCAATACTCAATAGGCATCAATGAGATTCCTCACCCACACCCCACAATTCTTCTAACCTGTAACAAGTACAGGTCCGGAGCATCAAATACTCCTATCACATTACCCTTTCACTCCCGGGACCATTCTCGCGAATCTCCTCTGCACTCTCTTTAATACTAGCACATCCTTTCTCACATCAGAAACCCAAAACGGCTCACGTATACCAAGTGCAATCTGACCAGTGCCTTATAAAGCCTCAGCATTGCATCCTTCCTTTTATATTCTAGTCTTTTCAAAATGACACTAGAATACTAAAGTGGGAGGAAGAAGATGCAAGGGAGGTTGTGGAAACAGGTGCAATAACTATATTTAGGCAGCATTGAGACAGACTCTTCAAAAGACAGGATATAATTGCATATCGCCCTGAGCATACAAATGGATTACAGATGGGTATGGAAAATGTTGGCCAGTTTCTGTGCTGTGTGACTCTTTCTGAAGTGCTTCCTCGTCTGTTAATGGACAGATCCTTATTCTGAAGTTATACTGCCTAGTTTGAAGTCCTCCCTCGACTTCTTCCTAGCATCCACCCCATCAGTGGCTCTCAGAATATGCACTAGAACACTACAGCACAGTACAGGCCCTTCAGCCCTCGATGTTGAGCCGACCCATATATTCCTTAAAAAAAGTATTAAACCCACACTACCCCATAACCCCCTATTTTTCTTTCATCCATGTGCCTGTCCAAGAGGCTCTTAAATACCCCTAATGTTTTAGCCTCCACCACCATCCCTGGCAAGTCATTCCAGGCACCCACAACCCTCTGTGTAAAAATCTTACCCCTGATGTCTCCCCTAAACTTCCCTCCCTTAACTTTGTACATATGCCCTCTGGTGTTAGCTATTCATGCCCTGGGAAACAGGTACTGGCTATTCACCCTATCTATGCCCCTCATAATCTTGTAGAATTCTATCGTCCCCTCTCATCCTTCTACGCTCCAAAGAGAGAAGTCCCAGTTCTGCTAACCTTGCCTCATAAGAACACACACAAAATGCTGGTGGAACACAGCAGGCCAGGCAGCATCTATAAGGAGAAGCACTGTCGATGTTTCAGGCCGAGACCCTTCGTCCCGACGTCTCGGCTCGAAGCGTCGACAGTGCTTCTCCTTATAGATGCTGCCTGGCCTGCTGTGTTCCACCAGCATCTGCAGATTTCCTTGTGTTTACCTCATAAGACTTGTTTTCCAATCCAGACAACATCCTGGTAAATCTCCTCTGCACCCTCTCCATAGCTTCCACATCCTTCCTATAATGAGGTGACCAGAACTGAACACGTGTGGTCTCACCAGAGATTTGTAGAGTTGCAACATGACCTCTCTACACTTGAACTCAATCCCCCTATTAATGAAGCCTAGCATCCCATAGGACTTCTTAACTATCCTATCAACCTGTGCAGGGACCTTGAGGGATGTATGGATTTGAACCCTAAGGTCCCTCTGTTCATCCACACTCTTAAGTAACCGACCATTAACCCTGTACTCAGTTTTCTGGTTTGTCCTTCCAAAATGCATCACCTCACACTTATCCAGATTGAACTCCATCTGCCACTTTTCTGCCGAACTCTGCATCCTGTCTATATCCTCTTGTAACCTTTGACAACCTACAGCTCCATCCACAGCTCCTCCAATCTTTGTGTCATCTGCAAACTTACTCACCCATCCTTCCGCCTCTTCATCCAGGTCATTTATAAAAATGACAAAGAGCAGGGTTCCCAGGACAGATCCTTGCGGCACTCCACTAGTCACCAACCTCCATGCAGAATACTTTCCTTCCACTACTACCCTCTGCTTTCTTCCTGTAATCCAAGGTTCCACTGATCCCATGCCTCATGACTTTCTGGATGAGTCTCTTGTGGGGGACCTTGTTAAATAGCTTGTTAAGATCCATGCTCATCAATTTCTTTTGTTACCTCTTCAAAAAACTCAATTAAGCTCGTGAAGCACGACCTTCCCTTCACAAAGCCATATTGACTATCCTTGAGTAGACTGTACTTCTCCAAATGCCCGTAGATCCTATCCTTAAGAATCCTTTCCAATAGTTTGCAGACCACCGACATAAGACTCATCAGCCTATAGTTCCTAGGATTCTCCCTATTACCTTTTTTAAACAAGGGAACTACATTTGCCATTCTCCAATCCTCCGACACTTCCCCTGCAGCCAAAGAGGATTCAAAGATCATAGCTACTGCTCCAGCAATCTCTTCTCTCACTTCCCACAGCAACCTGGCATGGGGACTTACCAATCTTGATGTTTTTAAGAAGATCCAACACTTCTTCCTTAATCTCCACATTGTTCTATTTCAACCTCATCCTAATCAAGGTCCTTTTCACTTATGAATACTGAAGCAAAGTATTCATTTAGGACCTCCCCAACCTCCAGGCACATGTAGCCTTCTTTATCCTTTAGCAGCCTTACCTTCATTCTTGTCATCCTTCTGTTCTTCACATACGCATACAATGCTTTGGGGTTCTCCTTAATCCTACATGCCAAGGCCTTCTCGTGCCCACTCTGAGCTCTCCCAAGTCCTTTCTTAAGCTCCTTCCTGGCTACCCTATATTTCATGAGGGTCATGAGACCCTCCTGCTTCCTTCTTCCTCTTGACGAGTTGCCTCATGTTTCGTCAGCCACGGTTCCCTTTTCCTACCATTTTTTTCTTGTCTCAGTGGGACATACCTATCCTGAACCCAGCACAAGTGGTCCCTAAACTTCCTCCATATTACTTCTGTGCTTTCACCCTTGAACATGTTTCCAATTTACTCTCGCTAGTTCCTGCCTCATCCCTTCATAGTTAGCCCTTCCCCAGTTAAGCACTTTCCCATTTTGTCTGTTTTTATCCTTTTCCATAGCTATGCTGAAGCTAAGGGAGTTGTGGTCACTCTTACCAAAATGCTCCCCACCAAGAGGTCTGTCACCTGACCAGGTTCATTACCCAGAACTAGATCCAGTATGGCCTCTTCTCTCATTGGCCGGTCCACATACCGTGTCAGGAATCCTTCTTGAACACACCTGACAAATTCAGCCCCATCTATCCCCCTTCCAGTCAATACGAAGGAAGTTGAAATCACCCATAACTACTACCCTGTATTTCCTGCATTATTCTAAAATCTGCCTGCTTATCTGTTCCTCGATGTCCCGAGGGCTATTTGGGGGCCTATAGACTACACCCAGCACAGTGATTGATCCCTTCCTATTTCTGACCCACCCACACCGACTCAGTGGACACTCCCTCTGCAGCATCCTCCCTTTCTATAGCCGTGATACTATCCCTGACCAGTAATGCTACTTCCCCCCCCCCCCCCCAACTTATCTACCTCCCATCCTATTCCTTTTAAAACACCTAAACCCTGGTACCTGCATCAGCCAATCCTGCCCTTCCTCCAGCCAAGTTTCAGTAACGGCCACAACATCATAATAGTTGAATGCTAATATTGCATTTGCCTTTCTTACCCCCCAACTCAACCTGCATGTTAACCTTTAGGGAATCCAGCACAAGGATTCCCTTTGCACCTTTGATTTCTGAATTTAATTCCTGTTTAGAAAACAGCCTATGTCTTTATTCCTTCTACCAAAGTGACATCCATACACTTCCAGACTCTGTGTTGCATCTGCCATTTCTTTGCCCATTCACCAAATCCAAGTCCTTCTGCAAACTCCCTGCTTCCTCAACACTATCTGCCCTTCACCCATAAGCTATACCCTCTGGTATCTGGTATTTCCACCTTAGAAAAAGACTATCTGCTCCTCAGGCAGTGAAGCTCCAGAGCAAACAATCCATTTTGATGAAATGCTGTAGCCAGAATTTCCACTTCAAGTCTGTCATTTAACCATACATGAAAACGGTGAAACAAAACAGCTTTCCTCCAGGTCAAGGTGTAAAACACAGAACCAACAGCACACAGCACATATAGTTATGATCATCTGAATCAATTATCACTGGATTAATATCTCATCCAAAGCAGTCCTTCAGTAATCTTTTAGGATTGATGAAAGATCTTGGCCTGAAACCATGACTCTTTGTACCTCTCTGAAGATGCCGAGTTCCTCCAGCATTTTGTGTTGGTACCACTGAAACTGAACACAGATATGTTTTGAATATGCTGCCAAACTTACTTATGCATTCTTAATGTTATGTACACTGTAAAGCTCTTCATATTTCTAGTGATTATGTGTAACCTCTCAGCTTCTCCTTTACATTTTTGTCTTCACCTCATTGACGAAAGAAACAATGAAGGTCTCTTTGAAGAGTTTTATTAACATTTTCCAGTCCGTGGCATCACCTTGGCAGCACAGTTCGCAATACTTCTGCATGGTAAAACATTGGATGATAATATAGTAAAAGCTAGTTGGAATGGACCGATTAAAAATGTTTACCATCATACAGGGACCTAGATCTACAGCAGTCATGACAAACTAATGCCAGTGGTCTTCAGTCAAATTTGGTCACTTGCCAAGACATATGTGCTTAGGTAAAAAAAAATCTAAACATTTATTACCATTCCATCAAACGCTATAGAATTAAGTTTGACTATATTTACTCTGAGCAGAACCTGTCAGTAGCATTCAGCAGTTCCCTTCTTTGCAGTCAACTTTAACAACTGCACATTTAAACAAAAAAAAAGGCTGGCACTTATAACGTCATGGATTACTATTCCTGTGGATTCGAGTGGCACAGCAGTTTACAAGGCTTTTCTTCTCAGTCTAAAATTAAACACTATTTTGTTCCTATCATGCTAAACATTATGAGTGTTTTCAACAGGAAGGTGCTCTGGCCTAGGTTTGAGTTTAGTTCCTGATTCTGGAAAAAGTAAATTGCAATGTCCCATTCATCGCCGTACTCTGACCTTCCCGTCTGCCACCTGCAGTGGCCATGGTGGTAAATAAATACTCCAATTCAGACAGAACCACCGTTTGTGTTCCTTTCCTTATACCGTTAGTTTCCAAACGAGAGTGATGTAGAAAGTAAGTGTGGTGGCAATCTGCACAACATTTAATCAGCGATCAGCCTCAAGACCCATTGCATTTACTCTTGCCTGTTACGGACAACAATCCTTGCATGTGGCAACTTGTGTTGGCTTATCTTAAGACATTTACAGAAGAACAAATAATTTAAATTATATTACATGCCACTTAAACGCGTGGGTTTTTTTTCCTCTCCCAATGGATTTTTCCTGCTGGGCTATGCCCTCCATGAACACTTGGTTAAATAGCACAATATGCTTGTATCCAGCAGGTGTAGATACCTCATCTAGTGGGCACACAAGCAGTATATGTTAGTGTTACGGGAGACAAAGAGAAAGCGCTGGGATATATATACACTTTTCATACAGAGCTATGCTGATATATTTTTAAAAAAAATTCAGGGACATCAGGGCGTGCAGTTTGTCTACGCACAATAGGTTATAAATCCTTTACCAGTCTCAAAAGCAATAGAAACAAGGCCTGTTAAAAATTTCCATTCATACCACATTTCAACAGTCACACGTCAAACTCCGGAGCCCTCATCTCTTCCATCATTTGCTCCATTCTCTTATCAAAGCTTCCAATGAAATTAAGACAGTGGATGTGTCCAAATACGCTAGGCACATTCTTGTGTAAAAGGCTGGACAATGTATTAATGTATTAGCTGTGAATGACAATGCAAATGGAGAAGGTAGTGGAAGGGGGAAATAGAAAATAGCTAAAATGGATAAAACTCTCATACTTTGATCGTATGCATTCCAAAACCCAGTCCTTTTATCTCATCTAATCTCATGTACACACATTCTCCTTCTCACAGGCATACACCATACCCAGACAAGAACGGTTACATCATAGTGAGTTTGTCTGGACAGATTCTGCCAAGTACTTTAGAATGTCTTCCTGTGGATCGCTCTGGCCCCATCTTCCTCGTACTCCTTTTTCGACACCCACATTTTCTTAAATGTATCAAGTGATGCCAGAATAGAACCACTGAAAACAATCAAAACATTGAATGAACACAAATATATTCTTGACTGTATATTAATCACTCATTTCATTGTATTACAGTTTTGAAACTTTATTTTTAGTTGCTAATTATAAGACCATAAGATATAGGAGCAGAATTAGGCCATTTAGCCCATCGAATCTCCTCTGTCATTTCATCATGGCTGATCCATTTCCCTCTCAGCCCCAATCTCTTGCTTTCTCCTGACCAATCAAGAATCTATCAATCTCTGTCTTAAATATACCCAATGACTTGGCCTTCACAGCTGCCTGTGGCAACGGATTCCAGCTTCACCACTTTCTGATTAAAGAAGTTCCTCAACTCTGTTCTAAATGGATGTCCCTCTATTCCAAAGCTGTATCCTCTGGTCTTAGATTCCACCACCATAGGAAACATCCTCTCCACTTCCACTCCATCGAGGCCTTTCAACATACGATGGGTTGCAATGAGATCTAACCCCTCACCATTTTTCTGTAGTTAAAAGCATTCATTTGAGTCTCTACCACCATCATCATATGCTCCTCATAGTCCCTCCTTCCTTAACGTAGGCATAAAGAATTCAAACAGGGTCCCGGATTCACCTTCAGAACAAGGGAGTCACTCGTCCTAGAACGGCTGCTCCCAAGTCTGAAGTTTTCATTATTCTTATACTATTTCTTATCTACTCTCCCCCACTATTTCTACCCTGCACGCTCTATGTATACATAGCAGGAGGTAATGCCCTTGCAGGTTCAAGCTTCAGCACCTAAGCCCTATGTGAGCTGTGCACAGTTCTGCTTTTACCACAATGTACAATGGCAACCTTCTATCCTGGAGTTTTATGAAGTCACTGCTTGGCTAGTTTTAGCTTGGGCCAGTTGAGTCTGTTTTAGTGCCTGGTAGAAACCCTTCGTCTCTCTGCTACAAGCTCAGCCCCACACTGTGCTACAGAGCACAGAATTCAGTAAACCCTACAACAAGTTTACTATCCCCTACTGCACTGTAAATCGTCACTCTGCCTGCACCACCCTTTTCCTTTCCAGATATACAATGCTGCCCAAATGACTGCCTACCTTTCCTCCAATGAACTGAACCCCACTTGTCAGATTACCACCCTGCACAGCAATAAAGCAGCCCTCACCAAAGACATGAATGACATCCTGTGATAGTAGTGCATTATCTCCTCACTATTTTTGATCCACCTACAATCCCGGACACTGCTGACAAGATCTGGTCAGAGATGGTGGGACTGCAATCTTACAACTCCATTCCTATCAATACCCACACACACACTCATCTCCTCCACCGTCCCGAGGTCAGTTCTACTCCTCAGAATCAGATTTATTATCACTGACCTAAATGATGTGAAATCTGTAGCAGTACATTGCAAATAAATAAATTTCAAAAATATCAGCAAGTAATCTCTGCTTGATGGAAAAAGTGAACAGAAATTGAGTCAGGGGCCATGGAAGAAGGCCCTTCACCCAACTGGTCCATGCTGACCAAGATGCTCCATCCAAGCTAGCCTCAGTTGCCAGTGTTTGGCCCAGATCCTTTATACCTTCCAAATCCACGTTCCTGTTCAAATGTCTTTTAAAAGTTGTTACTGTACCGTTCTCAACCACCTCCTCTGGCAGCAGCTGATTCCACATAGAAAGTTGTCGTATGCAAACTATACAGTTTACACACAAGTGTGTAAAAGAAACTTATCTCTCAAGTTCCTATTAAATCTTTCCCTTTAAACTCACCTTAAACCCATGCACTCTAATTCTTGATTCCCAAACTCTAAAAAAGACTACGTGAATTCACCCTATGTCTCTCATGATTTTATACACCTCTGTAAGATCACAACTCAGTCTCCTACACTCTTAAGGAATAAAATTCTACCCTAAACACCAGAAAGTCCACAAATGCTGGAAATCCAAAGCAACACACAGAAAATGCTGGAGGAACTCAACAGATCAGGAAGCATCTATGGAAATGAGTAAACAGTCAATGTTTCAGACTGAGACCCTTCTTCAGGACTGGAAAGAAAAAGGGAAAACTCTGGGGGTGGGGGGGAAGGAGAATAGCTAGAAGATGATAGGTGGTCAGGTCGGTGGGACAGGTACAGGGCTGGAGAGGAAGGAATCTGATAGGAGA
Source organism: Hemitrygon akajei (assembly GCF_048418815.1). Classification (NCBI taxonomy): domain Eukaryota; kingdom Metazoa; phylum Chordata; class Chondrichthyes; order Myliobatiformes; family Dasyatidae; genus Hemitrygon; species Hemitrygon akajei. The sequence goes on from NC_133146.1 coordinate 8,259,808, forward strand.
GGAGATTGGACCATGTGCAAAAGGGAAGGGGGTCACCAGGAGAGGTGATAGAATCTGAGGCCACAAACCAGGCACGCCCGGGATCCTCTTCAGTTTGCGTATAAGGAGAAGGTGGGAGTGGAGGATGCTATCACGTATTTGCTGCACAAATCCCTCTCTCACCTGGATGGGGTCAGTGGTGCTGTGAGGATTACATTCCTGGACTTCTCTAGTGCCTTTAACACCATCCAGCCCAAGATCTTAAGGCACAAACTAACGGAGATGGGAGTAGACTCTCACATGGTGGATTGGATAGTGGACTACTTGACAGATAGACCTCAGTATGTGCGGTTGGGAGACTGTAGGTCTGACACGGTGGTCAGCAGCACAGGAGCGCCGCAGGGGACCGTGCTCTCTCCGGTCCTGTTCACCCTGTACACATCAGACTTCCAATATAACTCGGAGTCCTGCCATGTGCAGAAGTTCGCTGATGACACGGCCATAGTGGGGTGTGTCAGGAATGGACAGGAGGAGGAGTATAGGAAACTGATACAGGACTTTGTGATATGGTGCAACTCAAACTACCTGCGTCTCAATATCACCAAGACCAAGGAGATGGTGGTGGACTTTAGGAGATCTAGGCCTCATATGGAGCCAGTGATCATTAATGGAGAATGTGTGGAGCAGGTTAAGACCTACAAGTATCTGGGAGTACAGTTAGACGAGAAGCTAGACTGGACTGCCAACACAGATGCCTTGTGCAGGAAGGCACAGAGTCGACTGTACTTCCTTAGAAGGTTGGCATCATTCAATGTTTGTAGTGAGATGCTGAAGATGTTCTATAGGTCAGTTGTGGAGAGCGCCCTCTTCTTTGTGGTGGCGTGTTGGGGAGGCAGCATTAAGAAGAGGGACGCCTCACGTCTTAATAAGCTGGTAAGGAAGGTGGGCTCTGTCGTGGGCAAAGTACTGGAGAGTATAACATCGGTAGCAGAGCGAAGGGCGCTGAGTAGGCTACGGTCAATTATGGAAAACCCTGAACATCCTCTACATAGCACCATCCAGAGACAGAGAAGCAGTTTCAGCGACAGGTTGCTATCGATGCAATGCTCCTCAGACAGGATGAAGAGATCAATACTCCCCAATGCCATTCGGCTTTACAATTCAACCGCCAGGAGTAAGATATGTTAAAGTGCCGGGGTTAGGACTCAATGTATTTAAGTAAACTACTTAAGAACTTTTTAAAAGCTATTATTAATGCTTTTTGAGAGGGTGATTTTAGATGCATATCATATTTTTACTGAGTAAAGTATTGTATGTAATTAGTTTTGCTACAATAAGTGTATGGGACATTGGAAAAAATGTTGAATTTCCCCATGGGGATGAATAAAGTATCTATCTATCTATCTAGACAGATGAGAAGAGTTAAGAGGATGGAGTGGGGAATAGAAGAGGGAAGGGGAAGGGAAAAAAAAATACCAGAAGGTGAAATCAACATTGTGTTTGGTGGTAGGATCCCTTTTGGAGATAGTGGAAGTTACGGAAAACTAATTGTTGGAGTGGAGGCTCATGGAGTGGTAGGATAGTGAAAGAGGAACTCTATCCGTGTTAAGGCAGCAGGAAGATGGGGTGAGCATGGATGTCGAGGAAATGGAGGAGATGCAGGTGAGTGGGTGAGCATGGATGTTGAGGAAACAGAGGAGATGCAGGTAAGTGCAGCATCAACGATGGAGGAAGGGAGACCCCGTTCTTTGAAGAAGACCTCTCTGATATCCTGGAAACAGATACAGGGGAGATAAAAGGAACTGAGAAAAGGGAATAGCATTTTTATAGGAGACAGGGTGGGAATTGGTATAGCCATGATAACCTCAGGAATGGGTAAGTTCTTTTGTTGAGAAAGAAGCAGAGAGCTTGAGGGCCTTCTTGGATAGAAATGTATAGGGAGTAGACACACATGGTGAAAATGAGGCAATCAGGGCTGGGGAATTGAGATCTTGACCTTGTCCAACCCTGTCCCTTGAGTCTTGGTAGCATCCTTGTAAATTTTTTCTGCACTCTTCCCAGTCCCAGTACATAACCATACACACCTTAAATTTTCTTGTACTGAAACGTATTCAATAGGCTCTCTCGCTCTTGGCCATTCCCCTGCCTATCAGGCTTATTCAACACCTGCTGTCACTGACTTCTGCTTCACTTTGCAGCCTTTCATTTTCCTCACTGATGCTTGGGATCCCAGATCCTAACAATCTGGTTTAAATCCTGCCTGCCAGGATACTGTGCACCCCCTGCCTCCAGTTCAGATGTAACTGTCCCTCTTGTACATGCCACCTCTGCCCTGGAACTGAGCCCAATGGTTCATGTATCTAAATCCCTGCCCTCTACACTGATTTTTCGGCCACACCTTCATTTGCCATATCATCCTCTTACCCTTATCCATACTACCACGTGGCACGGGAAGTAATCCAGAGATTACTTCCCAAGCTCTCAATATTCAGTCCACAGGACCTCACCCCTTTCTCTACCTGCATCATTTGTACCAATGTGCACAAACACTTCTGGCTGCTTAGCTTCCCCCTGACCACCTGGATCTGGACCAGGGAGGCAACTCATCACTCCGGAGTCCCTTTTGTGACCACAGAATCTCCTGTCTCTAACCCCCACCACCACCAACACTAGCTATTGAGTGCCCCTTACAGAAAATACATTAGTTCCAGCAGAAAGTGTCATGACATTTAAGGCTTTTACCTACTATTTGCAGTTCCTCTTTTGTTTAAAGTTGAAATTTAAACCGAGACTAAACCAGAGGCACGTAGCAAATGACTGGGACTTCCTACAGGGAGTAAGTGGCCACACAGCCCATTGTTCTGTCTCCATTAAAGCCAGAGACTTTTGTCTCAGGGTAGAAATGGCTAATACAAGGGGGCATAATTTTAATCTGAATGGAAGAAAGTATGGGGGAGAATGTCAGAGGTAAGTTAGTTCATTTTTTAATACAGTGGATGACAGGTACATAGAATGCACTGCCAAGGGTGGTGGTAGAGGCATTAGGAACATTTAAGAGGCAGTTAGATAGGCATGTACATGTTCAAAAAATGGAGGACTAGGTGATAGAAAAGAGTTAAATTGATTGTACAGTAACTTAAACGGTCAGCATAACAAGAGTGGCACAGTAGCGCAGTGGTTAGCACAACATTTTGCAGTACCAGCAACCCTTGTTAAATTCCCATGGCTGTCTATAAGGAGGTTGTACATTCTCCCTGTGACTGCATGGGGTTCCTCCCAAATTCCAAAGATATACTGGTTAGTAGGTTAATTTTTCATTGTAACTGTTCCATGATTAGGCTAGGCTTGAATCGAGAGTTGCTGGCTGGGCAGTGCGGCTCAAAGGGTTGGAAGGGTCTATTCCATGCTGTATCTCAATAAATAAATTGTGGTCCGAAATGCCTGTATTGTACTTTAATGTTCTATGGAATTTGTTGCCACATGCAACTGTGGAGGCCAAGTCATTAGGTATTTTTAAGGCAGAGGTTGATAGATTCTTGTTTCGTCAAGAATTGAATGAATACAAAGAAAAGTCAGGGCTTGAAGGAATATGAAGAAAGATTGGGGCTGAGAGGGAAAATGGATCAGCCATAATGAAATGGTGGAGGAGACACAATGGGCCAAATGGTCTAATTCTGCTCCTGTGTCTTATGGGAAAACCAGGTGGACAGGATGGGGAGAAGGTGGACTACACTTAAGGACTTTTCTTGAAAACCAATGTAAAAATCTCCCAACCCAATCTATATTTGGGATTCAAAATAACACGTCAACTCTCATTAACTTAGAAAGGTGACCATTCTTTTTATAACTTATATAAATTTATATACTTTGATAATAAATGTACTTTGAACTTTGATAGCTGTTTATACAGTACCTAATGAAAAGCTAAAATATATTTTGCGATTACTTCTGTGATGATAAAAGGTAGCAGTCTGAAAATTGGTGATAGCAGTGAAGGAAATTATAATTGAAGGTGTTTGAGAATCCACACGATATTCTCCCACAAATGGTCCTGTTGCGCTGATACTATGAAACGATGGCTAACAGCCTTTACTGTTCACAAGGCAGCACAGTGAGCCATGCCTTTGTACCAGGAAGATTACCAAACTGCACTTTGCTCACTTTAAGCAGAGACAGTGGATGTCATGATCTACCAATGGGTACCTACCCTATCCATGTTGAGTATAGTCTCTCCTGAGGAGCAGAAATCTATAAAACACAAAGAATAAACCATTTCATTGTACTTCAAGATCTCATTCTGCAACATTTTCTGTGCTGAAGGGACTTTGCCAGAAAAATTTAGCAATGACCTACTTATAGCTCTCCAAAATATATTTGCAATAATATGCAGTAAACTATTCTATCAGTCTTTAATACAGTATCAGGAAAGCTTACTGCCACTTATGCTTCTGTAAAGCTGTACCTATTGGATGTTTTAACACTCTGTAAGTAAAGTGCTTAAAAAACTTTATTTCTAATGTTATTATGGCAAAGAAAGGTCATTTCTACTTATTAATGTAAAGGGAAATTATTTGGTTTTGTTGCCTCCTCACCCCAACTCAAGTCCATAAATGGGCAGGTGGTGAGTCAGCTGTGTAATATTCATGTTCAGCCTCAGTGTAGTGCCACCACAGGCAATGTGAATTCAAGTGAAACAACACTCTGCCCTTCAGCCGGTTCTCATGTTCAGGCAAATGGGGGAAGTGGGAGAGGGGGAGAAAACATGCACGTGCATGCACATGGTCATGGGGGAGCAAGACAAACAGCACATGGGCATTGTGTGTTGAGCTTCGTTAACTGACAATTAAATCATAAAACGTCTTTAAACTTTATACCAAAATAAAGAAGAGAACTTTGTGTTGGCATGAGGCAACATCTGATCTGTCCTCTACTTTCAGTCTGAGTTTAACGCCTAAGAAACACTCTTGGATGGAAGTACAGATAATTATGATAATAGATGTAGGTAATGTAAATTAAGGGAATAACCAAACTGGAAGAGATCATGAACTATTGTACAAAGAGATAATTAACCCTAATCTTCAAAAGGTTAGCTTAGACAGTCACATTTGAAACAGATAAAATCGACAATAATTGTTTATTAAACAAAATTATCAAGTGATTGAAGAAAGGATGTTATAGTTCATAGCTGTGATGTGTATGATTGATGTGTAGGCAGTATACGATTGAGCAGCATGGATTTTAACAGGATATTGAAAGAGGAACCAAGACTGAATCTATGTGAAGTTGGGCTGTTCATTTACAACACGGATAAATAAAAGCTCAGCCATGCACTCCACGTACCAGTTTCTTGAGCTTACCCGAGACCGAGTCAAGTAACTATACCTTTATTTTTATATCTTTTGGTGCCAATTTCTTTACTTCACTCAACAGTCTATCACCAAAACCTGCAATTTAATAGAGAATTTAAAATGTTAATTAGTTTTCAGGAAAGTTCAAATGAGGCACCAAGCCTCACAAGTGAAACATCAGTAGATCTTTCAAACACCTGGTGTCCAGAGACTGATAAATCAAAGATCTATGTTGAAAATTTAAAGTAGCAAACTATAGACACAAATATCAGTAATTCAGAACAGCTGAATACATCCTAATTTCTAAAAGCATAGTCTTACATTCATAAATTGAGCAAGTTACGTATTGTCACTCAAATGAAACCTGTTTTTGTTTTAATTGTGTGATCAACTCTTAGCTTTCTCATAAAATGGGTTGAAGTGTTTTGTTTGTACTGCTACACATTTGACTTTACTACACAGGACATAATGGACAAATGAATTTATTACTATAGGAAGTAAAAAAGCCACTGCCCAGTGCTATACTACTAGATTCACAAATCTCTCTTCTCTCTTCGGCTGTCCCTCGATCCTCGATGATGACCGAGGCCTGGGCAAGGTTGTATGGAAGACCAGCAGTTGCCCATGCTGCAAGTCTCCCCTCTCCACGCCACCGATGTTGTCCAAGGGAAGGGCACTAGGACCCATACAGCTTGGCACCGGTGTCGTCGCAGAGCAATGTGTGGTTCAGTGCCTTGCTCAAGGACACAACATGCTGCCTCAGCTAAGGCTCGAACTAGCGACCTTAAGTTCACTAGACTGATGCCTTATGCACTTGGCCACACTCCACACAGATTCACAAATATTACCAATCAGTTTGATCAAGTCCAACTCCTGAAGATCAAAAGAAAGATTTACTAATATACTTGTAACCAATTTATAGAAAGCACTGTATTGATAGAATGTGGTTTAATACCTCAAAACATCCCAAAGTGGTTTAAATTTGGCTACTACTTCAGTACAGGAAATGCAGCAACGAATATGCATATAGCATGGTGATAACAACCTGTCACTCTGTCCCAGTGATGTCGGTCCTGGAATATGTACTAGCCAAGACACTGGGAAAGTTTCCTTGTTTACCTATTTGCAAACTGTACTTTTGGATCTTTCATTATTGGACACAGCTTACAATGGTTCTTCCAGAAGAGGATTCCTTCAATGTGAAGGGCCAGAGTCTGAAGTCTAGAAGGTTAATATAACTGAAAACAGAAATGGGGAACTAGGAGGGGGGGGAACAGCCTGCAGTGTCCCAAAGCATACACAGACAAAGGAATTATACAGTTTCTAATACCTCACTGCAACCAGAAATAGCAAACATTTTCAAAGATAAAAGTAGAGGCAAGTAGGAGCCTTCAAAAGATGTTCTGAATTAATTTTACTGATGTAAACTAAAAGTCCAAATGCTGGATATCTGGCATGGCTTCAGACTTAAATGTTCATTGTTTCTTTCCACAGATGCTACCTGACCTATTGGATGTTACCAGCATTTTGTTTACTTTATTTCTTTTCATGATATTTCTCAAAAAGACACCCTCCAGAAAACAGACAAATCTTTCAATTTTTTGGAGCCTACAATGGAAAGCACCATTGTGCAACTGAACAGCAATTGCTCAGTTCCACAATATCCCAATTCTACGGCTAGTAAGGTAACTAGTTCTGCATTCTATTATTGTATTACCCTTTATCACCTCAATGTACTGTGTAGTGATTTGATCTGCAGGAACAGTATGCAAGACAAGCTTTTCACTGTAATTCAGCACATGTAACAATGATAAACCAGTGCTGATTTGCACATGGCATCAACGCGCTAGCAGCACAGTGGAAAGAATGAGATAATAGCAGATTAATGCACAAGTGCTACCTTTGTCTTACTTAGGTAACAATGCCTGATTTTTGCATCATTAACCTGTATTAGCTACTTTGGTGAATATGTCAAAGTTAGGTCTATTATAGTAGAAAAATCTGAATCATACTTAAGGTAATAAATCTCATTAAGACATTCTCCATGTAAATCTGTTCATGTTTATGTTTGTGTTGGAATAGTTACAATTTAATTATATTTCCTCTCATTGTACCCTACATCTGTGCCTTTCGCTATTGGAAATAAAACAATCTCTTCCCCATGAACAACTGTCACAGGAGACTCTTGGGAATAGACAAGATCAATGGCATTAGCAGGATTTTCTGTTCACTAATTTTACTGAAACAACTGATAACTGATATTTATAAAAGTGTACTCTTTCTGACTATTCAAGACAAAATGGGAGATTTTCGTCTCAAGAAAACACTAGTCCCTTCAGCAAGACCTATGCTAACTACAAAATATTTTTACATTTTGCTCAGATTGATATATTTTATGAGGTTTCAGTTAATACATTCAAGGCGAATTCATTCCCTGTAACAACTGACAAAGATGATAATTATTAATAGCCTGTTCCTTAAAAGCTTTTAGCTATAATTGTGCTTAAATTTTACAAGAAGTGGTTGTGATTAATGAGACAAGCCATGTGGCAGCTCAACTTTATAATCCGGAAAAATAAAAAAAAACTCACTGAGATATAAGAAGATTTAAACTGCATCAAAAATAAAGCACAAAGAAACAAAGACATAACAACCAGGACTTAAAAGGAATGATTGGAAGCAACCAAAGACAGGTTTAAAGAGGTATGTACACTTAATGCAGTGATGTCAAAAAGTAAGCCACATTAACTGTAAAAATACTTGGAACAATCAGCTACACAAGATGGTAGAACCAAAAAATATTCACCAGGTCCGTGTACATAGATAGATAGATAGATAGATAGATAGATACTTTATTCATCCCCATGGGGAAATTCAACTTTTTTTTTATAATGGGGACCCGCGTCCATAGCCAGCCACATTTCAGTAATTCAGGTGCTCATCCGGATGCTTCTTACCGCCTCTATCCTCCAGATGACAACCTGTCTTCGGGTCAGATCCCATTTGCTATGGCCTCCCATTCTAGACACCTCTGCCATGGGATTACATTTCCTGTCACCTATCTCCTTTCTAAGCCTCACCATTCATTTGCTCAAATATTATACTCGGCACAATGAAATCTGAAGCACACTTTATTCTGCACTATTATTGTTTTAAAATCTGCACTACCTCAGTCACGGTTAATCTGTATGAATGGTTTGCAAGACAAGCTTTTCCACTGCACTCAGTACATGTTACACTAATACACCAATTTATCAACAGGGTTGTGAATACTGAAGCATGAATAATGGCACAAATACAATAAATGACCTAAATACCCCTATCTTTAAAAAAAAACCTGTAAATTTTCTGGTTGGGTCAAAAGACAGCAGTGTAAAGAAAAGGCACAGTGCTGGCAAAATCAAGCACCTTTATTTCTTCATCCTTTCCCTAAACAAATGCTTTGAGGATTTAATTTGCAGTTCAAGTGATAACAAGCTGAGGAGTTGATCTGTTATTAGTTCTTACTAATATTAAAATCCCCATTGTCTGCTGATATTGAACAGCACTTTCATAGTTTCCTCTTTCATCTGCACAACTTGGCTTCCTCCCAGACAAGAAAGAAATTACAGCTTGAACTAACATTTTTTTCCACAATGCTGTCACCTGAGGCAGCCTGAGACAAAAGAAAATCTAAATGAACCAAAGAAAACCAGATGTAGAGAGCGTTTTATATAACGATCACACCTGACTTTTTATTCAACATTGCTCTGGTTGCAATACCAGGCATTAAAGTGCAATGTGCAGTTCTCTGGGTGTGGTTTGTCACATGATGAGTCCCTGATTTATACATGCTTTGTGAGAATTTTCCTTCACCATGACTGCTAGGATGGCTTGTCAGCTAACAGACTGTTCTGAAAGCAAAAGCAGCAATAAATCCCTACCAAAAATTAGCAAGATCACAAACGGAGCCTCAGGCACAAATCAGTAAGCCTTCTTGGTGTCATGAGCAAAACCTCGCCTTCTGTGTTATGAAATGTTGCTTATTTGCTTGCACTTTGACTACAGTCATCAGCACTGTGCGATTTTTAATTTTCCGTTCAAAGCTTGTACAGAATTTTCATTTCCACTGTTTAAACATAGCATTCCAGGGAAGAAGAGGTTGTCCTTTCGCAGAGAACACTTAAGCAACAGTTTGCCATTCAATAGTGACTGGGACAGGGAATTGCACACCCCCCCACCTTCTCCTTCACCATTCCCCATTCCTGCTTCCCTCTCTCACTTTATCTCCTTACCTACACATCACCTCCCTCTGGTGCTCCTCTTCCTTCCCTTTCTTCCATTGTCTTTTGTCCTCTCTGATTAGATTCCCCCTCCTCCAGCCCTTTATCCCTTTCACCAATCAACTTCCCAGCTCTTTACTTCACCTCCTTCCCCCCTCCCAATTTCACCTACTTCTTCCTTCCCTCCCCCCACCTTCTTACTCTGACTTCTCCCCTTCCTATCCAGTCCTGATGAAGGGTCTTGGCCCAAACCGTCCACTGTTTACTCTTTTCCAGAGATGCTGCCTGGCCTGCTGAGTTCCTCCAGCAGTTTGTGTGTGCACCATCATTCTGTTGCAATGCTAGATAGGAACTCCCTACTGTTGCAAGCTGTGCTTCTATCAATTACAGTACTGTGCAAAAGTCTTAGGCACACTAGATTTTTTAATATAAATTTTGTTCTAGATGTTTTTTTTGTCTTCTGCATTGGTGTGTCAGTAGAAAAGAGTAAATTTTAGATTTCTATTTTCTAAAAAATTAAATATTAGAGAATTTTTTTTGTATTTTGTTAAAGTAACATATTAATAGACCACTTTTCAAATAAAAACTTAAGTTTACCTTTAGATATATAGCCCAGTGCACGATTAAATAAAGATAACAAATGATCAACAACATAGCGAGTTAAATGAAGGAACCAAACGGGTGAAGGACAACCAAACTAAAAGAAGAGGGTGGGGCAGATATGATAGTTCAAGTCATCATGGCAAGAGTGAGCACAGCAAGACACAAGGTGGTTATCCTGCATCAGCAACGTCTCCCTCAGGCAGAAATTTTGTGACAGACAAGAGTTTGAAAATGTGCTGTCCAACTCTTCTGAAGAAGCACAAAGAAACGGGCAAAGTTGAGGACCAGAAATGCAGTGGTCGGCCACAGAAACTGAGTGCAGCAGATGAAACAGACATCAAATTGACACTCCTTCTGAATTGGAAGTCGAGGACTGCTATCAGCTCCGAACTCGTAGAAACCACTGGAACCTAACCCTTTACAGTCCCAAGAAACCTTGTCAATAGTGGTCTTCATGGAAGACTTGCTGCCAAAAAGCCAAGTGGAAACAAAGCCAAGAGACTCACCTATACGCAAAAACACAAGGACTGGGGTGCTGAAAAATGACAGCAAGTGCTCAAGACTGATGAGCCAAAATTTTGAATTTTTGGCTCAAACAGGTGATAGTTTGTCTATATAAGAGCTGGAGAGCACTACATGGAACAGTGAAGCAAGGCAGAGGTTCCCTACAGGTATGGGGTTGCATTTCTACAATGGAATTGGCGATATGGTCAGAGTTAATGAAATCCTCAAAGTTGAGAAGCACAAGCAGATTCTCATCCATCATGCAATACCATCAGGGAGGAGTCTGATCAGTCCCAACTTTATTCTGCAGCAGGATAATGACCCTGAATGGCCAAGGTCATAAAGAACTATCTTCAGAGAAAAGATGAACAAAGAGTTCTGCAACAATGGTATGGACTCAATATCATTGAGGCTGTCTGGGATTACCTGGAGAGACAGAAACAAGTGAGACAACCAAAGTTTACACAAGAACTGTGGCAAGTTCTCCAAGATGCTTGGAACAACCTACCAAAATGATTTTCTTATAAAACTGCATGCAAGTGTACCTAGGAGAATTGATGCAGTTTTAAAGGCAAAGGGTGGTCACACTAAATATTGATTTGATTTGTGTTTTTCACTGTTTACTGTTCTTTATAGTGATGTTTTGACATTTGGAAACTTTTCATTTCATTTTTTTTTACATATGCCTAAGACTTCTGTACTGTATTTGTGTAACTTAAAGCCCCCTGCAGATAACAATGAGACCATACAGCATTTTAATTTGCAAGGGGGCGGGGGTCAAGAATGGTTGTGATATCAGTATAGATTAATTTTGCTACGAGGCATGTTTAACACAGTTAATATAGAGACCACTCAGATCTACCACATACCTTTGAACAAAGTCGATCCTCCTGACAAAACTATGTTAGAGAAAAGTGTTCGCCTCAAGTCCATGTCAGACTTCTGGATTGCAAATACCAAAACTTCATGGATTCCTTCACATTCTTCGCCAATCAGGTCGGGCCGAAAGAGAAGCTCTGGAGCCCGGAAGCGCGCAGGTCCTATCTGCAAAGAAATACTTGCTAACATTTTTGGCATACACAGGACACGGCAAGAATAAAGATGAAGTATTTCTCTAGACATTAACTCTGGTCAGAACGAAGTTAGCTATGTCTCTTTATTTGAGACGTAAATGTTTCCAGAAACTGATTATATTGGAAGAAATGCATTCATCTATTTACATCTGGAAAAATTTACAACAAAATATTTCTGGCAAGATCCAATAATCTAGTTAGAAAGACAACATGGATGTTAACTTCATATTTGTACTGTAAGTGCTCTGTGGAACTTAATTACATGAGTAATGTATATAATAATCCCTGGGCACTATGATAAATACATGCAAACCTGAAAAAGCAATGTCTGATGTGACAATGGTCATGTACTAAAACTAAATAATTAGTTTGGTGATGAGGAAGGTAAAAATACCCAATTATGCTGAGAATTGAAGATAAACTGGAAGAGGAATCAGGTCACTTGGTAGTTAAATATGATACAACGATTCCAATCATATGGACACAATTCTTCCATATCAAACGGTAAAAAGGAGAGCTGATTAAGAATGCAAGGTAGTCGCAGAAAGCATGCAAAAGGCCCGTGTCTCATCCATGCAAAATAAAATACAACCTTTACTGCAATATCCTACTGCTTTAGTTTAAATTATTCCCAGTTATCTGCCTCAGATATCAGTCGTAGAAACCATGTCACTTGTTCTGTTCTGATTTAACTTCAGCAAACAAGACCAGTAATCACTTCTGAAAATGGTGCCTTACTTCAATTGTGCTTCCATCAGGCAGAATGTATTGGGCTTTCTCTGTCTCTAGAGTCTCATCTTTTTGTGGATTTATTGACAGATAACAGGCACGCTGTGATTCAGAAAAGAGAAATTTGCCACAGTTATTTCCCCAAGTACTCAAATGCACATTCAAAATTAAGGCAACAGTTTTAAACATTGGTTCTCAATGAAAGAACAACAACATGATGAGATATTCTTTAACATGTTAAGTTAGGTTTTGCAATAAGGAAATTAACTGGTTTCTTTTTCTGAAATAACATTGTGACACTCTTAACCAAGCATTTGCAAACCGGAGGCTAAGTTCACTATTATTTGTTTATGCTATGTTAAAGATCCATTACAATTTTTTAAAAAGTGAAAACATGCACAATTGGGTCACACAGTAGCTTAACAGCTACTTCAATGCTATAATAGCACTAATGATTTGAGCTCAATTCCTGCCACTGTCTGTAAGGAGTTACACATTCTCCCTGTGACCACGTGTGTTTCCTCTGGGTGCTCTGGTTTCCTCCCACATTTCAAAGATATATGGGTCAGTAGGTTAATTGGTCACATGGGTATCATGGACTTGTTGGGCCGGAAGGACCTATTACTGTGCTGTATCTCTAAATAAATTATTTTTTAAATTATGAAAATGTATTTCCAACATTTCATTCAAATTAACATTAACTATAATAGTTATCTTGGCAATAAAACTAAGGAGCTAAAGATGGCGCCAGAGGTTATTGCGGACCTGTGCAGGTTCGAGTTTAAATATTCTCTGTTCTCATGTATTTTTTTCTTTTCAAGGTGGCTGGGTCATGTCAAAGTACATGATCTACAGCTGTGCTCAAACTGTGCTCCTGATGGACGGTGAGTTCTTGCTCTTCAGAACTCACCGAATGGCTTGTGTTTCAGTATCTCCAAGAGCGGCACGGAAGATGTCCTCCCTCAGGGTGCAGCCTCGTGCAGCCCTGCGGACGACACAATTCTTCGCCGATGTGTCAACTGAAGCACTTCAGGAGATCGAAACATTGAGACAATGGGTGTGGCCGTCAGAAACCTCTACACTCAAGAGGATGTCTCTCTCTCTCTTCCCCGATGGCAAGTCTGCTGATTCTCAAGTCCGAGGATCTCGAAATAAGCAACACTGCAGCTTGTAACATCGGAATAGCGAGCTGTTGGATTCTCCTCTCGCTGTGGCAAGAGCAATCTCTCGCTCTCTCTCTCTCCCTCTCTCAAGAGAGAGGGCTTGTTGAGATGGATGTGGTTTTTGATGGTCTATAGATCATGGTCTCTGGGGGCTTGCTATTGCTTGGTAGGTGGTGGGGAGTGAATACTCTTTGCTGGAACAAGTGGGGTGAGAGGAAGGGTTGATGTTTTGCTGCTGCTTGTGTGTGGGATTGGGGAGGGGGCTATGGGGTTCAAACATTTTTCTGTCATTCATTCTTTGGGTTTTTTTCCCTTCTCTCTTTCATGGATGTCTGCGAAGAGTAAGGATTTCAGGTTGCATAAAGTATACATTCTCTGACATTAAATTGAACCATTGAACTAAACAGATTTATGTATATAATAAAAATGCAAGTTTTACCTCTTTGATTGTTTTCACGATCTCAAACTCTGAAGATGTGTGAAAATCATATCCTTCCTTTCGAAGGAAGAGGCGCAAATAGCGAGACACATCGCGTCCAGCAATGTCAATCCTCATGATGGAATGTGGCATTGCAAATCCTTCATAGATAGGAACTGCGTGTGTGACTCCATCACCTGAATCTAATACCACACCCGTAGTCCTACCTGTGGCATACCTTCAGAAAAGTAAAGAAAAGCACATTGGCAAGAAAGGTAGAGAAGCAGGGAGTGTTTATTCTCCTCTTTTTTGGGGCCCTTCGATAATCACAATTTGAAACAGTAAAACCATGTAAAACAGTTCAGCACTGTACAGTACAGTTGTATGCAGAACTACAAAAAACCTACTCTTCAATCAACCTATACATCCCCTCCTACACAGCCCATAACACTTTTTTTTTCATCCATGCGCCTGGCTAAGAGTCTCTTATACATCCCTAATGTATCAGTCGCTACCACCACCTCTGTCAGTGCATTCCAGGAACTTACCCCTCTGTGTAAAAAAACCTCTGACATCTCCCCTATACTTTCCTCCACTTGGCCTAAATGGACATCCTCTGTTATTAGCCAATGCCACTCTGGGAAAAGGGTGCTGGCTGTCCACTCTAACTATGGCTCTCATAAACTTAAACATCTCAATCAACCCACTGCTCATCCTCCTTCGCTCCAAAGAGAGAACTCCTAACTTGTTCAACCTCTCCCTGTAAGATACTGTCTGCCCTTCCCCTGTCGGGATTAGATCCTTGAGAAGATTCAGATAAAACCTGATTAACTCTTGCCAGTTCATTTTTTCCCTTTGACTGCATATTTCTACCTAGGAACCCTAAAAATTTCTAAACAGGGAAGCCTTGCACTTCCTTGCTAGAACTATCAAATGAAGAATGAAAAGATTCTGTGCTGTTGAATGCCAACTTGATTCATCTGGAAACTGCTCTTTTCAGGGCAAGAAATTTGGAGCTTCAAATTCCATTAGGTATTGAGCATTTAATACAGGTTAATGACAGAGTGATATGGTAACAGTATACCGTCCTTTGGGATCCTAAACCCCAAATGAATTTGGAATTAATGGTGAATATCTATGTTATTACAGGATGTGGAGCAATCACAGAATACATTACAACTCACTAATCAAGTTTGAGAAGCCAAATGGCTTAGTTCCTTGAAGATCAGATTGGGGTTAGCATTTGAGGACAGGATCAAGTCAGGCACAGTTTATTTACTAGTCTCACTGCATGAGTCACTGAGACTGACTGTCAGCTTTACTTACTGCATCTGCTTGCTCTCCTACCACAGGTATTTCTGTTCATTTCCAACTTATAGCCCGGGTTATGAACAGTTCTCAGGAAGGGAACCTAAGAACTGCCTAAATCTCATCTTAAGTTTTTTTAGTCCACTAAATCATACATGCTTAACGACAAGTTTTGGCATTAAGTGCATGATAAATGAATGTTTGAACATTATTTTACTCTTTAATTCATTTGACAATCTGTAATTGACCTATTGTAAAGCCAAGCAAATTAAAAACAAAAAATCATGCACAGATTCTACAAAAAAACTCAACTTTTTACAACTGGTAGATGGTGAGATTGTTTCTCCCAAGGTGGACATGTCAGATTTAAGAAAGTAATAAAAGCAAATATGATAAAAATGTTTAAGCTGCATCTAGACAGACATTGAAACAGGCAGGGAATGGAAGCATTCGGAGCTTTTAAAGGAAGATGAGTTTAGTTTAGGTCAGCTCGTGGGCTGAAGGGCATCTTTCAATAGACAATAGGTGCAGAAGTAGACAATTTGGCACTTCCAGCCTGCACCGCCATTTTGAGATCATGGCTGATCAACTACTATCAATACCCGGTTCCTGCCTTGTCCCCATATCCCTTGATTCCCCTATCCATAAGATACCTATCTAGCTCCTTCTTGAAAGCATCCAGAGAATTGGCCTCCACTACCTTCCGAGGCAGTGCATTCCAGACCTCCACAACTCTCTGGGAGAAGAAGTTTTTCCTTAACTCTGTCCTAAATGACCTACCCCTTATTCTCAAACCATGCCCTCTGGTACTGGACTCTCCCAGCATCTGGAACATATTTCCTGCCTCTATCTTGTCCAATCCCTTAATAATCTTATATGTTTCAATCAGATCCCCTCTCAATCTCCTTAATTCCAGCGTGTACAAGCCCAGTCTCTCTAACCTCTCTGCGTAAGACAGTCCAGACATCCCAGGAATTAACCTCGTGAATCTACGCTGAAATATTGATATATTTCAATATATATTGATATATAATAATGATTGATATATTGATATATATTAATGAAATATTGGTCTATGTTCTAGTCTGTAATGGAGTTTAATTAAAAGAACTGATGTAGAAGATATCAAAGCTCAGGTTCAATCTGTTTTCAGCATTAAGTTGCTTTGTCTGTGCTAATGGTAACAGAACAGACAGCAGTATTAGTTTGCAATACAGAAGTATGGTGAGACGAATCAGCTCATTCTATCCTCGACCGAACAATTTACAAAAAATAACCATAAGGTCAGGCAATGATTGTGCTGTACAAGAAGAAAATGGTGAGTGTACCACTGCCCAACACAGGGAAAAAATAAAAACCCCAAATGATATGATACAGAAAGCAAAACAAAACCATTTTGATATTTAGTACACTAAATCATATAAAATACTAACAGACTAAGTACAGCTTGCATTGAGATGAACAAAGCAGGCACGTTGAAAGTTTCGAAGAAAACCTCAGCAGCTCGTTCACGGTTTTTTCTTGGATTCAAAGGAGCCTCTGTGAGGAGTACAGGATGCTGGGAAAGATTTAATGCAAAAAAAACTTGTCAGTGTCTCTTCACTTAAAAATATACTTTTACATGCTCTATTAATATAATATGAATTAAACTGCTAAAATGAAGAGCTGCTGGATGATCTTGTTAAAAATTGAAGTAACATTTTAATCAAGCAAGTGAAATTCAATTGACGTTCTAAATACCTTTCATGGGGGGGGATTCCACTCTGTAAATGATTATTTTTGCAGGCAAAGTGCTATCAACTATACTTCATTCAATCTACTAATTACGGTCAAGTTACTTTTCAAAGACACTGAACAATTGCAAAAGGAACACACAGGTTGGCATGACTTGCACAGGAAGTACAAGACAATTGTACTACCAAGCAGAGAATTAGGTGGGGAAAGTGTTTTCGGCAGCTTTGAGTGGGAGATAGTTTAGTTTTATATACTAGTAAATGATTAAGTTACATTCCAATTTAGCTAATTATTAAAGGTAATTAATCAGTATTCTTCTGTCTGCACCTGATTCTCCACATGCCAAGTTTAACAGCACATAAACTTCCAGCTGAATGGCTACATGTTACTCTGAAGAGGGCTATTAAAAAAAACTCGATATTCAGGAAAAGATTTCTGAAGTAGCAGTTGAGCTCACGAGTTAGGAAAGTGCATTTGAGAAAGGGGTGGGAGTGGGGTGCGAAAGCAAAGACAGCAAATATACAATTCACACATGTAACCAAGTGGGTCAGATACAGGACACACAAGGGGTGGAATTAATAAAGAAATTTAGTCAGGCTTTCCAGTTCCCATTTTTATCCAACAATAACCATCGAAACATATGCAACTGTGAAGCACATAATTGGACATGAAGCATTCAAAGTTGCCAACGCTTACTGCCCTCATAGTAACTATGACAACTTACCAAAAGCAATAATGGACTCTTCTCCAAGCAAGGTTAAAAAGTACTGAGAAAATGGCAATTTAAATGGAAACACTGTGCCAATCCTCAGGAGGAGAACAACCTGACAGTAACATATTTGTGTCCACATGCAAAATTGATCAAGCTTTGAGAAGATAGATAAGCCACACAGAGACCGCTAATAATTAATTAATTATATTGTTACTTTAGAGATACCACTCAGAACCAAAAGTTACACCATGCAGCAACCCATCTATTTAACCCTTGCCTAATCACAGGACAATGTACATAGACCGATTAAGCTACAAACCAGTACGCCTTTAGAAGGTGGGAACAAACCTGAGCATAATCTGATGAGATGTTATTTATCCAACCCAATGTTCATAAATTTCAAAATTCTGGCATGCTAAGAACTCAAATTAAAAAATATGTACTTTGCAAGCAACATTAGCAAGTATCATTTCAAGATTCAGAATAAACTTTCTTATCCCCACATCACCCCTCTCCACACACACAAATTGTATAAAACTATAATAACTAGCCTCAGAGAATATCCACCTCACCTCTTCTGAGAAAGTCTGGAGTTGGTCTTTGGAATACACATACTGCCAAATCCGCTCCATATCATTCCAGTCTTTTACAATTCCATGTTCCATTGGATACCTGATGGTCAATAGGCCCCTGTGTTCCTATTTAATTATCAAAGAATTTAAATAAAAACATCACTTATTTTCTTTTCCAACAATACTTAAACTAGAATGGAATGAGAAAATTATGACTGTGGTTATAGTTTGCCTTTTTTTAAAAAAACTGTTTTCTCCATAGTGCTTGATGATCATCTTAACAAGGTTCTCTTCAGCTCCACTTTCACTCCTCATTTAGATCCTTGGGTAAAATTTTATTTTCTTTCATGCATCTGTCTAATCTGCTCATAGACCGTGATGTTTAAAGCCAGAAATATTCCAGGGGAGTGAGAGAAAGGTGAGGAGCCCAAGAAATGGAGATCATGGAGGAATCATGTTGAGTAGTGGACTGGAGTTGGGGAAAGAGATTTATCAAGACTCAGGACAATGGCATCAACAATGCAAAGAATTCAGAAAGGATGTACATGGAGAAAAATTAACAACCCAAATTTCTCAGCATTGTTCCAGCTATGATCAGACTGTTAAACCAAACTAAAATAGGCTTTAAGCTTCCAGTTAGAACTTCAGTTATTAAGAGATCAAGGCCCCAATCATGCAAAGTGATATTGATGAAACATTTGATGCCATTTGACACTGATGCCACTGTACACCATCCATCAGCAGTTTCACAAACAGGAAGGCCCCAGGTCAAATATTCACAAATGTTCTTTTACTATGGCAAAAGACCCAGCATCATCAATAGGCTCGGAAGCCAGAACACCTTTGATCACCGCTCCTCCAAACTGCATCGTGGTGCTTCATATCAACCTTTCATCTCCCATCAACCCCCACCCCCCCCACGCGCACGCGCACACACACACACAAATTAAGTTCATCTTGCTGTCTCAGCTAAATCTCATTTATTTAATCTTATTGGTACTTTGGTGTACAAGACCACAATTAGACAGAATATTAAATTAATATCATCAAAGCATTGTAATTCCTTTTTCATTAAGGGACCTGGCCTAGGAATGCTTTTGCTTACACAGAATAGGAAGAGTGTTCCTTGACGCATGGACTTCAGAAAACAGACAAAAATTTCAGCAAAATGTAATAAATTAAACAGAAGTACCTCAGCCTTTGGTCCAATGAAAATGTCTCCTTCCAGGGCACCAGCCATAACACGTACATGCTTAGGTCTTCCCACACTATGCAAAAAATGTTTCAAAAATAACTTAAATTTAAAAAAATCTTGACTTTTTTAACCTTCCTGATGTTACCATTTTCAAATTGCTTCTCAGATCGGAGTTCTGAGAGGCGGGACTGCGCAGGCGCGTGAAGGAGGCCTGGGAAGGAGGGAAGATATAAAAAGGAGAGAAGGAGTGAGGCAGTTCTCTTTTGGAAGAGGACAGCGAGGCTGAGAAGAAGTGCGGCGGCGGCCATTTTCAAATTGCTTCTCAGATCGGAGTTCTGAGAGGCGGGACTGCGCAGGCGCGTGAAGGAGGCCTGGGAAGGAGGGAAGATATAAAAAGAACGCAGCCTTAAGCAGCGGGCAGCTTCGTTTGCGGGCAGCGGAGTGAGTCGGGAGCAGAGTGTAGGGCTTGGGCTCAGAGGGCTTAGGCGGAAGAGGGCACAGTAGGCTTATCTTTTAGTTCTTGTTATTTTCAGTTATTCGGGAGGTATGAGTGTGAGGGCAGCTTGTTGTTCTCGGTGTCGGATGTGGGAGATCCTGGAGTCTCCGAGCCTCCCGGACGTCCACATCTGCGCCAGGTGCGCCGAACTGCAGCTCCTGAGGGACCGAATTAGGGAACTGGAGCTGCAGCTCGATGACCTTCGCCTGGTCAGGGAGAGTGAGGAGGTGATAGAGAGGAGTTACAGGCAGGTGGTCACTCCGGGGCCACGGGAGGCAGATAGGTGGGTCACGATCAGGAAGGGGAAGGGGCAGGTACTAGAGAGTACCCCAGTGGCTGTACCCCTTGACAATAAGTACTCATGTTTGAGTACTGTTGGGGGGGACAGCCTACCTGGAGGAAGTGACAGTGGCCGGGCCTCCGGCACAGAGGACGGCCCTGTAGCTCAGAAGGGTAGGGATAGAAGAAAGAGGACCATAGTAATAGGGGACTCGATAGTCAGGGGTTCAGACAGGCGGTTCTGTGGAGGTGATCGGGAGTCCCGGATGGTAGTTTGCCTCCCTGGTGCCAGGGTCCGGGACGTTTCTGATCGCGTCCAAGATATCCTGAAGTGGGAGGGTGAGGAGCCAGAGGTCGTGGTACATGTAGGTACCAATGACATAGGTAGGAAAGGGGAAGAGGTCCTGAAACGAGAGTATAGGGAGTTAGGAAGGCAGTTAAGAAGAAGGACCGCAAAGGTAGTAATCTCGGGATTACTGCCTGTACCACGCGACAGTGAGAGTAGGAATGGAATTAGGTGGAGGATGAATGCGTGGTTGAGGGATTGGAGCAGGGGGCAGGGATTCAAGTTTCTGGATCATTGGGACCTCTTCTGGGGCAGGCGTGACCTGTTCAAGAAGGACGGGTTACACTTGAATCCTGGGGGGACCAATATCCTAGCGGGGAGGTTTGCTAGGGCTACGGGGCAGACTTTAAACTAGTAAGATGGGGGGGCGGAAATCAATTTGAGGAAACTATGGGAGAGGAGGTTAGTTCACCAGTAGAGCAAGTAAGTAGACCGTGTGTGAGGGAGGACAGGCAGGTGATGGAGGAGGGATGCGCTCAGCCCGAAGTTGTAG
The DNA here is from genome assembly GCF_048418815.1 of Hemitrygon akajei. Taxonomy (NCBI): domain Eukaryota; kingdom Metazoa; phylum Chordata; class Chondrichthyes; order Myliobatiformes; family Dasyatidae; genus Hemitrygon; species Hemitrygon akajei. The sequence goes on from NC_133146.1 coordinate 8,281,022, forward strand.
GGGAGAAGAAAGAAAAGGATAATAAATTTGAATGCATTGCTAGGGATGAAAAGAGAGGAGGAGGTGGAGAGTATCTTAAATGTATCTATTTTAATGCTAGGAGCATTGTAAGAAAGGTGGATGAGCTTAAAGTGTGGATTGATACATGGAATTATGATGTTGTAGCTATTAGTGAAACATGGTTGCAGGAAGGGTGTGATTGGCAACTAAATATTCCTGGATTTAGTTGCTTCAGGTGTGATAGAGTAGGAGGGGCCAGAGGAGGAGGTGTTGCATTGCTTGTCCGAGAAAATCTTATGGCGGTGCTTTGGAAGGATAGATTACAGAGCTCCTCTAGGGAGGCTATTTGGGTGGAATTGAGGAATGGGAAAGGTGTAGTAACACTGATAGGAGTGTATTATAGGCCACCTAATGGGGAGCGTGAGTTGGAAGAGCAAATGTGTAAGGAGATAGCAGATATTTGTAGTAAACACAAGGTGGTGATTGTGGGAGATTTTAATTTTCCACACATAGATTGGGAAGCTCATTCTGTAAAAGGGCTGGATGGTTTAGAGTTTGTGAAATGTGTGCAGGATAGCTTTTTGCAACAATACATAGAAGTACCGACTAGAGATGGGGCAGTGTTGGATCTCCTGTTAGGGAATGCGATAGGTCAGCTGACAGATGTATGTGTTGGGGAGCACTTCGGGTCCAGTGATCACAATAGCATTAGCTTCAATATAATTATGGAGAAGGACAGGACTGGACCTAGAGTTGAGATTTTTGATTGGAGAAAGGCTAACTTTGAGGAGATGCGCAGGGATTTAGAGAGAGTGGAATGGGTCAAGTTGTTTTATGGGAAGGATGTAATAGAGAAATGGAGGTCATTTAAGGGTGAAATTATGAGGGTACAGAATCTTTATGTTCCTGTTCGGTTGAAAGGAAAGATTAAAGGTTTGAAAGCGCCATGGTTTTCAAGGGATATTAGAAACTTGGTTCGAAAAAAGAGGGATGTCTACAATAGATATAGGCAGCATGGAGTAAAGGAATTGCTCGAGGAATATAAAGAATGTAAAAGGAAACTTAAGAAAGAGATTAGAAAAGCTAAAAGAAGTTACGAGTTTGGTTTGGCAAATAAGGTGGAAGTAAATCCGAAAGGCTTCTACAGTTATATTAAAAGCAAGAGGATAGTGAGGGATAAAATTGGTCCCTTAGAGAATCAGGGTGGTCAGCTATGTGTGGAGCAGAGGGAGATGGGAGAGATTTTGAACGATTTCTTCTCTTCGGTATTCACTAAGGAGAAGGATATCGAATGGTGTAAGGTGTGGGAAACAAGTAAGGAAGTTATGGAACCTATGACAATTAAAGAGGTGGAAGTACTGGCGCTTTTAAGAAATTTAAAAGTGGATAAATCTCCGGGTCCTGACCGGATATTCCCCAGGACCTTGAGGGAAGTTTGTGTAGAGATAGCAGGAGCTCTGACGGAGATCTTTCAGATGTCATTAGAAACAGGGATTGTGCCGGAGGATTGGCGTATTGCTCATGTGGTTCCATTGTTTAAAAAGGGTTCTAGAAGTAAGCCTGGCAATTATAGACCTGTCAGTTTGACATCAGTGGTGGGTAAATTAATGGAAAGTATTCTTAGAGATAGTATTTATAATTATCTGGATAGACAGGATCTGATTAGGAGTAGCCAGCATGGATTTGTGCGTGGAAGGTCATGTTTGACAAACCTTATTGAATTTTTTGAAGTAGTTACGAGGAATGTTGACGAGGGTAAGGCAGTGGATGTAGTCTATATGGACTTCAGCAAGGCCTTTGACAAAGTTCCACATGGAAGGTTAGTTAAGAAGGTTCAGTCGTTAGGTATTAGTGCTGGAGTAATAAAATGGATTCAACAGTGGCTAGATGGGAGATGCCAGAGAGTAGTGGTGGAAAATTGTTTATCGGGATGGAGGCCGGTGACTAGCGGGGTGCCTCAGGGATCTGTTTTGGGCCCAATGTTGTTTGTAATATACATAAATGATCTGGATGATGGGGTGGTAAATTGGATTAGTAAGTATGCTGATGATACTAAGGTAGGAGGTGTTGTGGATAATGAGGTGGGTTTTCAAAGCTTGCAGGGAGATTTATGCCGGTTAGAAGAATGGGCTGAACGTTGGCAGATGGAGTTTAATGCTGAGAAGTGTGAGGTTCTACATTTTGGCAGGAATAATCCAAATAGAACATACAGGGTAAATGGTAGGGCATTGAGGAATGCAGTGGAACAGAGAGATCTAGGAATAACAGTGCATAGTTCCCTGAAGGTGGAGTCTCATGTAGATAGGGTGGTGAAGAAGGCTTTTGGAACGCTGGCCTTTATAAATCAGAGCATTGAGTACAGAAGTTGGGATGTAATGTTAAAATTGTACAAGGCATTGGTAAGGCCAAATTTGGAATATTGTGTACAGTTCTGGTCACCGAATTATAGGAAAGATATCAATAAATTAGAGAGAGTGCAGAGACGATTTACTAGGATGTTACCAGGGTTTCAGCACTTAAGTTACAGAGAAAGGTTGAACAAGTTAGGTCTCTATTCATTGGAGCGTAGAAGGTTGAGGGGGGATTTGATCGAGGTATTTAAAATGTTGAGAGGGATAGATAGAGTTGACGTGAATAGGCTGTTTCCATTGAGAGTAGGGGAGATTCAAACGAGAGGACATGATTTGAGAGTTAGGGGGCAAAAGTTTAAGGGAAACACGAGGGGGTATTTCTTTACTCAGAGAGTGATAGCTGTGTGGAATGAGCTTCCTGTAGAAGTAGTAGAGGCCAGATCAGTTGTGTCATTTAAGGTAAAATTGGATAGGTATATGGATAGGAAAGGAGTGGAGGGTTATGGGCTGAGTGCGGGTAGGTGGGACTAGGTGAGATTAAGAGTTCGGCACGGACTAGGAGGGCCGGAATGGCCTGTTTCCGTGCTGTGATTGTTATATGGTTATATGGTTATATGGTTACAGTAACACAGATAAAGAAGTATCATAGACTCACTGATGACATAAATGCTCATGAGCTTCTTGCAAATTCTGCTATGTCATACCATCATACATAGATGAATTTTACAAAGCTTGTACACAACTTGCATCCAAAAATATACAGTATTTAAGAATCAGTAACTATTTAAAAAAACATGAACATTAACATCACTCCAGGCCACCAAAGTTTTACTGATTTGGAAGCTGGGACCGACATCCAAGGGAAAGCTGGCATTTAACAGTTTTTTAATTTCTCCACATGAGAAACAGAGCAAGGCATGCAAAAGTCAGTGGCCTCTGATGAGAATTTTATCTACATGCAAGCAAAAATGGTTTCACTAGAAGGAAAACCTGAAAGACACAATTTGCAAATAACCACCCATTAACTCCAAACAGCTAAGATGGAAGTTTTGATCACATACACAATTATATACAGTATATCACCTGGAAAACAAAAGTGAATATCCAGTATCACCAAAGATTAATGGTGCAATATTGATCAATATTTAGTAACATGTCCATGGAAATTCGATTACTGGCGATTTGGTGAATTAGTGAATACATTCTCATGGCTAATGTGTACTTGCCACACTAAAATGTTTGTTTTTTTAAAATCTAGCACTGCTTTTCAGTATTCTTGTTGATGGACCAGGATTTAATGTTAAATCGCATATTAGCAACTTCTACAACATACAGTGAATTTTGGTTAATTGGACCATCAATTAATCAGGGCTGACGCTTATGTGGGACAAGTTTTAAAGATCAAACACTAATTGAGGATATAGCCAGAATTCCCTTTGTTTATTTGGGACACTACGCCACTTAATTGGAGCAGGAGACTGTTACTAAACAGTTTCTAACTGGTGTCAGTCATGTGGATTGCATGGCCATTAAACACTACACCATGCTTAGAGTGAACAGTTTTTAAATAGCATCAGCTACCTGTGTTTGTGTTCAAAAAGTAGTGATTTTTGTCACTGATAGTTGGTGAGAAATAAGCAACAAGACAATTTGCTCAACAAGAAATATAAAGAATTTGAAGGTATTGACAATCGTCTTGAGTGCTACAATGAAAATAAAGAGTAGATGGATGAGAAGGCACTAGGTGTCTGCGCTGATTTTAAGTTACTGTCAATCAAAAGAAAACAGCAATGTACACTGGGTTAATTCCTCCTTTGATAACTACTAAGAGCTAATACCCAGTTTTATGGTACTGTAGTAGTTTTGATAAGTGTTCTAATTTGTTCTAATTACACATAATTTGCTACTTGGTTAAACAGTAGTTTGTCTTTTTATACCCTTTTTACTATTTCCATGGAACTTCAGTGAATTGGGTCAAAATGTACTGGTTTCAATATGCCCCAATTAACCAGAATTCACAGTATTCAGACTTTCATTATATAGGGAGAGATCAGATGGAGGTTGATAAGATGATGTGAGGCATAGATACAGCAGACAAAACAGTACCTTTTTTCTCAATGCTGAAATGTCTAATACCAGAGGGCAGGCATTTAAGGTAAGAGGGAGTAAGTTCAAAAGAGATAAAAGGGGCAAGTTTTTTTAAACAGAGTGTACGGAATGCACTGCCCGGAGTGGAGGTGGAGGCAAATACATTACAGACTTTTAAGAAATGTTGAGATAGGCACATGAATGTGAGGGAAATGGATGGATATGGACCTTGTGTAGGCAGAAAGGATTAGTCTAGTTTGCCATCTGATTACTAATTTAGTTAGTTCAGCACAACATTTTGGGCTGAAGGGCCTGCTCCTGTGCTGTACCGTTCTATGTTATATGACACATTTTGACTTGCTGTAGAACTCCATATTGTAATTCACAATGATCTTGAAAGCACCAAATGAAATGGTGATGGAAACTGTTTCAACAATAACTTCAAACAGACGTTGAATAGCTAATTCAAGAGGTAAGAGTTGCAATCTTATGGGGCAAGGGACTAACTGCTCTTTGGAAAATGGGAGAATTGAATCCTTCATGTTTTATTAGTCTACAATAACATCAACTTGCATTTCTAAATCAACTTTACAAAAATAATTACACCAAAGCTAGCCTTAACAGCAATGCTAAATCATTGTTTATCCATAACTGCCTTTGCAGTTGCCTAAGGCAGTTATGCTGTAAAAGATATGCATAGGACCACCCAAGTAAAGACAGGTGATTTTCTTTCCAAAGTGACAATCAGATTATTTCACAATCACCATTATTGACGTCAGTGTCCCAGTAATGACCCAAACACAAAGAGATAAAGAGCCATTTCCTGCTTTTTAATCAGAACATTGGAAATAGGAGGAGTAGGACATATGAAGTTGAGCAAATATCACAGAATCTATTAGGGTCTACCTAATTGAGGGTGCTATTATTTAGAAACAGCTTACTGTCACAACTGGAAAATGAGCTGTGAAATGTTAGTTTAGATTATACTCTCAATTCCTAAAAGAGAACATGAGCTAATATTCAAAAGGCAAAAATTATTCTGATGAGCCAATCTGAAGCTGCCCATGTCCAAAGCAAGTACTCTTAAAGGCACAGCAAGCATGAGGCTTATGCCAAGAAAAATTCTAAAATCCATGGAATTAAATGATTTTGAATTAAGACAGTATATTAAAAAAAACTTCCCATTTGTCAAGGGAGTTGGTATATAGTTTGAAGCTTTGAAATTGCTTGAATATTTTATATATATTTTGTATTTTATGAAATGGCTAGCAATGTGCAGTAACATACTGAATCATACCAAGGATTCAGGAACCCATTAAAGTTTTTGTTCTGTTATTAAAATACCTGCAAACCAAAAACGCATTGACTATCGGTGCAGCAAAGCATACTATTATTTCAGTTAGTGTAACTCAAACCACATAAGATTCATAGGTAAAATATTTTGAAAAGAACATTCTTTCCTAGTACTTGTGTACTGGGTCACAAATCATTTTCCAGTGTACAAAAGCCAGAGTAAATAATATTCAACTATTGTCTACAAATGGAATGAAAATTTCAATCCTTTCCAGTTCGACAAGCAAGCAAATAAATAAATAAATGGGAAAGGCAGTACTAAGTAAAATGCAATCTACAGCAGAAATATCTATGTACCCCCACAGAAGAAAGATGTTAGAAACACACATAAAATGCTGAAGGAACTCAGCAGGTCAGGCAGCATCTACGGAAAAGAATACATTCCTGATGAAGGGTCTCGGCCTGAACTGTCAACTGTTTATAGACAATAGGTGCAGAAGTAGACCATTCGGCCCTTCGAGCCCTTCTGAGATCATGGCTGATCATCTACTATCAATACCCGGTTCCTGCCTAGTCCCCATATCCCTTGATTCCCCTATCCATAAGATACCTATCTAGCTCCTTCTTGAAAGCATCCAGAGAATTGGCCTCCACTGTCTTCCAAGGCAGTGCATTGCAGACCCCCACAACTCTCTGGGAGAAGAAGTTTTTCCTTAACTCTGTCCTAAATGACCTACCCCTTATTCTCAAACCATGCCCTCTGGTACTGGACTCTCCCAGCATCTGGAACATATTTCCTGCCTCTATCTTGTCTAATCCCTTAATAATCTTAATACATTGCAATCAGATCCCCTCTCAATCTCCTTAATTCCAGCGTGTACAAGCCCAGTCTCTCTAACCTCTCTGCGTAAACAGTCCGGACATCCCATGAATTAACCTCTTGGATCTACGCTGCACTTCCTCTATAGCCAGGATGTCCTTCCTTAACCCTGGAGACCAAAACTGTACACAATACTCCAGGTGTGGTCTCACCAGGTCCCTGTACAAATGCAAAAGGATTTCCTTACTCTTGTACTCAATTCCCTTTGTAATAAAGGCCAACATTCCATTAGCTTTCTTCACTGCCTGCTGCACTTGCTCATTCACCTTCAGTGACTGATGAACAAGGACTCCTAGATCTCTTTGTATTACTCCCTTACCTAACTCTACACCGTTCAGATAATAATCTGCCTTCCTGTTCTTACTCCCAAAGTGGATAACCTCACACTTATTCACATTAAATGTCATCTGCCAAGTATCTGCCCACTCAGTCAGCCTATCCAAGTCACCCTGAATTCTCCTAACATCCTCATCACATGTCACACAGCTTAGTATCATCAGCAAATTTGCTGATGTTATTCTCAATGCCTTCATCTAAATCGTTGATGTAAATCGTAAACAGCTGTGGTCCCAATACCGAGCCCTGTGGCACCTCACAAGTCACCACCTGCCATTCCAAGAAACACCCATTCACCGTTACCCTTTGCTTTCTATCTGCCAACCAGTTTTCTATCCATGTCAATATCTTCCCCCCAATGCCATGAGCTCTGATTTTACCCACCAATCTCCTATGTGGGACCTTATCAAATGCCTTCTGAAAATCGAGGTACACTACATCCACTGGATCTCCCTTGTCTAACTTCCTGGTTACATCCTCGAAAAACTCCAATAGATTAGTCAAGCATGATTTGCCCTTGGTAAATCCATGCTGGCTCGGCCCAATCCTATCACTGCTACTCCTTTCCATAGATGCTGCCTGGCCTGCTGAGTTCCTCCAGCATTTTTGCTTAGATTTCCAGCATTTTCTCGTTTGTGAAGATGTTAGAAAATTCCCCCCACCAACCTATTTTTCAGCATGACAAAAAGTGTAGCAGGGTAGTAAAACACAATTTGCAAAAGTCACAAACAGCAATAACTTCAATTGCATCATTGAAACAATCAAATTTTCCTATATAATGGATTTCAGTCTAAAACTGCCTACTTGTGATTTGGACTACCTACTGCAAGTACCTTAAAGTGCTGGAAAGATCAGCACAAAATTCTCAAAATTCACAGTAACGGTAATCAGTCAGTGTCTTCTCCCAGGGTTAACATCCTCAGCACTGAGGCCCTGGTTACAGGCAGCTGCTACATTGGGCAGAATACGTCATACATATGCCTGATATCAGACTCCCACAACACTCAATTCCAAACTCTACCTCAAGAAGAGATCATTAGGCAAAGTGAGGAGGTAAGGATGTAGCCAAAGATTCCTGGGGGTGGGAACTGCACTAGCTACTGGAAGCCACTGTCTTATAATTCACAATGTTATAGAAAACCTCAGAGCCATCATTGGGAACATACAGTCACAAACTACAGGCGGTTCATTTAGTGGGGCATCTTCCGCCCATCTATGGGTAGAAGGAAAAGCTCAATTTTATTTGACAATGGACTGTACAATAATCCACTCTAACCCTAGATTCATCATTTAAATTCAAACTGCATAATAATCCTAAGCAAGAAATAATGACCAAAACTTTTCCCGTGATAAAAAAAACACTATAGGAGATTGACTTTGGTCCCTTGAATCACTGTGAGTCCTCCTGTTTTGTTTTATTAACAGTAACTTGTTGCATGACTAAATAAAATGAAAAACACAAAATTGAACTTTAAATTCTAATATTTCTTGTATACACAAGAATTAATATCCATAAAGATAACTTCTAACTGAAGTTCTTTTGTTGTTACAATATGTGCAAAAAAACTATTAAAAAATCAACTGATGGATTTACAGTTTTTGTCATCAGAAATGGTGCACTGAATGTGAAAAATATTTCAAGCACAGATATTGTACATCAAGCATCTCCCACTGCCCCAACTTCCATTCTTGTTCCATATTGTTCACAGAATTCAGGTTTAAACTGTTCTTAAAATATAGTCTGCAATAGAAAAGTACTTACTAATTAGGGAAGCAATACTTTGGAATCTGATCACCTGCAAACCCAGCTTTAACAACTCCAGAACCCTGGAATAGAAAGCACAAATCCACATTAGATCAAACATAAAACTCCAAAATTGACTCAAAGCTAATAACTGATGAAAATCTTATAAACTTTTTTTGAGAAAAATTGTGCCTCAGTCCTAATATCTTATTCCATATCCTCAGACTATGATTTCTCACTCTGGACACCTCAGCTAAGGGAAGCATCTTCCATTTATACCTTCTGCCAAGCCCTGTCAGATTTCAAAGACTTCACAAAAATTTCAATACGGCAAAAACAAAGAATTAACAACAGGAACTTCTGGAATTCCACATATAAATTACACTTAAGCTCCAGAAATTGTTACCAGTTTCATTATCATTACAACTTCAAAATTCGGCCCATTACACTTATTTCATGTAAGAACAGCTATAAGAGTGATGATCCAATATAAGCCATGCACAGGGAACATTCTGACAGTTATCATCTGGACACTACCAATGGTAATGTTAGGAGTAATGTCATGAGAGTTGCATATTATGGAGTTAATTTCCTTTGTATGTTATTCTTATCACACTAATTAACAACAGCATTAAAATAGAACACACAAGGAGCAAACACAAACGTGTTAACTTATGAACTAAATATAGGAAATTAATCCCCAATTGGAAAATTAAACTCCAAGGTGAATCTTAACATTAAATATTATGGTTTTAGTAGGTCTGCTCTTAAACCTACTGCTTGCTAGCCAAGTTACAGCAATATAACGGAAGAAATCAAAACAACAATTAAATTTTAAATTAAATAGTAAATTCTTCAGTTTTGCAGTAAATAATTGCACCGGTTTTCTAATTTCAATTTAAAAACTATTCATGCTTAGGTAGTCTTGTGGCAGATGCTGCAAGGACAAATACTGGCCCATTTGACAATCACGAAATAAACTACCGTAGATTCCAGATTATAAGCCGCTACTTTTTCCCCACATTTTGAACAGCTTTGAACTCTGCGGCCTTTAATCCAGAGCGGCTAATACATGGTTTTTTTTCATGCCGCCTCGTAAACATTTTGCCTCGTAACAGTAGACCAATAAAATTGATGAGTAGTTCACAGAGGTCCAATGAAATTGTACGATAAATCAAGCGCACTTTCACAATTAAATTATTGTAAATCAGTCATTTGTACTCACCCTCATCAACATGGAAAACACTCGAAGAAAAGCATTGTGCTGCCTTTATGGCAGTTACTTAGTTTATAATATTTTCGTTTAGTAATTCATTTGTTAGTTAAAGTTAGAAGTGTTTTAACTATATTTGTTTTCTGTACTACATCCCGGGATGCTATGACGTCACACCCGGTTTCGCCGCGTCTTGTGGGATATATACGGGAAGGTGGGGGCATTACGCGAGCGCGTCAGACCCGATTAGACCCGATCGTGTTACGCGAGCTCATCAGACCCGAGCACGTCAGACCCGAGCTCGTCAGACCCGAGCGCGTCAGACCCGAGCGCGTCAGACCCGAGCGCGTCAGACCCGAGCGCGTCAGACCCGAGCACGTCAGACCCGATTAGACCCGATCACGTTACGCGAGCTCATCAGACCCGAGCGCGTCAGACCCGAGCTCGTCAGACCCGAGCGCGTCAGACCCGAGCGCGTCAGACCCGAGCGCGTCAGACCCGAGCGCGTCAGACCCGAGCGCGTCAGACCCGAGCTCGTCAGACCCGAGCTCGTCAGACCCGAGTGCGTCAGACCCGAGCGCGTCAGACCCGAGCACATCAGACCCGATTAGACCCAATCGCGTTACGCGAGCTCATCAGACCCGAGCGAAAACGCTGCTTTTAAGTTAAAGGCGATCAATAACTTTTCCTGGTAGGCTGCAGTATATATATTTTTACCAGTCGCTAGGAGATATTGGAATGTTGTTCGTGCTGTTCAGTAAAAAAGTATATGCAACGTAATTTGTGTTACCGATACGTATGTATATTTAAAAGTAGCGGTGCGGCCTTTACAATTAAAAAATTGATTCTATTTCTAAAATTAGAGCCAGCGGCTTTTAATCAGGTGCGCTCTGTAGTCCGGAATCTACGGTATATACAACATCTTAATAACAAGATCCACGGTTAAAAATGTTCAAAATTCTCAGGTCAGGGAACTCCTGGGAAAATTAATGTTTCACATTGATGACCTGACACCAGTGAAATCATGTCTGATGAAGATTATTCCAATCTTTAAGCAATAAAACAACAGGACAAATTTACTGCTGTAAATATTTGCATTATTTAAATACAGGGAAATGGAAAATGAGTGGCAGGAGGAGGAGGGTATCAATTTCTCTGTTTTTTTATTCCTGCTAGAGAACTAAATTGCTAATTCATGAGCAGTATGTGAATACCAGCTGCTGGCGGGTCCTGGGAACTTAAACCTTCACTCATTCTTAACAGGTAAGTCAGTGAAGCATCAGGCTGATAATGCATTAACCCAGATCTACAATCTACCTAGCAATGAGGGGAAGAAGAAATAGCAGTTCTCTCACCAGGCATCAAGATAATGCATCAAAAATAAGGGACCAAGACTGGCTGTACATTTAGTCAGTTAGTGCAGTTCAGCAGAGCCAAGGGATATATTTGGCACTTACCTCAGCCCAAGTTCACAGCCAAAAAAATCTTGAGGTATAGTCACTACGGCAATGTTAGGAAATAAATCAGCCAAGTTACATTAGCAGCCATATATCTAATGTCTTAGCAATGTTAGTTGAGGAATAAATGTCTTAGGACTCTTCACTGTTTTTCTTCAAATAATGCCAAGAGATTTTCTCCCATTCCAACTGCACCACCAACCTTGACATGCAGCTGAGGCTTTGGTTTTACAACATAAAAATTAAAAAATCTTCCAATCACAAGGAATTCTGCAGGTACTGGAAATCCAAAGCAACATACACAAAATGCTGGAAGAACTCAGCAGATCAGGCAGCAGCTATGAAAATGAATAAGGAGACAACATTTCAGGATGAGCATCTCCTAAAGTTCAGTATCCCCTCTTTCTAGGTTATGAATCCTTATATTACTTTCGGGAGCTTGAACCTATAGAAGCACAAGATCAGCATCTTCATTGTGTATGGACTGAAGCATTTCCATCTGCCCACACCACAATAAGAGCAGTCTGGACTGTACTTCAGGAAAGCACTGTATTAAATTCTTGATGGCTAAGGCTTAACTTAAACTAAGATTAGGGCCTTGGCTCGAAACACCAACTATCTATTCATTTCCACAGATGCTGCCTGACCTGCTGAGTTCCTCCAGCATTTTGTGCATGCTGCTAAGGCCTCAACTGTTGTTAATCATATTTATAGTACCCCCAAGACATAACTCAAGAAACAACTGATTCTCAAGTCCTGTCCAGCAATCCTCTTCAATGAACAATATCACATATAGATCAGTTAATCTTGTGCTGTTTTGACCTGTTTTGCATAAATTAGCTACTATATTTGCCCACTTAAGTAAAGGTGACTATAACTTTACTCCGCGCTTTGAAACCCCTAAATGATGCATTCATTCTTTGTAACTAAGAAACTGATCTTGTCTGTACCACATACGATACTTGGGAATAAAGCTTTAGGTCAGGAATTCCCAACCTTTTTTTATGCCACAGAGCCTTACTATTATACAAGCAATCTGTTGGGTACCCCTTCTTTAGGCTCTTGTTTGATTTGTACCCAGAACATCAAACAGTACCTATTCTGTAATACATTTTCTGTGTTTTAGAAAAATATTTAGTATAGATTATAACGTTACCATTCATGAACAGAGTCAGGAATCGGAAATGATTCTAGGATTATGCTCCAGCTATCTTGCTGTTACTGAATCTTGCGGAGGATTATGGGTTATCAGTTCCTAAAAAATGTTCAACCAGAATGATGCTCATAAAAGGATTGTTTCTGTTGAATGAAACTATAGATCAGCAGACAATGTGCAGCGGGGGGGGGGGGGGGGGGGGCTAAGGTATAAAGAACCAAAATATTATTTTTAAATTTAAGAATTTAAGAAATAGGATATGCTGGCACTTTATAACAAAGCAGTCAAGAACCAATTATACCAATTTGCATTCTTGAATATAGATATGATGCCACTGTAAATTTGCAAACAAGTTATTATTTTGCAATTTTAGAAATAATTATCTCGAACAACATTCTTTATATACCAAACTCAGTAATTTACTGTAGGCAGGGTGAAAAACAATTACTGCATGCTTCCAAACTGCAGCAATCCTTGTTCTTTTGAGGTTTGTGCTATATAGAGACACAATCATTTCCTCAGTCACACTTATTCTGGCTGAGCTGCGAGGTCTATTTTAAGGTCTGTAATACAAACTTTGAACAAGTGAAAGGAAAATCAGGTGTATAAGAACATGCTGCACTTCTTTTTTCTGAATCAAGAAAGCAGAAATGGTAATATGAATGATATTTTAGGGCAAAAGGTCATTCAAGCCAATGCCAACTATGTAGTATTATAACTGTAGTTCACATCAACAAAAATAAGAAGCTAAGAAAGAGGAGGAGAAAGCCAGTCAGATCTTGAGCCATCTCCACCATTCAATAACTTCAGGAACAACACACCTTGGCCCCAATATCACTATCTGGTTCTCTCGCTGTACTCAACTACTCTGCTTTGAATTCTGGGGTAGATTCCAAAAATTCACAACTTGCAGAAGAAATTCCTCATCCCCATCTTATGCAGTTAACTGCTCTGAAATTAGACTCCACATCCCAACCCCCGTAAGGGAAGTTAGAACTAGAGAAAACATCCATTCAGAATCCATCCATCCTTGGGATCTTTCAACGTGATCACCTTTTATTCTGCTAAACTAACAAGTACAAACCCAACCAGCCCTCCCTTTCTTCATACATCAATGCCTGCTTCCCAAGATTCAACCTACTGAACTTTTACTAGACCTTCACTTAGATACAGTATATCCTTCCTTCAGTATGATGGCCAAACTGTTTTCTAGGTGGCGGGGTGGAGATGCATCTCTACTAAAGGAAGTGTAAGGCATTCCTTCCCTCTGCTAGTCTGCTGGTCACACTGGGTAAGGTGTAACACTGCCCCCCCCCCCCCAATCAGGGTCACATGAAGCAATGGGAGCAGCTGATGCATATCATATGCTACCACTGACACCAGACAAACAACCTTTGAAGAGTATTGATTATGGCTGGGGACACATGTTTTGTAAAGACACTGCCCAGAAGGCGACAATGGCATACCACTTTTATAGAAAAAATTGGCAATAAGAATCATGGTCATGAGACCATGATCACCCATGTCATATGACATGGCACACAATGATGATGATGATGAAATGGTTTTCATTACTCCAGGTACACTCTCATCAGTGCTCTATAATAAAACAACAATTTCTCTAGATTTTTTAATTCTATACTACTTGCATTATTTAACAAGCTACTACAGTGCCAGTGACCCAGGTCAATCCCCATCGCAGTCTGTAAAGGAACTTGTACTGTGTGGGTTTCCTCTAGATTCTCCAGTTTCCTCTCACACGGTAAGAACTCATTGGGCCAGAAGGGTCTGATACTATGATGTATCTCTATACAAAAAATGCAATAAATAATGTTCTGCATGAAATGAATTTGATCATTTTGATCTGAATTCCCAATGGATATTAATACACAACAGATAGCTGTCCCAAACAGAATAAGCTTCAAATTCAGTACAGAAAGATTATACAAGACTAGATATAAACACGAGTGTTAAAGTAAAAGCTGCTGCATTATACATTTCTCATAGCTGGCATTTACAGCTTGGTTTAAAACCCATTGATCTGCAATGAATGTATAACAATAACATTGCATAAGAGAGAGATTATTAGTTATAAACATAAATAGACAAGGCAGCATGCATGGACAGAATAAATAGTTAACATTTAGATTAACAACATCAAATTAAACAATAACTCATGTTTATATTGCAGACTATAAATGCTTTCCAACCTGCTTAATAATTCAGGAACAGCTGCCATCCAATTTCTGAATTGGACTTTGAACCCACAAACACTACCTCACTACTTTTTATTTTTATTTTGGCACTACGTATTTAATATAATTTATATATATATTTACTGTAATTCACTTCTTAAAAATTATATATTGCATTGTACTGCTGCTGCAAAGTCAACACATTTCATGACATATGCTGGTGATAATAAACCTGATTCTGATGCTGAAGAAGGTAACCTGAATCTGGAGTGGGGGTTTAGACTAGGGAGAGTATAAATTCCTTTATGCAGATGATTGCAAATGTTTGGAATACACTGCTGCAGAGGGCTATGGATACTCAGTCACTGAGAATATTCAGAGCTGAGTTCAATAATTTTGGACATCAAGGAGATCAGGGACAAGGGACTTCAGAGAGAAAACATCAGCCATGAAATTGTTGATGAAAACCATTTGAGGGGCCTTATAAGTCTGCTTATATTTCTTTTTTTCTTAAGTTAACTTCTGCACAGAAAAACAGTTAACATTTTACTAGGATTAAGTAAACTTCTGTTAACTATTATTACTGCAGAAAATGCTGGAAACAGTCAGTAGGACAAGCAATATCTGTGCAAAGAGTAAGTTAAAGGTGCAGGTCAGAACCTGAAAACCCTATTCTTCTCTCCTCCCATTCAGCATTTTACCTCCTTTGTAACTCCTTCCCATCAATCAGGTGAAGCAGCAAACAACAACACACAAAATGCTGGTGGAACACAGCAGGCTAGGCAGCATCTATAGGGAGAAGCGCTGTCGACGTTTCGGGCCGAGACCCGTCGTCAGGTGAAGCAGCACTTCACTTGCACCTGCAGCATACTGAGCATCAGAGAGGAGGTACAGGAGTCCCTAATGCTGACTGGCAACTCCTGCGATGCTGCTGACACCAAACTAGATTGGTCTTTGCCGTTCCTTTGGATTCATCAACTGCAAGGAGAGGGAGAGAATGCTACATGGGCAACAAACTGCTCTCCATATTGTAATACTCCGGCTTGCACATCAAATAGAGAGTTGGAACACAACATCTATGGCAGACCTCAACCAATGGAGGGCCTCAATATATATTTATTATTATAATTTATAGTATATTTTAAGAATTACACTGTACTGCTGCCACAAGATAACAAATCTCACCACATACCTTAGTGATAATAAACCTGATCTGATTTAATGTTTATAATGTGGGCTCCTCTACACTGGAGAGACCAAAGACAAGACTAGGTGGTTGCTTTGTATCTGTGCAAACTAACTGGCAGGAATATTCAAAGACCCTTTCAATCTCTCGTTGCTACAGTTAGAAGTTCCTGTCTGCTTCTAAAGGGCTCGTATACAAACCTGGCTCATTAGCCAACTGTGCTAATAGCCACATGACTCAGCAGTGAGAAGGCCTCCTTTCAAAAGCAATATATGTCTAGGGTCAGTATGATTTGGGGTTCAACCGAACAGGAACGTTGGGACGTCTTCATCAAAGAACACTGTTTACAGCGAACGCTGTGTAAACACTGCTCAATGCAGAGTTACCGTTTGCCAGAAAATTAACAGATTGTGCACCAGCATAAAATTACAAAGGAAATATATTTACTAAGTCTTCAACTGTAACAGTTACAGAAGAGGAAAAGAAAATTAAAAGGGCCCATTACAGTTAAACCAGTTAATGTGCAGATAAATGTTAGAGCTCATTTTTGGAGTAGTCAGGGGTATTGCATTACTCACATGCTGGACCACGGTCTGCATGAAATACACCAGCCACAGTTCAAACTTCCCTTGAAGACCAGCTCAAGCAAACTGGTTCTCTCAGGAGTACTGACACTTCCTCTTGGAGCCATTCATCTGCACAAAACACTTCTTACAATGGGGTCTCTCCTTCAAATGGCATTCTGTGGCATCTTCCCTTATGCCCCACTCAGCAGTCTCCTGCCCAGACCCCAAAACAGACCACTGTCCTTCAGAAATCTGATCCCACCCCCAGCTCTTCTGATTGTTCCACTGGGCAGAAAGTTACAACACGTACCAAGACAATTCTGGGTGGCTGACACAACATTCCTAAGTTGGACAACATGACTCCTTATCTTTAGCCGAAGCCAAAACACTCTTACCAGCAAAATACATTGCTTTACAGAAAACTGCTAAAATAAAAAATACCTCACAGCATAGCAGTAGAAAGCTTACCCAGGGCATTATAATCTTCTCCCACCAAAAACAGTCATATCCTCGTGACTTTGGAACTCATTTTGTGATTTCACTTGTACTTAGAGGCAACATAACTCATATTGGGATGGGTGCAACACTTTGTTTACCCGATGCATCATATTCCAGCCTACTTGCGTGTTTCCTGACTCTCTGAGATCTCCTCATCTCATCTTCAGCTTCAGCCACTCCTTGTGACTGTTCCTGTGTATTGGGGGATGCCTCCTCCTGTCAATCACTCAAACCTTCCGGCCACTCAGATCCCCCGCCACCTGTCTGAACTCAGCCTCCTTCAGTTTAAGCAGGTGTTGCTGAACATCTTCAGCCTCCACTGGTGCTAACTGGTGAGACCTCTCTCGGAAAGGGGTGCCCTCTGTCACTCAGTTACTTCTGTAGGACATAACATGACATGTTTAAACTGGGTGTACCACACAGTTCTATTTATGCCCATAATTCTGCTTAGGAGTAATTTGCACCTTCTCAAAAGCAGCTTTGAACACTGGGTGAATGGACAAGGTTTTCAAAAACTTCTCTCCATTTCTCTCCTTGCGTGCTCCCATGAGACTTCCCACAGGAATGGAGACTTCAACTTTTTCCAATCGGATCCAGACAGACCAGCATTGGTGTATCAATAGTCTCAGTAACATCTGCTTCACAACGAGTAATCATTGTACAGGTACTCATCAGTACTAAGCCCCCAAATCTCACAGGCATTGAGTGGTGTTAGTGGCAAATGCATCAAATACCGGTTGTAAAAGGATCTATAATTAAAGTCAACTTGAGAACCTGTGTCAACTATGGCTCCAGCATAGATACCTTCAATCTGTACAGATACATCAGAGCTTGGTCCCACAAACCTTCAGGAATAGTGTTTTGCACTTTGGTATTTCTCTTGATACACTGATTGGAACATGTTTTTCCCAAGATGCCAGCCCTTTCCTTTATTGGGTCCCTCCGAAGTTTTGCTTCTTTTCTTCTCTGATTAACTGCTGACTTCTTTCCAAAGATATTCCTGTCCCTCACGGTCTCGCTTGAAATGTCCATCTTCTCCACAGTTGTAACAGAAAATACCAGTCATCTCTCTTAGTCAAAAGTCCCTTTTCAGCAGCATTCCTCTGCTTAGCAAGTCATACAGGTAGGTCAGGATTCCCAAAGGGCACATCACATTTAGCTGAAACATTAGCAGATATCCATCAAGTCAGCTCAGACTGAAGGGTTTTCACCTCATTCCTCAAAACCTCTATCTCTGTGACATCAGGGGTCACTTTAGCAGCAGAAGCTACCACTGAAGACACTATTTGGCTTTTGGAAATGTTGTGCTTCTCAGTCATGTTTTCCTCCTCTCCAATTTCTCTGAGTAACTCAGTAAAAAAATAGGAGGGCACATCTTGTGGTTCATTCAAATACAGCGAGCAATCATGTCATGTGATAGTGCGCCCTTCACAATTTGCTCCACCCTCAAGCAATTTCTCTCAGACAGATGAATGCCCCCTTTGTGGTACAAAGAGCGAAGCAGTTTCTCCAACCTAAAAAGGTAGACAGCTTCTCTCCTTCCTCCTGGAATGTGTGCCTAAAGTTCATCATAAATCGGCTGATCTTTCAGAGGTACCAAAAGCATCTTCCGGAGCTTGCAGGTAAGTAGCTGATGTGGCTAATGGATTTTCTGCCTTTAGGAACCTCACTATATCAGCTGCCAGACCCTTTAAACTCTCTACCAGTCTCTGTTTTTTCATATCATCTGAGCACTGCCATTCATCTAGTAACTGAGATGTCTGCTCAGCCCAAGCCTCAAATTCTTCTTCCTCATCCGGTGTGGGTTTGACCCCAGAGAACATGCCCAGCCTACAATAACTTCCGCTTCCGCAGATACACTTCTGCATTTTTCAACCAGTGATGTAATAGCCAAAACCAGCTCAGAACTTAAATCAACAGCTGAAGGACTTAGTAGACTTCTCACATCAGAAAAACTCCTTGGTCTCCTTTCCCTCACTTCAGAAAAGCTTGTCTTTAAAGTTTTCACCCTTAGCTATATACCCTCCTTCTTTAAAAATATGGACTGCCCATGGCTCTGCCTCTTCAGGTGCGCGTATCCTAGTGGCAATTCAATTTCAGTCACGTCACTGGTAGCCTGGACTAACACTACATTCTTACCAGCTGATTGGTCAAAACACCATTCAATCAGAGTAACACACACAAAATGCTGGAGGAACTCAGCAAGTCAGGCAGCATCCACGTAAACGGATAAACAATCAATGCTTCGGGCTGAGACCCTTCTTCAGGACTGGAAAGAAAGGAGAAAGATGCCAGAATTAAAAAAGGGGGGGAAGAGGAAGGAGGATAGCAAGAAAGTGATAGGTGAAGCCAGACTGGTGGGAAAGATAAGGGTTGGAGAGGAAGGAATCTGATAGGAGAGCAGAGTGGACCATTGGAGAAAGGGAAGAGGAAAGGGGCCCAGGGGCAGGTGATAGGAGGTGAGGCTAGACTGGGGAATAGAAGACGGGAGGGGGAGGGAATTTTTCTTACCAGAAAGAGAAGTAGATATTCACGCCATCAGGTTGGAGGCTACCCAGCTGGAATATGAGGCGTTGCTTCTCCAACCTGAGGGTGGCCCCATCTTGGCACAAGAGGAGGCCATGGACCGACATGTCGGAGTGGGAATTGGAATCAGGGTTAAAATGTTTGGTCACTGGGAAGTTCTGCTTTTGGTGAATGAAACAGAGGTGCTCGACGAAGGAAACCGCAATTTACAACATGTCTCACCAATTTAAGAGGCCGTTGCATCTGGAGCACCAGACACAACAGACAATCCTAGCAGATTCACTGGTGAAGTGTTGCCTCACCTGGAAGGACTGTCTGGATCCTGAATGGAAGTGAGGGAGGAGATGAATGGGCAGGTCTAGCACTTAGGCTGCTTGCAGGGATAAATGCCCGGAGGGAGATTAGTCGGGAGGGACGAATGGACAAGGGAATCACAGAGTGAGCGTGGGGAGTAAAGATGTTTAGTGGTAGGATCCCTTTGGAGGTGGCGGAAGTTGCAGAGGATGATGTGTTGGATGCAGAGGATCATGGGGTGATAGGCAAAGATGAGGAACTCTACCACTGTTAAGGCAGCAGGACAATGGGGTAAGAGCAGATGTATGGGTAATAGAGGAAATGCAGGGGAGGGCAGCATCAATAGAGAGGAAGGGAAGTCCCATTCTTTAAGGATCTCTTATGTCCTGGAAAGGAAACCTGCATCCTTATTACAGATGTAGCAATAGACAATAGGTGCAGGAGTAGGCCATTCGGCCCTTCGAGCCAACATCGCCATTCAATGTGATCATGGCTGATCAAACTCGATCACAGTCGAAGAAACTGAGAAAAGAGAATAGCATTTTTACAGGAGATAGGATGAGAAGAGGTTACTATGGGAATCAGTAGGTTTATAAAAGATGTTGGTTGATAGCTTTTCTCCAGCAATGGAGAGAGAGGGATCAAGAAAGGGAAGGGAGCTGTCAGAAATTGACCAAGTGAATTTAAAGGCAGGGTAGAAGCTAGACAGAAAGTTGATGAAATTGACAAGCTCAGCATGGGTGTATAAAGCAGCCAATGCAGTCATCAATATAGCAGAAGATTTGGCACGCATTACTGGGGAAGGGGTTGGAACATGGATTGTTCTACCTAGCCAAAGAGAAGGCAGGCAAAGCTGGGTCTCATGTGTGTACACATGGCTATCCCTCGAGTCTGGAGAAAGTGGGATGGGCCAAAGAAAACACTGTTAAAGGTGAGGGCCATTTCTGCCAGGTGGAGGAGGGAACTGGTTGGTTCTTTTATTGAGAAAGAAGTGAAGAGCTTTGAGGCATCTTGATAAGGGATAGAAGTGTATAGGGACTTAACATTCACGATGAAGCTGAGGCAGTCGGGGCCAGGGAATTCAAAGTTACCGAGGAGATTGAGAGCATGAGAAGTGTCGTGGATGTAGCTGGGAAGGAACTGTACCAAGGGAGATAGATTGGAGATGAGCTATGAAGACATGAGTTCAAGGGGGCACCAGCAGGCAGAGACAATAGAACTACCCAGTCAGGTGTGTGGATCTGGAGTAGGAAGCTGAAGTGAGCGGTGCAGGGCAAGGGAACTATGTGTTTGGTGGCAGTGGATGGGAGTTCTCCAGAGTTGATGAGGTCAGTGATGGTGTTGGAGACAGTTTCCTGATAGTCCGATGTGGGATCCTCTTCAAGGGGTAGATATGAGGAGTCCAAAAGTTGCCAACTGACATCAGCAAGGTACAGGTCAGTGTACCACGCTACTACAGAACCCCTTTTGGCTACAGGTTTGATGGGAAGGTTGGGATAGGTGCAAGAGAGTGGAGACGTGAACGCATCTGGTCTTACCCTATCAGATTTTCTATTTGTCCTCTCCATCTTTCCATGACTTTTGTTACAAATAAAACTGAATTGTTTCCAGGCTCAGAGAAAGTTTCAAACATGAAACAATCAACATGTTTGTCTATCCACTGATGCTGCTGGGCCTGCCGAGTGCTTCCAACATGTGTTTTATTTTTTAACTATAACTTTCTAGGGTGTACATAACTTTCTTCTTTATCCCGGCATAAACTCATACCCCACTGGAACCACCTCACTCTAAATGGATATTGACCGCCTGAGAATCCTCCCTATCTGACATTGTTTTGCTTCCACCAGTACACCAAGCGGAAGTCGAACCCACACATCACAATCGACACCAATCTGAGCCAATCACGTAGCGTGCCATTGCGTAGCTGCCCACAATTGACCAACCGGCGTGCAACTAAGGGGCGGGCCCTGCTTCTCATCCACCATAGAAGAGATAGGCCTCAGGCTTTCATTCTTTCTGCTGACTAACAAACAGCACAATTAAAACGTCGTTTAACGGGAGATAAGGGTCATGATCGATGTGAATTGATAATTCACTTATGCCGATGTTAAAATAATAACGCGGGTCGGGGATTTTAGCAGCGGCTCCAATGAATGACAGTCTGGGCGCGGCTGCTGCCATGGCAGCGACCAGCATTTTCGAGGCGGATAACAATTACTTTATTTGATTGGTATGAGCAATGTCTCCCAAGGTTTTTAAATCCCTTCCTCCTCGCGTTGCAAACAGCTGAAGTCAATGCAACAGGCAGATTACTCACGTTGTCGATAACCACCGGCTGGTTAGCGATCACATCGTACGACTCCATCCCGCACCGACGGTGCCTAACCCCGGCCACGACCGCGCATGCGCCGCTGCCCGGAGCATTACATCACCGGCTGACTGTCCATCAGAGTGTGCGGAGTCCCAAATTAATGCCTGCTGACCCGCTGGCCACGAGTGACAGAGATATTATGTTTTTTTAAAGTATTAACTTTTCTGGAGAAGCAAGAGACTCTAGATGAGGGTTCAACCTAAAACATCGACTGTCCTTTTCAGAGTAACACGTAGAATGCTGGAGGCTGTAGGTTCAAAGGATTCAAAGTACACTTATCAAAACACGTATATGCAGTATACAGCCCTGAGATTCGACTTCCCCACAGAAAGCCAGGAAACAAAGAAGAACCATGGAACCTGTTCAAAGAAAATGCTGGAATCTAGAGCAACGAACGAACTCTGCAAGTTGAGCAGCATATATGGAAAAAAAAGTCTCCTCCATGGATGACCTGCTGAGTTCCTCCAGCATTTTGTGTGTTGCTCTGAAAAGGATAGTTGATGTTTTAGGTGGAAACCCTCATCTGGAGTCCAGCTGAAGGGTCTTGATAAAAGCGGACTGTCCTGTCCTCCCCCAGTCCCCGAAGCTGCTCTACCTGCTGAGTTCCACCAGCAGATTGTTTGTTGTCATTGACTCCCCCTTTCTTATGAGTGAATCTAGCAGCAAGGAAATAGAAACAGGATATTTTAGGATGTTGATGTTTCAACAGAATTGGAGAAAGCTGATAATTGGAGAGAGTTGTGTGGTTAGGCATAGCTCAAATGCCATCTACAAATTTGATGATAATACAACCATTGTTGGCAGAAATTCAGATGGAGACAAGAGGGCACACAGGAGTGAGATACACCAGATAGCTGAGTGGTGTCGCAGCAACAACCTGGCACTCAACGTCAGTAAGACAAAAGAGCTGATTGTGGACTTCAGGAAGGGTAAGACAAGGGATCACACACCAATCCTCACAGAGGGATCAGAAGTGGAGAGAATGAGCAATTTCAAGTTCCTGGGTGTCAATATCTCTGAGAACCTAAACTGGGTGCATCACATTGATGCAGTTATAGAGAAGGCAGGTCATCGGATATATTTCATTAGGAGTTTGAGGAGATTTGGTTTGTCAACTAATACACTCAAAAACTTCTACAAATGTACCATGGAGAGCATTCTGACTGGCTGCATCACCATCTGGTACGAGGGGAACTACTCCACAAGATGGAAGTAAGTGGCAGAGACTTGTAAAATCAGTCAGCTCCATCATGAGTACGAGCCTCCATAGTATCCAAGACATCTTCAAGGAAAAGTGCCCCAGGAAGACGCTGTTCATCATTAAGGATCCCCACCACACAGGACATGCCCTCTTTTCATTGTTACCATCAGGACGGAGGCACAGAAGCCTGAATCACATACTCAGTGATTCAGTTACAGCTACTTCCCTTCTGCCATCCAATTTCTGAATGGACATTGAACCCATGAACACTACCTCACTACTTTATTATTTCTGTTTTTTTGCAATATTTATTTTAAATTAATTCAGTTTTTTCTGTATCTATTTATCATGAATTACATTGTACTGTTGCCATAAAGTTAACAAATGTCATGACATATGCCGGTGATATTAAACCTGATTCTGAAATGCAGACAAAGGGAGCAGGGAAGAAAGGATAATAGGGAATGCAGGGGGGTGGGGGTGGAAGCAATACCTGCAAGGCAAGATCAACTCTATTCACCATATACATTTACAAGTATCAGAAATTTGCTGTGGCGTGTTGGTCAGGATGTGACATGAAACAAAAACAATATTCAACCATTATAAAGAATTATATATGAATAAAGTTAGAAGTTAAAGTAAGATATGGAATAAAATGTTCATAAATACATCAATAAAGCATTATTTACAATGCAAATTGCATTATAAGGTGATTTAAAGTGTTTGAAGTGCAATGCAGTGATGGGATGGGATGGCATAGTTGGTGATAATAGAGGAGGGAAGACCAACTCGAATGCTTCATCAGATTAAATGCCAGGGGTAATGAAACTTTAAAAATGACAAGAAGTTTTTATTTTAATAGCTCCATTTTTTCATTGTAAACTAGGCAGTATTTTGAGAGGCTATCTGTAGTAATTAGACTGCAAGATATGGACTGTAAACAGACCTTCATGAGACGAGGAAACTGAGTTGTAAAATACAGTACAGTGCCTATAAAAAATATTCACCCCCTTGGAAGTTTTAATGTTTTATTGTTTTACAACATTGAATCACAGTGGATTTAATTTGGCTTTTTTGACACTGATCAACAGAAAAAGTCTCTTTTGTGTCAAAGTGAAAACAGATCTCAACAAAATGGTCTAAATTAATTACAAATATGAAACACAAAATGATTGCATAAGTATTCGCCCCCTTTAATATGATACACTAAATGATCACTGGTGCTGCCAATTGGTTTTAGAAATCACATAATTAGTTAAATGGAGATCTGTTTTTGGAGACCTGTGTTCAGTCAAGGTGTCTCAATTGATTGTAGTAGAAGTACACCTGTATCTGGAAGGTCCAACTGCTGGTGAGTCAGTATCCTGGCAAAAACTACACCATGAAGACAAAAGAACACTCCAAGCAACTCTGCCAAAAGGTTATTGAAAAGCACAAGTCAGGAGATGGATACAAGAACATTTCCAAGTCACTGAATATCCCTTGGAGTACCGTTAAGTCAATTATCAAGAAATGGAAAGAATATGGCACAGCTGTAAATCTGCCTAGAACAGGCCACCTTCAAAAACTGAGTGACTGTGCAAGAAGGGGACTAGTGAGTGATGCACCATCAATAACTCACGCTGAGACTTAGGAAGTGAGATATCGGCTTTTATTGACTGAAGAACAACACTACATCCTGGGAAAATGAGGGAGAGCAGCAGACCACAGTCGCCTTTATACAGGGGTCTGTGGGAGGAGCCACAGGAGCAGTCAGCAGGGTCTGTGGGAGGAGCCACAGGAGCAGTCAGACAGGTATATCTAGTTCACCACAGTGAGGGAGGCCACTAAGAGACCCATGACAACTCTGGAGGAGTTACAAGCTTCAAGTGTCTGAGATGGGAGAGACTGCGCATACAACAACTGTTGCCTAAATGTTTCACCAGTCGCAGCTTTATGGGAGAGTAGCAAAAAGAAAGCCACTGTTGAAAAAAAAAGTCACATAAAATCTCAGCTAGAGTTTGTCAGGAGGTATGTGGGAGGCTCTGAAGTCAGCTGGAAGAAGGTTCTACGGTCTGATGAAATTGAGCTTTTTACCAATCAGTCTAAACGCTATGTTTAGTGTAAGCCAACCATCGCACATCATCAACAACACACCATCCCTACCATGAAGCATGGTGGTGGCTACATCATGCTGTGGGGGTGATTCACTGCAGCAGGCTCTGGAAGGCTTGTGAAGGTAGAGGGTAAAATGAATGCAGCAAAATACAGGGAAATCCTGGAGGAAAACCAGATGCAGTCTAATAGAGAAATGTGACTTGGGAGAAGATTTGTTTTCCAGCAAGACAATGAACCCAAGCATAAAGCCAAAGCTACGCGGGAAAAGCTTAAAAACCACAGAGTTAATGTTCTGGAGTGGCCAAGTCAGAGTCCAGACCTCAATCCAATTGAGAATTTGTGGCTGGATTTGAAAAGGACTGTTCACTCACAATCCCCATGCAATCTGACAGAGCTTGAGCAGTTTTAAAATAAGAATGTGGAAAATTGCAGTGTCCAGATGTACAAAGCTGATAGAGACCTATCCACACAGACTCAAGGCTGCAATTGCTACCAAAGGTTCATCTACTAAATACTGACTTGAAGGGGGTGAATACCTATGCAATTAATTATTTGGTGTTTTATAATTAATTTAGATCACTTTGTACAGATCTGTTTTCACTTTGACACAAAAGATACTTTTATTGTTGATCGTGTCAAAAAAAAGCCAAATTAAATCCATTGTGATTCAGTGTTATAAAACAATAAAACATAAAAACTTCCGGGGGGGGGGGGAATGCTTTTTTATAGGCACTGTATATGTACTTTGATAATACATATAGTTTGAACTTCGAAGATGTATTCATGTGCCTCAGCTGTAAACCATCCATCACCAAGCAGAGGCCCCATTAGGATCGCAACCTGATCTTGTACAGGTTCAAAGAGTGGCTTCCATAGCTTAATGTGGGAAATCCCATCAAGTCAAGGCTCTGGGACTTGGTTTGGAAACTGATTGACAGTGTGGCACTATAGTGTAGTGGTTAACACATCACTCTAGAATGCCGGCGATCACTGGTTGGCATTTATTTCTGCCATCTGCCTGTAGAGAGGTTATACATTCTCCCTGTGACTATGTAGATCTCCAGAAAGAAAAGCCACAACTCACTCAACCTTTCCTAAAAAGACATCCTCTAATTCAGAAAGCTAAATCTCTTCTGTGCCCTCTCTAAAATTTCCACATCCTTCCTTTAATGAAATGACCAGAATTGTTCTCTGGCTAAGGAGTACCCGGGAAATGGGAGGCCTTCAAAAGTGAAATTTTGAGAGTACAAAGTTTGTATGTGCCTGTCAGAATGAAAGGCAAAAATAACAGGCTTAGGAAACCTCAGTTTTCAAGAGATACTGAGGTAATGGTTAAGAAAATAAAAGGAGGTGCATAGCAGGTATAGGCATGTAGGAACAAATGAAGTACTTCTGGAATGGAAGTAATGCAAACTAACACTCAAGAAAGATATCAGGAAGGCTGAAAGAAGGTATGAGGTTGGTCTAGCAGACAAGCTGAAGAAGAATCCCAAGGGATTCTACAGACATGTTAAGATCAAAATATTGCAAGGGAAAAAATTGGTCCCCTGGGAGATAAGAAGAGTAATCTATGTGTGAGAGATGGAGGAGATCTTAAATGAATTCTTTGTATCTGTGTTTAGACAGGAGACTGACACTAAGTCAAGAGAAGTGAGACAAGGTCATGGACCCCATACAGATTACAGAGGAGGACATGTTTGCTGTGCTGAGGCAAATTAGGGTGGTTAAGTCCCCAGGGCCTGATAAGGTGGTCTCTCAGTCCCTGCGGGAGGCAAGTGCAGAACTTGCCTGGATCCTAGCAGAAATATTTAAATCATCCTTAGCAACAGGTGAGGTACCAGAGGATTGGAGGATAGCCAATGTTGTCCTGCTGTTTAAGAAAGGCTTTAAACAGAAATCAGGAAATTATAGGCCAATAAGTCTGACATCAGTAGTGGGAAAATTATTGGACAGTATTCTATTTGGAAGACATGGACTGAGCAGGGAGAGTCAGCATGGCTTTGTGTATGGTAGGTAGCGTCTAACCAATCTGATAGAGTTTTTCAAAGAAGTTACCAGGGAAGTGGATGAAGGCAAGGCAGTAGATGTTGACTGCATGGACTTTAACAATGCATTTGACAAGGTCCCACATGGGAAGTTGGTCACTTGGCATTAAAGATGAGGTAGTAAATTGGTAGATACTAGGTTTGTGGGAGAAGTCAGAGAGTGGTAGTAGATGGTTGTCTCTCTGACAGGACGCCAGTGAGTAGAGGAGTGCTGCAGGTCTTGGTGCTGGGTCTGTTGTTGTTTGTTATCTATGTGAATGATCTGGATGATAATGTGGTTAACTAGATCAGCAGATTTGTTGAAAGATTGGAGGTGTAATGGACTTTGAGAAGGATCATCAGAGCTTGCAATGGGATCTGGAACAGATGGATAAATGGGCTGAAAAATGGCAGATGGAATTTAATGCAGTTAAGTGTGAGGTGTTTCATTTTGGTAGGACCAACACAGGTAAGGTCTTACACAGTGAATGGCAGGCACTGAAGAGTATGGTAGAACAAAGGGATCTGGGAATACAGGTACATAATTCATTCAAAGAGGTGTCACAGACGTTAGGGTCATAAAGAAAGCTTTGGACTTATTGGCTTTCATAAATCAAATTTTTGAGTACGGGAGATGGGATGTTATGTTAAATTTGTATCAGATATTGGTGAGCCATCTTTTGGAGTACTGTGTGCAGTTTTGGTCACCTGCCTACAGGAAAGATGTAAATAAGATTGAAAGAGTGGAGAGAAAATTTACAAGGACGTTGCTTGGACTGGAGGACCTACCTGAATTATATGGAAAGATTGAATAGATTAGGACTTTATTCTTTGGAATATGGAAGCTTGAGGGGACATTTGATGGAGGTATACAAAATTATGAGGTATATAGGATAAATGCAAGCAGAGGTCATGGGTTAAGGGTGAAAGGTGAAAAGTTTAAGGGGGAACATGAGGAGAAAGTTCTTCACTCAGAGGGTGGTGAGAGTGTGGAATGAGCTGCCAGCGCAAGTGGTGCATACAAGTTCGATTGAAACATTTAAGAGAAGTTTGAATAGATATATGGATGGGAGGGGTATGGAGGGCTAAGGTTTGGGTTTAGGTCCATGGGAATAGGTATTTTAAATGGTTTTACACAGACTAGATGGGCAAAAGGGCCTGTTTCTGTGTTGTAATTTTCAATGACTCTATAACTGAAAACAATATTTCAAGTAAATTTCTCAGGAACCAATATTAAGTGGTCACTGAAGTGGTCCCATGAGGCATTCAATTGTGGATAATAAATCTGGATAACCTGAATATCAAAATGGAAACAGCAAGACCACGAAGTTTGGAGTCATTGAAAGATAAGCTTTTGGCCACATGTACATTGAAACGGTATAACAAACAGTAAAATGAGTCAAATCAAATCAGTGAGTACACTGGGCAACCTGAACGTGGGCGGAATTTGTAGCACCCTTGCTTAGTTCTCAAGAAAAATATTAACCCACATGGCACGCTAGTACCTTCTTAATTATAAGTAAGCTTAACACTAATGTCAGTAACATTGAGAGCGTGAAAAGGCAAACAATAAGATTAATATTTTTTCAACATACTTATTTAAAGAAATTTCCAGAATTTGAACTTTTTTTCCTTTCAAAGAATGTGTTTATTAAATGTTGCAGAATTATTAAGAAGCTTAACTATTCAGCAAATGATTTCACATGGCAAGGGGTTGAAATAACAGGTTAGTGAGTTAAAAATTAGTAAGTAAGAAGGAAAGTCAAGTGGAACCTTTTTACTCAAAAGAGAATAGAGTTGTTAAATAAATTACTGGAAATATTATTGAAGCAAACAATAAAACCAAATCATTGTAAATGAAGTCAGAGTTATATTCAAATCTAACAATTTTTACCTTGTTCTTAATTATACAATGATCTGTTCTCAAAGTAAACTATTTTTACCTTGTAGTGAATAGTGTACTTATAGTGAAGGTTAGTTCCACTTGGTGACCAGTTTAGTAGGTACCACCTGCTGCTGTAGCCCACCCACTTCAAGGTGCACTCCATACATTCCATGCATTCAGAGATGCTCTTCTGCACACCTCTGTTGTAAGATGTACTCTATATTACATTGACTGTTCTATTTATTGTAGATTATTATGATTGCACATTTAGACAGACGTAACGTAAAGATTTTTACTCCTCTTGTATGTGAAGGATGTAAGAAGTAAAGTCAATTCAATTCAATATTTAAGTTACGATCAATTTGAACCAGTCTGGGAATAGTCCTCTGAGGTCTCTGAATAAGAAGGCACTTTCACCCACAGAAATGGCACTCACTGGATTTTTTAAAATGCTTTTCACACCATTCCCTGTAAACTCTAGAGACTGTTGTGCATGGAAATCCCAGGAGATCAGCACTTTCTGAGATATGCAAACCACCCTGTCAGGTACCAATAATTATTCCAAGGTCAAATAATTTTGAGCACATTCCTTCTCCCCTTCTGATGTTTGGTGTGAGCAACAACCGAACTCTTTGACCATGTCTGCATGCCTTAATGCAAAGAGTTGCTGCCACATGATTGTCTGACTAGATATTTACATTAACGAGCAGGTGTACCTAATAAAGTGGCCGCTGGATGCAGTTAATCACCACACAGTAGCACAACTAAAAGCAGGTTGTGCTTTGGTTTTGTTTAAGAATAAAATGTTTTCCATAAGAGAGATACGGCAATTGTCTTTTTCAAAATTTTGTTACTCTCATTACTTGAAGTCTGTTCATGTGCACCTTTTGGTTAATGCCAGCAAAGGTGAAAAAATTGTATTTGTGTAATATCACAATCTATGGATTTACTTTCATGAACTCTACAACTTATGTTTTCAATATTGTTTATTTACTTATTTTTTGTTGTATTTGCAATTTATCTTCTTTTGCATGTTGACAATTTGTCAGTGTTTGCATGTAGTTTTTCATCAATTCTATTGCACTTCTTGTTTTACTGAGAATGGCTGCAAGAACATGAGTCTCTATGGCGTAGTGGTTAGTGCAATGATACAGGTGATCTAGGTTCAATACCTGCTGCTGCCTGTGAGGAGTTTGTACGTTCTCCCTGTGACTATGTGGATTTCCTCCGGGTGATCCGGTTTCCTTCCACAGTGCAAAGATGTACTGGTTGGTAAATTAATTGGTCATTATAAATTGTCCTGTGATTAGCTAGGATTATATCGGGGGGATTGCTGGGCAGCACAGCTCGAAGGGCTGGAAGAACCTATTCCACACGATATCTTAATAAATAAATGGTGACACGTACGTACTTTGATAATAGATTTATTTTGAACTTGAGCCTTTCATGTCGTTTCTGTTCTAAACAAATATATCAGAGCAATATAAACACAAGTGATTCAGCAGATGCTGGAAATCTTGAGCAACCCACGTCAGGTTTCCTGATAAAGGGCCTTGGTTCAAAATGTCAACCACTTATTCCTCTCCATAGATGCTGCCTTAATTGCCTGCACTTTGTGTATGTATGTCAGAGCACTGGAACGTGCAACAAGGAGGGAATTATTTAAAAGGAAAATGTTTTCTGGTTTTTAAGGAGGAATATTGGTCTGAGGAGCGCCAACTTTTTATTCTTTAAGTAGTTATTAACATCAAAGTTCAAAGTAAATTTTATTATCAAAGTATGAGGGGTGATTGATAAGTTCGTGGCCTATGGTAGAAGGAGATGAGTTATGCAGCTGTTGTTACATGCACATGCAGGTCAACTCTTTCTGCAGTGATTATGCCGAAAGTTTGAGGTTAATAACTCATCTCCTTCTACCTTAGGCCACAAACTTATCTATCAGCCCCCCCCCCCCCCCCCCCGCACATATATGCCACCATATACAATCCTGAGATACATTTTCT
Organism: Hemitrygon akajei; assembly: GCF_048418815.1. Lineage (NCBI taxonomy): Eukaryota > Metazoa > Chordata > Chondrichthyes > Myliobatiformes > Dasyatidae > Hemitrygon > Hemitrygon akajei. The sequence goes on from NC_133146.1 coordinate 8,312,386, forward strand.
CGTGGGCATACTTAACACATCTATAGAATAATAACTATAACAAAATCAATGAAAGACCACGCAACTTAGGCGTTCAACCAAAGTGCAGAAGACAACAAACTGTGCAAATGTAAAATAAATAAATATTGAGAATTTGAGATGAAGAGTCATTGAAAGTGAGTCCATTGGTTGTGGAAACATTAAATGATGGGGCCAGTAAAGTTGAAACAAGTTATATCCTTTGGTTCAACAGCCTGATGGTTGAGGGATCGTAATTGTTCCTGAACTTGGTGGTGCTATTGCTAAGCAATAGGCACAATATTTTTTTAATCTACAAATTTAAGCATTTAAAGAAGACTCAACTTGTTTTCTTTCTAATGAAGAAAGTTAGGGTCACATTCAACTGTATAGACAGGAATATATTTCAATCAAAAGCCAGCACTGTAGTGAAGGTTAGCCTAGGTGGACTGAGTTTTGAACCCACTTTCTCCCTACTCAGAGGCAAAACTATGGAAAATGGGTATCAATGTCTAATAGAGTCACAGAAACTGAAACTCTGGCTTCAGTCACTTGTCTCAGAGTAGGTAGGTTAGAACCATAGGGTGTTGGGAGTTTCCAGATAGAACTTCTTCAGCGACGTTTGAAGACTCTTCTGTAAAGAGTTTGGAACTCTGTGCTGGCTTTGTTTAACAATTAAACTTCAAAGTTCAAAATTAGGGTTGTTAATGAAAACACTTCAACAGTAATTAATGAGAAGAGTTCAGCACTCCCACAATCAACAGATCAAATAAAACCCCTTAATTCCTAGTACACCTATTTGTAAATGGTGGTAGACAATCAAACTGCGAAAATGAGCGGCAGGAGCTAAGACAATTCATATCCTCAGGGATGGTGGGGCCAGCATCTGAATGCTAAAGACAAGGCTGAAGCATTCACAACTATGTTCAGCTGGAAATACATGTGGATAATCCATTTTTACTTCCTGCCGAGATCTTCACCATTACAAGAAAAAAAGGTTTCTAGCCAATTTGATTCAGATAATTCATTCAGCAAACAGTGGGGACTAAAGGGGTTTTATACATCCTAATGTAGCATCCTATTACATAATATATGTTTTAGTTTAAATTACAAATGTAATGATCCTAAATACCAAATTATACTTGTGTTGTTCTAATTTGGAGTGTTAAGTCTGAACATACAGCAGCACAGTAGTATAGCGATTAGTGTGATCGCTTTACAGCACCAGCGATAGGGGGTCAATTCCCGCGGATGGCTGTAAGGAGCTTGTACATGGGTGCACGGGTTTCCTCTGGGTGCTCCTGTTTCCTCCCACATTCCAAGGATGTGCAACTAGGCTTGCAGTGCTGGCAGCACTTGTGGTTTGCCCACTGCATAGATAGATAGATAGATAGATAGATAGATAGATACTTTATTCATCCCCATGGGGAAATTCAACTTTTTTTCCAATGTCCCATACACTTGTTGTAGCAAAACTAATTACATACAATACTTAACTCAGTAAAAAATATGATATGCATCTAAATCACTATCTCAAAAAGCATTAATAATAGCTTTTAAAAAGTTCTTAAGTCCTGGCGGTAGAATTGTAAAGCCTAATGGCATTGGGGAGTATTGACCTCTTCATCCTGTCTGAGGAGCATTGTATCGATAGTAACCTGTCGCTGAAACTGCTTCTCTGTCTCTGGATGGTGCTATGTAGAGGATGTTCAGAGTTATCCATAATTGACCGTAGCCTACTCAGCGCCCTTCGCTCAGCTACCAATGTTAAACTCTCCAGTACTTTGCCCACGACAGAGCCCGCCTTCCTTACCAGCTTATTAAGACGTGAGGCGTCCCTCTTCTTAATGCTTCCTCCCCAACACGCCACCACAAAGAAGAGGGCTCTCTCCACAACTGACCTATAGAACATCTTCAGCATCTCACTACAGACATTGAATGACGCCAACCTTCTTAGGAAGTACAGTCGACTCTGTGCCTTCCTGCACAAGGCATCTGTGTTGGCAGTCCAGTCTAGCTTCTCGTCTAACTGTACTCCCAGATACTTGTAGGTCTTAACCTGCTCCACACATTCTCCATTAATGATCACTGGCTCCATATGAGGCCTAGATCTCCTAAAGTCCACCACCATCTCCTTGGTCTTGGTGATATTGAGACGCAGGTAGTTTGAGTTGCACCATATCACAAAGTCCTGTATCAGTTTCCTATACTCCTCCTCCTGTCCATTCCTGACACACCCCACTATGGCCGTGTCATCAGCGAACTTCTGCACATGGCAGGACTCCGAGTTATATTGGAAGTCTGATGTGTACAGGGTGAACAGGACCGGAGAGAGTACGGTTCCCTGCGGCGCTCCTGTGCTGCTGACCACCGTGTCAGACCTACAGTCTCCCAACCGCACATACTGAGGTCATAATCCTCACTGCAACACACACAAAATGCTGGAGCAGTTTGTGTGTGTTGCCTGGATTTTCAGCATCTGCAGATTTTCTCCTCATAATCCGCACTGATTTGATTTGATGCAAATGACTCATTTCACTGTAGGTTTTGATGCTCCGATGTAGATCTGATGAATAAAGCTAATCTTCAAGAAAGATAAGAGCTAATCTTATTTTTTTAATTGTATGGAATACTTCATGGTTTCTACCCAAAATATCAATTATGTAAATATGCATTTAAAATTTTTAAGGAAAATCTCAATTATTAGGTGAAGCAATGGGTTGTTTCTTTGTGGGAGTCAGAACTGCGCTCCACCATTACAATGTTAGTTTTGGCCATCTTGAGATCTGATATTTAAGAAATGGTCAAAACAAAAAGAACAGTTGATGAATCTCCAATCAAGTTACTTAAAATTAACAGAGAGCTTGTTTTCCTCAACATGGTGTGAACAAACTACATTTATCCAAAGCAAGAAGCACAGAGTCAAGACTTGGGGTGCCAAATTAAGTTAAAGGATATTGCTGTTTGCAGATCACTAGCAAAATTTCTTCTCATTTGGCTAACCAAGTGTAAAAAAATTCCAGCTCCTGGCAACAGATTCAACAAACAAACTAGATTGTTTGGCCAATCTTTCACTGTAGTTTTAGCTTGTCGAGTCCTTCTCAGATGATATTTGAGCCCTGATCTTCCATTTTGTAATCTAGGACACATACTAACCCCAAAGAGACTCACGTAACTCCCACAGCCTTCAGGTTAAATACTTCAGAAGTTATCTAGCCATTTTCATGGTTAGAAACCTCCCATGTGTAATGGCTACAATGACATAATCAGAAAGAAGGTACGGAGCCTCAGGACTAACACTATCAGGTTCAGAGACAGTTATTACCCCTCAGCCATCAGGCTTATTCAACTCCACTTGCCCCATCACTGAAATGTTCCCACAACCTATGGACTCACTTTCAAGAACTCTTCATCTCATGTTCTTGATATTTTGATTATTTATTCATTATTATTATTATTATTATTTTTTTTTTGCTTTTATATTTGTAGTTTGTTGCTTTTTACACTGGTTGTTCCTCCATCCTGTTGGTTGCAGTCTTCCATTAGTTTATGGTTCTTGGATTTACTGAGTATGCCCACAAGAAAACAAATCTCAGGTTTGTTTGGGATGCTATATGTACTTAGGTAACATTTGCTTTGAACTTTGAACCTTTTGAACTCAATTTGGGTTTAGTTTATTAGCAAAGCTCTACTCATTTCATACCAATCAATAGTATTATTCAGAGGGCGATTATATTCTGTGATGGGGTGAACAATATTACAAATGTAAGTGCTTTTCTGAAGTTGCATTGAAGAGCAGAGGTAAAAAATAATTCTACTTACCTTGTGTCATCCTTAATTTAAAGGTTCAAAGGTTCATTTCATTATCAAAGTATATGCAGAATACGACTCTAAGATTTGTCTTCTCCAGATAGCCACAAAATATAAAAAACTATAGAAGTAGTTGTAAGTAAGAATTCAATCTCCCTGCACGAAAAGAAAAAGAAACAAAAACTTGCAAACCCCTAACTCCCCAACCCCTCCCTTGCAGAAAAAGTTACCTGAATCTAGCCTAAACGTGACAGACCCACACCAATGTGGTTGACTCTTAAATGCCCTCTGAAATGGCCTATCAAGCCATTCAGTTGTATCCAACCACTAAAAAGAAAATAATAAGGAACGAACCCAGATGGACAACCCAGCATTGACCTAGGCATTGAACAGCAAAACCAGCACTGTTGATCCTGCAAAGTTCTCCTCGCTGACATCTAGGGACTTGTGCCAGAGTTGGGAGAGCTGTCTCACAGACTAGTCAAACAACAGCCTGACGTAGTTGTACTGACAGAATCACACCTTACAGTTCACATTCCGGACTCCACCATCACCATTCCTGGGTACGTACTGTCTCACTGGCAGGACAGACCTAGCAGGAGTAGTGGCACAGTGGTATATAGTAGAGAGGAGGTTGCCCTGGTGACTCTCAACATTGACTCTGGACTCCATGAAGTCTCATGGCTGCAGGTTAAACATGGGCAAGGAAACCTCCTGCTGATTACCATGTACTGTCCTCCCTCAGCTGATGAGTCAGTACTTCTCCATGTTGAGCAGCACCTGGCGGAGGCATTGAGGGTGGCAAGGGCACAGAACGTACTCTGGGTGGGGACTTCAATGTCCATCACCAAGACTGGCTTGGTAGTACCACCACAGACCAAGCTGGTCCGGTCCTACTGGACATGGCTACCAGACTGGGACTACAGCAGGTAGTGAGGGAACCAACAAGAGGGAAAAACACACTTGACCTCATTCTCACCAACCTGCCTGCTGTGGAAGCATCTGTCCATGACAGCATTGGTAGAAGTGACCACCACACAGTATTTGTGGAAACTAAATCCCATCTCCACTTTGAGGCAACCCTCCACTGGATTATGTGACACTACCGCTGTGCTAAATGGGATAGACCGAACACATCTAGCAGCCCAAGACTGGGCATCTATGAGGCGCTGTGGGCCATCAGCAGCAGCAGAATTGTACTCAACTACAATCTGTAACCTCATGGACCAGCATATCCCCCACTCCAACATTACCACCAGGCCAGGGGATCACCCTGGTTCAATGAAGGGTGCAGGAGGGCTTGCTGAGAACAACACCTCAACATGAGGCGTCACCCTGGAGAAGCCACAATACAGGACGACTTGCATGCCAAACACCATAAGCAGCAAGTAATAGACAGAGCTACGTGGTCCCACAACAAACGGGTCAGATCTAAGCTCTGTAGTCCTGTCACCTCCAGCCGTGAACAGTGGTGTACAATCAAACAAATCACTGGAGGAGGCTCCACAAATAACCCATCCTCAATGATAGAGGAACCCAGCACTCCTGTGCAAAAGATAAGGCTGAGGCATCTGCGACAATCTTCAGTCAGAGGTGCCGAGTAGAGTAGAAACAGGATGATTTGGCAGATAAATGCCGGGCTGATAAGCTAGTACAGGGGGCAGGGCTTCAGATTCTTGTATCATTGGGATCTCTTCTGGGGGAGGTATGACCTGTTCAAAAGTGACGGGTTGCACCTGAACCCGAGGGGGACCAATATTATCACGGGCAGGTTTGCTAAAGCTGTTGGTGAGGGTTTAAACTAATTTGGCAGTGGGAGTGGGGACTAGAGTGAAGGGACTCAGGATAGGACAGATGGTTAAAAAAGTAAAGATGGCATGCTGTCAGGAAGGGCAGGCAGGTGATGGGACATAGCTGCAGCCAGCAGATGTTGTATCTCAATGCACTATTACAGACTGCCAGGTATGATGTTGTTCCATCACTGAATCATGGCTGATGGATGGTTGTAGTTGGGAGCTGAATGTCCAAGGTTACACGTTATATCAGGAGGGATAGGAAGGTAGGCAGAGGGGGAGGTGTGGCTCTACTGGTAAAGAATGGTATAAATCAGTAGAAAGATGTAACATAGGATCAGAAGATGTTGAATCCTTGTGGGTTGTGTTAAGGAACTGCAAGGGTAAAAGGACACTGATGGCAGTTATATACAGGCTTCCAAGCAGTGGCTGGGATGTGGGCTACATATTACAACAGGAAATAGAAAAGGTGTGTCAAAAAGGCAACGTTATGATAGTCATGGGAGATTTTACCAGGCAGGTTGATTGGGAAAATCAGGTTGGAAATGGATCTCAAGAGAGTGAGTTTGTGAATGCCTAAGAGATGGCTTTTCAGAGCAGTTTGTCATTGAGCCTACTGGGGAACAGCTATACTGGATTGGGTGTTCTGTAATGAACCAGAGGCGATTAGGGAGCTTAAGGTAAAAGAACCAGCAGTAATCACAATATGATTGAGTTCAACTTGAAATTTGATAGGGAAAAAGTAAAGACTGACATAGCAGTATTTTAGTGGACTAAAGAAAATTACAGTGGTTTGAGAGAGGAGTTGACTAAAGTAAATTGGAAGGAGCTGCTAGCAGGGATGTCAGCAGAACAGCAATGGTGTGTGTTTCTGGGGAAAATGAGGAAGGTGCAAAATGCATTTGAGCATTTGAGAAATGCTCAAATGGTAAAATAGTATAACCGTGTTTGACAACAAAGCAAAAATTAGCGGGAAGATAGAGGATTGGGAAGTTTTTAAAACCCTACAGAGAGCAATTAGAAGAATCATTAGAAGGGAAAAGATGAAATATGAAAGCAAGCTAGCAGATAATATCAAAGTGGATAGTAAAAGCATTTCCAAGTATGTAAAAAATAAAAGTGAGATGAAAGTGGATATAGGACCGCTAGAAAATGAGGCAGGAGAAATAATAATGGGTGATAAGGAGATGACAGATGAACTAAATGAATATTTTGCATCAGTCTTCACTGTGGAAGACACTAACAGTGTACCAGATGTTGTAGTGTGTGAGGGAAGAGAAATGGGTGCAGTTACAAGGGAGAAGATGCTCAAAAAGCTGAAAGACCGAAGGGTACATAAGTCATCCAGACCAGATGAACTGCAGCCTAGGGTTCTGAAAGAGGTAGCGGTAGAATTTGTGGTGGCATTAGAAATGATCTTTCAAAAAGCATTGGACTCTGGCATGGTGCCAGAGGACTGGAAAATTGCAAATGTCACTCCACACTTTAAGAAAGGAGGGAGGCAGCAGAAAGGAAATTATAGATCAGTTAGCCTGACCTCAGTGGTTGGGAAGATGTTGGAGTCAATTGTTAAGGTTGAAGTGATGGAGTACTTGGTGTCACAGGACAAGATAGGACAAAGTCAGCATGTTTCCTTACAGGAAAATCCTGCCTGACAAACCTGTTGGAATTCTTTGAGGAGATTACAAGTAGAATAGATAAAAGGGATGCAGTGGATGTTGTATATTTGGACTTTCAGAAGGCCTTTGACAAGGTGCCAGACATGAGGCTGCTTATCAGGTTAAGAGCCCGTGGTATTACAGGAAAGTTACTGGCTGGTTAGAGCATTGGCTGATTGGAAGAAGGCAATCAGTGGGAATAAAAGGATCCTTGTCTGGTTGGCTGCCAGTGACTAGTGGTGTTCCTCAGGGGTCAATGTTCAGATCACTTCTTTTTATGCTGTATATAAATGATTTAGTTGGTGAAATAGATAGCTTTGTTGCCAAGTTTGCAGATGATATGAAGATTAGTGGAGGGGCAGGTAGTGTTGAGGAAACAGGATGCAGAAGGACTTAGATTAGGAGAATGGGCAAGAAAGTGGCAAATGAAATATAATGTTGGAAAGTGCATGGTCATGCACTTTGGTAGTAGAAATAAATGTGCGGACTATTTTCTAAACGGGGAGAAAATCTAAAAAATATGAGAAGCAAAGGGACTTAAGAGTCCTTGTGTAGAACACCCTAAATATTGACTAACAGGTTGAGTCGGTAGTGAGGAAGACAAATGCAATGTTAGGGTTGATTTTGAGAGGTCCAGAATACAAGAGCAGGGATGTGATGCTGAGGCTTTATAAGGCACTGGTGAGGCCTCATCTTGACTATTGTGAACAGTTTTGGGCTCCTCATTTTAGAAGAGATGTGCTGGCATTGGAGAGGGTCTAGAGGAGGTTCACAAGGATGATTCCAGGAATGAAAAGGTTATCATACGAGGAATGTTTGATGGCTCTGGGTCTGTATTCACTGGATTTTAGAAAGATGACGGGGGATCTCATTGAAACCTGTTGAATGTTGAAAGGACTAGACAGAGTATATGTGAAAAGGATATTTCCCATGGTCGGAGAGTCTTGGACAAGAGGGCACAGCCTCAGGATAGAAGGGTGCTCTTTTAAAACAGATGCAGAGAAATTTCTTCAGCCAGAGGATGGTGAATTTGTGGAATTTGTTGCCACATGAAGCTGTGGAGGTCAGGTTGTTGGGTGTATTTAAGGCAGAGATTGACAGGTTCTTGATTGGACATGGCATCAAAAGTTACAGGGAGAAGGCCGGAAAATGGGGTTGAAGAGGAGAAATGAAGGAATTGCCATGATTGAACAGCGGAGCAGACTTGATGGGCCAAATTATGGTCTTATGAACTAGTGCGCCGGGGAAATTTGAGGCAGCAAAGAAGGCATCAAGGCCAGTATAAGGGAGGTGAGGAAAGGAGTGTGTCGGTCACAGATTGAGGGGAAGGAACCGAGTGTATTAGGATAGCCCAGTGGAGAGCATCAGGGTGGTGCAAGAGAAAAGGACAGAGGACCAACATGGTTGGCAGGAGGGCAGAGAAGGCTAAATGGACAGTATGAGGGGAGGGGCAAAGGGGCCAGATGGGCATTGTGAGGGGCAGTGCAAGGGAGAGGGGCTTAGTGTGAGGGGGAGCGGCAATGTGAGGGGGAGGTGCTCAGTGCAAGGGTTAGGTACAAAGCATGAAGGGTCAGGGCGAGGGCAGCATGGGTTGGAGGGATTGAGAGTGAGGGGGTGGATCTGAGTTCAAGGAGGTGGGGCTGAGGGAGATGGCAGGATTGTTGGAGGGCAGCATGAGAGGGTAAGGTAGGCTGAGGGCAAGGGGCAGTGTAATGGGGCGGGGTCAATAAGAGGGGCCAGCTGAGAGCAAGGGGCAGCATAATGGAGTGGGGTCAGTGAGAGGGGGCTGGGCTGGGGCAAGAGGCAGTGTAATAGGGTGGGGTCAGTGAGTGGGGCCGGCTGAGGGCAAGGGGCAATGTAATGGGGTGGGGTGGGCTGAGGGCAAGAGGCAGTGTATGGGCCGGGGTCAGTGAGAGGGGGCTGGGCTGGGGCAAGAGGCAGTGTAATAGGGTGGGGCCGGCTGAGGGCAAGGGGCAATGTAATGGGGTGGGGTGGGCTGAGGGCAAGGGGCAGTGTATGGGCCGGGGTCAGTGAGTGGGGGCGGGGCTAACGCTACGGCCTGTGAACGCGGTTCGCGCGGGCACGAGCTCGGGCGGCAGCGCGCTTGTGGCCGGGCTCCGCGGGCTGGGGGAGGGCTCACGGGCAGGAGGCGGAGGTCTGGACGCCTCTTTCGATCGTATATAATCCAGAGCCGAGCCGGACGGAAAGGAAGGCCCCTTGCTGCAGGCCTGCGGGTTAGACAGCCGCCCAGACCGACTCGGCCACTTGGTGGAAGTTCGCAGCCCAGCCGATCCGATGGAGGAACTGAGGCCTAGCGCCCCGGGCATTGCTGCCCTGCTGCCCCCTGGATTGCACGCTATCTACCAAGAATGTAGGCGCTTGTACTCGGATCAGCCGAATCCACTGCAAGTTACCGCAATCGTCAAGTATTGGTAGGTCGCCTTGATATCAACATTGTCGGCTTGAGCCCTTTTCCCGAGGCCCCACATCCGAAAAGAATGTTACCAAGTAGCAGGCTTGATTTAAATAGACTTTTAAAATATTAAACCTAACTATAAAAAAAATTAATTTCCTCGATTCATTTTATTACACTAAATTATTTGCCAAGTTTAGCCCTGCTCTTTATAGAAGTTATTACAACCTTTAGTGTCTGGTTCTCAAATTTTTGCTTAAGTATAAAAATAAATGAAAGTTACTGTACGGTTTAAAGTCTTGGGGGGGGAGCTTCATTATGGTGTTTTAAAGTAACTGATGAACATGTTCAAATTTCTGTGTACAATACGAGAACTGACGTGCATTTTGCTCAGAACTCTTCATGGTCTTTCATTTATTACATCGTGAATCCTTAAACTCACTGCCTCAACAAAACTTCTCTGCTTTTCTAGCGATTTTAAAAGAAACAAAACGGTGTTGCTGATGAATGGATAGTAATTTCCACCCCCCATTATTTGTCTTAGAATTATATTGCTGGTTAAAATAGCTCAAATAAAATTGATTTCCAATATTTCTGTGTGTTATTGGTATATAGAATTTCGTGTGAAATATGTGGTGTATTAATGTTAAGCAATTTTGATTAAAATTATGGATTTTTATGTAATTGTATGTGTGGATTTGTTTCACAGATACTGAATTTGTGTTTCCACAAGGTGTGGCAGACACTCTGCATTTTTAAATTGTGGATTAGGATGCATTCTTCAATCAATTCATTAGTTAAATTAGAAAGTTTGTCTTTACGCTAATATTGCAACTGTGCCAAAGTTATTTTGTGGTTTATGTTACAGGAAACAAAATTTGCTTAAGTTGATGAAAGGTTCTTATTTTGTGTTTTGTTTAAACTGGAACCCTGGCTGAAGGGCTGGGGCATATCACTGTACAGATCTGTAAAGCCACCTCATTCTGACAAATCTGATCACCTGAGACAATCAAAATTCAATTCCTTATAATTAGTCTATAACTTATTGTTTTATCTAGTTTAGCATTTTAACAAAAGTTTGTGAAATTTTATAATATGTAGCAGTAAAAATAGTGAGGAGACTGTAACCTAGTAACAGTTTTGCTTCTCGTTCAGTCAGATTTTCCTCTTGCTGCTAGTGTCTGCTTTGTCTTTATCTTAATGCTCTGTTTCTTTTTCCCTTTTCTCAACGCCTAGAATGAGCACCTAGGTGCCAGACTTCAACCTTGCAGGTAGGGTAGTATGGATGAAACCATTTGCCTCATTTGAGAAGACAGTTGGATAAATTTAAAGGGAGTTTTCTCTTTTTGTTGGGTGTGTTAAGGTTGATCGAGTGAGTGTGTGTACTCTTCCTGCATTAGGCTACATTGTCAATGATGGTTCCAGCTGCTGGTTTCTGCCATGAGTAAAATAATATACAGTATTTTAGCCAAAGGGAATGTGAAATATGTTGCCATATACAATATGCAGAACCTTAGTCGGTCAGTTCTAAAATGCAGGAGAGCATGAGGAATGAGCTGCGGAATGATCTGTTGTAGTTTAAGAGCATTGCCTACTGAAATCGGGATGTGAAGCGTTGATGCATACTGATTGTTTTCTTTGCCGCCTTTGCTGTGTCAGCATTGTAGGGGACAGTGAAAGATACTTGAACGTTGCAAGTGAAGCTGGCAACAACCTCACTTGCTCTGAGGATGACTAACTGCAACGCAAGTTTACACAAGTAAATACAGTGACGATCTGGTGCTGACTGCTAAAGTACCATTTCGTCTTAGTTGAGTAATTGAAGAGTACTGATGAGTAGCTGGAATAGGGAGTTCATGTAAGCATTAAATATGCTATCAATGCAATAAAAAGCCAAGAAATCTGAGAGTACAAACACACAAATGTCTGAATGAAGCCAAGCAATTTAAGTGGGTCATTAAAAAAAAATACGCTCAAGGCAGCGGGTTTTATTTCTGAGAATTTGTTATCAAGAGCAATGAAGTATTATTATAAACATAATGTAAACACAGTTGGGATACTGCATTGTCGAGCACCTCAGCCTTGTCTGTGAAAAGCATAATTTCCTGATGGCCAACCATTTTAATTCCCGTTCTGACATGTCGGACCGTGGCTGCCTTTTTTTGCAATGATGATGCCGTTCTCAAGGTGGAATTACAACGCTTCATTCCATCTGGGTAGCCTCCAACCTGATTGCATGAATATTGATTTCTCCTGGTTTTAAAAAAAAATCACCCCCCCCTCACTCTCCCTTTTACCTCTTCTCACCTGCCTGTCACCTGGTGTTCTCCCCCCCCCCCCCCCCACTTCCCTTTCTCCCATGGTCGACTCTTCTCTCCTATGGATTCTGTCTTCTCCAGCCTTTTATCTTTCCCACCCACCTTGCTTCACCTATCACAGTTCAGCTGGCCTCCTTCACCTTTGCTCTCACCTTTTTACTCTGGTGTCTTTCCCTTTCTTTCCAGTCCTAAAGAAGGGTTTTGGCCCAAAATGTCAACTGTTCATTCATTTCCATTGATGCTGCCTGATCTGTTGAGTTCTTGGGCATTTTTTTTTGTGTGTTACTCTGTTTATTCAGCGTTGTTTAGTCACGGGGATAGGGAAAGTGACTGTCAGAGGCCTGTGCCCTCGGGGATCACTCCCTCCCTTGATGGTGAGGGAGAGCTTGCAGATGATTCTCGAGTCGGGGAACTCAAAATTAAAAGCAACGCTGCGGGCTGACTGTGACATAGAAACAGTGAGTGTTTGTCTCCCCTCTTGCTGTGGAAGGAGTGATATCTGTCTCTCCTTTGTTAGTGAGAGAACATGAGGGATCTTGAACTGTTGGAATGTACAGTTAGTTTTTATGTACTATAGATCATGGCCTCTTTGAGGGCTTTGTGTTGTTGGCATGGTGGGTGATGGGAATGTTGATGCTTTCTGCTGGAATGGGGGGAGAGGGAGGTTGATGCTGCTTGGGGGAGGAGGCTTAAGTTTTTCCGTCATTCTGGGGTTTTTATGTTTCGAGGATGTCGTGGAGAGTAAGAATTTCAGAATGTATATTGTATACATTCTTTGATATTAAATGGAACTATTGAACTGTTGTTCCATATTTAAAATTAAAAGTGAAGCCAGATCTGAGTGGTAATATTTGTCAGAATAGAATTGAATAGTTTGGGCATTTTTTTTCCATCCCGGAAAAAGCCATGCTGTGATCTGAGTTAACAAAGTGCTTTGACGGAACAGATGTGGAGCTATTTCTGTTTGTAGGTTTGATGGAAGCTGGGCGCTATGAATACAAGGCTGCTTCAGTAAAGCTCTTGGGAGCTCACGAGAAACTTCCTTTACCCAGACGTTAGCTGACAATGGAACGTGTTTGCAGAAGTGGCAGACAAGCAGAATCAGAATTAATATCACTGGCATCTGTCATGAAAGTTGTCACTTTGCAGCAGCAATACCTAATAATAAAAGCTGTAAATTATAGTATATAAATAGAGTTGTGCAAAAAGGAAGCAAAAAATATTGAAGTAGTATTTATTGTGTATTCAGAAATCTGATGGGTGAGGCATTTGAAGAAAAGCAGATAGACTGGGGAGAAGTGACTGGGGTTGGTTAGAAGCAAGCTCATGTAAAACAAGTACCTGTATGCATTATTTGGGTTGAATAGCCAGTTAGCCTACTGGTCAGTGTTCTCTTTCAGATGTTTCCATAAAGGTAAAGGAGAATTTCAAGTGAGACAAAAGGAAAAATAACAGCTAATTAAAATTGAGCACTTTATGTTTAAAGATGGTTTCTATATCTAATTTGATCTCCCTTGATGACTGACTAGTATACAGTTCTAAAATTAATAAGGAATATAGCTTTTAGCTTGGTCTCATCTTCTGAAGCAAAGGTGGAACTATTGAATTTCATTGCTTGGTCATAACTTGTGCTGTATTTGCTGTTTTGTTTTGTAAATTCTGTACATGAGCCCCTTTTAACTTAAAGGTGAAGCAAATGGAGGACGTACAGGAGCCTGAAGGCTCACACACAATGTTTCAGGAAGAGCATCTCCTCTGCCATCAGATTTCTGAATAGACAATGAACCCGCTCAGTATTTTTTACACCATTTGTTGCACTAATTTAATTCTTGTATACTTATTGAAATCTGTAGTTTTATTATCCATTGCTGCTGTCACAAAACAATAAATTTCATGACATGGCAATATTAAATCTAATTCTGATTTACATCAGTGGATCAAAGCACAAGGTTATGTTTGCTTCATAGCTTCAGGCTGTTTGAATTTTTTTTTTGAAGAACAGATTTTTTTTTCTGATTAAGAAGGCACTACTGAATGCATACCACATCGCACTGGTGGTTTAAAAAGTTAGATCCAACTAAACACATCACTAAAAATACCCTTTTTGAGGTAAATTGTGTTTAAATTATCGCCGCAAACAGTGAAGAGGTGAACCGAGATGCTGTGTTACAGAATTGTTGTAGATGGAGTTCTGATGATTGTACAACTGGCCCGGGTGTGAGGTTGGCTCACTCTGGGCACAGAGTTGATTTGAAGAGCTTGTGCTGGGTGGCAAAATCTAGGCCCGGAGCGAGTCATAGGCAGTGTGGTCTAAGCTCTGAGTTGTGCTTTTATTTTCCCCTCTCTCTTGTGCATCGAGTGTTGGTCTTTTTTACTTTTTTCTTTAATTGTGTTCTTTCAGTTTTTTTGCTTTGTGGTTACCTGTGAGCAAGCAAATTTCAAGGTTGTATAATTTATAATGGATAATGTTCTTTGAATCTTTAAGGTCATCAGTTAAGACTGCATTTTAACACCAGACTTTTTTAAATTGCCCTACTGGTCTGTTATCCTCTGGAAAGGGTCTAGACAAGGTTCACAAGAATGATCCTGGGAATGAAAGGGTTAACATATGACAAGCATTGGGAAAACTCTGGGCCTGAGTTCATTATTCTGGACTCTGGGAGATTAGAAACATGGGGGCTTGGGGGGGAAGAAATCTCATTGAAACCTGTAAAAATATTGAAAGGCTAGATTGAATAGATCTTGAGAGGATGTTACCTATAGTACGGGTGTCTAGGACCAGAGGACACAGTCACAGAATAGGACATTCTTTTAGAACAGATGAGGAATTTCTTTAGCCAGAGGGTGATGAATCTGTGGAATTCATTGCCACAGATGGGTGTGGAGGCAGACTACACTGGCCAAATAGCCTAATCTTGCTGCTTTTTCTTGCGGTCTTATTATAACTTGGGGAAAATTGAGAAACCAGTTTGCTGCTGTGCCAAAGGTACTTGTGCAGATTTTGGAATATTGACAAATGTATCTGTGCTTCCAAATTATATTTTCAATATTTTTTTGTGATTTATAAAAAATAATTTGTATCTGTTTGTCTTTTGTAGAAAGAAATCAATGAGAACCAGGACTAAGCGCCTCAGACTTTCACCAGTTCGTCATTCACTTTTCTGTCCTAAATCCATATCCCTTAATACCCAAAAATGTTCTAAGACTATTGAAAGCCAATTAAAGTCATATTTAAATTGAAACATTTATTAGTTTTAAGTACAGAGCAGTCATTATTTCACCGTGTCCATCAATAGATTGATTCAAAATACTAATTCTTTGGGATCTGTCACCTTAGCCTCATTGCGAAGCAATGATATATGGGATTATTTTTGAGTTGTCTATTTGGAATTCAATATCAAAATATAATATACGTGGACTTAATTGATAACTTTTTTAAGTATCTGATTTTCATTACACAGTGATGGAAAGGAATGATTTATTTTTCTCATGTGGTTAAATCCACTAGGTGACTCTTGATTCAGTGCCAAGCATGTGGTACACGGACAGTATTTGCATTTTGCATTCTGTTCATTAGCTGATGTGACTAAAGCTGTGCAAACCATTAGACTGAAGAAAGATTCAGTTTCAAAGTTCAAGCTTTCCTCTTAATGTTCAGCATCTGCAGTCCCCTAAAACAAATATGTCCAATGAGTTTGCGATAGGGCTGGCAGTCTCCCACAACTATTTGGGTGAAATGTGGCTGACTTTTGTGCCTACCCCAGAATTAAATTGAGAACTCACTAGTGGATTACAGTATTTGTATTCTAGAGTACTCAAGCAGAATTCAAGATATTTAAATTTTCTGCGTTTTGGTGTGGAAGAGATAGTGCTTAGTGAGGTTGCTATGTGAAGTCACAGAGCAAGACAGCATGGAAACAGGTCTTTCAGCCCAACTGGTCCACGCCAACCATGGTGCCTATCTGTTTAGTCCCAATTTCCTTCATTCAGCCCATATCCCTCCAAGCCCTGACCCTACATGTACTTACCTAAGTGATTTTTAATGGATACTATTGTACCCGCCTTACTTTGGGCAGCTTGTTCCATATACTCACTATCTTCCATGTGAAAGGTTGCTCCTCGATTTCCTTTAAAATATTTCCTTCTCATCACAAGTATATATAGCTTACCCTGATGAAAAGACTGCTACCATCTACCTTTTCTATTCTCATAATTTTATAAACCTTTGAAAGATCACCCCTCGTTCTCCTGTGGACCAACGAATAAAACCCTAGCTGGGCTAACCTCTTCATATAAATTAGGCCTTCCAGTCCTGGCATCATCCTTGTAAATCTTTTCTGCACTCTTTCCAGTGACGAACACTGTACACTGTGCTCCAATTGTGACTTACAATGATTTGTACAACTGCACCATAATGTCCCAACTATTCTCTGCCCCAAGTGAAGGCCAGCAAGGTAAATTCCTTTCACCACCTTGACACCTCTTTCAACAACCATACACCTGTATGCCAAGGTTCCCTTTGTTCTGTTACTCTCCCTGTGCTCTAGCATTCGTAGTCATTGTGATCAATGTAATGGCAAAACATGAAAATAGGGATAACTTCAGAGGTTCTTAATTTTTTTTCACGAACAAGTTGGTTTACATGTTCTTTTCAGGACATGGTTTAAGTTATTTCAGTTAAGATGGGGGGGTGTGCTTGGATATAGCAGTGTCTCTGGGTCAAAGAAAGATGTGGTTGTTCCTTCGTTTTACGATCGCAAAGCCCTGCTGATTATCAAGTACTGCAGGAGTATCCCACTAGTGAGTTACTTGGTAGCAGTGGAGCTGGACCGGTTGTGCACTGTTTTGCAGCCCGCTGAGTCAGCCAGGGATGAAGGTGAAGATGTCAGGAGGCAGTGTGCAGTGCAACCAATGGTGGAAATGATTGGCTTGGATATTTTTATTGTGATTGCGTGACCCTGTTAGACATTGGTAATGTAGAATGTGAGTCCAATTCACTCGTTCAGTGGTGATACTGACGGTGGGGGAGCTGCGTGGCCTCGGGTGTGGAGCTTTTTGTGAGTCTTACATTAAAAAGAAAGTGAAAACAAGGCTCGGAAGAATTTAAGTGTGCCTGTATATCACCAGCATTTGCCCCTAATGTGCACAAGTTATTTTAGAGGAGGAGGAGCAGTTCCTGTTAAAAGATCTGCAGGCTACTCTGTGGCAGGCTATTGAAATGTCCAAATCAGGTAAATGTGACCAATGAGACGCTGTCTGCATTTGAGTATTATGCTGTTATATGAAGATTGGATATCAGAGTTCTGAGCAAACGTATTACTGTTTGGTATGTACTCTCATGGAATCTCGGAAATGATGCCACTCAGCTCTAAACTGAGGAAAGTTGCCCATTTCCCCAACACCTGACAGTGTTTCTCTATTAAATGCTTATCCAATAATTTTATTAATGGCATTTGTGTTATTCTGCTTCCACAAATTCTACTAGTAGTGAATGATAGATCAGTTACTGATTTTTTTAAAGTTCAAGACTCCCTTTGATCAAAATTTTACATACTGTGCCTTGCCATTTATGTATTTACTAATAATGGTGGTTGCTTCCTCGTATTTGCTGCAACTAGTCATGGTATTCTCAGAGCTTCCCTGTTCTCAGTTGAAATTCTTTTTCCTAGACTTATTGTAGTGCATCTTTTCTGCATTTTCTCTGGGACTTTTACATCCTTTCTAAAATATTGCATGACCAAATTGAACATGGTATTCCATATGTGACCTATTTGGTATTTTGCACTAGATTCAACACGGCTTACTCTTGTCAGTTTCGATAGAGCTCTCAGAGCTGAAATGTTAACTGTTTTCTTTCCAAAGATTCTGACCTACTCAGTTTTTACAGTATTTTCTGTTTTGCTTCAGATTTCCAGCATCTGCAGGTTTTATTTTTTCATTGCCTCTTTCCCATTTCTTAAATTTTAAATACCTTTATTTATCTGATCTTGTCTATGCATAATCCTATCGGTCTCTTTCCCTCATTGGATCTCTAACTATTTTCTCTCCTGTGCCCATCTACTCCATTTTTGATTCTCCTGTCACTCATTGTAGTCAGTTAACAAATTAATCAGCGTGACTTTGGGAAGTGGGAGTAAACTAGATCATTTAGATAGATAGATAGATACTTTATTCATCCCCATGGGGAAATTCAACTTTTTTTCCAATGTCCCATAGACTTGTTGTAGCAAAACTAATTACATACAATACTTAACTCAGTAAAAAATATGATATGCATCTAAATCATATCCTGTGCGACTGAGCTGGGAGAACCACTACAGCGCATCTTCAACATGAGCCTGGAGCAGAGAAGAGTACCCAGACAGTGGAAAACATCCTGTATTGTCCCGGTACCGAAGAAACCACAACCAAAGGAGTTGAATGACTTCAGACCTGTTGCCTTGACGTCGCACGTGATGAAGACCATGGAGCGGCTGATAATACAGAATCTGAGGCCACAAACCAGGCACGCCCGGGATCCTCTTCAGTTTGCGTATAAGGAGAAGGTGGGAGTGGAGGATGCTATCACGTATTTGCTGCACAAATCACTCTCTCACCTAGATGGGGTCAGTTGTGCTGTGAGGTTTACATTCCTTGACTTCTCTAGTGCCTTTAACACCATCCAGCCCAAGATCTTAAGGCACAAACTAACGGAAATGGGAGTAGACTCTCACATGGTGGATTGGATAGTGGACTACTTGACAGATAGACCTCAGTATGTGCGGTTGGGAGACTGTAGGTCTGACACGGTGGTCAGCAGCGCAGGAGCGCCGCAGGGAACCGTACTCTCTCCGGTCCTGTTCACCCTGTACACATCAGACTTCCAATATAACTCGGAGTCCTGCCATGTGCAGAAGTTCGCTGATGACACGGCCATAGTGGGGTGTGTCAGGAATGGACAGGAGGAGGAGTATAGGAAACTGATACAGGACTTTGTGATATGGTGCAACTCAAACTACCTGCGTCTCAATATCACCAAGACCAAGGAGATGGTGGTGGACTTTAGGAGATCTAGGCCTCATATGGAGCCAGTGATCATTAATGGAGAATGTGTGGAGCAGGTTAAGACCTACAAGTATCTGGGAGTACAGTTAGACGAGAAGCTAGACTGGACTGCCAACACAGATGCCTTGTGCAGGAAGGCACAGAGTCGACTGTACTTCCTTAGAAGGTTGGCGTCATTCAATGTCTGTAGTGAGATGCTGAAGATGTTCTATAGGTCAGTTGTGGAGAGCACCCTCTTCTTTGTGGTGGCGTGGAGGATATGTATAATCCAGCTTGTTTAACTGCTGCACCACTCTTCCACCTCTTAAACCTAGAAACCTGTATATAAGGCAGCTTCAGCATCTGTAAGTTTACCATTTGCATCTTCAAGTTCTCATTTTGCTAGGGGATTTAAAAACATTTAATCGAATATTCCTAAACTAATGTCTGTCATCCCTTAAATTCTTGTCCGGGCTTCTGTTTAGGTAGTTGCCATTTTGAAGTATATTTTAAATCTGAGCAGGATCTTGTTAAAAGTACAAAAGTGGGTCCAAAAGTACAGAAGTGGTTAGTTTTATATGTACGTAAACCCTTGTTTTTGGAGCAGGAGTGGCTCAAAAAGAAGGGTGCTCTCATATAGATGGAAAATTTCTTATTTAGTTTCTGGTGTTGTGATGGCTTTCTTTTAGATGGTGAAAGAATTTGAGGTGAGCTGTTCTAAAAGTATTTTTGAGTTGATTTTCTTTTCCTTTGCCATTACTTATGATTTCAGAGCATTGTTTCCAAATCTTCAGTAACTAATCCATTGTGGAATGATTTGCATTAACGATTTCTTTTATTGGCAGAGAAATTCCTTTTTCATTATTTTTCCTGAATAGACCTAATTTCACCATAAACAATTTCCTTGCTTACCCCAGATGTCTTTCAAGCAAATTATCAATTCGTCATTTAAACTAGAAAATTTGAAGTTCTACCAGTTTTTCATAGAAAAATGTCTCTTTCCTTCCCTTTTCTGAAGGTTGGGAGGACCAGACCCGCTTGACTACATCAGCATGTACAGAAATCCAGGCTGCCCAATACAGGATGTTCCCGAGCATTGGCATTATGTCAGCTTTGGTTTGAGTGACTTGTATGGAGACAATAGAGTACATGAGTAAGTACCACACAAAACAGAATTGAGGAAAATTCAAGTTAATGACCAAAAATTTGCTCATTGTGGATATGTTCAAACTCTTGTCTTTGTGGAGTTTTGCTATGGAAACATGGCATTCTGGGTAAATTATTTTGAAAGCCAATGTTATTAGTATTTTAAAAAGAAACACATCTTTTGCTAGTAAAATGTGTTTCTGACTCAAACCAATTTGATGCTGGTGCTGCATATGTAATTATGAAATATGCCAATAATGATTGTTTGCATGATTACTAAAGTAGAAAGATTTTAAATGTAATTGTATGTTGCTGATTATAAAGATGAATTTAATATAACATGAAGGTTGGTTTGTTTGACTGATGGAGTAGTCACCATCGAGCATGAGGAAATGAAATTCTAGAGGTTCTCGAAAGCAAATGACCTGTTTTTTGGCCTTGATGTACAGATTGAGATCAGGGTAAGAGGAAAAGTTATCCTTTCTGGTCAGAAGAACTGATGAAAAAGATGATCAACCTACATTCCGTTTTTGCTGTTTGGTTTGATATGCAATATATGTTTAAAGATACATTTTCATAGAGTGGTTTGATTAACCAGTTAATGGTGTATTGTGATGTACAGATGACAATTTATTTCCTAAAAATAGAAAAATACAGGATAAGTTGTTAATATCCCTAGTGCCAATGGGTCGTGATCACTTGCTGTTGACTGCCTTGATGTTGGGATTGTCACAGGGCTGACGCGCAGATGTTTTCAAGTGAGCACCTTCCATCCTTGGTTTCATCGATTAGCTCAGGCATGGGCAAGCTATGGCCCGCGGGCCATATGCGGCCCGTTAAGCTTTTTAATCCGGCCCGCAGAACTTGATGAAATTATATTAATAAACCTTGTTAACACCTCAGATCCATCCTGAGAATCGCCACAACAAAACTAAATCCAGACTTTGATGCGCTGGCTAAAAAGGGAGACCAACAACACTGTTCCCACTGAAATTAAAAATAAGTTTCTTCGTTGTGTTATGTAAAAAATGCATTTGAAAATATTTTTTTCAATAAGCCTTGCATGTTACATGTCATTTCTGTTAAGTGATGGACATGAGTAGTGCGCAGGTGCACGTACGTTCTCAAAATAAAAAATGCGCTCCAGATCAAATAACGCGCTCCGCATACTGGCGCGCTGTCACTGTTCTGTCAGTGACACTGGTCGTTGTTGAGTTTTGGCACAGGGGACAATTGAATAAGAAGGAGCAGGACAAGTAGACCTGCATCTCCTACCGTTTTTGAAATAAAGACAGTCAGGAGGAGACTGATGATGATAATATCTTGAAGGATAACAGAATTTTCAGTGCTTTAAAATAATAACTGTTACTATTAAAAAAAAAAGCTGTATTTTATTCATTTAATTTTCAGTGTTTTAAAAGTCATTTCAATAAATAGCTAAATACCATGGGACTTCAAAGACAGATATTTTGTTGTAATGCATTTGTTCATTTTCAATTGAAATTAAAGCACATGTTTTCTACATATCCCATGATATTTTATTTTCTCTTATGAGGTGTATTACCAAAACACTCCGTCCATCTGCTCCTGGTCCGGCCTCCCTGTCAAATTTTAGAACCCTTTGTGGCCCACAAGTCAAAAAGTTTGCCCACCCCTGGATTAGCCCCACTACATCTCCAGAGGGCTCAATAATGACTTCTGGTATCCCAGAGTTGCTCCCCATTCTGTCTTCCCATTCTCTTGATGCTATCTGGGAGCCCAGAAGAGGTCTTTTTGCCTGATCCAAAGCCAGAGACTGCTTCTTTCTGCCGCCTCTGTGGCTCTGAAGGTTTGCCGTAGAATCTGACCATAGATCCCTAGCTCCTTCAACAATTTGATGGTGGATGTGGCTATAAATCCCCTACAACACACTTCCAAAGGACGAACTTTGGTTTTCCAACCCTTTCACTGAGCTTCAGCTGCTCGATCTGCATAGTGTAGTCTCTTGCATTCATATGGTTCAGCCACTGAATCCTCCCTTGGGATTCTTGAGTTCCTCAATGTAGACGATCTGCAGTGAATTGGGTCATGGAACCAAGTCTGGCCTAAGGTTGGTGGTAGCAATTTCCGGTGGAAAGATGAGTTGTTTATTGACATCCACCAGCATCTTCCAGTCACGGGCCATGTTCATCTGACCTGTTTCTGGCTAGGGAGGCAGATTAGTTGGTATTTTCTCCTCCTCCTGGAGGAATGATGCTCGTGTCAGAGTGGTTGTCATTCTAGAGGGCAAGGAGTTGGTTGCTGTCCTCTTGGTCTCAATAGCCGCTGCCAGACTCTTCAAGACCTGGTTGTGATGCCATGTGTATCTGTCTGTGAGGGGCTGGTTTTACAGTTTCCCGGGATATGCTTGAGGGTTGCTGGAATTGGGGCACAGGGCACAAGTTGGGCCCACAACAAACCACTGGTGGAGGTTTTTTGTGAGGGAAGCACATCATATGTAGCTCTGATGAGAAAGTGAAGTCTGTTTGCTTCCATCTCCCATATGTCTTTCCAGCTGAATTTCCTCCTCTCGATGCTTTCCCATTGCATCCATTGCCCCACTTAGCCAGGGAGACAGCCTTTGCACTTCTGTCTGACTCTTTTTGTCACTGCAATTCCTCGACAGCCATCTTCCTTTGCTTTGGCATTGTGGCCTTGTGCCAGGTGGGTCCACTTGCTGGCAGGTCAAAGCCACCCCTGTCCTGTTGGATTTGCCCCACAATATCTCTATCCCTAAGCATTGCTATTGCTTGTTGCACTGCATCAGCTGGAGTCAATTTCCACCCATTTGACAAGGTCCATGCAGCGATACTGATGGTCTTGTCACGAGAGTCTTTGAATGTCATCTGTAGACACCTCTTAGAACACTTGAATTTCTCTAAAGCCAGTGAAAGGTAGTTCAAGGACTCTACCATTGAGATTGATGTTACTGATGCACCTTGGGACACTGAGCCTCTTATTTATGAATAATGTAATGGTTTGCTTGAGCTTCTTCATGGTTGTTAGTAGGACCTCATAATGTGTGGCCACATTGCCCTAGGTAGGAGACCAAACTGTGAGCACCAGAGCTTCAGTTTTCCAGGCAGCATGGTCTTGTCAATGTTATCCAGGCCGTTGGCAATACGTTGCTTTAGTTGCTGCACCTGCTCTTTGTCCATGAGGCTACCATCTACCCATGCTTTGACAGAATGTTCAGACGCTGTTGGAACTGAATTATCACCGATGGAAAAACTTTGTCTTTCAGCATTCCCTTAACTATGGAGATGCTTCGTGACTTGCTGGGTTTGATTTTTCATTCTGGCCCACTTGATGTTCTCCTGCAGCTTTCCAAGTAGCGGCTTGGTGAATGCTGCAGTAATGGTTGTTATATCATCCGCGTACAGCCTAATAGGGGGAAAACAAAATTCAGCACTTGTTCTTTCACTGCCTACCACCCATCTTGAAGCCCTGATAATGACCTCATTGCCATTGTGAAGGCCAGGGGTGATATAGTGCAACCTGCCCTAATATGTACTTCCAGTCTCTGCTATGGTTTGGTAAAATCTGCTATTGTGAAGCATAATTGCAGGTCTTCAAAGTACAA
The DNA here is from genome assembly GCF_048418815.1 of Hemitrygon akajei. Lineage (NCBI taxonomy): Eukaryota > Metazoa > Chordata > Chondrichthyes > Myliobatiformes > Dasyatidae > Hemitrygon > Hemitrygon akajei. The sequence continues at coordinate 8,336,145 of NC_133146.1, forward strand.
TTTCCCCAGTGTTGTGATCGGCTCTGGTATCTGGAAGAAGTCAAATGCTTCCCAGAGAGGTACATGGGGAATTGAGCCGAATGAATTGGTGAGGTCCAGGAAGATCTCACAGAGATTTCTTTTGTCCTTCCTAGCAGCTTGGATCTGGTGTCACTTCATGTTTGTATGTTCCAGACTCCCAGAGAACTCTGGAATTCCAGCTTTCCGTACAGATGTATCAATGTACTTCTCTCCAGGTAGCTGGCCAGCCTCTGTGTTATTACAGTGAAGAAAATTTTCCCCTGGACATTCAGAAGGCAGATTGGTTGAAACTGACTGAGGTTTTTTTTTGCATCCGTTACTTTTGGAATCAGGACACCGCCATGCTTTGGGTATTATTTGCCTCTGCCACACAACCCTCATGAGCCTCCAGAGAAACCACAAGACATCCGGTGCATTCTTAAAACCTTATGGTATTAGGCCCGGGAGCAGATGACGTTCTTGCCCGTCGGACTGCCTTCCCCACTTCTCTCCATTTTGGAGGGTCAAAATCCAGGTTGGGTGGAGGGGGGGGGGGGGGATGTTGGATGGAATGATCATATGTTCCTGCATTTTCAAGTTGGTGTGACTCTTTTCCAGGCGCTCCTCCAGTTCCTGCTTTGATGTTTTCAAAGTTCCACTTTTTAAATCTGGTGTGAAGAGACCTTTAATGAACTTGAAAGGGTCTTTGTAGAACTATGTTCTTTTTTTTTCTGCGCAGCCTCCTTGGTATTCTGCATTGGACAATGTTGTAGCAGTAAAGCTTAAGCATATATTGTAATGTGTTTACTTTACCTACATTATTGTAATATTTGACTTGTATTTTTGCAACTGATCAATCTGTTTATCCTATTCAATATTTTTCTAGTAACTGATTTAATCAAGACTAACTGTAGGACTGGTTCCTTGTATCTGAATTTGAAATCAGCAAATTATTCACAACTGGTCTGAGGAATTTTTTATTTTGTAACTCTTGAAGCAAGAATTGTTTTATTTTCTGCGTCTTAATTGATCAACTTTAAGTTTCCTTTTGAATTTGGTCAGAAATGATTATGGATCAAAATACCCCAACGTGCACTTTGCCTGCAAAAATAGGAGATTAGATTTTAAAGAAGTTTTACGTAGGTATCAGGACCAGAAGGATCATAGAGCTCTTGAACAAAAGGGGATAACTTAATTTGCCCCATCATTGAAGTGTTCCCACAACCAATGTACTCACTTTCAAGGATGCTTCATCACATGTTCTCAATATTTATTGCTATTTATTTATATTTACATTTGCACAGTTTGTTGCCTTTTGCACTCTGTGCAGTCTTTCATTGATTCTGTTGTAGTTCTATTGATTTGTTAAGTATGAATCTGGGTGACACATATTTACTCTGGTAATAAGTTGACTTTGAAGGTCTGTGTTCTAGGGAGAGTTTGGCCATCTTTGATCTTCATTCTTTGGAGTGCAGGAGAATGAGGGGTAACTTCATAGAAGTTTATAAAATCATTAGATGTATGGATAAGGTGAACAGCCAGTCTTTCCCCAGGTTGGGGAGTCCAAAGCTAGAGTGTACACATATAAGAGGAGGGCAGAGATTTAAGAGATGAGAGGCAACTTTTACACAGGGTAGTGAATTCCTGGAATGAGCTGCTGAGGAAGTGTTCAAGGTAAGAACATGTGCAGCATTTCTGAAGTGCTTGGATAGGTTCAAAGTAAATTTATGATCAAGGTATGTACATATGTCTTGCCATATACCACCCTGAGATTCATTTTATGTAAGTATTTATTGACACAGTGTGGAATACATCCTTCTGACCCTTGGAGCCGTGCTGCCCAGCGAACCCCCAATTAATCCTAGCCTAATCATGGGGCAGTTTCCAATGACCAGTTAATCTAGACTGGTACCACTTTGGACTGTGGGAGGAAACCCACGCGGTCACGGGCAGAATGTACAAGTTCCTTACAGGCATCAGCAGGAATTGAAGCCGGGTGACCTGCGAGTAAGTCCTCAATAGAATTTTCTTGTGTTATGACCCCAGACCCCTCCTTTGTGAGATTCGCAAGAGCCCTAGTCAAGGGGGGGTCAAATGACCCAAGAGAGAGAGGGAGACGTGCTGAAGACCATGTTCCCCAGGGAAGCAGAATAAAGCGACTCTTTGACTATTGTCTCATGAAAACCACGTGTAAAGCCCTCGGGCAAAGTGGGCTGGTCGCTCAACAAGACAAAAGCCTCGGACATAGCCATTGTCTTGGGAGACACCTTTGTGGGATAAGGAATTGGCCTACGTGCAAAATCTCAGGGCAATGTGAGATGGGTGAAAGGGGAAGGATTGCCTCGCCCCCCTACCCTGATGGACATCTACAACCCTGCCAGTCCAGATAAAAGGTGGGCTGCTGAGGCCAGACGCACCAGAAGATACGCGAGAATTCCTGCGACTGCGTTTAGAGAGCGACAGCCGGTGGTGGGGTTCGTGTGCGTCCTTCCCTTGCCTGGGATTGGCGACCTCACCACGGACGAACGGCCTAGCTACAGGGGAAGCCACAGAGGAGAGTCCATTCCCCAACGAGACTTCCGACTACCTCCTACAGGTTGGAAAACCTGTCGGGTAAATGCTTCATTCTCTCTCTCTGTTTCTAACAAAAGTGCACCAACGCGACACCACAACCGACGGCGGCTGGTGGAACTGCAGTGACCGCAAAAAGACTTTTAAATATCCAGTAAACAATATATATCTACATTACCCCTAGACAACTGTAGAGCTTATTTCTGATTGATTATTACTATACCTGTGCTTTAGATTGAGTTGTGACGACGTATGATCTGAATGTTTTGTATTAACCATATGTTTGTGCCCCTTTATAAATAAAAACGTTTGAAAATAGTAGCATCAGGCTTCGGTGGATCCATCTATCTTTGCTGGAAAACTACCCGGTTACTGGGGAACGTAACACTTGCAAGCATTCATAGTAGACAAAAGCAATTAAATCAATGAAAAACTACACAAGCAAAAACTGACAAACAATGGACAAAAGACCAAGCCTTTCAGAGCAGAATGATGCTTATAAAACTGTTATTTAAGACTTTAGATAAATATTGTACAATAGAATTAGTCTAATCTACTTCTGGAATGATCTGGACCTGAAATTAGTGAGAATAACACAATCATAAAATATGCTGCACATGTATGGCTGCATACTTGAAATTATTATTGGAATTGGTTCATCATTGTCTCATGTTCTGAGATGCAGTGAAAAGCTTGTCGTGCAGATTGTTCATACAGATCAAATCATTACACAGTGAATTGAGTTAGTACAAGGTTTAGGAATAGCAGTGCAGATTGAAGTGTATGAGAGTGCAGTAGAGGTGTGCATTAAGCTATGAAGGTCATAATGTAGATTGATGCCAAGAGTCCATCTTATTGTACCAGGGAACCATTCAGTAGTATTGTGACAATGAGGTAGAAGCTGTCTTTGAGCCTGGTGTTACGTGCTTTCAGGCTTTTGTATCTACTGCCCAATGGGAGAGGAGAGCAATGAGGACGTCTGTGGTGGGTCAGATCTGTATTACTGAAGGAGTGAGAAGTACAGGAAGTTTAGGAACAAAGCTCTCAGCCCTCATGACCTCAGTGCCATTGGTGTAACCGGAGAGGGTACACCACCCTCCCCCGAAGTTTTGAACAGTCCTTTTGTTTTGCTGACATTGAGGGAAGACCTGTTGTCATAACACTATGTAACCACGCTCACTAATCTCCTTCTTGTACTCTGATGCATTGTTATTTGAGATGTGGCACACTACAGTGGTACATGTGGCTGGAGTTAGAGCAGAGTCAGGCCATGTGGTCTTGACAGTACAGGGAGTGGAAGAGGGAGCTGGGGCACAGTCTTGTGCGGAGCAAGTGTTGCTGTCTATCCTATCCTGTCCAGAAAGTCAAGGATCCCTTTGCTGAGGGAGGTGTTAACCCAGAGTTTGGAGATGTGTTTGTTTGGAATTGTAGTATTGAAGGTGGAGCTCTAGTCAATTAACAGTAGTCTAATGTAGGTGTCTTTACTGTCCATGAGCTCCAGAGATAAGTGTAGGACTGGGGTGAATTTGTCCACCATTGACCTGTTTAGGCAGTAGGTGAATTGTCGTATGTGGAGGTTGATTGGGAGGCTGGAGTTGATGCATGCTGTGACCAGCTGCTCAAAGCGCTTCATGATGATGGTTGTAAGAGCATCTGGGTGGTAGTCTTGAAGGCATGTTACTAGGATGACAGTGGTGGTCCTAAAGCAGATTAAAGAAGAGAGAAATTGAAAATGTCTCCAAGTATCCCTGCCAGCTGATTTACACAGGATCTAAGGACAAATGCTTCACTCTCCGGAAGGCTGATCCTCTGGCCACAACAGTGACTTGGAGGCTGTCAGGATGGGTGTTATAGCAATCTTCTTCTGATGAAAGCATGCACGGAGTGTGTTCACCTTATTGGGAAAGGATGTGCTGCTTCATTTTGTAGCCTGTCGTAACCTGTAAGCCTTGCCAAAACTGGCGCTGCTCTGGGACACAATTATGGATGGATTTTTATTTTATTTTACCTTAGTGATGCAGCATGGAGTAGACCTCTCTGCTCCTTTGAGCCACACCACCCCAAACCTCATTAACCCTATCCTAACCACACTACAATTTACAATGACCAATTAACCTACCGAGTATGTCTTTGGGACTATGGAAGGAAACTAGAGGACCAAGAAAACACCAGTTGATCTAGCTCACTCTTGTATGCCCAACCTTAACAGTAGCTGAGATTGTCAACAGGCATTGTTGGTGAATGTATAGATGGCATTTGAGCTTTGCCTAGACGTGCAGTCATGAGTGTAGCTAGAAGGGGAGCAGTGGGCTAAGCATGCATCCTGAGGTATGCTTGTAGATTGTTAGCGAGGAGATGTTATTATTGATACACTGGCTATGGTCTCTGATACGGAAGTCGAGGATCTAGTTGCAGAGGGAGGCACAAAACCTTGGGATTTAAAGCTATTGATAAACAGCAGCCTGGTGTATGTTATGCCGTTGTCTAGGTGTTCCAAAGCTGAGTGGAGAGCCTGTGAAAATGTCTGATGTAGACTTTCCTAATAGTGTAGAAAAAACAGCAGTCTTATCCTCTCAACCATCACAACATCTAAAACTTAAGAACATCTGATTGAATCTGTGTCTAATGATTCTACAGTTAGCCCTCCTTATCCGCGGGGGATTGGTTCTGGGTCCTTCCCACCCCCCCCCCCGCAGATACCAAAAAAAGCAGATGCTCAAGTCGGTGGACTTTAGGACCCGGTGGAACTCGGGACCTGCTGCCCGCAGTGTTTCTGTTCTGGAAAATGGTCATGATTGAAAATAAAGTGGAAATAATAAAGCGATCGGAAGAGGTGAAACTCCATCGGTCATTGGAAAAGCGTTAGGCTACAGTTGGGATAAAGTGAGAATAATAGAGCATTTGAAGGCCCTGCCCTGATGAAAGCTACAATTAATACCAAGCAACAAAGTGGTTTAATTATTGAAATACGTAAGTTTGTGTTTTATATGCATAGAAAGGTAAAATATATACGAAGACAAACGTTTGACTAACTGACGCTAAATAATACCAGATGTACCTGTTCCGACTTAGAGAACTTATGTGTTTTTTTAAAATTCCTGATCTGCGGTAACCTATGCATATCCTCTCGTATACTTTAAATCCTCTCCAGATTACTTATAATACCTAATACAATGTAAATGCTGTGTAAATAGTTGTTATACTGCATTGTCAGGGAATAAGGACAAGAAAAATAAATTTGTACATGCTCAAACAACAAGTGCTGGAGAGAGAACTCCTGGGTTTTCCCGATCCGCAGTTGGTTGAATCTGCGCATGCGGAACCCGCGGATAAGGAGGGCCAACTGTATTGTGCAAAGTACTTTAGAGAGCTGTTTACTTTATGACGTGTATCAGGACACAATATAGGGCTTATGTTCTGGGTCATGCTGCCTCCCAGCAGAGCAATTCCATCTCTCCCATTCTCCATCTTTATTCTGTAACTTGTTCTCTGCTCAGCAACAGCCTTTTTAACCTCTGGGACACTTATCTACACTATCAACAGTTTCTTAGGAAACCGGAGACCTGGCATATGGGCAATATACAAACTCCATACAGTTTACATCCAAAGTCTCAATCTTGGAGCAGAGACGCAGCAACGCTGACTACTGTCATTAAACTATTTGTTTTGCAAATATTCGTAGTTTGCTTAAACTTTTAAGCTCTCTGCTCATTGGAGCATGCATAGAAAGCAGACCTTTGTGGCTCCACGTCTCTGCCGATCATGATGTAACCAATCCATGTCCTCTATTCCCTGCCTGCTCAGATGCCTCTTTAATATTGCTGTTATATCTGCTTCTACCATCCCTCCTGGCAGTTGTTCCAGATGCCTACCGCTGTCTGTTTAAAACAAAACACTTGCCTTGCACATTTCCTTTAAACTTTCCCTTTCTCACCTTTAATCTATGCCTCCAGTATATGACATTCCTACCCTGGCAAAAGACCATCAACTCTGCCATCTGCCCCTCAGTTCGTTACTGCAGAGAAAACAATCCAAGTTTGTCCAACCTAGCTAATAGATTGTTTGTCCAGTCTAGGTATTATCCTGATGAACCTCTGCCACCTTTCCAAAGCCACACTATCAATTACTAGCAATTATTCATTAACTTCTGATGTTTTTGCATTAACGGTGTTCCGATTAAGTTGACTAACTTGCTTGGACAATAGGGGAAAACTGAATAAATGTACAAGGAAATTCCTGCATAGTGCTTATTATGATTGTCCCAGACTTTGGGTATCAGAAATCATGCTATCTAATAACTTCTGAAGCATTGTAATTATCCAGCATGTAAATGAAACATCTGGTCAAGATGGTACTTGTGTGGAAAGCTCCTTCAGTCACCCTCTGCTGGATACATCACAAAACCATATTTCACTTTTGTTACGTATTCAGGCAACAATAAATATATATGAGTTAGGCAAGGGTTTTTATAACAAATAACACGTTTATTAAACACTGAAAACAAACCCCCCAAAAGTAAACAAACACTAACATAACCGGAAAACAGCTGCTGTGCGGCAGCTTCACAGTTCTTAGAGCGATGCAGCAAAAACAGTTGTTTAAAGCGATATTGCCAAAAGTTCAAAATGCTCAGTCCATTTAAAAGGAGAGACTTTTTAAGGCGATTTAAATTCTCTTCCACGTCGTTGTCCTTCGATCCCCGGCGTCGAACTCTTCCCACGTAGAATTTTATGAAACGTAACGGTTTTAAAGGCACTGACCTTTCCTTCCACATTATTCTCAAATCCTTTCTGGTCAACCCAGGGATTAACACAAGAATAGTCAACGAAATCCTTCCGAATGAGGATCACACAAGGTCGAACCCAATCCATCGTCGAAAATCGATTCTCCTCGATCTTCAACTTCCGAACTCCGATATTCACTCTCCACTAGCAGTATTGTAAAGAAACTGCTGGCAATGACCTTTTAAACTTTAGGCATTAGATAAAACTTCATCTTTCAACTAAACTGCGTCATCACATTAAATCATGCAGTGGCATGAAGTCAACTTGGCAAATCCAGCCACGAACTGCCCCACCTGACAGGGTGGGGTCTTCCTTTTATACCCTGTTTTAAAAAAAAACAAAAACCCTGTCACATGATCTCTACTGGCGGGAAAATGACATCACTCCACCATCACAAGACCATTACCTCAAGTCCAGTATAGCTTCAACCCCAGTCACGTGACAAGGGTACCACTGTCACGTGTCACGAGTACGTAACACCTCCCTCCAAAAAAACATTTTTGGTCTGACAAGAACAAAAATTTTAACAATTACTTACAAGAAAAACAAATGTACAAATCATATAACATCTTACAACTCACAATACAGTAGGAGTGTTACAATTGAAAAAACCACTCCATAAAAAAAATGACATTGTACATTCAACATCGAGATAGACAATCAGCAACCACATTATCTTTACCTTTAACGTGAGTTATCACAATATTGTACTCTTGTAACATCAAACTCCAATTTAATCTTCTGTTTTTGTTTTTCATCTTACTCAGAAAAACTAACGGATTATGATCAGTGTAAACAATAAGTGGTTTTTGAGTTGTACCAACATATACCTCAAAATATTCTAAAGCTAAAACAAGAGATAACAATTCTTTCTCTATTGTCGAATAGTTTCTTTGATGCTTATTGAATTTCTTAGAAAAGTAAGCTACTGGATGATCAACCTCATCACCCTCATTCCTTTGCATCAATACTGCTCCCGCAGCCTCATCACTAGCATCTACAGCTAATGAAAAAGGTTTTTCAAAGTCAGGTGCCTTAAGCACAGGCTGTTGACATATCATTGTTTTCAATTTTTCAAATGCTTCTTGACAAGGCACTGTCCACACAAACTTCACATTCTTCTGCAAAAGGTTAGTTAATGGAAGGGCAACATTAGCAAAATTCTTACAAAATTTTCAATAATATCCTACCATTCCCAAAAATCTTCTAAGAGTTTTTTTCCCCGTTGGAGTGGGAATCTCTAAAATTGCCCGAACTTTTGCCTGAACAGGAGCTACCTTACCTTGACCCACAACATAACCAAGGTAAGTCACAGTGGCATGTCCAAATTCACTCTTAGCTAAATTAATAGTTAAGTTAGCTTTTGAAAGCCTTTCAAACAATTTCTCCACCGCAATAATGTGTGCTTCCCAAGTATCATTTCCTGTCACTAAATCATCAATATAAGCATCAGTATCTTTCAATCCCTGAATCACAGAGTTAATCATCCTCTGGAAAGTACCTGGGGCATTCTTCATCCCAAATGGAAGAACATTATACTCATATAACCCAGATGGAGTTACAAATGCAGAAATCTCTCTACCTCTGTCCGTTAATGGAACACACCAATACCCTTTCAATAACTCAATCTTTGTAAGGAACTTTGCTTTTCTCCAACTTTATCTACACAATCATCTACTCTAGGAATTGGATATGCATCTGTTTTCGTTACAGCATTCACCTTCCTATAGTCCGTACAAAACCTAATACTATCTGGTTTTGGCATCATAACACATGGCGAACTCCAATTCGAGTTAGAATGTCTAATAATATTCTGTAACATGTATTCAATTTCTTTCTCAGCAAGTTCACATTTTTCCATGTTCATCCTATATGGATGTTGTTTAATAGGTTTGGCATCTCCAACATCTACATCATGTGAAACTATAGTAGTCCTTCTCGGAACATCTGGAAACAAATCCTTATATTTAAAAATCAATTCCTTCATCTGTTGTTTCTGCTCTAGCTGTAAATGTGCTAATTTCTCATCCATATTTTCCAGAATGGTCAAATTAGGTAACCTAACAGAAACAATGTTGGATTTAGAATGAAAGTCAGATGAATCATCTATCATGTTCCCAGTTACATCAAACTCATTCTCACTAACCACAACAGTCACAGTATCAGATTGTTTCTCAAAATGTGGTTTAATCATATTTATGTGGCAAAGTTGTGTTGACCTTCTACGATCTGGAGTTTTTATTACGTAATCCACATCATTGATTCTAGACACAATTTCATATGGACCATGAAATCTAGCTTGTAAAGGATTTGTCTGCACTGGGAAAAGAACCAACACCTTATCTCCAGGCTTAAACATTCTCATCCTAGCTTCTTTATCATACCAAGTTTTCATTTTCTCCTGAGCCAACTTTAAATTTTCCTTGGCTAAGCTACAAGCTTTATGTAACCTGTCCTTAAATTTCAAAACATAGTCCAACAAATTAGTGTATACTTCCTTACTAATCCACTGTTCTTTCAATAAAGCTGAAGGTCGTCTAACTCTATGCCCAAACACAAGTTCAAATGGACTAAAACCTAAAGATTCCTGTACCGATTCCCTTACTGCAAATAAAAGTAAGTTTATACCCTCATCCCAGTCACTTTCATTTCCCACACAATATGTCCTAATCATATTCTTGAGGGTAGAATGAAACCTCTCCAAGGCACCTTGCGATTCCGGATGGTATGCAGACGAAGTGATTTGCTTAGCTCCCAATTTATAAACTATCTGTTGAAACAATCCAGCCATAAAATTACTGCCTTGATCAGTTTGTATTTCCTTAGGTAATCCAAAATAAGTAAAGGATTTTATAAGAGCCTTTGTCACAGTTTTAGCTTTTATATTCCTAAGTGGTACTGCCTCTGGAAACCTAGACGAAGTACACATGATAGTCAACAAATACTGATAATCAGTTTTTGTCTTTGGTAATGGACCAACACAATCTACAATAACTTTAGAAAACGGTTCACCGAATGCTGGAATAGGTTGTAATGGAGCTACTGATGTAACCTGATTTGGTTTACCCACAATTTGACAAGTATAGATAGATAGATAGATACTTTATTCATCCCCATGGGGAAATTCAACTTTTTTCCAATGTCCCATACACTTGTTGTAGCAAAACTAATTACATACAATACTTAACTCAGTAAAAAATATGATATGCATCTAAATCACTATCTCAAAAAGCATTAATAATAGCTTTTAAAAGCATTAATAAAAAAAGTATGGCACGTTTTACAAAACATCGCCACATCTTTTCTTAGACCAGGCCAGTAAAAATGTTTTAAAATTTTGTCCACAGTTTTCCTTACCCCTTGATGTCCACCTAAAGGCACACTATGAGCTAAAGTCAAAATCTCATTTCGATAAACTTTAGGAACAACTACCTGGTAAACAACATTGTAGGCGACCTCCACTTCCTCATCAACACTCCTTTTTCCAAGTAATATCCTACTGACACCTTCTCAATTTCACTACCTAGTAAAGCTTGTTCTCTCAATTTTATAATCTCAGGATCTCTATTCTGCTCTGCTATCATCTCCTTCCGAGACAGAGATAAATCTTCATAGTCAGACATACTCCCAGAATCTTGTTCAAACAACGAAGGTAAGAAAGTCTCTGACACATCCTCAAAACTCGAATCCTGAGTTGAACAGTAATGAGTAACAACCTCATTCTGCACATCAATTTTTTTTAGCCATAGCTCTAGTCACAACACAGGAAAAATCTGTGTTAGAATTCATCTCTGGTTCCTCTGACTCCATTGTCAAATGCACTTCAGGAAAAACTTGTCTACCTGCCAAGTCATTACCTAACAATAAAGAAATACCCTTCACAGGTAAGCTATGCTGTAATCCTACTTTAACAAATCCTGTAACTAACCCTGACTTTAAATTTACTTTATGTAAATGTACAGGCATAAAATCACTCCCAACACCTCTTATGTAATTTACCTCACCAGTATCACTCTCTTCATTAAACTTCAACACACTGTCTAACATCAGTGATTGAGAAGCTCCAGTATCCCTAAGGATTTTTATTGGCACCAGAGTAGATCCTTCTTTCAAGGATACAAACCCTTCAGTTATAAAATGATCATATCCCTTTCTAACTTGATCAGACTCTAACAAAGCCTCATTTGTGTTTATCAAACCCTGTAATTTTACAGGTGCTTCAGTATGTTGCACACAAGCATCTGGAACTGCTTCCTTCTCTTTCTTTTTCAGTTTGAAACAGTTAGCTATTACATGGCCAAATTTCTTACAATAGTTACAAATAAGACCAAACTGTCTTTCCTTCACAGGTTTTCCTTCCTCCTTGCCTTTCTCATTAACCTCTGATTTAATTTCTGATTTACCTAGAGTCTCCATGTTATTTTTCCTCTTAAAAATTCTGCCCTGAGGAAATTTATTCTTATGGATTAAAACATACTCATCAGCTAATCTAGCACAGTCCTGTAATTTATCAGTATCCCTCTCATTTAAGTAGGTCCTTACTTCAACAGGAATGCTTCTTTTAAATTCCTCCCATTAAAATCAGCTCTTTCAATGTATCATAGTCCCCATTTACATTTTTAGAAGAAACCCATCTCTCAAAACACATAGTTTTATCATAGGCAAATTCCACGTAAGTCTTTTCCACAGACTTTTTCAAATTTCTGAATCTTTCTCTATATGCTTCTGGGACTAATTCGTACGCATTGAGAATATGCGTTTTCACAATATCATAATCTAATGCTTGCGCAGCAGTTAAAGCTGTGTAAACTTGTTGTGCTTTACTTTTAATTACACTCTGTAACAACACTGACCATTTATCTTTCGGCCATTCTGACATCCGAGCAATAGTTTCAAAATGTTGAAAATATCTTTCCACTTCTGTTTCACTAAATGGAGGGACCAATTTAATTTCTTGACTAGCAACAAACGGCTTTCTAGAACCAGAAGACTGATTCCCAGACCTTAATTTCTCCATTGCATATTCAAATTCTCTCTGTTTTTGTTCAGCCTCTAATTTACAACGCTCTAACAACATTTGTTCGATTTGCAACCGCATCTCCAAATTACTTATTGGAAGCGACTCTAAAACCGAATCATCAAAAACACCCGAATCCACATAGTGAGACGCGATTTTTCTCTGTATAACAGCTTTTGATGTAGTCGTCAAAATACCTTTAAGTTGCAATCTACTAGCTATCTCAGTCACTTCAGTTTTTTTCGCCTTCGCTAACAACTCCGCGTCAGGTGAAGCCAGAAACTCATCAATATTCATCGTTGCCGAATACCACTCACAAGCCAATCAAACAAAAGAATCGAGTATTCCCCGTTTCCAAAACACCGACTCAAAAGTTAACAAGCATTTAAACTCAAACGATCCAAACCCGGACGATCCCCCATATTTATGTTACGTATTCAGGCAACAATAAATATATATGAATTAGGCAAGGGTTTTTATAACAAATAACATGTTTATTAAACACTGAAAACAAACCCCCCCAAAAGTAAACAAACACTAACGTAACCGGAAAACAGCTGCTGTGCGGCAGCTTCACAGTTCTTAAAGCGATGCAGCAAAAACAGTTGTTTAAAGCGATATTGCCAAAAGTTCAAAATGCTCAGTCCATTTAAAAGGAGAGACTTTTTAAGGCGATTTAAATTCTCTTCCACTTCGTTGTCCTTTGATCCCAGGTGTCGAAGTCTTCCCACGTAGAATTTTATGAAACGTAACGGTTTTAAAGGCACTGACCTTTCCTTCCACACTATTCTCAAATCCTTTCTGGTCAACCCAGGGATTAACACAAGAATAGTCAACGAAATCCTTCCGAATGAGGATCACACAAGGTTGAACCCAATCCACCGTCGAAAATCGATTCTCCTCGATCTTCAACTTCCGAACTCCGATATTCACTCTCCACTAGCAGTATTGTAAAGAAACTGCTGGCAATGACCTTTTAAACTTTAGGCATTAGATAAAACTTCATCTTTCAACTAAACTGCGTCATCACATTAAATCATGCAGTGGCATGAAGTCAACTTGGCAAATCCAGCCACGAACTGCCCCACTTGACAGGGTGGGGTCTTCCTTTTATACCCTGTAAAAAAACAAAACAAAACCTGTCACATGATCTCTACTGGCGGGAAAATGACATCACTCCACCATCACAAGACCATTACCTCAAGTCCAGTATAGCTTCAACCCCAGTCACGTGACAAGGGTACCACTGTCACGTGTCACGAGTACATAACACTTTTATGTTTTTAATCTTGAATGTGATTCTGGAACTGTTGGAGCCCGAGATTTGCAGTTTGGAGATCATTTGGGTGTTTCAGCGCTCTGCAGTCTGAGATTCCAGGAGGCGGAGGCAGCTTGCGCAAAACTTGTGGCGAGACTGCGGGAGGGGGTGTGAGCTAATGTTCAGCTCCATTTTACTGATTAAAGCTTTCATTGTTACCCGATTTAAAGCTGTTGGTGTCTGTACACAATTACGTATCAATTAAATAAAAGCATGCACACAGGGGATTGCATTGAGAGAAAACAATGCAAATGTGCAGACAACCAGACCAACAGATAGTGCTGGGGTGGTGGTGTTTCATTGCTCTAAAATAAATAGATCCATACATTACACTTCCCCTCTTCCCCCCACTTAGATTAATGCAACGTAAAACTGTATGTACAAAACATTTAAATTCCCCTTTCAGAAATCCATATTCCAAACAAAATGTGCTTTCACCGTAATGGTCCATAATTAACCACAGTTCTAAAGGTTCAGTCTTTTGTGTGGCACTCTGTTTCTTTCAGGATAGCCTCTGGACCTGTGGAGTGGCATCAGGTTTGGCTTGTCTTGTCAACGATAATGTTCTGTGTTTCTGGTGTCGCATTGCTGTCAGTGACATCATCACTGAGAGGCAAGTCTGGTGACTGTAATGTGTCCATCTTGTTGGATGCAGTCAGCTCTGGTGTGTTCTTCAGTTGAGCATCGACATGGTGTCTCCATATCTGATCTCCAACACCCATTGCTGGAGAGGAATGTCCTCCTTGTCCATTGCTTTAATGGAGTTAAAGGTTTGGATAAACCTTTCAGCTAACCCATTTGTTCCTGGGTGGTAAGGGGTTGACTTGAAATGCCACTTTTCTCCAAGAACAGTCAGAATTCTTCTGTTGTGTACAGTGGTCTATTGTCACTCTCAATTTGTTCTGGTAAGCCATTTCTAGCCATTATAGTCCTCAGAGCTTAGACAGTCTTTGCTGAGGTGGTTGACTTCATTGGTATAACCTCTGGCCACTTTGAATGAGCATCCACACAATCAGAACTATCAGAAATAGAGTCCATGAATGGTCCAGCAAAGTCGATATGCACACTTTGCCACGGTGAAGACAGCCACTCCCATGGGTGTAACAGTGCCTGTGGGCGTGCAGTTTGAACTTCTTGGCATCCTGAACAGCTTTTAGCCAAGTCTTCAGTCTGTTTATCTGTTCCCTTCTCAAACACCTTTTTGTTAGCATTGAGTAGCTGTGACGGCCTCTGGTTAGTGCTACCATTTGGGTTGCCATTGCCTGTTGATGCTACACTGGGAACTTTGATAGGCAGTCTAGATGGATTTTCTCAACCATTCACATTCGAAAAGCGCTGGCCCTCCACTTTTCAACATGTAAAGCACTAACTGTTGTGCTTGTCTTCCATGTGTCAATTTGCTTTCAGTTTGCCTTTGGGAAGCACTTTTTCACCTGTGTAGGTCTTTTGGCATCACTGAGGTCTTGTCTAATGGTATCTTAGAAAACAGTCTTGTTGTCAGCCTCTGGAATTGAGGACAAAGCTGACCCTATATCCAGCTCCATTTTCAGTTTTACACCAGACATGTATTGTGATCCAGATGATTTTTGTGATCTGCTTCAGTTATACTATGCAGATCTAAGCATGACAGTTCACCTTTGTCAGACTGTGTTGCCTGATTCTATTTTACATTTGCTATCTATCTGCATTTGCTTAGTTTTGTGTTTGAGACTTTTCACATTCTCTCTGTGACCTTGTCTGACATTTTCTGCAGACTTTTATCTTTGAACCAACAGTCATTTGCATCATGGGAAGATTTGCACATTGATAACATTTTTGGCTTTTTGCACCATTCAGGGACATTTTGTGCAATTCAAATTCTAACCACCTTTTCTGTAGTTCTGCTGCATCCTTTGTTGCAGTCTCTAGCGATTATTGCAGTGGTCAATGCAATAGGTTTGGGTCTCTTTTGGATAATAGTCTCTCTTGAGTGCTTTGACTATGCAATCCACATAAGCCTGTCCCTTAATGCATCAGAAAGTCCATCTTACAAGTCACGGTACTGAGAAAGTTTGTGCAGTTCTGCAATGTATTCAGAAAGGCTTTCATCTTTCATCTAGTTTTTGTAAAATCTAAATATCTCAGCTATCACCAGCAGTTTAGGGCCAAGTGATTTTGTAAAATTGTAACCATTTCATTGAATGCCTTGCTTGCTGGCTTTTCAGGGGTTACTAGGTTATGTCAGAGACTGTATGTTCTTGGGGCCATTAAACTAAGAAGTGTGGGGCTTTCTTCTGCTCCATGTTGTTCATATTACAATACAGTTCAACCCTCTCGATATGACTCCGACTTCATTAGCGATATCAAATTTGTGAGCTTTCCAGACTGAAGCCATCCCAGGTTATTTTCACTTTAAGTTTAGCATGTCTTTCTCTGTTACTATTTACTGTACTCATGTGACAGCTTTCTCGTGCTGTTTTGTTCCATAATCATGCCGTAACTGTCGGTGCAGTTCGTGATATCTTTTGACATATAGGTTTGTTCTCATTTCCAATTTGTTGTGTCTGCACAACTACCTGTATATTAAATAATAGCGCACAAGCAGGAGTTGGCTTTAACTGGTGTATTCACATTGCAGTGAGAGAGAGAACAATGTGCATGTGTAGACAATAGATCAATATGTAGCACTAAGTGGGGAGGGTCATTGATCTAAAAGAAATAGGTCTATACATTACAAAAGTGATGATGGAGATTGAAATGATGAGGTGGATGTGGAAGGTGAGCACCGGCTGCCTGCCTTTTGATCACTCGTGGGGTCGCTGTGCCACCGGAGAGGAGAGACTGCCTTTTGATTACTGGTGGTGTTGCTCTGCTGCCAGAGAGGGGAGACTGCCTTTTGATCGCTGTGCTGCTGCAGAGGAAAAGGCCTGCCACTGCGCCTGGAGAATGTTACCCAGGTTTTCTGTGTTTTGGATGTGGACTTGGACTATAGACTTTCTTTCAATCTTGTAGTTTTATTTTAATGTACTGTGTTTTCCACCTATTTTGTGTGTGGGATAGGGGGATTTGAGGGTCAATGTACTTGTTTCTGTTTTCATTTTTTTGTGTGGGGAGAGGGGATTTGGGGTTTGATGCTTGTGCTACTGTACTGGTTTTGTGGCTATCTGGAGAAGAAAAATTTGAGTTGTATACTTTTAAGTGAACTGTTGAACCTTTGAAATAGCTATCTTTGTTCTTATAACGTTGCCTAATTGTAATAATTAGGAATTATTAATCATCCAAGGAAGAGTGGGAAGTCTTCAGAGTTGGGAGGAGCTTGAACTATGCTATACAGCTTTGTATTGGTCAACTGATATTATTGATATAAATGTTGAAATGAGGTTAGTATGCACAGATTTTAACCAGGAGTTCTGTATTGTGGCATTCTTCAATACATTCTTGAAGATGAAGACACATGGAGAATAACTTGACAGTATTTGCATGTGTTTTACATGCAAACAAGAGGATTAATTTTGATAAGGTTAACAAATCAAACTAAAATACCTTATTGGAGGCGGTGTTCAGTCATACAAGGTCTTAGACATGGCTGCATACGCTGAGCGTCCAGGATTTTCTGATTGTTTTGATAAGTCAAATTTACCAGTTCGTCCTGCAGTTGAATTCCACATGGAAATAAGGTGGCTCTAGGATATTAGGAAATAATATTCCAATTCTGTGCTTTGTGGGTGGGAAATATGAAAGTTAGTTTCTCAGTTGCTTTTGTTTAAAATCTCAAGGCCCACCACATTATGTTGCCTGTAGGCCATATATGTCAAACTCAAGGCCCGCGGTGGAATTATCTTTGGCCCGCGACATAGTATCTAATTATTATTAAAGCTGGCCCCAGTAATCGAAGCGCCTATGGCGTATGATATGGCTAATGCTGAGTTTATTCAGGTACCAGGTTTTCAGGGTTTTTAGTGTTTATTCGGCAGTCTTCTCCATAAGAAACGGAATTTGTAAAGTGAAACACTTTGTAGTTATAGCAGAGACTGAGACACATGAGAGCAGGCTGAAAAAACGGAGGCAACGAAAGCTGCGTTCGCATGCGTCCGACTGATCCGGCCCGCATGAAGCTGCATTTTGCTCAATCTGGCCCGTGACCTAAAATGAGTTTGACACCCCTGCTGTAGGCTATTCAAACCTCAAAGCAAGTGTAATGGTACGGCAGACATCAAAGTTCAAAACACATTTATTATCCAAGTCTGTATATCCTAAACGTCTTCCAGGCACCCAATGGAAAACAAAGGTACAAGAGAATTCACAAAAAACCACATAATAAAGATTGACAAATATCCATTGCTCAAAAGAGGACAAATCATGCAAAAATGAAAATAATTAAACAAAGAATACTCTGAAAGTAAGCTTCAGGGTCCCTGAAAGTAAGTCCACAGGCTGCAGTCAGTTCAATGCTAAGGGGAGTGAGCCCAATGGCTACAGGGCAAGAACTGCTCTTGATCCTAGTGGCATTTAGCTCAGGGTTCCTACATCTCCTACCTGATGGAAGTAGCAAGAAGAAAGACAGAGGTCCAAAGCAGGCAGATGGGGCGGGTTCAGCTGGGGATCTAGACTGGCGTGGACTAGTGGCATTGAATATTGGTTTTATTTTCCAAAATGGGCCTTCAACCTTTAGCCCAGTGAAGTTTTTTTGGGGGGCAGAAATAAGCAGGCTGTGCAGTGTGAGCCAGATCCAAAATGACTTGACCTGTTGTGCTAAATTTTGTTTTTAGATTGATGATGAATTTTTTAAGGAACTGATTTTTAATCAAAATGATCCTCAAATTTGACTTGTGCGAAGATAGAACTGGAAAGGACATTAGCCATGTTAAGGGACTGATGTAATATTTGGCAACCCCTTGCTGAGGAGAAGAATAATGGCACATTAAGCTAGTATATTGTTATTATGTAAATTGGCCACCCTAATGCATGGTACCCTACACTCAAGTTGTGAATCACAGGGATGTGTATGCTGGTTACTTTATTGCTTTGCTTAAATGCCGTTTTGTTTTTATGTTGTTATTTCAATAAGGCACCATGGTACCATAGCAGTTAGTGCAATGCCATTACAGCTTGGAGTTCAATTCTGTTATCTGTAAATCCTCCCCATGGAATGCGTGGGTTATCTCCGGGTGCTCTAGTTTCCTCCCATAATCCAAAGACGTACAGGTTAATAGGACGTTGTAAATTTGTCCTATGATTACGCTAGGATTAAATCTGTTTTGCTGGGGTGGCGTTGCTCAAGCGGCCAGAAAGGTCTATTCCACACTATCTCTAAATAAAGAAAATAAAAGCTTACTGGGTTTGCACACTGATTTGAAAAGTGGTAGCTCAAGCAGATATCTATTTAACAGGCATATGGTGTACTGGCCTTCAGTAGTTGGGCTCTGAATACAGTAGGTAGGTTATGCTGCAACTTGAGCAGTTCTGGTCACCACATTTGTTATAGCGCTAGAGAATGAAAAGATATTCACCAGGATGAGGTTGCGTGGAATAGGCATTTCAGCAATGAGGCGAGACTAGGTCTGTTTAAGTGGTAAGAGTGAACGGGGGGTGGTGGAATCTGAAGAGACATTGGTGGAAAGTGTGTGTGGGGGGTGGAATTTGAGGAGAACTTTCTTATCAGACCATTGGTTACCTTGAATAATCATGGTGGATGCAGAGATGTCTGCAGTATTTTAGAAGTATCTATATGAGAGCTGGCTTGATTTGCCTAGGTACAGACTGTTATGTACCAAGTTATAGAAGATGGGATTATTACAGTATGCAACATTGGGTAGGCAACATTGATGTGATGGGCCGGGTGAACTGTTTCCATTCTGTATCATTCTGATGCTACACCAATGCCTTGTATTTGAATTGGGAAAGGTTTGGTCTCTCATGGCTGATGGCAAGTATAATATTTACCTGTTGTAGCAGTTAGTATGACAGATAAATTACAGTCTGCTCAAAAACGTAGCTTAATTTTTCCAAGGGCAGGGGGGAAATTAGTGAAATGAGGTAAAATAATGTTAACTTGTGAAAACAAAAATCAGTAAATGCAGACAACTGTTCTTTTGCATACCGAGCCTATTTTAAAATAAGAATTACATTTTGCCTTTCAAATTCTTTCTAAATCTTGAGGTGTTCCATCCATATGATTGACAGATAGTAATACTTGAGTACACAGATTACTCAGTCTGTGTTGAACACTCAGTCGCAGCTCGTGCTGAGGCTTTTGCAAGAAGCTGCGGGATTAAAGTAAACTAAGCAGTAAAGACTCTTAAAGGTGCGCAACTCAATGGTTTGGTTTATCTTAATTTGAAATTAGATTTTTAAACTTGTAAAATTATTTGAATATAAATTAAATGGCATATTAGGTAGGTGTGCTGGGTGTAGATAGAATTGATGAAGAATCTTGAGCTGTTTTTATGTAACCAGTGAGCTTCAGTTCAGCACTTACAATTACAACAAGTACCAATATCATAAATATGATGGTCACAATAAATTTAACGTTAACAATTCCCTTAACTGTACCGTCTTGGTGAGCCATGCTGTTAGCATAGTGGTTAGCAGAATGCTTTACAGAACAGGCGATGTGGGTTCGATTCCCATAATGTGGGTTTGGTGCCACCTTTACCACAGATTCCATCTGCGAATTAACCTTCTGCCTATAAGGTGTTTGTACTTTCTCCCTGTGACTGCATGGATTTCCTCTGGGTGCTCCTGTTTCCTCCCACAGTCCAAAGGCGTACAGGTTGGTAGGTTAATTAGTCATTGTAAATTGTTCTGTGATTAGTCTAGGGTTAAATTGGGGATTGCAGGCTGGTGTGGCTTGGGCTGACGGGGCTTATTCTGTACTGTAGTACAATAAATAAATGTTATTAATGACTTTGTTAGCCGTGCAGGATTAAATTTTTTATTAGTTGTATTTGGGGAAAAAATTAAGTTTTGTTACTTAATGGAGATTACTTTCTAGATAATGTGCGTAATTTAGTTTTAAGTGTTTGTGATGGCTTGGAGAGAGGTATTTTATGGTTGCTAAAATGCTGAACTATCAGGTTGGTCTGGTTTTTAAAAAAATTTAAAACATACCACCCTGAATTTGAGTGAGTCTAGCAACTTTTTGCTCTCAATGCCAGCTGCAAATTAGTAGTTGGGTTTTTTTTTTCATCATTTCAGACATTCCATACCAAAAACCTTTCAGTTTTTATCTTGTTGGAATTCGAGTACATGCAAAGGTATTTAAATATCGGCTGGCCAGCAGTAGTTCACACCCAAGTTTTGAATGTTGCTATGTGTAATGTTTTTTAATATTTCAGTAATATTTGAGTAATACTATAAATATATTGTTTGTTTAAGCATTCTTTGTCTACATAACATTATGGTTTACAAGTAAGAATCATAAAACATAGGAGCAGAATTAGGCCAATCAGCCCATTGCATCTGCTCTGCCATTTCATCACAGCTGATCCCAGATTCCATTTAACCCCATACACCTGCCCTCTTACCATAGCCCTTGATGCCCCGACCAATCAGGAATTTATTAACTTCCCGTTTTGAATATACCCACGGACTTGGCCTTCACCGCAGTCTGTGGCAGAGCATTCCAGATTCACCACTCTTCGGCTAAAAAAAATTCCTCCTTCCTTTTTCTAAAAGGTTGCCCCTCAATTTTGAGGTTGTGTCCTCTAATTATGGATGCCCTCACCAGACGAAACATCCTCTCCACAGCCACCTTTATCTAGTCCTGTCAACATTTGGTAGGTTTCAATGAGATTTCCTCCTCCTCCCCTCCCCCCCCCCCACCTCAACCCTCTAAATTCCAGTGTATACAGGCCCAAAGCTGCCAGACTATCCTCATATGTTAACCCCTTCATTCCTGGAGTCATCCTCGTGAACCTCCACTGGATTCTCTCCAATGATAATACATTTTCTGAGATAAAGGGATCAAAACTGTTGACAATACTCTCAAGTGTGACCTGACTAGTGTCTTATCAGCATTATCTTCTTGCTTTTACCTTCTATTCCCCTTGAAATAAGTGCCAACATTGCATTTGCCTTCTTTCCCACAGATTCCACCTGTGAATTAACCTTCTGGGAGCTTTGCATGAAGACTCCTAATCCCCCTTGGACCTCTGATGTTTGAATTTTCTTCCCTTTTAGATAATAGTCTGCTTTTACTAAATTGCAATATCTTACCTTTCCAAAGCTCTTCCATCTGGCGTAGTTCCTTTTGTAATAGCAATGGCACATCTGCTCCCTAACACTCCTGGATCTCTGGCATGCTGCTAGTGTCTTCCACAGTAAAGACTGAAGTAAAGTACTATTTTGTTCATCTGCCGTTTCTTTGTTCCCCATTACCTCACCAGCATCATTTTCCAGTGGTCCAATACCATCTCTTGCCTTTTTATTCCTTATATAACTGAAAAATCTTTTACATTCTGCTTAATATTATTGGCTCATTTGCCATCATTTCACCTTTTCCCTTTTTGTTCGTATATGAATAACGTACGTCATTGCACTGCCTTACTAAAGAGTAAATGTTCTCCTGAGCTCCTATAATTTTTCAATTGGCTTGGAAGTTACAAAACATAAGTAGTGATGAAAGAATTAAAAAAAAATTGTTGAAGTGATCACTTTTTTATATTTTGCAAGGTGAGACAGGCAGTTGGGTCCTAAAAATGCCAATAACAGACTCGTAAACAGTGAATACTGGGCGATAAATTTAAAAAAAAATCAGGAATGTCTGACTACTTTGGAAAGATAGATGCATTTGATTGCATGACACATAACTGGGTGGTGTATACTGAACAAATTGAGTGGTATTTTGAAGAGAATGAAATAGCCAATGAAAAACGAGTGCCAGTTTTACTTGGTGGAAGAGCATACAGTTTGCTTAGAAGTTTCATTGCTCCAGCCAAAGTGAGCTTTGCTGATATTGTGAAAGTAATGCAGGAACATTTAAAACCAAAACCATTGTTTATTACAGGATGATTTAGGTTTCATAAGCAGAATCAAAAGGAAGGGGAGTCTATTTCAGCTTACATGGTTGAACTGAAGGGATTGAACTAAGCATCCAGTTTGGTAATGGGGTTAATGATGCACTGAGAGATTGTTTAGTTTGTGGAATCATTCAAGAAAATATTCAAAAACTGCCCTGAACTGAAACACAGCTAACATTTAAAAGAACAATTGGAATTGCTGTAACAATGGAAACAGCAGCCAGAGATGCATTTGAGTTACTGTTAGGAATGGAAGTGAGCAATTCCGGGAATGGAAGTTGCAACATCTAAGTAGAAACCTGCCTAGTCAAACAAATTGTTACCATAGTGGCAGGGGCTCGCATACACCAGACCAATGCAGTTTTCAAGACAAAATTTGCAGAAAAGTAAACACAGTAGGACAGGTACAAGAGCATGTCAGGCAGACAAAAATAAATAAATGGACTGCTTAAGGAAGAGAAGAATAAAAAGTAAGTGGCAGGCTCAAAAACAGCAGTAATCTGCATGCTGTTGATGGAAAATCTGATGAGTGACATAGGACTAGGTAGCTTTGAGATTTACAATGTGAAAACAAAAAATATGAGCAATATGCTTACACCAGAAGTTAACAACAACTTAATTAAAATGGAATTGGACACTAGCTCGGCTGTTTCAGTCATTTCACAAAATGAGTTTGTTCGGCATTTCAAAGATATTGAACTAAAACCTGCAGATGTCCAACTCATACTGAACAGGCAATAACTTCTGTGGGACTGACATCCGTAACAGTGAAATGCAACAACCAACAAGCCACATTGAACTTGTATGTGGTAAAAACAGGAGGACCAGTATTGTGGGGCAGTGAATGACTGAAACACCGACAACTTGATTGGTGATCTATCCACCATTTGCATGCCACATCTCCTGTAATAGTCAACTGAATGTGAATTAAGCAAGTTACTGGGTGATGCTACAGGAGTGTTCAATGATGATATAGAAAACTCCAGCATATCAAGAGTAAAATGGTGCTAAATGAAAATGCCACAGCCAAGTTTTACAAAGCCCATCTGATTCCTTATACCATCTGTGATAAAGTAGCCAGTGAGCTAAATTGTGCAGAGGCTGAAGGAATTATTTTCAAGGTTGAGTGGAGCCCATGGGCAACGCTGGTGGTAACAGTAGCCAAAAAGAATAGGTCTGTCAGGATCTGTGGTGATTGAGGTCATCATCAACCTAGTACCAATACCTTCTGTGTGGGATAGAGGACATCTTTGCAAACCTTTCTGGAGGAAAACACTTTAGTAAAGTGGACTTAGCTGAGGCCTACCTACAGAAGAAGAGTCCAAAGTGTTTCTCACCATAATTACTCACAAAGGATTTTATTGCTATAATAGGCTTATTTTTGGAATAGTATCTACTCCTGCCCTTTGGTAGAAAGCTATGGATCAAATGCTGTAAGGCTACTCAGGCATTCAGTGTTAGCTGAATGACATCATTGTTACCAGTGAGAATGACAAGGAACATCTCAACCCAAAACGGTGTTAAAAAGATTAGAAGACAAATGCAACAAGTGTGAATTCTTTAAAGCAAGCATTACTTATTGCAGCCACATTGATGCACAAAGATTACACGTGTGTTAAGAAAATTCAAGCAAGCAGTAGTGGTTGCACCAAAGCCAAAGGACATGTCACAAGTGCAGTCTTTATTGGGATTTGTAAATTACTATAATAGGTTTCTGTCAAACCTGGCTACTATGCTTTACCCCTTGTAATTCAACTCATTACTCTAGATTGGGAAGAAATGGCAATGGACAAAGCACTGTGAGGTGGCTTTCAAATGGTAAAGCATATCTTCACATCAGACACTATACTCACACATTATGATCCACATCAAGTGAAGCTTACCTGTGAAATTCAAGAAGACAACTAATCATGGAAATGCTGATGGAGTGTCCCGTTTACCCTTGGAAAAGGAAATACCTGAAAAATTTACAAAAAAAGGACACTTTTGGTGGCTCTAGAGTGGCTAGAAAGTACAGCAGAAATTCCAATTTCTCTTTTTAAAAAAACCAGCATGGGATGAACTTGCCCGTGATGGAAATTGCCTTGTGTGGGGATTAAGAGCTGTTGTACCATCCAAGCTGAGAGCCAAATGTTGGATGACCAATATGCAGGTCACCTAGGTGTGGTCAAAGTGAAAACATTGTTGTCTGGTGGCCTGGGGTAGATCAGCATTTTGACCAGCTTGCCCTGCACTGTTCGTGATACCAACACATCCAGAAGATGCTATGAGCAGCACCTCTCCATTCCTGGGAATGGCCTGCATTGCCCTGGCAGAGGATTCTTGTGGATTTTGCGAAACCATTCATGGGCACAAATTTCTTGATAGTGGATGTTCAACTTGGAAGGTTGAAGACCGGCTACTGTGGAAGGCAAGGGAGGAGATTGCTGAGCAAAACAATGATCTTTGCATCATCAATGGGGACGGGGAAGGTTCCGGAGGATTGGAGGGTTGCAGAAAGAGAGTAGAGATAGCCCAGGAAATTGTAGACCAGTGAGTCTTACTTCAGTGGTTGGTAAGTTGATGAAAAAGATCCTGAGAGGCAGGATTGATGAACATTCGGAGAGGTATGATATGATTAGGAATAGTCAGCATAGCTTTGTCAAAGGCATATCGTGCCGTATGAGCCTGATTGTATTTTTTTTTGAGGAGTGACTAAACACGTTGATGAAAGTAGATAGATAGATAGATAGATAGATACTTTATTCATCCCCATGGGGAAATTCAACTTTTTTTCCAATGTCCTATACACTTGTTGTAGCAAAACTAATTACATACAATACTTAACTCAGTAAAAAATATGATATGCATCTAAATCACTATCTCAAAAAGCATTAATAATAGCTTTTAAAAAGTTCTTAAGTCCTGGTGGTTGAATTGTAAAGCCTAATGGCATTGGGGAGTATTGACCTCTTCATCCTGTCTGAGGAGCATTGCATCGATAGTAACCTGTCGCTGAAACTGCTTCTCTGTCTCTGGATGGTGCTATGTAGAGGATGTTCAGAGTTTTCCATAATTGACCGTAGCCTACTCAGCGCCCTTCGCTCAGCTACCGATGTTAAACTCTCCAGTACTTTGCCCACGACAGAGCCCGCCTTCCTTACCAGCTTATTAAGACGTGAGGCGTCCCTCTTCTTAATGCTTCCTCCCCAACACGCCACCACGAAGAAGAGGGCGCTCTCCACAACTGACCTATAGAACATCTTCAGCATCTCACTACAGACATTGAATGACGCCAACCTTCTAAGGAAGTACAGTCGACTCTGTGCCTTCCTGCACAAGGCATCTGTGTTGGCAGTCCAGTCTAGCTTCTCGTCTAACTGTACTCCCAGATACTTGTAGAGCAGTAGATGTGTATATCGATTTCAGCAAGGCATTTGATAAGGTACCCCCTGCAAGGCTTATTGAGAAGGTAAGGAGGCATGGGCTCCAAGGGGACATTACTTTGTGGATCCAGAATTGGCTTGCCCACAGAAGGCAAAGAGTGGTTGTAGACAGGTCATATTTTGCATGAAGGTCGGTGACCAGTGGTGTGCCTCAGGGATCTGTTCTAGGAACCCTTCTCTTTGTGATGTTTTTAATGACCTGGATGAGGAAGTGGAGGGATGGGTTAGTAAATTTGCTGATGACACAAAGGTTAGGGGTGTTGTGGATAGTGTGGAGGGCTGTCAGAGGTTACAGCGGGACATTGATAGGATGCAAAACTGGGCTGAGAAGTGGCAGATGGAGTTCAACCAGATAAGTGTGAGGTGGTTCATTTTGGTAGATCAAATATGATGGCAGAATATAGTATTAATGGTAAGACTCTTGGCAGTGTGGAGGATCAGAGGGATCTTGGGGTCCGAGTCCAGAGGACACTCAAGGCTGCAGTGCAGGTTGACTCTGTGGTTAAGAAAGCATATGGTGCATTGGCCTTCATTAATTGTGGGATTGAGTTTAGGAGCCGGGAGGTAATGTTGCAGCTATATAAGACCCTGGTTAGATCTCACATGGAGTACTGTGCTCAGTTCTGGTCACCACACTACAGGAAGGATGTGGAAACCATAGAAAGGGTGCAGAGGAAATTTACAAGGCTGTTGCCTGGATTGGGGAGCATGCCCTATGAGAATAGGTTGAGTGAACTTGGCCTTTTCTCATTGGAGCAACAGAGGATGAGAGATGACCTAATAGAGGTGTGTAAGATGAGAGGCATTGATTGTGTGGATAGTCAGAGGCTTTTTCCCAGGGCTGATATGGCTATCACGAGAGGGCACAGTTTTAAGGTGCTTGGAAGTAAGTACAGAGGAGATGTCAGGGGTAAGTTTTTTACGCAGTGCTGAGTGCATGGAATAGGCTGCTGGCAATGGTGGTGGAGGTGGATCCAATGGAAGAGTTTAAGAGACTTCTGGACAGGTACATGAAGCTTAGAAAAATAGAGGGCTATGGGTTACTTTAATTTCTAAAGTAAGTACATGTTTGGCACAGCATTGTGGGCTGAAGGGCCTGCATTGTGTTGTAGTTTTTCTGTTTTTTCTAGAACTGGACCATTCTCTTACAATGGCGATTGTCTGATGTCATCTGGAGATGACACATTGATCAGTTGAGGAGAGCAAAGTCAGTGTTAAAGGTAGCCAGAGCTGCCAGATTCGACTCCTTGCAACCACCATGGAGGAGTCTTCAGAACTTGCGATTGATTCATAGCCTTGGGTCTCACCTGCCAAGCAGGCTGATTTCCCCCTTGTCAGGAAAAACATTATCCCACAAGAGTAAGAAATTCTCTACAGCAATTAAGTCTTTCAGCCTGAATGGGACAATTTTAATAGTTACTAGCTGTGGATGTTTACAGAGTAGTTGTATTATATAGTATACTGTGTATATAAGTTGACTGGAAAGCACTATTTACCGTGTTTTTGAGATGCATTCTATATTGAGTTGGAGTTTATAGCTAAGCAGGGAGGAGTGCTGTGTATTTAATATTTTGGTAATATTTGAGTAGCTTGATTAAGCATTCATTGTTCACCTAATTCATTACGGGATATATTAAGAGGTATGTGAATGGCATACATCATTACGCCACCATGTCATAAATATGTGCCTCACTAAAGAGAAACCTCAGCGCACCATTTCTTCTGGGCTCCTGTGCATTTCCTTCAGTTAGTTTTGGAGTCACCAAACTTGAAAATTGCAATCAATGTGAATATCTAATCATGTTTCCTGTTGCCTTCCAGCTGTTTTACATCATGTACAGTTTTTAGAGCAAATTGTATTGCATGCTATCAGGCTGACTGTATTTTGGGGGCAATTTATTAATGTGGGCACCATATTAATTGAATTTCAGAATAATGATCAAATGTTGCAGTATTACTTAACTAGAATATTACTTGTTCCCATTTGTTAAGAAGAAAATGATTGTAATGAGTACCATTGCTTTCCAATTTCTGCTATTAATTTTAGAATGTCTTGCCACTGATGTGTTACTTAAGCTTGTGAAACACGCCTTGCATAGATAATGTCTCGTGTATCTCTGGTGTCAGTATTTTTACTTTAAATTTATAGATGATTTCATTTGGTTGACATATCTTAATTTTCAAAAGTTGGTGAATGTAATTTTGTGGATGTCAAAATTAAATTCAGCCAAACATAACCATGATCCCATTTCCTTTCTCTAAACACACCTGGGATGTGGAAGACAATTCTGCTGACTTGTTGCACCCAGCAAGCATCGTAGGACTACTTTGGTCAGTGGGCCTCAGACAGTGTGTCCCTGAAGTTGTGCTCTGGCAAGGCCTAGTCTTTAACCTCTAGTCAAACTAGCCAGGGCTTTGAAATATTTTAATGTCATTGTTTAGACCTAAAAAATGTTGATTTTTCTAAATAAAAGCAATGTTAATTGCACAGAAACAAAGTACATCAAGTAAATTTTAAAAAATTAAACTGACCTTTTCTCCCAATCCTAACATTGGGCTTTGTGTGTATAGTTTGGTGTTAGAACCAAGTGATGAGTGTGCCAATGTTTACCACTCAACCTGTGTTGGTTGAGTGGACATGGGTGTGTCTGTGGATCATGGAGTGGATAAAATATCACAATTCACTCTGTAACATTATTATAATGAGCAGTCATCAAGCTTGCATTTGACAATTTTTGAAAATTAAGACATCATCAAATTTAAAATGTCTTCATGCAAATAAAAATAATTAAGGCATCTTTTGTTGTCCAGATTTACAGGAGTGGAAGGACCAAGTGGCTTTGGGTTTGAATTGACTTTCCGGTTAAAACGAGAAACTGGAGAAACTGCACCTCCGACATGGCCAGCTGAATTGATGCAGGGTTTGGCCAGATACGTTTTTCAGTCAGGTAAACTTCCATAATTATTGTATTTACAGATGGTCAATGTAGAAAGAATGTAAAGTCTTCCTACAAAAGAAGAAATTTTCTACAGCATTGGAGAACATGTAGTACAGTACAGCAGATTTGGAGCTGAATTCCTGTGGAGTAATGTAGTGGAGATCCTAGTGCTTCTCTGGTTCTCAAATGCAGAACTTTTCCTGTTGATTTTTTAAATATATAAGTGCAGTGGATTCCAGTTAACAGGACATATCAGGACCATTTTGGCCCGATTAACTGGCTGCCCAAATAGCTGAAGTTTATTGGAAATAGTTTTTTTTTAAAAGTGTTTTTTTAAAAAAAAGACAAACTGAGCAACAAATTATGCATTTAAATAAAATACAGAACAAATTAGAATACCATCAATACTACTAAGAACTTAAAGCTGTATTAGTTCCTAATAATTATCAATGGAGGAATTCATCCAGTGTACTCTGACATGTTATTTTGACTGTAAATGACCAAAATCAGTGCGGGCACCTAGTGCAGATAACAGACTGCCTTCATACAATGTTTTCAATGATTGCCTTCTAAACATTAATTTTCATTTGTAACATTTAAGATTGTTGATTCCTTCAAATTCTTCATAGTACCTAACGTGTTGAAGTTGTTAAATTTTCATTTTCACTCCTGGCTGTTTCAGGCATCTTTAAGCATGAATACTTGAAACTGCAGTGAGCAAAAGTCTGCATTGCCAACAATCAGTGACAAAAATCATTGCTACTCGAACTCGAACTCTCCACCCCACACCGATGACCCCCTTCTCCCATATTCAGTCCTCCTCTTCTTTCTGGACACCCTGCTCTGGTCTTCTGCCTGTTTTGGATTTTTTTCATTGCTACAACCCCCCCCCCCCCCCCCCCCCCCCCCCCAATCCCAGCTCTCACCTGTACTGACCTTCACCATACCCTCTCTGAAACAGAACACTCTGTCCTCGGTAAGAATCTCGCACTTGACTCCCTGCGCCCACGCCTCAGTGAGTTCTGCCCCTATCATTATACTGAGCTCTTCTGCCACCACCTGCTTCTTTAGCAAGGACTCTCCACTTTGTACCAATGACACCTTCTCCTGTCCTCAAACCTCCTCCTCTTCTTGGACATCCTGCTCTGGATCTTTTCATTGCCAATTGCTGACGGGACATCAACCATGTCGACTTAACCACTCCTCTTATCAAATCCAATCTCACTCCTTCCGAGTGCACTGCCCTCCAGTCTCTCCGCCCTAATCCTGATCTTACCATCAAACCCGCATATAAGGGGGGTTTCCTGTAGTCGTCTGGTGTACTGACCTCCACCTTGGTGAGGCTGGGCAGAAACTCTCAGACACCACCTATTGTTTCTTGAACAGGACCCCACAATGAGCACTAGGCCATTGTCTCACACACCATCACTGACCTTATTGACTCTGGGGATCTCCCATCCACTACTGCCAACCTCATGGTTTCCTCGCCCTGCACCTCCCATTTCTACCTCCTACCAAGATCCACAAACCTGCCTGTCCAGGTAAACTCATTGTTTCTGCCCCACTGAACTTGTATCTGAATACCTTGACTCTGTTCTATCCCTCCTGGTTCAGTCCCTTCCTACCTACATCCGTAACACTTCATGTTCTCTGATCTTTTCAATGATTTTAGGCTCCCTGGCCCTCATTATCTCATTTTTTACTATGGATGTCCAGTCCCTATACACTTCCATCCCCCACCAGGAAGACCTCAAAGTTCTGGGGGTTTTTTCTGGACACCAGACCCAGCCAGTTCCCTCCACCACCAATCTCCTCTGCTTAATGGTACTTGTCATTGTGCAATAATTTCTCCTTTGGCTCTTCCCACTTCTCACAAAAAGGTGTAGCCATGGGCACTCGCATGGGTCCCAGCTAATCCTGTCTGTTTGTTGGCTACGTGGAACAGTCTATGTTCCAAACCTCCACCGGTATCACTGCAACTTTTCCTACAATATATTGATGATTGTGTTGGTGCTGCTTCTTACACCCATGCCGAGCTCATCGACTTCAACTTTACCTCCATATTCCTGCCTTTACATTTACCTGCTCCATTTCCAACACCTCCCTCCCCTTTCTCAATCTCACTGTCTCTATCTCTGGAGACAGCTTGTTTACTGGTATCTCTTATCAACCCACTGATTCTCACATCTTTCTGGACTATGCCTCTTCCCACCCTGTTACTTGTAAAAATGCCATCCCCTTCTCAGTTCCTCCATCTCTACTGCATCTGTTGTCAGGATGAGGCTTTTCATTCTAGAATGAAGGATATGTCTTCCTTTTTCAAAGGAAGGAGCTTCCCTTCCACCACCATCAATGCTGCAGTCAACCGCATCTCTTCCATTTCACACATGTCTGACCACCCCATCCTCCCGTCATCCTACCAGGGTTAGGGTTCCTCTTGTCCTCACTTACCACCCTCTGCATCCAGCACATAATTCTCCTCATTACCACCATCTCCAATGGAATCCCTCCACCAAGCACATCTTTCTTCCCCCTCTCCCAACTTACTGCTTTCTGCAGGGAATGCTCCCTACGTGACTCCCTTGTCTACTTTCCCTCCCCACAGATCTTCCTCAAGACACTTATCCTTGCAAGCGGAACAAGTACTACACATGCCCCTACACCACCTCCCTCGCTAACATTCTGGACCGTAAATGGTCCTTCCAGGTGAGGTGACACTTCACCTACGAGTCTGTTGGGGTCATCTACTGTAACCTGTGCTCCCAGTGTGGCCTCCTGTATGTCAGTAAGACCCGATGTAGATGGGGAGACTGCTTCACCAAGCACCTACACTCCCATCTACCAGAAAAAGTGGAATCTCCCACTGGCCAACCATTTTAATACCACTTCCCATTCTTATTCCAACATGCCCATCCATGGCCATCTCTACTGTCGCAGTGAAGTCACACTCGGGTTGAAGGAACAACATCTCGTATTGCGTCTGGGCAGCCTCCAACCTGATAGGGTGAACATCGATTTCTTGATATTCCGGTAATTGCCCCCTCCCTCCTTCACCGTTCCCCATTCTCATTTCCATCTCTCAGCTTATCTCCGTATCTGCCATCACCTTCCTCTGACGCTCCTCCCCCTGTTGCTTTCTTCCAAGGCCTTCTGTCCTCTCGTATCAGATTCCCCCTTCTCCAGCCCTGTATCTCTTTCACCAATCAACTTCACAGCTCTTTACCTCTTATCTGATTTCTGGCATATGTTTATGTTCCTGTTGTTTTTAATTGAGAGTTAAATATTGGCTAGGATTATGTTTTGATTTCATATCCAAAAAGATTCCACATCTGACAATAGAGCACATGAACAGAATTGCACCAGAATGTCAGATGGCATTGTTGTGCTCTGAAATGGTAATTGAAATAAATTTTGTTGATTTGGGGAACTGATGTTTTGGGGTGTTCCACGTGAGAGAAAGTAATGGTACATGAGAAATGATTGTATGCTTAGAATTTTCCGGTCATTAAATACTTGAGCTTTGTAAATATTTTGGGCCAAAGCAAAATCCATTACTCTGCTCTGTGACTGAGCCCATTGCAGTGACAAATCATGCTGGCATTCCTGGCAAAAGAGCAACTTTTTACTTTAATGTACTTGATTATTGTTTTAATTTTTATAATTGTTTTAATTTAAAGTAATCTTGACAGTTTTTATTCTGATTAGCAAAGACAATCAATTTGATTAAGAACCTCTAATTTTGAAAGGAGACGTTGATTATAGGCTGGTAGAAAATTCGAGTTGCAAAATGGTTTAACCTAAATGCAGATCTGACTTTGAGGAGCATAACCATCCCATGGCAATCTATTTTTGAGTTTAATCTTCAGTTCTTAAGACATTTGCATTCTACAGGTAGTTCACGCTGTCTTGCTACCTCCTGTGTCATATCGTGTTGTTTGTGGTATTTTCATCATAAACTGCTTGTTGACTCACCAGAGCCTGCCAAGTATGTGTCTCCAAAGCAATTACTGTTTGTCTTCCTCTTGTGCTCATCATTTCTTGCTGGATGAGGAAGAATTAGGTGAATTTTAAAAACAGTGTGACTTAATTTTGGCAAGAAGATATAGCTGTTGCATTTTTTAGTGGTGTCTTCAGGCACTTCTGAATACAGAGCAGGAATGAGTGAATTATATTCACATCTTTTTCAGGAACTTGAGATGGAGAACAAGATATTCCTTCAGTTCTTTGTATTTGATCTTCTGATGCTTCGTGACTTTAGAGTATTGAAAGCCAATTTTACACCTATTGGCTTTGACATTACATGGTTGGACCAGGACAGACGATAGGTGATGTTCACACCTAGGAACTTAAAGTTGTCAATCTTATCACTATTGCTGTAGACAGGAGTATGTGTACCACCCCCCCTTTCTGAAGTCAATGGCCAGTTCTTTTGATTTACTGACACTGAGGGGAAATCTGAATTTGCAGCAAAATGCGAGTGAAAATGAAGCTACCTGTTATGTGCTGTTGTTGTGTTTTTGGTTTCTCTTCTGGCTGTACTGGACACTGCCAAGTTACTAGAAGAATGGATTGAGAACTTTAAAATAGTTTCACGAGACTTCTACAAATACTGCACTCAGAACAAATGAATCATTGAAATATCAAATCATAAGTTGATACAGTACTGAGATAGAAAAAGACAGGCAACAAGAACCTCTGCATCTCTTATCAGAGCCTTTCTGCAAGCTGTTGTGGATAGATGAATTGAAAAGTGGAAATCTAGAACAAGTTGGACACCAGCTACAAAGGTTGGTTAGGTTTCAAGCTGACAACCATACAAGGATGATAACTAAGGTGCTTGAGGCTTGGTTTAGCCTTAGGACTGACTTGACCTCCTAACCCAATTGTCTTCTGAAGTGAAGAATAGTAACATTCAAATGCTGTATAGTCAGTGCGGGATAAACTCCTTCCATTTATTTACATTTTAACTAAGTTGCCAGACATGGGTTGTTTTTGATGGGGTATACCATTATTCTATAAGATTCATTAATCATTAACAATTCTATAACTTCATGGTGTGTTTTTAGTTAGGTACGATTCAATTTGTTAATCTTCAGTTTTTGAGTGGCTGATGGTGAGGAAGGATTTATTGAGCCCAGCTACCTCTAATACCTTGAATAATTTATTATTTGATGTATGCAATCTGATGTTTCTGTTTATTTTTCCTGTTTCTAGATTCTAATTAACTTATTTTAAATGCATTGACCACCAATAGTTTGTAGAGTGCCAGCAATATTAGAGATTAATAAAATGAAATTGTTCATGTTTTTAAAAATAAACTTTTAAAATTTCCTTGTGTACAGCCATTATTTTGTTCAAATTATCTGTGCAGCTATAATTTGAATGATTTAAAATGATGCATAAAAATAGAATTAAAATATAAGAATTTTGCTAATGTGAAGAAATTAAAATCGAATGCCTGGTTTAAGATTTTTAGTAATCTGGTGAATGTGAACTGTGGTCCTATACAATTTTAAACTTGCATGAGACTATAGCTCCAATTCCCAGGTTATGAAACTTTAGTTTCATGGATACAGATGTAAATTTGTTCATTTGCTTTAACTGAGCACGAATGGTAATGGGTTACAAGCAGACTGGCAACAGATTTTCTGTGGAGCTCTGAAACCTCTTGAATGGCAAGGTGCAAGTATAACAAGAAAACATTCTCCAAACTTTGTTGTATAGATCTCTTGAGAGATTGGACCGTAACATGAAACACTGCTCATTATCTTTTGGGATTTAAGTAATACAAATTCTGTATACCTTTTGGATTAGAGAGCTGGTACTTTGAAATGTTTACAGTCTGGCTTGCCTGTTGCAGCCACAGGAGAGGAGACACCAGAGACACTGTGGTGCGACACCCATGCTGAACTGAGGGCTATTCTTCCTGTCGATGCTGCCCTCTAATGTTCACTCAGTGGATGGCAAGGTGGATTGTGTGTGCTTGTCTGCTGACTGCTGAGGATGAATTCTTTCCAAAATCATCCATGCACAGTCAATCTGCAGGATATGGCTCTCAAATACTTTGGCTATATTATTTATTTTGTGTGACTGTATGTTTACTGCATTTTTATGTGCCTTGTGTATGACTCTTGGTGCTGCATTTTGCACCTTGATCCAGGAGGAATCCTATTTTGTTTGGCTGTAATTAAAATAATTGAAACTTGTATAAATATTTAAAATCAGTGCTACTTTTCTAATTCATTGTAGGTTATTTGTTCATTGAAGGCAATGCCTTTGTTAATGAAATAGATGTTATAATCAAAGATTAATTGTAGCACATACCAGATTTCTAATTTTCTAAACAATGTGCTTAACTTTTTAACAAAGTACAGCAGGAGAGTAGCCAGTAATTTGGAATTTATTTGTATAGTACATGCATATCAGGGTTAACTCAAGATTAACTCAAAACCTTTCCCAATTATGCTTGTTTTAATCAATTCAAATTAAATGCCAAAATTCAGCTTCCACAGTTTATAATATAGTCTCTTACTATAATCTATAAACCCAGTTGGGAAAATTCTTAATGGCATTAGGTTAAACTATTAAAATTTGGAGCAATTCATGACCACTGGCTGTAGAGTCAGAGTTGGGAAGATCAATAACTTCTATATTGCTCTGAAGAAATTTTAATTTATGGACTGAAATTAATTGCACATTAACCATGACACTGCTATTAGATGTCATATTTTAGAAATCATCTGTGCTATCTAAATTTTACAAATTATTCTATTTTTCATCAGCTTATTTCACTTTTTTTACACTCTTGGCTTATTTATTGTTAAATGCTAAGTTTGAAAATTAATACATTACAATGAATGAACTGTTTTTCATATCCCACTCTGGAGACATCAGGTCAAAAGCTAGTCTATAATTCCAGTGCAATGTTCAGTGCTGGAGGAATCAACCTTAAAGGTGTTTGATGAGACCCTTCACAGTGTGTGTTTAACCATGAATTATTTACCATCTATTATTTATAACTGTTTGCTGGTCAATATGAATACTGGAACAAAAACATTCATAAAAAAGTTTTTAAATTACTGGCTTAATTTTAGAAAACATCTGTTATGTGATTTCCTTACAAGAAAGACCATGGTAAAAGTTCATTTACAGGGTCAATCATTGTACGATGAAATTAAAATTTGACATAATGTTCTGCCAGAAAAATGGGAGCCACGAACAAACATTATTGTTTACATTGTTTTTCAGTTTGTATATTTTTAGTTTTGGATTATTATCTTGAGTATTCATGTCAGTTTCATAAATTCTCTGATTATATAGTTTTATCTCCAATCTAAGTCCAGGGGTAAATGGTGGATTACTTGTTTACCAATTTGTCTTCTGACAGGCCCAGTTCAGATCAAAGTGAATTAAAAATTTCAACCCTTCCGATTGTCCTCAAACTCTTGCAATAAATTTTTTTTTATAAATCACAGTTTAAAATTGTGCATGCAAATATGTTATAGGTGAACATGGATTTAATCAGGTATTTAGCAGTTGAATGGCAAGTCATTAAGCAACAGTTACTAAGTAAAACAAATAGTAGTTTAATATATTTTGTTATAGAAAGATGTATACAGCAGCAACCTGATCTGCCCTCAGTTTGTTTTATAAACTTCAATGTAATTATTCATTTTACTTTCCCTCCTGCCAGCTTCTACCTTTTAAAGATATTCTCCATATCAGTTGGGTAGATTCATGCATATCCAACAGAGGCTAGTTGAACTAAGCAATAAGTTAGCAGAATAATGTGGGCCATTAAACACTAAGTTAGCAGTGACCACTGTTTCTAGTAAGGTGCAGACTAATTGCTTTCTAGAAAATAATCATAACCATCTGGCAGCTCTCAATGCATGATATTTTCTGCAAATTTAAATTTTACAGGAAGGAATCCTTGAAACAAATCAGAATGATATTGCTGTTAGATAACCATGTCACTTCCACCTGTTCTTGCCTTCTCTTTCCCTTCCATAATGTATTCCAAATAAATATGGAGTTCTGTGACTATAATGGAATCACTGGGCTATCAATGATTTGTTATACAATACCAGCAGTGGGCTTGGATTTGTTGTTGATCGTACCGTTATCGCCTGGAACAATTGAGGGACAGCACCTTTGCCTTCCATATGTTTACCTGAGGTATGCATGGAAGGTCACCCCATGAGATGATTATCAGTTGATTAAAGAGCTTATTTCAATTATTCTTTGGTCTTCAATTAAAAAATCCTGTTTCAGTCGGTACATGCTTTATGATTTAGATTACTTTCTAGCATTCTTTGCCTGGTACTTGATCCTGAATGACTGCAAGTTTCTTTAAACTGAGCACTGGTAAACTTGAAGCGTTAGTCAATGTTCTTCCTCAATATTGGCTCTGGCATGGCAATCATTCACATCCCTCAAGCAGAATTGAGAATTGCATTAAGATCATGTACAGTTGCTGCCAGTGAAATCGGTTATGTAAAAACATTAAAGGTCATTCCCAGACTAAACATATTTGATTAATTATAAAGAAGAGTTTGGCATACTTTGCATATCAACTGGGGGGTACTGACAAAGGTATTTGAATTCCTGTTCTTATATAATATACATTTTTGTATAAGAACTTAATAGAGGATAAGGAAGGGTAGGAATCCTTTCTACTTGTGAAGTTATAAACAGCCAGAGTATACTAGAATTAATAAGAAGCACAAAGTGATACAAAAGAGCTTTGCAGCTATCTTGAGAGTGGGAAGAACAATGTGGGCCTTTAAAAATAGATGTCAGTAATACTCTAATGCATAATAAGGAAATGGCAAGCCTGCTAAATAAGTATTCTTGAGAAAAATGTGGTACAGATGAATCTAAAAATGAGTCAAGGGGGATCAACTTTATTATTTCTTCATAATAAATCCATTATGAAGAAAACAATGGCTCTTTTAAAATATCTAGTATGTTATTTCTATGCCAGAAAATATGTAGATGAGAAAAATACAGATGCATTAATTTGCAGTGTAAGAAATGATCCCTTTTTGCCTGGAAAATTGCCAGTGTTATACGTTGTACATGCAATCCCTTCATTTACCTCTTGTCAGTGGTATTTGAGCCTTTCTATCAGATATCAGTTGGAACATTACTGAAATCTTGTTAAAGAAAATGATTGACCACAAGTTCAGAGAGTTAATAATCTATAAAGGGTTGATGGGCTCTAATTATTTAAAAAGAGGTTGGCACCAGCATTGTGTTCATATTCGTGTCATTAGCTGACTGTTAATAATATGCCTTCTAAAGACAGCAGTGGATGAATTGTTCAGGCAGCATCTGTGGAGGCATAAATTGCAAGTTGACATTTCGGGTTGAGACCCTGTATCAGGATCCCTCCACAAATGCTTGACTCAATGTGTTCTTATAGAGTTTTTTAAATTTCATATTCCAGCATCTGCAGTCTCTTTTTGACTTTATGAATGGGCAGTCATATCAGTGTCCATCCAAGAAGACTGGGTGAGCCTCCTCAACAACGATTGTCTGGTGGCACTCACATTTACTGTGCTAAAGTGTTTTGAGAGGTTGGTCATGGCCAGAATCAACTCCTGCCTAAGCAGGAACCTGGACCTGCTGCAATTTGCCTATTGCCACAACAGGTCTACAGCATATATAATCTCACTAGCCGTCCACTTGGGCTTGGATCTTGTGGACTACAGCAATGCCTACATCAAGCTGCTGTTAATTGTTTTATAGCTCAGCATTCAACATCATCTTCATCAAACCCTCAGTATTAACCAACAAGCTCCAAAACTTGGGCCTCTAACTGTATCCTTAATTTCCTCACTGCTAGACCACAGTCGGTGTGGATCGGAAATAACATCTCTTCACTGATAGTCAGCACGTGCACCTCAAGGATGAGTGCTTAACCCACTCTTCCACTCTCTCTACACCCATGACTGTGTGGCTAGGCACAGCTCTAAAACCATCTTTAAATTTGCTGATGACAACTATTGGCAGAACTTCAGATGGTGATGTGGAGGCCTACAGGTCAGCTAGTGTCATAGTGAAAACCTTGAACTCAGCATCAGTAAGACCAGGGAACTGATATGGACTTTGCAAAGGGGAAGTTGTAGTAACACTCATTAGTCCTCAAGGTATCGGCAGTGGAAAGAGTGTGCAGTTTCATGTTCCAGCATTTCTGAAGCTCTATCCTGATCCCAATATATTGATGCAATTACAAAGAAGGCATGACTGTGGCTGTATTTCATCAGGAGTTTGAAGAGACTTGGTACGGCACCAAAAATTGGATTGGGAAAAAGCTGCAGAAAGTTGTAAACTGAGACAGCTCCATCATGGACACTAACCTCCCCAGTATCAGGGACATTTTTCAAAAGGCCTCAAAAAGGCAGTATCCATCATTAAGCACCCTCATCACCCAGGACTCTTCTTGTTACCATCAAGGAGGTGGCCCAAGAACCTGAAGACATGCACTTAGTATTTTAGGAACAGCTTCTTCCCTTCTGCCATTGGATTTTTGAATGGATGATAAGCCCATGTACATTATCTCATTACATAGGTTTTTTTGCTCTTTTTGCACTAATTTGATTTTAATCTTTTAAAATAGATTTCTTATTGTAATGTAGTTTTGATATAATGTACTGCTGCCACAAAACAACAAATTTTACCACCCAGGTCTCATCACGCATGAAGTGCCAGTAGCGTTATATTGTTTACTTTTTAACTTGTCGCAAAAGCACCTTATTATTCATTACTTTACTAGTGGTAGTATTACTTTGTGTTATGTGTGTGAGTTAACTATATGCATTGTGCACCTTGGTCTGTAAAAACGTCGTTTCATTGCTGGTATGCATGTGTACGATTGAATGGACAAACTGATCTTGAATGTGAAATATGCCGGTGTTATTGAACCTGATTCTGAGTTTGTTACTGGAGTTAAATGATTAGTTTTCTGCATTCAAGAATTGTGTATTCTGCAAATCTGTAACCTTGAAACCGATAGCAATAGTTGATCAAATATAATGAACTCTCTTGATTTTCTTGTCACTAAACAGAAAACACATTATGCAGTGGTGACCATGTCTCTTGGCACAGCCCATTGGACAACAGTGAATCTCGCATCCAACACATGTTACTGACAGAGGACCCACAGCTGCAACCTGTGCGTACCCCCTTTGGAACAGTTGCTTTCTTGCAGGTATGGATGTACAAATATTGTTTCTGATGCTTATCATCATTGGTGTTCAGTGCGAGTGAACTTGAATTCAGAACTCACTGTAGTTGTTCAAATGTCTTTAACAAGATTAAGGTTTTCTTTATCCCCAGTGTTACTTCCACTTTGTCTTTAAGATTTCCTAGTGCTAACTCTGCACTACAAATTAGAATTTTCAATTTTGAACAAAGGGTTTGTGATTTGAAATGTTATTTTATTTCTCTTTTCACAGTTATGTCCGAATTGCTGAGCGTTTCCAGCATTTTGTTTTTATTTGAGGTCTCCAGCATCTACATATTTTTAAAATTTACTGTTGTTTGATTTTGAGTTCGCATCAGTGAATTATTTTGCTTGAAACCTTTTGCCAAAGCTCTCAAAATTTAAAATTTGGATCAGCTCCTGTACTGCATTCTTGAAAATGTTGTAATTGCTATCCACTGTTTTCCTCTGATTCTTTCTCAGAATCGGATTAAGCTGTTCCTGAAATAGTGAGTTGTGTGTCTTCAGGCTTTTGTACCTCCTTCCTGGTGGTACCAATGAGAAGAGGGCATATCCTGTGTGATAGAGGTCCTTAATGATAGATGCCACCTTTTTGAGGCTTTGCACTTTGAAGATGTCCTGGATGCTATGGAGGAGAGGGCCTGTGATGGAGCTGACTGGGTTCACAATTTCTGCAGCTTCTTTCAATCCTGTTCGGTAGTGCCTCCCTCCACCCCAACCCCTGCCCCCCATACCAGACGGTGGTGCAGCCAGCTAGAAAAATGCTCTCCAAATTTGTAGAAATTTGCGAGTGCCTTTGGTGATAAACAAACTCTGCTCAAACTCCTGATGAAATGTTGCTGCAATTGTGTCTTCTTTGTAAATGCATTGATACATTGGTCCCAGGATAGTTCCTCAAGAGATGTTGTCACACAGAAACTTGAAATTACTCATTCTTTCCACTTCTGATCCATCTATGAAGACTGGTATCTATTCTCTTGTCTTTACTTTCTGAAATCCACAATCAGTTCTTTGGTGTTACTGACACTAAATGCTGGTGGAACGCAGCAGGCCAGGCAGCATCTGTAGGAAGAAGCACAATCGACGTTGCGGGCCAAGACTCCTTCTTTGGTGTTACTGACACTAAATGCAGGTCTTCTGGTGACAAATTAGAGGATCCAGTTGCAGAGGGAGGTACATAGGCCCAGGTTCTGGAGCTTTCTGATCAGAACTGTAGGAATGATTGTTAAATGCTGAGCTGTAGTCAATAAATGCTTTGTATTGTCCAGGTGGTCCAAGGAAGCATGAAGAGCCAATGAGCTTGCATCTGCTGTAGAGCTGTTGTGGTGATAGGCAAATCAGGTCCTTGCTGAGTCAGGAGTTCATTCTAGCCAGGACCAACCTCTCAAGGCACTTCACCGTAGATGTGAGTACTACTGGGCGATAGTCGTTTTTGGCAGCTCCCCCTTCTCTTTTTGGGCACTGATATGATAGTTGTCCTTTTGAAGCAGGTGGGAACTTCCAACTGCAGCAATGAGAGATTGAAAATGTGTTGTTTG
Organism: Hemitrygon akajei; assembly: GCF_048418815.1. NCBI lineage: Eukaryota > Metazoa > Chordata > Chondrichthyes > Myliobatiformes > Dasyatidae > Hemitrygon > Hemitrygon akajei. The sequence continues at coordinate 8,377,966 of NC_133146.1, forward strand.
AACACTCCCTCCTGTTGGTCTGCTCAAGTTTTCAGAGAGTTCGCCCTCATCCACAGAACATTGTCCCAGAAGCATTGTAGAAGATCAGGTGGTCTTTTGCAAACTTGATCCATGCAACAATGTTTTTTTGGAGAGCAGTGGTTTCCTTTGTGGTGTACTTCCATGAACACCATTCTTGATATGTGTTTTTCTTGTAGTGTACACATGAACAGAGACTTTAAGTTCTAGAGATTTGTGCAGGTCTTTTGCTGTCTCCCTTGGGTTCTATTTCACCTCCTTTGGCATTGCATGTTGTGCTCTTGGTGTGATCTTTGCAGGATGCCCATTCCAAGGGAGAGTAGCAACAGTACTGAATTACCTCCATTTGCAGACAATTTCTCTTACTGTGAGCTGCTAAACATTCAGGTCTTTAGGAATGCTTTTATAGCCTTTTCCAACTTCATGCATCTCTACAAATTTTCTAAGGTTCTCTGAAAGTTGTTTTGATCAAGGCATGGGGCACATAAACAGATCTTTCTTGAAGAGCAGGCTCTGTCAGTAACCTGACTTTATGTGCCTTTTTTATAAGTGAGGGCACTTCTACACCCCGCACCTCCAATCTCATCTCATTGATTGGAACACGTGACTCCAAATATAATGTTTTTGACTTACTGGGTTCTCTAACTTGTTTTAGGACAGGTGAAATCTGATCACATTTTAGTTCATGTTAATGCAGAAATAGAGAAAATTCTACAGGGTTCACAAGCTTTCTACCACCACTGTAGCTGTAGTTTCATTGTCCCTTTCAAAGCATGTTGAAAGGGGAAAAGTAAGTACTGCCTATTGGATTATATTAAAAATAACTGAGCAGAAACACTGCTAATAGTTTCTATAATGCACTGGAAAATATTGATACAAGCTTTATGTTCCTTTTAGCTGTGTTCAACTATAGAGTTCTAACTGACATTGATTTTTCTTTATTTGTTACTTTCCCAACATTTAAACTTCAAACTTATTGATGGAGTGCAGTATGTAATTTTGAGTAGAATGTCCGTCTGTCTCTTTTTGGTCAGTGAAGTCCTAACAGAAAGTCCCACTTCCACGCCTCATTATACTGTAGTTTGACAGCCTTTTCCCATTATCCTGTGTCCCAGTGACTTGATAGAGGCAGGATAAGCAAAGGAAAGGGGTTTGTGAGATGCCTGGAGTTGAAGCAGCCCCAAAGACACCACTACAGAGGAGCAGAGTATGTAGAATACCAGTGACTGGGTTTGGCTGGGTGGAATGCTAAAAGCTCTGGTTGAGTCTGGGATTTCAAAGAGCTAAGAAAGAAAAAAAGCTGCAAATATCCATGGTAGACTATTAATAGCAGGAGAATGGAATACTGAAGGTCACAACAATATGGAGGGGAGGGAAGATTAGGCATGACCTGTAAAGCCTTAATGTGCCACCTTTCTCTCTATTCAGCCAATTACTTATCCACACAGCTACCAAACTCTTGTAGCCTTTTTTTTGTGTAGGGCTGTATCAAGTATCTTCTGAAAAGCTGTAGAACGTAGAAAAACTGTTTATCCCTTAGCCGTCTCTGTTAACTCATTAAAAAAATCTTTTGGGTTTGTGAAAGATATTAGCTTTTAAATTTGTATTCTACTAACTCAAACTTTTCCCAGGTGTCAGTTGTGTTCCAGAATGTTTCCAGATACAGGTGGCCCCCGTTTTTCGAAGGTTCACTTTACGACAGCTCGCTGTTGCGAAAGACCTACATTACTACCTGTTTTCGCTAACCAAAGAGGATTTTCACTTTTACGAAAAAAAGACGCTGGCTTTATATGCGTTTACCCCCAAGAAAGACTACAATGACCATGAAGCCTTGTGCGGGCAGTTGTTTGCGCATGCGTGTACGTGCTGATTTTTTTCTCTCTCTCCAAATCGATTTTTGGCTCACTGTCTTCCTGAGTTTGATAAGTGAAACTACACTGTACATACAATATTTCTGCTTTATATAGGGCATATATTTATCATATCATTCCTGCTTTTACTATATGTTTGAGTTATTTTAGGTTTTATGTGCTATTTAGTAAGATTTGGTCTGGGAACTTTTTAACCTACAAGTTCAGATTTCTTTAAATTGTACTGGTCTGAGTCCAGTGAATGGTTTTGAAGTTTCTGTTTGGGACGGACAGCTAGCTGCCAGTGTAAATGAGGTTAAGGCTTCCTTTTACTTGGGCTGCTTAATAGTCATCCACCCAAATGATACAGTTCCAATTTTAGGGAGTTTATTAAAATGTTGCTAGGTTCTACCTCTGACTTGGAACTTAAATGAAAGTTATTTTAAGATTTAAGTTTAATATGCAAAGGACACAAGCCAGTTGTGATTTAGACTTTGTTCTCTGGATTTTTTTGGAATAGGCATCGTTGCAAGTGAGTTCTGTTAAAATGGTAATACACAGCACCACATAGTGGCAAGGTGTGGTTCTACATCTGAGACTAGTGCAAGGAAGCAAGACATGAGATGCCTCTTTAGAGGGCAGTTGGAGCTAAGATGTTTATTTCCTTATTATGCTCAGGCATTGATGATGATTGCACTTGCATCTCAGTAGAACAGAATACAACATTTTATTTTACTGGAATGAATTCAGCAGTTGTTTCTTTTGAAAATCTGTGGATTTTTGTCAGAGGTTGCATTAAAACAAGATAGGGAATATGAATACGTTGGACTCTCCTTTTGGTGAGCTTTCATTTGAAACAAAAATAACTGGATCAGCAATTATTTAATGAGGCAGTATTATGGTATAGCTAAGAATATGTACACAACGTTGGAAGAACTCAGCAGGTCAGGGAGCATCCGTGAGAAAAGAGTGGCCAACGTTTCAGGCCGAGACCCTTCATCAGGAATGGGGGGAAGAGAGGGCCGAAGCCCAGTAATAGAGATGGGGAGGGGGAAGGCCTAGAGGTGCCAGGTGGAGAACCAATCAGAGGAAGGATAAAGGGGGGAGGGGATAAGCATGAAAGAACTGTAGAGATAAGCAGAAAGTTGAAAGGGGAGAGGGGCAGAGAGGGACCTGGGATAGGGGAAGGGGGAGGGAATTACCGGAAATTGGAAAATTCAATATTCATACCACCAGGCTGGAGGCTACCCAGATGGTAGATGAGGCATTGCTCCTTCAACCTGAGTTTGGCCTCATCATGGCAGTAGAGGAGGCCATGTATGGACATATCTAGATGGGAATGAGAGGCAGAGTTGAAGTGGGTGGCGGTCCCCCAATCTGCGTCGCGTCTCGCCGATGTAGAGGAGGCCGCACCGGATGCAATAGACAACTCCAGCAGACTCGCAGGTGAAGTGTTGCCTCACCTGGAAGGACTGTCTGGGGCCCGGAATGGTGGTGAGGGGGGAGGTGTGGGGACAGGTGTAGCATTTGCGCTTGCAGGGATCTCGTATTCTTTGATCCACAGCATCTGCAGTTGTATTTTTGTGTTATGGTATAGCTAATACTGTTGAAACTAGTGAAGTTTAGCTCCATCTACTGTTTTGAGTAAATTTTGAACTGTGAAACAATTCTTGTTAATGTGTCTTTTAATGGTTTTGTAAACAGATTTTAACAAGAGTGTGGATAAAATATTGATTGCTCCAACTCAGTAGTGGCTTCAACCATTTACAAGTTTCCTCTGAAGAGATGCACTTCCAGGTGACTTCAGAGTATCCTCTCAGCTGCTACCGTTTTCACTTCTCTGAGCCAAGTTCCATCCTTTTTGATTTGAGAATGTATTTTTTATCCTTCATGGTTTTTGTACAATCACTTGTCCTGTTCCTTTTCTCAGTTATCTTTTTTTTTAAAAAAAAGATGCTTTCAATTTGTATTAGATTGTTGGAGTTTGTACAGAAGAACTTCAGGCAGCACAGCAGTGGAATGGTCAAGGGATCTTGGAGCTTCTCCGGACTGTTCCTGTGTAAGTGTCATTATAAAACTTTCCCACTAAATTTGAAATGTGATCGATTAGGTGTGAGAAAAGTGAAATGTTAGATTGACATTTTTCAGAGTTCCATTGATGTAGGAGTTGAGTAAGTCGTGATTTTACTGCATGATGCACAAGGTTTAAGAGGGCATGTGACCAACTATTTTGTACACTAGGTCATGTCAGTGATCTCCTGATTATTTCACATGTAAAATACATTTGATCTCATTTTTATATTGAGTAATCAGATACCCATATTGGATGTGTGTAAATAATTCTTTTCATCTTAACCTGGAATTCAGAGTATTTCATCTTCTGGAATGGTAAAATTTTAAAATATTTTCTTCTATCAGATGATCATCCAATAAGAAGTCTTCTGTAGCATTTAAAATTTTAAAATGCCTTGCCAAACACAGTAGTGTAAGTACATCAATCACATCCCTCGCTGTCACACTTAATCACCTCAAGATTTAATCAAATTAGTCGTACAGAAAATTCCCTTAACTAAGTGACTATTCCTGATTGTCCCTTCCCTCTCCAGTAAAGCCTATACCTTGGGACTTTTTTCATTCATTTCCTGCCGTTTGTATAGGATTTGCCAATTTGTGATTAGCTAACATCTCTGCTGCACATGTAAGATAAAAGACCACAATTTTCCAGTCATCTCTTGCCCCTTCTGTAGCCAAGGAAGATCTGAAAACTTCAGCCTCACTGCCGGTAATCTCTTCCCTTCCCTAGCAGCCTGGGATATATTTCATCAGGCTTTGCAGCTTTATTTTCCTTTAAACCCACCAAACATCAGTAATTTTCCCGAAAATTGTGTTATGATACTGATTACGGTAATTATTTAAAAGATTTTTGTGGTTACGTCAGATGTTTGTTATTAACCTATCATAATATGGACAAATTTGTAAGCACAAAATGTCTTGGTATGAAAAGTAAACACTTTATTTTTAGACAGGCTGTAGTGATTCATTCCAGTATACACTTATCAAAACTCAGTTTTAGACTGCGTTTCATCAAGTGAAGGAAAAAACTTCTGTAGTTGTGTTAGGCTTTACTGTTATATTGAATCAGTTTTTGAGCAAAGTAATAAACAAAAGATAGATAACAAAGATCATTCGTGTATCTCCAAACTATCATAAATTGTCTTACAGGGCAGGTGGCTCTTGGCTAATCACTGATATGCGAAGAGGAGAAACTATATTTGAATCTGATCCACATTTGCAGGTAACCATCAACTTTTGGTTCTGTTCATCCATACTGCTGTAATATCTGCTGGGGTAAGTGTTTCTGTGCAATCTCTAATTCAGCACCAGTTTGCACTACCCCACTTAAAGTTACAACTTTTTTATTATTTAACTACAACATCTTAAAATTAAGCAGCAATTGCACTGTTGCTTTGGATTTGCTATTTCCCATACTTTCACATCTCTGGGGATAAACTGTGGGTAATCTGCAGAACTGATATTAACAGTAGCCATGGGTAACATAGTGGTTAGCACAAGACCATTACAGCACCAGCTGTAAGATCAGCATTCATTCAATTCCTGCCACTGTCTGTAAGGACTTTGTACATGCTTGCCATGACCATGTGGGTTTCTTCTGTGTGTTCTGGTTTCTTCCCACGTTCCAAAGACGTACAGTTAGGATTCATGGGTTGTGGGTATGCTGTGTTGGCGCTAGAAGTGTGACACTTTTTGATTTGATTTGACAAAAATGACACACTTCACTGTGTTTTGATGTACATGTGGCAAGTAAAGCTAAGCTTTATCTTTATGCATTTTTTGCTGGTAATTTGAGTTATTGAAGACACCATAGTATGGCAAGTGGTATTGCTGACTCACAGCTCCAGTGACCTAAGTTCGATTCCGATCCCTGACCATCTCCACCTTCACCACAACCCACACTAAATCACAGTGCTATCTGGTGTACTCCAGTGTGCCGAGAAGTTTCGATTGACAGGCTAATTGGCACCAGTGTTTGTCTAATGCAGGAGAATTGGAAGAAATTTAATGGGTATGTGAAAGCACATGGGTCACAGAACAATATGTATGGCAAATAAATTGATATAGTTATGAGAATAGGCATAGATTTGAAGAACTGAATTACAGCCTTCTATCTTGTGAAGAAGTATAAAGTAAAATAATAATTTTCTGTGTCACAAGTATTTCAGTAACCTTTTAACTTAAACCTTAAGTACTAAGTAATTTGCTGTGATTTTAAATATGACCATGATTTAGTTAAAATACCCATTTATATTGTATGCAGTTTTGGCCACCGAGTTACAGGAAGGATATTAATAAGATTGAAAAAGTGCAGAGAAGGTTTACAAGGATGTTGTCGGGACTTGAGAAACTGAGTTACAGAGAAAGGTTGAATAGGTTAGGACTTTATTCCCTGGAGTGTAGAAGAATGAGGGGAGATTTGATAGAGGTATATAAAATTATGATGGGTATAGATAGAGTGAATGCAAGCAGGCTTTTTCCACTGAGGCCAGGGGAGAAAAAAACCAGAGGACATGGGTTAAGGGTGAAGGGGAAAAGTTTAAAGGGAACATTGGGGGGGGGGGGGGTTTCTTCACAGAGTGGTGGGAGTGTGGAATGAGCTGCCAGATGAAGTGGTAAATGCGGGCTCACTTAAGAAAAACTTGGGCAGGTACATGGATGAGAGGTGTATGGAGGGATATGGTGCAGGTCAGTGGGACTAGGCAGAAAAATAGTTTGGAACAACCAAGAAGGGCCAAAAGGCCTGTTTCTGTGCTGTAATGTTCTGTGGTTCTATGGTTAAGTATAATGGAATAAAAGATAAATGTTTTCTATTGTAAACATGAGAAAGTCTGCAGATGCTGGAAATCCAAACTAAGACACAAAATGTTGGAGGAACTCAGAAGTCATGGAAATGAATAGATAGTCGATGTTTCAGGCCAAGACTCCTCTTCAGGATTCAATAGGTCAACTATTGTTTGTTGCAAACATTCAAATAAAATACATTAGAACTAGAGCTCCTCATAACCATCTGACTAAAGTTCCTGCATGATTGTAATAGTATGATTGTGCTTACATGATTTCAAATTTCTCCTGATTTTTCTTTTGTTCTCTATCTAGGAGAGGGTGGACAAAGGCATAGCGACTGATGGATCAAACCTGAGTGGTGTGAGTGCAAAATGTGCGTGGGTTGATCTGAGCCGTCCCCCAGAAGATGAAGAAGATAGCAGAAGTATTTATCTTGAGATGCAGCCACGTCGTTTGTCCGATAAAGGTAATTTGTTTATAGTATTATAACAGTTCAAAATCATTGAAGATATAACAGGATTTAGTTGCTATCTGTATTCTCTTTCCTTTTTTTGAACTTGAAATGGGGGGAAGAAAAGAAGAGCTTAGCAGTTTGAGGTTTTACAGTTCAGTTTAGTAGTTGGTCTCCAGTAGCTAAGTGGCATCACAAATGTACTCAATAATGCCAATGAATTCTGGTTAATTGGGGCAACTTTTTATTTGGGACAACACTTAAAGAACGAAAACTAAATTGAGAGAATAGCTGGGATTCCTTGTTCATTTGGGACACTCTCACTTAATTGGAGCAGTTTCTAACTTGTGTCAGCCACGTGCACTTGCATGGCCATTAGACACTACAGCTTGATTAAAGCAATCAGTTTTTAAACGGTGTCAGTTGTGTGTGTTCAAAACCCACAGTGATTTTTGTCACTGATAGTTAGCAAAAAATAAGCAATAAGAATTCTGAACTGTTTAGCTCACCATGGTTTCAAGTGTTCAGGCTTGGAGATGCCAGAAATGGTCCAGAGTGAAAATGAAAGAATTTTTAGACCTCTTAGATAGATAGATAGATAGATACTTTATTCATCCCCATGGGGAAATTCAATGGGAATAATTCTTCAGGAATTATGAAGTATTTGAGGCTGATGACAATCATTGTGAATGGTACAATGAAAATGAAGATTTGGAGAAAGGCAATCCAATATCTGCACTAGTTGTCTGTGCTGATTTTTTTCATTTACAGTCAATCAAAAGGGCACAGCAGATTAATTCCTCTGTCAATGACCATTAGGAACTAATACTACTGTAGGGGTATTGAGAAGGTTTTAATTTGTTCTATATTTCATTTAAGTAGATACATTGATATTCAGTTAAACGGTAGTTTATTTTTTATACCTTTTATTAATTTTCATGACACTTTGGCTAATTAGGACCAAAATGTACTGATCCTGACTTGTCCCAGTTTATCAGAATCCACTGTATATTGTGTAATATTACCTTTGTATTGTGTGAGAGTTTTATGTACTGTGATGCGCACCTTGATTGGAGAAATGTCATGCTGGATGAAAACAGGCTAAATACTTTCAGAAATTAGGGAACATTGCAATTTTTTTTTTGAGGAAAAAAGACCGAATATCAGATTGACTCAAAAGTTGAACCATTTTAGTTAGGATAGATTAGAATTTTCAAAAAATTGCATTGTAAGATTTATATGTTGAATAATTCAGCCTTGACTTTTTAATTAATTCAACTTTTTATAAAATAAAGCAATGAATTAACATTTTGGAAATTTAGACTTTAAAGTAGTAGAATTATACAGTCAATGTAGGAGAAAGCTGCACATTGAGGTGATAATGGTAATGAAAAGAGTATATAGGGGCTTCTTAAAATAAATATTTGATTAATGTACTGCAGGGAGCTTTTCCTTGTCTGGAAGGAAAAAATATAAATTGAATACTGTTGTTTTTGAACTAAAGATGTGCACACAGTTTCAAAATTAGTGCAGAATAAAAATATTTTGCATTTTTCTCAGTAAACAGCAGAAAAGAAGGCATGAAGGGGCTACAATCAATCAACTCACTGGGGGAGGAATACCTTTACATTTGTTTTAGTGATGGTTTCATTAGGTAAAACAATGTAGGACTTCAACCTGTGACATTACCTCTAATCCCTCAACGTTGATTTTTGAGAACCAGGAAGCTTTTGTTTCTATCATCTTGTTGGCAGCCCAATGTTCTGTCAGACCCACATGGGCATTTTGGGTTGCTCTTTTTTTCAGGTGACCTACACAAGAAATTAAAGAATGTCCTGTAGTATTGCACGTGTCCTCTTTGCATGCACCAGAAACACATATGCTTGCTATTTGATATGTTGGCAGCACAATCTGCATAACTTGTTTTCTTTAGAAGTGCTTCTTATGCCTTGTATTTCAAAAGATGAAAGCTTCTGTTGGAATGTTATCAGTGAACTTCTGGAAGTAGGTTTATTAATAATGCATATGATGTGAAATTTGTTGTTTTGCATAGAGAAAAGTGCTATAAATTACAAAAATTAGTGCATGAGAAAGGGAAAAATGGGGTAAGGTTCGTGGACCATTCATAAATCTGATGGCAGAAGGAAAGACGCTGTTTCTGAGTCATTCAGTGTGGGTCTTCAGGCTCCTGTACCTCATCCTTGCTTTTAGGAACTTGAAGAGAGCATGTCCTGGAAGGTGAGAGTTCTTTAGTGATTGATACCACCTTCTTGAGACACTGCCTCTTAGCTATCTGCATACAAATTTGTTTGAAAATTGACTTCTAACTACTTGTCTTTATTTAGTGCATTCAATTTAGTAGGACGTATCAAGAGTGTTATCTCACAACACTTGCATTAATTTGTTCAAAGATGTACAAACATATACAAAGGTGTATGTTAGAGGGAAAGAGGGAGGAGTGATCTAGGGAAGGAATTGTAGCAATTAGGATACAGGGATCGGGGTAGTGGCTAAAATCAGAATTGTGAAGAAGCCATTACTTGAAGAGTGTAGAAGTGGCATAGGAGATCCAAGGCCATAGGGAACATTTGAGAATATGATTACTCTAAAAATTAGACTTCTAGTTCTGAGTTTATTACTTTTTTTAACTTTATTACTTTTTTCCATATACATGAGTAAAAATCTTTACATTATGTCTGCGTCTAAATGTGCAATTTATAGCAATTTATAATAGTATGTACAACAGGATAGTCAGTATAACATAATATGAATTAAGCAGTCTGATGGCCTGGTGGCAGAAGCTGTCCCGGAGCCTATTGGTCCTGGCTTTTATGCTGCAGTACCATTTCCCAGATGGTAGCAGCTGGAACAGTTTATGGTTGGGGTAACTCAGCCCCAATGATCCTTTGGGCTCTTTTTACACACCTGTCTTTGTAAATGTCCTGAATAGTGGGAAGTTTACATCTATAGATGTGTTGGGCTGTCCGCTCCACTCTGCAGAGTCCTGTGATTGAGGGAAGTACAGTTCCTATACCAAGCAGTGATGCAGCCAGTCAGGATGCTCTCAATTGTACACCTAGAGAAAGTTCTTGGGATTTGGGGACCCACACCAGACTTCTTCAACCGTCTGAGTTGAAAGAGGCGCTGTTGTGCCTTTTTCACCACACAGTCGGTATGTACAGACCACTTGAGATTCTTGGTGATGTTTATGCTGAGGAACTTAAAGCTGTTCACCCTCTCAACCTCAGATCCATTGATGTCAATAGGGGTTAGCCTGTCTCTATTCCTCCTGTAGTCCACAACCAGCTCCTTTGTTTTTGCAACATTGAGGGAGAGGTTGTCCTCCTGACACCACTGTGTTAGGGTGATGACTTATTTGTAGGCTGCCTCATTATTATTTGAAGTTAGGCCAATCAGTGTAGTGTTGTCAGCAAATTTAATTAGCAGATTGGAGCTGTGGGTGGTGACACAGTCATGGATATACAGAGAGTAAAGGAGGGGGCTTAGTACACAGCCCTGAGGGGCAGAGGTGAGGGAGCCCACTCTTGCCAGCGATCTGACAGGAATGTAGGTCACTATGCACAAAGGTGAACTAGGCTTGGTGTGAGTTAGGATGCAGATAAGTGACCTTTGGATGACCTGAAGAGATGCCTGCAATCACAAAGTCACACATTCTACCACACTCATTCCTTTGCAAGCAGGTTTTGTACAGTCACCACAGCCTCTGTTAATGGAAATTCTCTTCCACAATGCAGCTCCTACCCGCCCATCCACAGGTCATTGTACAGTGGATATAAGTTCACTCTGATATGGACCCTTACTGCATATGCAAAAATACTTGAATCACACAAAATCTAATGTAGCTTGTAAACAATTTCATCAATACATCACTTAAAAAGTGGCAAATCTCAAGACAGAGCAGCGTGGCTGTCTAACATAAAACAATCCTGAATCACACTGCAACCAGTCCCAGTTCAGATGCAGTTGGGATGAGAAAGCTGGAAATTTTGTAAGTTGTGTATCACAGTAATAAATGTTAACATCTGGTTTAAGATGGTGCTTGTGATGCCCAGCAAGTACTTTTTGGTGGCAAAATACAAAACAAAGAAAACTGCTAAGCACGTAATAACGCTATTCATTACGGTCAACGGTACCTATGGAGAAATGTGAAGAGAAAGGCTAGGTGAGCAGAGGCGGGAGGAGGAGGCGGTGAAGGCGAGGCGTGGTGGAGGCAGCAGCAAGGAAAATCCTGATATCTGATTGATTTAAGCGGTGGGTTGAATTGGAAAGGTCAGGCACGGGCCGAATTGTGGTGGTGGGTTCCAGGCCCCAGAGCAGTCCAAGAGCAAGGAATGACCTGATCTTTGGATGATTTACGTGCCTAGCCAGAATTAAAAGTTCAGGGTGGTGGGCCTGGAGGCAAGGGATGGGGTGATTCTACCTGGTCTTGCTCACTGCTCGGCAAAGTTTTTTCAGCTCTGTGTGCTGTGATGAACTAAGGCTGTGGCCTGCAGTGATGTCTGGCTTAGTGCATTTTGTAAAACTTCAGTTCTGAATGCTATTTGCTTGCTTTTATTGTTTGCACAATTTGTTTTTCTCTGTGCACTTGGTGTTTGATGGTGTTTTTTTAAAAATGGGTTCTTTTGGGGTTACTTAGTTGTGTTGCCATCTGTAAGGAGATGAACCCAAAGGTTGTATAATACGTATATACTTTGATTATGAATGTACTTTGAACTTGGTAAATGAAGGATTTGAGTTTTTGCTTTGAAGAAAGTTATCAAAATTCACAAATGCTTTAAAAACTCTTGTACTTTTAATATATTTTAGAAGCTCATGGGAAGGATTTCTATGCTCCATGCAGCTGTTTATTGCCGAAGAGGCCTGTACTTTTAATGCAAATAGTATCCTATTTAAAGGCCAAGTATTTGCATCAACAAGTTGGATGTGCTTAATGCTCTTCCTTCTCTTCTTGGTTAAATGGGAATGTTATATCGATACTTGTTCCATGTTCCAAAATCTTATCAATTTTTAAACAAATTTGGCCCAGCAAAACCACTATAGATTTGTTTTAATTATATAAACTTGGAGTCATGGTAGAAATTAATAATCCCTCTGTTCAGTCTTTCAGCCTTGAAACCAGCTTCAAGCATTACTTTTCTAATTTCAGATACAGAGCAAATCAGAGAGGTCCTGCGTAGGGGCCTTGAAATGAATACCAAACCAGTTTTGCCACCGATCAGCTCCCAAAAACCCCAGCAGCAGAATGGGATGAATCATGATCGAGCACAGTAAGTTGTTTGCAACTTTAATATATTAGTTCCAATAGCCTGGAGTTATCAAGAATTAATTTGAGATTTTTGGGTGTATAGAGAATGTTTGTTGCTATGTTATGTTGATACCTCCCATTTGACATTCCTCAATCCTAATTCTGCTTAGATTTTTTTAGGCTATGATCCTTCAAATATAAATTTTATATTTGATTTAACAGTTCAAATGTTTTCACAAAATTAGTTACATTTATTACAAAGCTTAGATAATACAGCTTTGTTTAATGGTAGATTAGAATGAGAACATGGGAAACTAGATTCCATTGAAGAGTTGCAAGATGGCGCTAGTGAACCACAGCAACGTTCTGCAGGCTACATACAATACTTCTAAATGTATCTCTTTGAATTACTTTCACTGCAATCTGCAGCATGTAAGTTTCCTTTAAACAACATACTTTTTAAATCAATCTAATGAACTACAAATGTTGCAATCTTCAGACTCGGTAGACTTAACTCTCAAGCAAGTAGGTATGGCACCTTTAAGCGGATGGAGGTTCATTGCCATGGCTGGAAGTAAAGGCAGGAGGGGTGAGGGGGGAGCTCCAAACCAGGCTGAAACAGAGGAAAGAGACCCCTTTTACCCAGCATCTTGTTGGTAAACTGGGGGTAAAATTGCTGTATTGGAGTGAAATGAGAGATTGTTGTGTTGTATGTGTAATTGCGACGTGGCTTACTCCCAGCACGCCACGTACAGTGATCAGACCGAAGACTTCCCGATTCACAAGATGATTTAGAAAATGCAGAAGGCGGAAGTGTGTGTTTCATGATCGTCTCTGTGGTGCTCCAATGTGGTGGTTTTATCGAACTTGTCCCCCAATCCCTGAACAACAAATGGTAAAATGTTGCGCATTCTATTTACTTAGGTAGTTCTCCTTCATAATTCTGACCATGATTTATGTGCCAGCAGCTGTTGACTATGATCAAACATGAGATACTGCATGATGTTGTCTCTAAAAAAGAAGCTGTCTATCCTGTTGCAGTTCAAATCATAGTCGAGGACTTCAACCAGGCTTGCTTGAAGAAGTCACTACCCAATTACTATGAGCATATAACCTGTAACACCAGATGTCCCAGTACACTGGAATGCTATCAATATAAGGAATGCCTACCGTTCCAGACTGAAATTTTGTAAGTCGGAAAACTTGGCTGTCCGTCTCCTACCTGCAGACAGACAGACAGGCTAAAAAGCAGGGCTTCAGAGATTAGGACAACAAAGAGGTGGAGGAGTGGCTATAGTATTGCTTCGAGTCAGTGGACTGGACCACGTTTAAGGACTTGTCTGTGGATCTGAATGAGTACACCATGGATGTCATGGACTTTATTAAAACAGCTGTAGACGCGTGACCCTACAAAATCATTCCGAATCTTCCATAACCAGAAGCCACAATTTGTTGGGGGCCTTGTTAGAGGCATTCAAGTCCAGTGACCAAGAAAGCTGGAATCTCACGGGTTAAGTGACAATCCAGGCTAAATTTGAATCAACTAAGGATGCCTGACAGTTGTGGCATGACTTGAACACTATTATCACAGATGAAGTTAAATCAAGTGACGTAGACAACAGGACTTCACTTCCAGATGAGCTCAATGTCTTCTATTCTCACTTCGACTATATTTTTTAAAAAAAACATGGAAACGGCACTCCCGCAGTCTCTGATCCTGTGATTTCAGTTTAAAACCGACATGCAAGCAACTTTCAGGAGGGTGAACACATGAAAACAATCTGGCCCAGGTGGGGTACCTAGCCAAGTACTGAAGATCTGTGCCAATAAACTGGCTGGGAGTGTTCACTGAGATTTTTAACCTCCCACTTTGGCTTTCTGAGGCACCCACCTGTTTCAAGCAGGCTTCAATTATATCGGTGCCTAAGAGGAATGTGATAACCTACCTCACTGACTATCGTCAGTGGCACTTTCATCCACAGTGATGAAGTGTTTTGAGAGGCTGGTGATGAAACCAACTCCTGTCTGAGAATCAACTTGGATCAGCTGCATTTTGCCTACTGGAGCAACAGGTCCACAGCAGGTGCCACTTCATTGGCTCTTCACTCAACCCTAGAACATCTGGACAGCTAAGATGCATCCATTAGAATGTCCTTCATTGATTACAACTCAGCATTTGATACTATCATCCCCTCAAAACTAATCAATAAGCTTAGATGCACCTTGGTCTCAATACCTTCTGGTGCAATTGGATTTTCAAATTTCCTCACTTGCAGACCCCAGTCAGTTCGGATTGGCAACAATATCTCCTTCACAGTCTCCATCAGCACACGAGCACCACAATGCTGTACTTTAGTCTCTGTTCTACTTGCTTTACACTTATGACTGTGTGGCTAAGCACAGCTCCAATGCCATATTCAAGGTTGCTGATGACACCACTGTTCAAGACTGAATTAAAGGTGATGTTGCATTGGCATATAGGAGAGAGATTGAATATCTGGTTGGGTGGTTTCACAGCAACAACCTCTCACTCAATGTCAGAGACCAAGGAGCTTCAAGAGGAGGAGTCCAGATGTCCATGAAGCAGTCTTCATCAGAACATCAGTGGTGGGGAGGGTCAGCAACTTTAAATTCCTTGGTGTTTCCATTTCAGAGGACCTGTCTTGCGCCCAGCTACCCTACCCTAATGCTTTTCTTAATAATCAAACTTAACAGTTGGTACTGTGGTAAAATGTATTACCCATAAAATCGCAGTGATATAATGTTCATTGTTGTAAAGATATCTTTGAGTCCCTTGGAGGCTGCTGGAAATTCCTGAAGTGCCCTTATGAAATCAGGCAGTTGCTCTCATGCATTCTTCATGCATTATGGTAATGTTAGGTGGGAACTTTCTCTCGGGCTTTTCCTAGTGGAAGATTAAACTAAAACGAGCCGTGTAGCTCATTTAGAGGAAACCTTTTCTCGTGAAATTAATTCCAGAACAAATTGCTGCTTCACCTGTTTGACAGGACATTATCCATATTTTATACAACAGAGAGAAGTTCATTGTTAGGGGGAGTGGAGCTAATCTTCAGAATTAATGGGAACTGTTTATCCAGTATTTTAGAAACAAGGTCACCTGAACCTCTGAAGTCAAGTTACAACATGCAAGTGCACGTTGTGAGGCTGAGCTCCAAGATATCAGCAACTTTTTCATCAAGGCATGAGAGAAAATTACCTTTACACTCAATATCTGCTAGATCCACTGCCAACCTGCCTTAGGTGCACAACACTGCCCTCTGACAATAAAGGTCCTCTCTCTATAAGATCTTGGAATGCATAGACCACTTCTCATATTTCAGAATTCCCCTCTTGGTGAAGATGGATACCAGGGATGAAATTCCCAATCACCTTCAGTGCACCAGAACTTCCTTTTTGTTAATGAGGTCAAGTATCCTTGAATATCAACACCCAAGACTTGTTAGCGATCCCATCGTCTCTGGATAACAGTGATCCTTGCTTCTGAAATCCAGTTTACCTACAGCCGGCATCTTTAAGTACTAGATACAAGTCAGCAGTGCTCATTTCGTAAAATCTGCAACTCAGCTAAAAGATACACAACCCAATGTCAATGGCTGTCTCAAGTCAATATTACCAGTATTGAGGCCTCTGTTACTCAATCAACTCTGTAGAGCTACCTTGCTCATTTCCCTGCTAGACACCAGACTCGACAAAGGGACACGATTCCAAACTCTGTTCTGTAATGAGACTACCAGGCAGGTAAAGAAAATGGTTCAGGGACATACTCAAAGCTTCTATTTTTGGAAAATGGAAAGATTTCTAGTGATTTCTCAGGTGCTCTGAATCAGGACAATTGAAAATGGAGGCAGATCATTTAGGATGGTTTGGACATTCTCAGGGCATAAATTGGGGGTATGTAGAAGCCCTGCAGAAGTGCACTGCCTCATAAACTAGCAACCCTCTTGCTCTGTTGGCCATCTCCTGCCCTGTATGTGGCTCCCATATTGACCTAATTACCCAAATAAGGAGTGATGCACCAAAGAAGAAGGTATTTCAATTACTTGACAAATTATGCCAGTGCTTGATGCTGTGGGTTATTCAAATGGGCTCATACTTTCTATGATCACAAACACATGAATGTCTGCAGATGCTGGATTCTGAATTAACACATACAAAACACTGGAGGAACACAGGAGGCCAGGCAGCATCTACGGAAAAGAGTAACCAGCCAATGTTTTGGGCCTAGACCCTTCAGCAGGACTCGGTCCTGAAGAAGGGCCTCGGCCTGAAATGTCGACCGTTTACTCTTTTCCATAGATGCTGCCTGACCTCCTGTGTTCCTCTGGAATTTTGCATGTGTTACTTTCTTTTGTCTTTACAACAATCTGACTTTAGAAAGGAGATATATCTAAGTAAAGCAAAGTTTGTTGAACAATACTATTATAAATTAAGTAAAAGTGAGAAAGATTTATCTTCCCTCTAACAGATCATGCTAAAAAAATGCTGGCTGAGTGTGCTGTGCTCTAACTATTCAAAATCTTCAGTCTTAGAAGTAACTTGGACAAATGCCTTGGAGCTAGGGGTAGAGGGAAACATCAATTAAAAATAAACTAATCCCTGTGGCATATCCAAGTAACCAGTTTTCTATAAACTGTCAACCTCAATAGCTGCCTGGATCTGATTTTCCAGAAAGAATCTTGTGCACAGCCATTTTTCATTATTGTTTGCAGTGCCTTCATTGTAAAGCACTGAGGCTTTTTGATCTGGGTTAACTCATTGTTGCCTTCCACTTGGACCTAAATAATGTTAAAGGGGTCAAGGTCTAGAGGACAAGAGGGATAGAATGTTGATAGATAAAAGAACCAAAAGTGGCATTATGACATTTTTTAGATGGTCTGGAATATGCAGTCTGGATTAGAAGTGGAAACAGTTACATTAACAGCGTTCTAAAGAATTGAATAAGCATCTGACAGGAATGAATTTGGTCAGGGTAGTAAAATTTATCAATATTCCATCCTCAACCTACAGACAAGATCATCTAGAACCCTGGCATAATCTTCAGATGGATGGAATAGATTCCTTGAGATGGCTCACAGGAGACATATTTAATATTGTGACATTTATTTAGCAACCACTGTTGTACAACTTGTGAAGGGGAATTAAAGGTGTGAATATATTTCTAATAGCTGGAACTTGTAAAAATTGAAGTGCGCAAATTCAGAGGATTGGATAAACTTATTCAATGCCATAACATATCTAGCAGGAAAATTCTGTTGTTAATATTGTTGTAAAATCAAATAAGACTGGAAGGCAGCCATTCAGCCCATCAAATGCATTCAGCACTAGGAAAAATAAATGTCGTTAGACCCACTTCTGCACACTCTTCTCATTTGTCTACAAATGTTTGTCTGATTAGCATTTGAGGGCTTCTGTTGAATGTTTTGCCACTGCCCAATTAAACAGTGCATTTTGCATCCAGTATTTTTTTCCTCATGACCTTTGGCTCACTTGACAATCATTTTGAATCTGTGTTCTAAAAATACTATGTAATGCATCACAACCAAAGAGGCAAGTCTTCATTTGATGTCCAAAGTGGAAAGGACACCTCCCAAAAAGGCAGTAGCACCTCAGTGCCACAGTGGACATCTAGGTCAAATCTTGTGCTGAAGTTACTGGAAAGAAACTTGGGACTTTGAGATGGCAGTTATGATGGGCAAGATTGAAATTGCAGAATTGGTGGGACCTGAAACCTGTGTTGATATTTGGGTTGGAGCAAGGGATCAGATTGAAGTATAACAGGGTGGGGTGCTCAAAGTAGATAGTGTCGTAAGACTTCTCATGGCATCCAGTTATGGCAACGTGGTATTTGAAAATATAGACGAACTGTGAAATGGTAGAAAACTTGAAATAAAGTCAGAGTGGTTTTAAAGAGCTATTTTAACTTTTACATAAATTTATATAATTGCGGTTTACAAAGCAGTGAATTTCTGAAATGTATTCAAAATAGTTGTCTGCATTGTTCAAATTCTACTTTGGTATCTGGTGAATAAATAGTCAGCTTCAAGTTTGTATCCATACAATGAATCTGTTGAAATGTTTTAAAAGCCCAATTGATGTACCAGTGTCCATTTGGGAAGAAAATTCTTATCTCATTTGTTCTTTGAGTTCAACCAACATCAGCGTGTAAACGCTTAACTCTGTTAATTGGGTTCAGTAGACTTTGAAACTGAAAAATGCAAATCAACTGCAAAGATTATGGGTTTACTTGAGGCTTTCTTCTGTGTGATGGGACAGTGTCTCTCCTTGGCAAACAGAGAAAATCTGTTAATGAGCAATGCACTTAGATCAGTACAAGGTAGTAGTTTTTTATAAAAAGGATTTTGATGCAGAACCAGCTCCTAAGGGGCAACAACTCAATAAAGAAAATAAAATCTTTGAGAACAGTTCAAGAATTGATGAAAAATACAAAACTACTATAAATAGTGTAGCAATTCACTTAAGGCTTTGCAGTGCCAGCTATTGTGATTGGGGTTTAGTTCCTGTTCAGTTTCTGTAAGGAGTTTGTACATTCTCCCCTTGATCACATGGATTTCTTCTGGGTGCTCCTAATCCTCCCACACTCCAAAAGTCAGGGTTAGTAAAGTGTGAGCACACTATGCTGGCACTGAAAATATGGTAACACTAGTGGGCACAATCCTTGGACAGTGTTGGTTGTTGATGTAAAACAACATTTCACTGTACACATGACAAACAACCTTTATTAAAAGGCAAAAACCACAGATGAGAGGGAAAATGATAAACAAAAGATTTTAAAAAGTCTTTGAGTAATAATATTAAACCTTCAAGATGTATCAAAATTAATAATAAATAACTCTGGAGGGAAGATTAGAATCAGTGAGAGTGTCCTTTAAACAGATAGTGTTATAAATGGAAGAAGGAAATGAGCAAATGCTTTGCATTAATGTATTTACATGTTAGTAAGGGATGGCATGCCACGGACTAATGTGAAATTTCCAAACTTAACAATAAGCATACTAATTGAAAGGGTGATGAATAATTTGGGAAGAATGGCTAATTTCATATTGCAGCCATATATATATTCAAGAAAAATAGCACTTATCAAGTTGATTTGGACAAATCTAATAAGCAAATTTGCTGTGGTGCTAGTCGGCTTGTATACTAATCAGGTATGTGGAACTGTTAAGCTATCACAGGACATACTACAAAATACTTATTATCTTGAGGAGAAATTGCTTTGCAATATCAGTAAGGTTAGAATGTTGGCTTAATGAATGGGTGTGGGCTTGTGTAAGTTATTACACTGATTTTGAAAGAAAATGATTCTGTAAAAATTGCAGAAGTTAGCTAATCTGAACTTGCCATGGCTTGAAGTAATGTCTAATTTGCATCTACTTGAGTTTTTTTTAGGCTTTAAAGTAAGTATAATTTACTAGCTTGAAATAGTTTTGCCAAAAAGTTAATATTAGTTTTACAAGCTAATATTGTAAGAGCATTCTTCGGGAGGGTGAACCCATGAAAAGTATCCGGCCCAGACAGATCCCATGGCCAAATATTAAAGACCTGTGCTAATCAATTTGCTGGATGTTCACTGAGATCTTTAACCTCTCACTTCAGCAGTATGAGGTACTGCTTCAAGAAGGATTTACTTATACCAGTGCCTAAGAAGAATGCTGTAACCTGCCTCTGATTATTGTCCAGTAGCAATTATATCCCTAGTGATGGTGTGTTTTGAGAGAGTTGTGATGGAAACATATCAGCTCCTGCCTAAGAGGCAACATGGATCTGCTCCAATTTGCCTATAGGAGTAGCAGGTCCACAGCAGATGAAATTTCATTGGTTCTTCAGTCAACCCTGGAACATCTGTTCAGCAAAGATACATACATCAGGATTTTCTTTATCAAATACAGCTCAGCATTCAATGCTGTGTTCCCTCAAGGTTAGTCAATAAACGTCAAAACTTTGGCCTCAGTACCTCCTTGTGCAATTGGACATTCGATTTCCTCATTTGCAGACCCCAGTCAATTTGGATTGACAACAACATCTTCACAATTCCCATCAACACAGGTGCACCACAAAGCTGTGAGCTTTGTCCCCTGCTCTACTTACTTTACACTTGACTGTGTGGCTAAGCACAGCTCCAATACCATTTTCAAGTTTGCTGTTGATGACGATGAGTCAGCATGTAGGAAGGAGGTTGAAAATCTGACTGAGTGGTGTCATAACAACCTCTTAAGGTCAGCAAGACTAAAGAGCTGATTGTTGACTTCAGGAGATGAAAACCAGAGGTCCATGAGCCAGTCCTTATTGGAGGATCAGACAGAGAGGATAAGTTTCTCAGTGTGTTCATTTCGGAGGACCCAGCTCATAAGTTCAATTAGCAGTTTGTGAAGATTTGTCATGACATCTAAAAGTTTCTATAGATGTGTAGTGGGAAGTATATTGACTGGCTGCATCACAGCCTGGTATGAAATACCAATGGTTTTGAATGGAAAACCATACAAAAAGTAGGGGATATGGCCCAATCCATCACGGGTAAAGCTTTCCCCCACTAAAGAGCACTTCTATGCAGAGTGTTGTTGCAGAAAAGCAGCATCCGTCATCAGGGACCACCACCCCAGGTCATGCTCTCTCCTCGGCGCTGCCATCAGGAAGAAGGTACAGGAGCTTCGGGAATAGTTATTACCCCTCAACCATCAGGCTCTTGAACCAAAGGGGATAACCTCACTCAGCTTCACTAGCCATATTATTGAAATGTTCCCATAGCCTATGGACTTGCTTTCAAGGACTCTTCATCTCATGTTCTGGGTACTTATTGCTTATTTATTAATTAATTATTTGTGCAGTCTGTTGTCTCTTGCACAATGGTTGAATGCCCAAGTGGTCTTTCATTGATCTGTTATGGTTATTATTCTATTATGGATTTATTGAGTATGCCCGCAAGAAAATTAATTTCAGCTTTATGTGATAACGTCTGTGTACTTCGATAATAAATTTACTTTGAACTTTGAGTTCATCAGCAAAATTGGATCTTCATAAAGGTTAAACTCATTTTTCAATAAAATGATCAAATTAATTCTATATTTAAAGCTTTCCCTTTAATATTTGTGCATGTTTATAAGAAGCTGTCAAAGTTAAATTCAACTTTTTTTAAAAAGAAAACGCTCATCTGATTTTGCTAGTGTTTTGACAATGATTATAGTTTTAATGATTTTAGTTTAGTATTTAATTTTCCTCTTGGATGATGAAGATGGTTGCTGTTCAGTTACATGTAGTGTACCATGAAGAATTTTTGTATTTGTTCGCACCTTTATAGGTTAGCAGTGCTTACCTTCATATTCTGCTGGAGTTTCTAGCTTAGGAGACAGGTCGCCGCCTTGTCTCAGGAATGAATTCATAGATTAGAAATGACTCATCCCCATCCATTGAAAAGAGAATTAAATTACAAGTGGGCCTAAAATGACAATTTGAGGGCATTTTTTTTCCTTTTAGATTTGCAATTCTGCCTTTCCTCTGAATTGAAATCCAAAAGATGTATTTTAATTAAAGATGTACATCTTAAACTGTGGTTGATAATTCTCCATATCAGAAGGGCTCAAAACAAACTTAAAATTGTTGACTAAGTCGTCAGCTTTGTTTTCATATTAAATTATCTGAACTCTTGCAAGTCAGTTTAGTACAGGAAGCTCCTGAAGTACAACATTTAAGAATATCCCACTCACATGAGTTAGAGCATTATTCTATAATTTTCATTATAGTATTATACACCATCAAAATTCTAAAATAATTTCCAGTACCAAAATGTGTCAGGAATTGAAGTTTGCAGTTAGCTGCATTGAGCACTGAAGACCGGAGCCATTCACATGGTGTAATAGTGTGGTCATTATCCTACTGGAGTGGCATTCAAACCATAATTTCAGATCCCACTGTGGAATTTCAAAGACTTTAAAATCTCCATTCACTTGAAAGCTGCAAATAAAAATCTATTTGTCATTAAACCTCATGTGACTAAATAATGTAACTTAGTTAAAGAAATATTGTCAAGTCTCTTTTTGACTATTCTAGGTCAATGTCATTGTTGTGATTTTTAAAATGACAGCTGTTGGGATGGGCAATGCTCAAGAATAAATGAAGGAATAAAATTGTTGCCATTCCATACATCTGGTATTTCTCCCCTCCCTTCTCCCCCCAACCCCGGTTCCCCATTTGCTGTTTTCAGCTGAATGAATCTGTGAATTGGATACTGCACTTGAGCCAAAGTTGCCACCTGCATTTGTATCTCATGCCTTTTTAAAAATCTTAAGACTTGGTTACTCTAATGCTCCCTTCTCTGGCATCTCTTTCTTTTGGTAAAGTTACACTTAATCAAAATTCTACCTTCCTGCATCTCGCAAGTATCCCAACTTTCCCTTGCTAACCTACATTCCTAGTATACAAGAAATTAGACGCAGGATATTTGTACTTGTTCAAATCCATTCTTGCCCTATTCTGCCTCTGCAACCTATATCCCTCCAAGATCACTGCATTCCAACACTTTTGGCGTCACGTATCTTAGCAGATTCTTCCACCTTTACTACCTATGTTATCAGCTCTGTAAATGTCAAGCTCTCAAATTCCCCACTTACGCCTCTGCATAATTCTTTCTGCTTCCAAGAGTTCTGTCACTCCTTAGAACCCTCTTTTGATCAATCGTATGTCATTTCTTCATTCTCCCCTGCTCCAATAACTGATTGGTCTATCTAATTTATGACCCTGGGACAGTTTCCTACATTAAAGGTGTGTTTTTAAAAACATTCCTTGTCCCTTGTATTATCGGACTTGGAATAGATACTGTGTTGGTGTTAGTGTGTACATGGTAGAACTGAAAACGAGAGAGCAGATGTGATTAAGACTGTCAGATAACTGTTTGAAGGAAGTGAATAAAGATGTTTAGGAACAGAGCAGCTTCATAGGACTTTTACTATTTATGGACGATAAACATCCACACAAATTGGTTGATTTGAAACCTGTTTCCATGTTGTAATTTCCTCGTTAAATGTTAGCTCCTTTTTGTCATTTCCTCTCAAAATACGCCCATCAAAAATTAATGGTTTTGTTTTGCCATAATATTGTGTTTAAAAGGGAATCCAGGGTTCAAAAACATGTTCATTTATTATCAAAGTATACAACTCTGGAATTCTTCCAAAATGGAGTCTAACATCGGTGTGAGCCCCATCCTGCAGCCTCCTCGCCACGAGACTTGTTCTTGCTGCCTCTGCCTCCTGGAATCCTCTCGGAGACTGCAGAGTGCTGAAATGCCCAGTCAATCTCCAAACTGCAAATCACAGGTTCCAACGCTTCCAGAATCACATTAAAGACAAAAAAAAGATGTAAGTAGTTTCTTGGTCTATCCAGAAGATGTCGACCGTGGGAACGTGTACATAGGGTCTCTGTGATTGTAATACCAGTTGTTTTCCACTCTGCTGTTTCCGGCTTCATCAGATTATTAAAATAAATTGTAGCTTTCTGTATGCTAGGTTATTGAGTTAGTTTCTTGCATCAACATGAACAAGATAGTTGCCTCAGTTGGTCATGCCATATCAACGACCTTGTGTTACAGAGTGGTACACTCCTAATAAACAGTTCATAATGTAAAGCTATGCCACCCGCACGTGTGAAGAAACTCAAATTGGGGGTGGGGGGAGTATTATATTTAGTCACTCCCCCCCCCCCATATGCACACAAGATACAGTGAGAGCCAGTTTCGTTCTCTCTCACATTTTGGATGGTGATTTGTGAACTCAATAAGGGCACAAGTTTGGGGGTGGTCACCTGTACTATGGAGACTGGCTGTAGTGTTGTGCAAGAAACATTACAGTCAAACATGAAAATACTATTATGTCACATTCTCTAACAGATGGGCAGTGTTAACAGTTTAAGATTATGATGTACCCCTGTTTACCTATAATTTCTTCCTTGTTGCATCTGATGGTAATTTTGAATTATAAACAGAATCACCAAGCTATGCAGAATGTTGAAAGGATGGGGATGTCATATGTGTGGTTTAGGTAACACTACTTGTGAATCTAGTTAAGCAGAAGAGAGTTTAAGTCAATATTTGTTTTTAAAATGCAGAAATAACTGATGGAGGTGGTGGCACCATTGTTGCAAAATCTGAATTATTTGCTCCCATTTTCCTTAAGCTTTTTGATAATGACTTCAACATAATGAGAACTCCTTCCATGAACTGTTCATGATTATTTAAATATAGATTCTCATTTGTTAAGTTTAAAGCATGTTGCAGTATACATGCTAATGTTGCTTTCGTATTTGCCATAATGTAAGCTTCCAACATATAATACTGCACTCCATGAAGCATACTTTGATATTTTTCTAAAATTTGAGATTAATATATCCAACTTCAAATGATTTAAAGAAATAGATTGTGTTTTAACCTTTGAAAGTAACAGATCAAAAAAAGGTCAAATATTAATCCTAGTTGTAAATCTAAATAGTTTTGTTTTTGAAATATGGCATTGTGGTTATTTTTTTGGTACAAATCTACCCATAATTTTTCCATAGACTAGTGCAATCAGTGGGCCATTTCCAGAGCAAGCAAACTGAAAGGTAAGAATATAATGCACAGTTTGTCTTACCCTTTCCCAGTCTCTTTGGGGTTGTGAAGCTCAGATTATACTTGCATTTCTACTTGGCTAAATAGACCACTAAGCTGATAAATTTCAAATGTTTTTTTTGCCAACCTATGTGTACATTCTTGTCACACATTTTCATTACAAAGTTAATACAAAAAATATTACAATTTTAAAAAATATTCATGTAGTGTCAAATGTGTTATAATTTAATGATTGCATGTAGAGTTGAATTAGAATTAGTGGGAAGTTTTCCGTTTGTTACCAATGCACTATACAATACTGCAGTTGGCAAGTCAGAGTTGAATTTGGTCGACACTTTAGTGGTTCTGTTTGTAAAACTACATTATTCAAAGTTAATATTGTAGAGTCTGTGTTCTGTAAGTGCCATTTTTTTATTAGTAACATGAACTGACTTTTACTGATGATGCACAATAAAAGTCACAGGGATACTTTGACCTGTTTTTATTAATATTTGAAGTGTGGCTACCCATTCAGGTTAGAATGTGGACAGTTTTCGGAAAAAATCATGTTGAGCATAATGTTTGCTTTACTTCATTGCAGTGAAAAGATATAATTAACCTGGGCCAGAGAACTTCCTTTAAAATGAAAATTAACAATAAATATATAGTTAATTAATTAACTTTTGATTTATCCTTATTTTTCTCTTTAGAAACCTATTGCTGAGGGGTGCACGGGAGGGTCCAGTTTACAGCCATACATGTGATAGCCCAGCTATTCATTTTATTGCATGAAAAACTGGATTTGTGGGCTATTAGGTTATGTTGCATTATAAATATGCTAACCTTAATCATTTAATTTTCTCCTTCCAACCACATGGAAACATTCCTTTAATTCATTTAAATTTTGCACATTTTTTAGCTACTGAAAAGCTTCAGAATTTGGTACCATCCATAAAAGACACTTGTTAGAATTGGTTGTTGGCTGGAATTTCTTGATATGAAAGAGATTTTGGTGTATTGAATTTTAAATAGATCCAAAACAATTATTGCTTTCTAAAAATTTGGTTGCGAGTGGTTAAAATCCAAAAGAAATGGGTGGTGTACTGTTAGGATTTTTTTTCAGAGGTAGGTTTTGGATATTTGGAGAAAATGGGACTCATTGGCATTTTGTGCTTTAAGTGGTAATTTTACTGTATGGAGTTGAGCTGTGTTGGATCATGGTTGTTATCAGTATTTTTGCCACTTAATTAGAAAACTAAAGTAACTGTTTACAGTTATAAGTACATATGTAAATCAAATTTTCACTCATTTAATGTGTTAAGAATATTTTGGACACCATGGAAACAAATCCTATGTGACAACCTACTTCCCCCACAGCTCACTTAAAGCTGAGATAAATAATTCAGACTGGCAGCATATTAAAAGCTTTCATAATTCTTTACTTCTATTTGTCAGTGAACTTAACAGAACCAGCTGTGGTGTAGTGTTTAATATCTTTTTATCTTCACTTTGCAAATCCTTATTAGGTTGTGTTGTTGTAACATTTAGCAATGAAGTGCAACATATTTTTGTCCCTTCCCAGAGATGCAACCTGACAGTTTATAGACAATATCCTCTTGGCTCTGATCTTTTATCTCACTAACACATCCAAGTCTAAGAAACTTTTTAAAGAAGCTTTGCCCATCTTCACTCCTAACTGTGCATCACTTGAACATGCTGTTATGTACTGAGTGATCTCTCAGTACATTTTCCGTAATGACCCTGTTTCCCTCAGCTTCTCCTTTTCTTTTTGAAGATAGGTTCACTTATACATCTCTGCTAAAATCATTTTCATCATCAGTGCCTTGATGTACTTGTTTCAGTATCTTAACCAGTTTCCAGAAATTCTTTCAAGCCTGAATTCAGTTTCCTGAATTCTTTCAAGCTTCTGCCATCTCTTTTAGTCCTGTATGTTCAACTGTGTTCCTACCTGTGATGCACTGTGTGCTTATGTCCTCTGAATTGTAATTACTGTAGAGTATGCAACAATAGTGTCTTCACAGGACTAGGTTCTCTAAATATTGCCTCCACCTTAAAAATGTCCCTAAAATTGAACTTTGCAGCAATACTTTAGGTATCTAACAGCATTCCTTTTAAGGTCACATCGCGGGAGGCTACTTGGCCCATTGAATCCATGCTGGCTCACAGCAGAACAATCAGTCTAATTTCCCTGGGGTCATGCAACCAATTCTTTCTTAATTTCTCACTTTATTGATTCTTTTGACACCTGCCTACACTAAAGAGTATTTCAGTATTAGTAGGTCCTTTTGGATATGAGAAGAGACTGGAGAATCCCTCAGAAGAATATCTAAGTTACACACAGATAGCAATTGAACTTGGGTCCCTGGAGTTGAGGCCAGAGCTCCTCATTGGAAAGTGGCCAGTGAGTGAGTGGGCCAGTAAAGGAGTGGAGCTTTGAGGCTTTGACTCTGGGAGCAGCCTTGTTGAGGGAGGTGCCTTGTGAGAAAAGTGCAAGTCTTTGGCTCAAGAGTCTTCAGCGAGGAGACTACACCACAGTTGGAGAGGGTGAGAGGTGGTGAAGAGATGACAGGTAAACTGATTCAGTGTGATGCTTGCCTGATGTGGGAGGTCAGGGACACTGATGGTTCCTCCGGCTGCTACAACAGTGAAAAATGTGTGCAGGTTCAGCTTCTGAAGGACCGTGTTGGGGCACTGGAGAGACAACTGGATAACCTCAGGTTTATCCGGGAAAACGAGAGTTTTCTGGACAGGACCTACAGCGAGATCGTTCCACCGAAGGTACCGGAAGAGAGAAGGGGGGGTGACAATGAGGAAGGGATGGATGCTTGAAGTACAGGAGACCCCGGGGGATGTGCCTCTTGAAAACAGGTTCACCCTCTTGGAAGCTGTCAGGACGGAAGACACTGCCAGTCTGAGAGGCAGACGGGTCTGCGAGTCAAAAATTGGCACCGAAGCAAAGCCGAAGAGACAGACGTCAGGCAGAGCTGTGGTAGTAGGGGACTCCATAGTGAGAGGTACAGAAAGGGGTTTCTGCGGCAACAGGCAGGATTTAAGGATGGTGTGTTGCCTCCCTGGTGCCAAGATCCAGGACGTCACAGACCGACTGCAGGGCATCCTCAAGGGTGAGGATGAACAGCCGGAAGTGGTAGTGCATATCGGCACAAATGACGTTGGGAAGAAGAGGAAAGAAATTCTGCAGCGTGACTTCAGAGAGAGAACTCGGAAGAAGGCTGAAAAGCAGGACCTCCAGGGTGGTTATCTCCGGTTTGCTTCCAGTTCCTCATGCTGGTGAGGGTAGGAACAGGGAGATATGGGATCTCAATGTTTGGCTGAGGAGCTGGTGCAGCAAGCAGAGTTTTAGATTCTTAGACCACTAGGATCTGTTTTGGGGCAAGGATGAATTGTACAAAGGAGATGGGTTGCACCTTAACAGCCAGGGGACCATCATTCTGGCAGGCAGGTTTGCCACTGCTACACGGGTGTGTTTAAACTTATAAGTGGGGGGGGGGGGGGAGATGAACTGGAAATATAAAGATGGAGTTAAAGGGAAAGAGAGAATAAGAAAAGTTAAGAAAGACAACAGAATTAACGGGGCAGAAAGCTCAGGAAAGGATTGGAGAGTATGGCCAAGTGCAATAGGGATTGATGTGAGAAGCGAGGGGAGTAATGGATTAAAAGTATTATATATGAATGCATGAAGTATAAGAAATAAAGTGGATGAGCCTGAGACTCAGTTGTAAATTGGCAAGTATGATGTTGTAGGAATAATAGAGACATGGCTGCAGGAGGACCAGGGCTGGGAAATGAATATTCAAGGGTATACGTCCTATCGAAAGGACAGACAGGTGGGCAGAGGGGGTGGGGTGGATCTGCTGGGAGGAATTAAATTCAGTCCCTTGTGAGGGGTGACATAGAATCAGGAGATGTAGAGTCAGTATGGGCAGAACTGAGAAATTGTAAGGGCAAAAATAACCTAATGGGAGTTATCTACAGGCCCCCAAATAGTAGCCTGGATATAGGGTGCAAGTTGAATCAAGTTAAAATTGGCATGTCACAACAGTAATGCTACGGTTGTTATGGGGGATTTCAACATGCAGGTAGACTGGGAAAATCAGGTTGGTACTGGACCCCAAGAAAGGGAGTTTGTGGAGTGCCTCCGAGATGGATTCTTAGAACAGCTTGTACTGGAGCCTACCAGGGAGAAAGTAATTCTGGATCTAGTGTTGTGTAATGAACCAGATTTGATGAGGGAACTTGAGGTAAAGGAGCCATTAGGAGGTAGTGACCATAGTTTTAATCTACAGTTTGAGAGGGAGAAGGGAAAATCAGAAGTGTCAGTATTGCAGTTGAACAAAGGGGACTATGGAGCCATGAGGGAGGAACTAGCTAAAGTTGACTGGAAGGATACCCTAGCAGGGATGACAGTGGAACAACAATGGCAGGTATTTCTGGGAATAATACAGAAGGTGCAGGATCAGTTCATTCCAAAGAGGAAGAAAGATTCTAAGGGGAGTAGGGGGCGACTGTGGCTGACAAGGGAAGTCAAGGACAGTAGAAAAATAAGAGAAGTATAACATAGCAAAGATGAGCTGGAAGCCAGAGGATTGGGAAACTTTTAAAGGCAATGCGGGGAGAAAAGATGAGGTACGAAGGTAAGCTAGCCCAGAATATAAAGGAGGATAGTAAAAGCTTCTTTAGGTATGTGAAGAGGAAAAAGGTAATTAAGACCAAAGTTGGGCCTTTGAAGGCAGAAACGGGTGAATTTATTATGGGGAACAAGGAAATGGCAGATGAGTTGAACAGGTACTTTGGATCTGTCTTCACTTGGGAAGACACAGACAATCTCCCAGATGTAATAGTGGCCAGAGGACCTAGGGTAACAGAGGAACTGAAGGAAATTCACATTAGGCAGAAAATGGTGTTGAGTAGACTGATGGGACTGAAGGCTGATAAATCCCCAGAGCCTGATGGTCTGCATCCCAGGGTACTTAAGGAGGTGGCTGTAAAAATCATGGACGCATTGGTAATCATTTTCCATGTTCTATAGATTCAGGATCAGTTCCTGTAGTTTGGAGGGTAGCTAATGTTATCCCACTTTTTAAGAAAGGAGAGAGAGAGAGAAAACAGGGAATTATAGACCAACTAGCCTGACATCTGTGGTGGGGAAGATGCTGGAGTCAATTATAAAAGATGAAATAGCGGCACATTTGGATAGCAGTAACAGGATTGGTTCGAGTCAGCATGGATTTACGAAGGGGAAATTGTGCTTGACTAATCTTCTGGAATTTTTTGAGAATATAACCAGGAAAATGGACAAGGGAGAGCCAGTGGATGTAGTGTACCTGGACTTTCAGAAAACCGTTGATAAGGTCCCACATAAGAGATTAGTGGGCAAAATTAGAGCACATGGTATTGGGGGTAGGGTACTAACATGGATAGAAAATTGGTTGGCAGACAGGAAACAAAAAGTAGGGATTAATGGGTCCTTTTCAGAATGGGAGGCAGTGACTATTGGGGTACCGCAAGGTTCCGTGCTGGGTCCGCAGTTATTTACAATATACATTAATGATTTAGATGAAGGGTTTAAAAGTAACATTAGCAAATTTGCAATGACACAAAGCTGGGTGGCAGTGTGAAATATGAGGAGGATATTTGGAGTATGCAGGGTGACTTGGACAGGATGGGTGAGTGGGCAGATGCAGTTTAATGTGGATAAATGTGAAGTTATCCACTTTGGTGGCAAGAACAGGAAGGCAGATTACTATCAGAATGGTGTCAAGTTAGGAAAAGGGGAAGTACAACAAGAGAGTCCTTGTTCATCAGTCACTGAAAGTAAGCATGCAGGTACAGCAGGCAGTGAAGAAAGCTAATGGCATGTTGGCCTTCATAACAAGGAGAGTTGAGTATAGGAGCAAAGAGGTCCTTCTGCAGTTGTACAGGGCCCTGGTGAAACCACACCTGGAGTATTGCATTCAATTTTGGGCTCCAAATTTGAGGAAGGACATTCTTGCTATTGAGGTTGCTATTGCAGTGTAGGTTCACGAGGTTGATTCCCAGGATGGCGGGACTGTCATATGTTGAAAGATTGGAGCGACTCGGCTTGTATACACTGGAATTTAGAAGGATGAGAGGGGATCTGTTTGAAACATATAAGATTATTAAGGGATTTGACACGCTAGAGGCAGGAAACATATTCCAGATGTTGGGGGAGTCTAGAACCAGAGGCCACAGTTTAAGAATAAGGGGTAGGCCATTTAGAACTGAGTTGAGGAAAAACTTTTTCACCCAGAGAGTTGTGGATCTATGGAATGCTCTGCCTCAGAAGGCAGAGTTAGGGTTAGGTGCTTTCAAGAAAGAGTTAGATAGAGCTCTTAAAGATAGCGGAGTCAAGGGATATGGGGAGAGGGCAGGAACAGGGTACTGATTGTGGATGATCAGTCATGATCACATTGAATGGCGGTGCTGGTTTGAAGGGCCCGAATGGCCTACGCCTGCACCTATTGTCTATTGTCCTCATAATGTTACCCTATTTCAATAAGTGAGTGCCTGTGTTCTCTGACTATCTTTGTTATCTGATAGAAGAGCCTTAAGACAATTTATTAAATGAAAGTTGGGATAAAAGTGTAAATTGCAGAACTCTGGTTGTACGATCCAAAGCATACCTGACCAGGTTAGAGTAATTAAAGTTCTGATAAGGGGTGCTGATCCTGAAGAAGACCCATCTGGATCTGCTGAAAACGTCGCAATGGTTCTTCCCCGTGGTCAATCAGCCAAATGACACGGACTTTAAAAGGCCAAAAATAATAATAATTTGAACAAGATATCAGGTGAAGTGATAGTTTCAAGAGGAAAATGAGGGTTCTGAAAAAAAGTTCAAATGGACATTTAGTGCAGTTTGAAATATCTTTACTCATACTTTTACAGATTTTTTAATGACAAATTACTTTTGAATGGAGCATCCCAGATAAGTACCTGGGGTATCTTAAATGTTTTAAAATTGCACTATGAAAAAAATAACTTGGACTAATTTATTGTTATTTTATTGTGTTCTCTTCATTGACCTTTGAAAATGTTATGTTTATATTTCAAAAATGACACTAATGTGGAAATGGCTAACTCCTTAGTGCAATAATCTGTATTGTTTATTTTACTGTTTTCTTTTGAGGATAAAGAGAAATAGGTTTACTCAATTTAGATTGGGCGTTGAGTTCTGTGAACATAGGAATATTTGCTTCTCTTCCACCCCCTCCCTGGTGAGATCAGCTTTGTCGATATGGTACTGAACATATAACATCTCAAGCAAGTGATCTGAAAAACGTTTCTGTGTTAATTTTCATTGTGAGTTGTGCAGGTGATCATAAACCAGTTTTCCAGTGTGTTAAATACCGTTTATGGTTCTGGAGTCTATGGAAACGGAGGGTATTACGTGATCCTTGATACTCGATTCAGCATAATTCAGTTAACAAACCTGCCAATTTATTTTAAAATAAAAGAAATGTGTAACCATTTATTTGATCACCTGGTAATGTGCAGTTCCAGACTGATGAAAAACGGGGGCATTTAGTTGCTTTGAGTGAATAACTGCTGGTTAGAATTTGATTATTTGGAAGTGATTTCCCCACACTACAGCCAACGGGCTCCTGTTAATAAATTGGAGTTGAAATAGAAGTAAGAAGTGGGTCTGCTGGGAGCAGCTTGCAACAAGTCGCCACACTCCAGTGCCATCTTACACAACTTATACTAAATTGTGTCCAGTCCTGTGGCATTCATGCCAGGATTTCAGTGTGCATAATTGCCTAATTTTAAGCTTTAAGTTTTTATTAGATTAATATTAGATTTTGGTATTTTCTTTAATTATATTAAACTATCATAAATGAATTTGAGCAACACAAAACACTGGAGGAACTCAGCAGGCCAGGCTGTACCCATGGAGAAAAGCACAGTCGATGCCACGGACCCAAACCCTTGCCTGCCTGGCCTGCTGAGTTCCTCCAGCATTTTGTATGTGTTGCTCGGATTTCCAGCATCTGCAGATTTTCTCTCATTTGTGATAAATGAATTTTAATTTGTTTCCTTGTTCTGCTTTCTAGGACTAGAAAAGATAGTTTGGAGAGTGAAAGTTCTGCTGCTATTGTTCCTCACGAACTGATCCGCACCAGACAGCTGGAGAGTGTACACCTTAAATTCAACCAGGAATCAGGAACTCTTATTCCACTGTCACTGAGGTGAACAGTCACTAAGTTTTGCTGAAAGAAATGAAATCTAGAAAGCTTTCATCATAACACTATAAACTTTATTTGAACTAGTAAGGATCAGAGAAAACCCATACATGCAGGATTGTATCTTGTATGGCAGGATGTTACGACTTAGTTATGGGCTTGGAGGTTAAAAACTGGTACTTTGGGCTAGGAAAAATTAGAGGGGAAAAAAGTACTCTAACAACTATTTTCAGCTTTTAAAAGACCTTTCAATCACTAGAAAGCATTTTCTTGGGCAGCATAGTGGTGCAGCAGTTATAGCTCCAGTGACCCAGCTTTGATCCTAACCTCAGGTGCTGTCTGTGTGGCATTTGCATTCTCTTGCCTTGCATCTGGGTTTCCTTAAGGTATCCCCACATTCCAATGGTATTCTGGTAGGTTAACTGGTTACTGTAATTTTCTCCTCGTGTAAGCAGGTGACAGGAGGTTTAGGAGGAGATATGGGCCTAAAGTAGCACGTCTGTAAGAGAGAGGATAGGCTGCGGGGAGATCAGGGAGTGGGACATTGGAAACACTAAGAGGTGACTGAGCTCAGTGGGCCAAATGTTCTTCTATTTCATAAAGTAATAGATATGAACTTTGGAGGGATGAACAGTGGGAGAATTAAGATAATTAGACATTTGCAAAGCTCTAAGTTTGTGCTTTGGTGTTATCAGAAAAGTTGTGAAGAATTAAATTAGTTTCAGCACCATTTTAAAAGTATTCAAAATAGCATTTTTCCTTTCCAGTGTAGCTTTGGCTACCTCAGTAAAACTTAGTGGGATTTCCATCAACAACACACACAAAATGCTGGTAGAACACAGCAGACCAGGCAGCATCTATAGGGAGAAGCACTGTCGACGTTTCGGGCCGAGACCCTTCGTCAGGACTTCCATATTATATGGGATTTCCATATTGCTTTATTTCCAAAATCCATGAATGTTCTTCAGAATCTGCACTGAGTAAAGCTATTGTATTTCATTCCCCAAAATTAGGATCAAATTTAATGCGTCCACATTCTTTGATAAAATAAACATTTCAGCATTAAGTTTGTTGAATTACATCCTATCTGAATATTTTTAAAAAAAGTACAATTTGATGCAGAAGAGATTCACATTGTTTTAGCTCTTGGGAGACTTTGGGTAAACTATTCTGTGTTTTATCAGAACTTCTGCACAGTCGTCAGGGTATTAAGATGTAATAGAACAGCCTAGTCATCATTATCTGTATAAACTTCCTTATAAAATTAAACACCTTTTCTCCAGTTCTTCCTTTTTTTGTTATATTTTAAAGTTACAATGTAATACTTGTCAATTGGCACCACAGGAGTGTAGTGGTTAGCACAAGGCTATTACAGCTCGGGGCGTTCCAGAGTTCGATTCTGATGCCGTTCTGTAAGGAGTCTCTATACATGCTCCTCGTAGGATGCATGAGGTTCCCCCAGGTGTTCCAGTTTCCTCCCACAGTCTGCAGACCTACCAGATAGGTTAATTGGTCATTGTAAATTGTCCCATGATGAAGTCAGGGTTAATTGTGGTTGTGGGGTTGCTGGGCGGTGTGGCTCAAAGGGTGGGAAGGGTCTACTCTGCTGTATGGCTAAATAAATAAACTGAAAGCCTCCTGCACCCAACAAAGAATTAATTTTTACTTTCTCAGAGAATTTCATTCCATTTTGGATGTGGAACTCTTTCTCTCTCCCCCCCCCCCCCCCCCCAAAAAAAAAAAAAAAAGATTTTCAAGTAAAAGTTGACAGTCATAGGTTTGTGTGCCAAAAAGTTTATCTTTTGCTGTCCTGGTCCAATAGCACATCCACAGCACGTGTCTGCAGGCACGGATCTCTTTTCCAGTCCTAGTGGAAACCTAGTCAATGTATTATGCTGGTTCTCAGAAATAGTAGTTTCAGTTGAAGAAGCCTGTACAGGTGTTTCTCTCCCCCCCCCACAAAGGTAGAGCGTTCCTATGAAACCTTTCTTAAACCGTAAATGGTGTAAAGTGAAGAACTATTAATTTATATGGGAAAAATTTTCATAAAAGCAAAAATCCTCTTCGTAATGCAAGAACAGGTTACTAATGTAGGTCTTTTGTAAAAGTGAAGTGGCGTAAAGCGAACATTAGTAAAGTGGGGGACACCTGTATATGTGAAAGCAAATACAAGTTTGGTGATGAAATTTGCTTTTTTTTTTAGAGGTAGATTGTTACATGGAAGGCACTTTACTTACAAAAGCATAACAGGAGATACAGCGATCACATTTGTCTCTACTGGAGTTGAAGGGGCGTTTGCCACAGAGGACCATCCATATGCAGCCCACGGTCCATGGCTACAGGTGGGCATCCGCTTTACTGCCGTGCCTTTTACTCATTATGGCTCAGTGATCAATCAGTTATTACTATGCCAATAGCAGAAAATAATTTGCCTTCCTCCTTGTGAAGTTAAACAGCTATCCACTTCTAACTAACCATCCTGGCTGGTTATGTAAATATTCATCTTAAGAATCTTAACCTTGCAGATGACATTAAAG
This sequence comes from Hemitrygon akajei, assembly GCF_048418815.1. Taxonomy (NCBI): domain Eukaryota; kingdom Metazoa; phylum Chordata; class Chondrichthyes; order Myliobatiformes; family Dasyatidae; genus Hemitrygon; species Hemitrygon akajei. The sequence goes on from NC_133146.1 coordinate 8,413,798, forward strand.
GTTTAATATAATCTTTATTTTTCTGTTGCTCTCCCACTTGCATTAATTGTCCACTTTTAAGTTACTACAAGTATTGTTTTAACATACAAAAAAAATTTCTAATTAAGAACATAGACTTGGCAGGTTCTCTGTCATAATCTGACATTTCTAAAAGCTGTTTTAATTCCATATTTTTATAATTTGACAAGCATTACAGGACCCTAATTAAGGTTCCTGATCTGATCAGTATTTCTGTCTTTATATCTGTACAGAAATCCCAGCATTGCTGCCGGCTGTGTCTCAGGATGATGCTAAGTTTCTGGGCAATTCCTTACAAAACCCTTGCCAGCATGCTTTAACTGATGGAGCTTTGTTTAAGCATTCTTCTTTGACCATGCCTTACTCCTATTTTTGTCTTTCTCTCTTTGTCCTCATTTAAAATTTAAACTCTTAACTTCTAAATTTTTTTTATAGGTTTAGCTTTGTTCAAGATTCTAGATTGTTTTTTTTATCAGTACACAAGTATAAAGGAGAACGAAATGATTGTTACTCCAGATCTGAAACAGCGTAAACAAAAATATTAAACATCAAGAACACAATAAAAAAACACTAAATACAAATACATAAGATTAGCTTGTATAAATAGACCAATTGTTAGTACATAAAGTGACACTTGGCACAGGAGTAACTGTACGAAAGATGACACTGACAGGAAATAATAAACTATTGGTTGTGGGTGGGGTGTGTTATCAGTGAAGGTATTGATCAGCCTTGACAACTTGGGAGAGTAACTGCCTTGGTCTGGTGATCCCCATGGAATGTGAATCGCCTATGAAAGCTCATGACTTTCTTAACCAAATTTATATTTACAGTGTTACTTATACATCTTTGGCATAAGTCTATGTAAAATGAAAATTTATACCTGTTGAGGGCTTTTAACCATCACTGGACCTGTACTGGAAAGTAGCGAGTTCCTCAACTCCTCTCTACTAATACCATATGACTTAAAACTTTGCTAATTATTATTCTCACTACTAGAGGAAGTAGGTCTCCCTTTCACCCTCAAACAAGAGAAAATCTGCAGATGCTTGAAGTCCGAGCAATACACTGAAAATGCTGGAGAAGCTCAGTAGGCCAGGCAGCCTCTAGGGAAAAGTGTACAGTCGACGTTTCGGGTCGAGACCTTCCGGCAGGTCTTGCTGAAGGGTCTCTGCCCAAAATGTCAACTGTACTCTTTTCCATTGTTGCTTCCTGGCCTGCTGAGTTCCTCAGGCATTTTATGTGTGTTGCTCCCTTTCACCCTCTCTGGTCCACCCATAGTTTTATATACCGGTACTTCCACTAAGTCTCCCTTCACTCTCTGTTCCAAAGTAAACAACCCCAGGCTTTATTTCTAACTACAGGTCTAGCCTTGGCAGCATTTTCTTAAATCCCCTTTGCAACCTGTTGTCCTGTCGCATCTATTCTACCAAACCAAAGACTTTATTTGCTTCTAGCAGAATTTGTACTCCATTGTTTTCCAGTGCAATAGATATGAAAGCTAAAATATTAATTATTTTTCTGGATTATCTTAGGATATTTGTGATCTATTTACATTAACATGGGTTTTTGCTTATTTGTCACTGATTTTTTAAAAAAACACAAGCAGCTCCAGCCTTTCCTCCTCACATAATTTTAAGCACAGAGATGGCATTTGATTGAAATGTATAAAACATATCTGTGCACCTCCCTAACCCCCGGAAAAACAGAATTCCCTGCAGGAACGTGGCTAAAAGCCATATGCACAAAAAATGAGATGATTTATTTGTGACTTTTGGGATTTTTGGCAGGTAAATTGAAATGTTATTCCCTTTTTCCATTCACTTTTAAATTCTTTGTCAAGTTTCCTTCAACGTCCTTAAATGCATGAAGGACTAAATTGATACACGGGATCATTAGTGGTTCCTGGTTGACAAGGGACTTTTAGAGCAGTGCACAAATGAGTGTGTTCCAGTGAGTCGGAGTAGACAGAGCAAATGTATGCACATCCTGAAGATCTGTGCTGTTGCAAATTAAATGCCTAGTAGAAATTTCCTTCTGTAAAGTCCTTCAGTTGAGTGATGTATGATGAGAGCAAAATTGAAGCTTGTCAGTGCCACCACAAGTTCTTAAATGTTCTGTGCATTGGACTTTCTGCAGTTGATTTCTTTCATTTCTTATTACTAATGCTGAACTGATGCAAGTATCAGGGTAAAAGCATCTGAAAAATCTCTTGTGTTTATGATTTGCAAGTATCAGGACTGGTTCTACTTATTTCTGTCATCCAACTAATAAAACATTTCCACCTATCGTTGAAAGTAGGTGCTTTAAGTAATCTGTAGCTGCATCTTGCAGTACTGTCCGTAACTTTGGGCTTTCCATATGTAGTAGTTCTTTAAAAGAATGTCTAATTGTGTTGAAAGCACCAGTTTTTTAAAATATATAAAATGCACAGTAGTTCACTTAAGTTTATGGATGTTCTTTTGAAAGCTCAATAGAATGTACTTCCACTATACTTTTACATTCCAAACATTTTGTATCATCGTAAGCAAATTAAATCTATGATTTTTGGTTACGGAACTTGCAAGAGGAGAAAGTTTCTCCCTAATTGCTCTGCTGTACCAAAACCCTTAGCTTTTGAAATACATCCACTTTCTCCACTTTAAAGATAAGTGATCCTAGTTTTAAATGATCTTTCCACAAAAACAGACTCCCCTGACTCTGCTGTCATCCTGTTTAATCTTTCACCCCTTTCCAATGCTTTAAACCTTTCATGTGACGTATACTCCAAACTAAGTTGAGTCTTATCATTGAGCAGCATGACTTCCTTATTTTTCTATTCTAAATTCCTATATATTTATTTAACTTGCTCAACCTGCCTTGCCGTCAGGATATGTGGCAAGTCATTACCTCCAACTGTGCTCTTGCAATATCTGGGAGCCATATCATTTAGGTTACACTGCCCTTCTATTTATTTGCAAAACATTGTTTAGTGGACGTCTGTTTTTCCAGCTGTATCTGAAGCAGACTTTTAGTGTGTCATTGTGAAAATTAAGTAACTAATGGGCCAGATTTTATAGCATCTAATGGCACATTTCTGTTAAGTAGCTAATCTAAAGAAATATTATTTTTCTTGTTAGGCAGAACAATTAATTCCAGTGAATGATTTGTTTTCTGTGTATAAAATAATTTGAAAGATGCAACTTGTAATGCTTTTATTAATAGTTATAAATGCTTTTACCATAGGATAATTGGCCATTTTTTACATACGATGCATCTGCATTTTGGTCTCGATATATCCAGGAGTAACACTATTCTTTAGAATAGTTAGAACCTCAATGTGCACTTTCACAAGAATTACAAAGATGTTGCCTGGATTGGAGAGCATGCCGTACAAGAATAGTTTGAGTAAACTTGGCCTTTTCTCCTTGGAGTGACGGAGTATGAGAGGTGACCTGGTAGAGGTGTACAAGATGATGAGAGGCATTGAACGTGTGGATAGTCAGAGGCTTTTTCTCAGGGCTAAAATGGCTAACACAAGAAGGCACAGTTTTAAGGTGCTTGGGAGTAGGTACAGAGGAGATGGCAGGGGTAAGTTTTTTATGCAGGGAGTGGTGAGTGTGTGGAATGGACTACCGGCAACTGTGGTGGAGGCGGATGCAAAAGGTCTTTTTAAGAAGCTCCTGAATAGGTACGTGGAGCGAGGGCTATGGGTAACCGTAGGTAAGTACATATTTGGCACAGCATTGTAGGCAGAAGGGCCTTTTTTTTTCTATGTTCTAATATATTGGTTAGTTTGTATGCAGAATGTCCAATATTAAAGTTAGTGATGAATAATGTCCAATTTTAGCTCTTTTGCCAAAATAATACTACTGCACACTATAAATTCCTAAATCTGAACATACAAAGGAAAATGGTGGGAGCTAAATTTAACTAGGTGCTAGTGGAGTTTAGGTCAAAGTATGTAAGTGTCGCATCAAAGCTATTGATTGGAAGTTTTAATGAAGTACTAAACAAAAGAAATAATCTATTAATAATATGGATTGAGGGATTTGTAGTTTTGCAGTATAATTGTACTTGGTTACCACAAGACTGTGGGGGAAGGACTTTGAACACCTAAGCTCTGTGTATTTTAGACCAACTGTTTTGTAATCTTTTAATGTTGGTTAAAGCTTATTGAATAAAATTGGTGCGGGACTGTGGGAAGGGATTTCAAAATGATAATTTTTTTTGCAAAATTGTGTGAGTAGATCTCATTATTAGATATAGATTAACAAGAGATTCTGCAGATGCTGGAAATCCAGAGCACCACGCACAAAATGCTGGAGGAACTCAGCAGGTCAGGCAGCATCAGTGGAAATGAATAAACAGTCGACATTTCAGGCTGAGGCCCTTCATCATGCCTATGAAGGATGTTCCTGATGAAGATTCTTGACCCATAGCATTGACTCTTTGTTCCACTCCTGACTTACTGAGTGGCTTCTGTATTTTGTGTGTCCCTCAGATTTAGATTGAGACAACTAATTTGTTCTGGAAATGTTCACTGAATTTCATCTCTCCCCCCACCCCCATGTTTTCCAATAATTTGGGAAGCAGAAGTTTCAAAAATTTTACTGTGTATTTGGGAAATGAGAATGTAGAGTAAATAAAATTAATGTAGCAAGTTCTGTAAATGTTTTATGCTGGGAAGTCCTTGAATGAATTGTTTTCAATTAAATTATGTTTATTCATGAAATGCTTAAATATCTCTGAACTGCAAGTGCTAGGCTCTGCATTCAAGATTGGTTGAAGAATCACATAGATACTTGGGTATTATTGTTGAGAACCATTGCCATTCATCTAGTGTTCATGTAATGCTGAGGCAGTTTATAACCTTCAAGGGATATTCATAATGGGATAATTGTAAAATCTGTGTTTTTAAAAAAAATCTAAATTTTGATGTGACGTTACCTCATTGAATGAAGATGATATCAAACTGTGTCCCAATAGTTTGCTCAGAGTTTAATTATATAGAAACACAAAAAACCTACAGCACGATACAGACCCTTCGACCCACAAAGCTGTGCCGAACATGTCCTTACATTGGAAATCACCTAGGGTTACCCATAGCCCTCTTTTTTATATATATATATATATATATGATAAGACACGTGGAAGAAAGTGTCTGTTCAACTCAACTTTGTTGTAACCGTTTGCAGATTCTGCTGAATGAAGAATTTGTGGAAAGGATGTTAGAGGATTTGGAAGACCTGGCCTCCCCAGAAGAAGTAAGATTTCACAAACAAGTCATCAGAGATTAAGGGAAACTTGGTTTATGTGCACGTATAAAGAGAAATATGTGCAGTATGTGTATTCATTAGAGTCCCAGCTTGTACAATATCGATTTTGAGTTCGATGCAACCACATTCACCATCACGTTAATATACATACCTTCATTTGGTTATTCAAAGCATTGATTTTATTGAAATATTGTTAATGTAGTATGTGCGTCACAACCCCCCCACCCCCTAATTTAACGAGTTCTTTGCTTTCTCTTGTTCCACTATCAGGCAGCAGTAGCAAATAAACAGTCTTCAACATTTCATAAAATGTTGTAAGAAAACTTTCTCCCTAAACTGCAATTTGACAGTGAAAATTGCTATTTTCTGCTATAAGTATTGCAGTAGTAAATTTTGATATACTCTTTAAAAATAACATTGAAGCAAAGTCATGATTGCCTGGATTTAAGTAAATGTAGAAATTCCTCCTTTATCCTCACTGTTAAAAAGTAGTTGATAATTTAGAGAAATTAAATGCTACAGTACATTTTAAGCACTGGCCTCTTCACCTTTAAAATTTATTCAAATCATTCCAATATTTTGGGGTAAAATCGCTGTTCTTTGGGTGGGGAAATGAGCAAATAGTGTAGCACAAGCAATTATTGATAATTTCAGTAATCAAATTTGAGCAATAATTTATGTTTTTTAATCTTTGTTCTTCTGAGGCTCTTACTGAGTTGTTGGAGAAACAGGGAAGATCTTTAACCTTGAGTCCTGTATGGGAGTCAGCTTAACTGCCAGTAATAATAGAATGGTCTATTAAATAGCACTTGGATCCATTATTATAATTGTAATATGTGCCTTAAGGCATTAATTGCTTAATGTTTATCTTTGGTAATGCCACTGTTTCTGGTTTTATAAGTGAAACACATTTGTAGTGGGGAGAAGAAATGTTAAAAATTTCACTATTATCTATGAAAAGTAAGATTGATGCTCTTACAACACTTGCAAAATGCTGGAGGAACTCAGCAGGCCAGGCAGCATCTATGGGGGGGAAAATACAGTCGACGTTTTGGGCTGAGTCCCTTCGGCAGGACTAGAGAAAAAGTTGAGTAGATTTAAAAGGTTGGGGGAGGGGGGAGAAACACAAGGTGACAGGTCAAACTGGGAAGGGAAGGATGAAGTAAAGAGCTGGGAAGTTGATTGGTGAAAGAGACGGAAGGCCATGGAAGGAAGAAAAAGGGAAATGGAGCACCAGAGGGAGGCAATGAGGGTGCAAGGAGATAAGTTGAAAGAGGGACAAAGGGATGGGAAATAGAGAGGGAGTGGGGGGGTGGTTGGGACCATAACCAGAAGTTTGAGAAAATAATGTTCGTGCCATCAGGTTGGAGGCTACCTAAAAGGAATATAAGGTGTTGTTCCTCCAACCTGAGTTTGGCCACATCACTAGAGTGGAGGAGGCCATGGATGGTCATATCGGAATGGGAAGTGGAATTAAAATGGGTGGCCACTGGGAGATCCCACTTGTCTTGGCTAATTCCCTTATATTTTTGCAAGATGTACAAAACTTATTTAGCCTATGAATTTTAGATTAAATTAATAAGTATGACATCTCAGAGTCTATTCCTGCATCTCAAAAATATTTTGCTTGCAAGCTAATAATAGGACAACAAATGTTTCAGTAAACTTGATGAATAGAAAAATAGTATCTGCATAATCAGTTGGAGGCTTTAGATATATACACACGGACTGAAAATGGTGAATTATAGAGTAAATGGTTTCAAAATGAAATGGATGTTGATAGAGACATGTAGAGGAACAAAGGTTGGTGGGAGGGGTAGAGAGATCAAATAAAGGAAAAGCAAGCAAAAAAAAATTAGATCATGGCAATTTGAAAACCAGCAACAGTTCGCTGAAGGAATGAGTCCACAATCCCAGGGATGAGGTTGATTCACAAACATTTGTTATAGTCTTGAAAGTGTACTTGTCCTCTTAGATTGCTCAGTCTATGCAAATTAAATCAGTAAGTATCATACAAGTGTGGTAATTACTGAAGCCTCAGAATCGTAAATTGTTTCTATGAAACAAGCAGAACATCACAAACCAGCCACCAACTTCTGATTAGCAGCTCACAGATTATTTCTTCCCTTTAAATTAAGGGTTTATTAGTAGGTCAGTAAAGAACAAGTGGCTCTACTGTTGCTTATTAAATGTTTAATTTTCTATTCATGCCATTTCCAGTTTTACTTTACTCACTAAGTATGTTTGTTATTTTCTTCAGGTGAAACTGCCAAAGGAGTACAGCTGGCCAGAGAAAAAATTGAAAATCACAATTTTACCTGAATCGGCATTTGACAGTCCTCTGCAGTAGCGGAGAATATTGAGACTAAATGTTATCTATGTAAAAATGCCTTGTCTTTATGTTCCACTTCCAAACTTGCAAAAATAATTTTTGCAGTATATAGTAGTTATATAAAGGATGGCTACCTAGTCAATGTAGTTTAAAGCTGTTTAAAAAAAGTCATGCTAATGTTAAATCCATTCTGACTAAACTGGAGACGTGTGTACTTTAGCTCACCGTACCTGTTATTGATGACTAGTAAGGGAAAGGAGCAAGAAAATCGGTTGCACATAGTATTTTTATAGCTTATTGTGCCTATCTTATCTGATGACTTAAGTGCTGACCAAGTACGGCTTGTCTAAAATTGTACTTGTCCCGTTGATGTGTGGATCATGCCAAAGGTGTGTTCCACAGCAGGAGATTTGTGTTTTTTTTGCTTAAGATTTATTACTTTTGTACAATTTTATTACAATATTTTCACCACAATCAGAGCACTATTGGGCGGGGTGAGAAATTATAAGAGATCGCTGCAGTAACTGGGTGAAAAGAAAGATGTTCAGGCATTTCCTATTTAACTTTCTCCTTTAATTATAATTGTCTCTCTGTTTGAACACACTTTTATATACGTGAAATTATCAGTAGTTCAATTTTTGATGGGTTATTTTATTTTCCCCACACCACTGGGTCATAGCCTCTAATAGCATAGTGGGGTGCCATTACATGACAATATTTTCACCTTTCATTAATGCATCTGCACGGTAGAGTAGTGGTTAGCACAACACTTTACAGCACCAGTGACCCGGGTTTATTTCCTTCGGCTGCCTGTATGTTCTCCCTGTGAACTGTGTGGGTTTCTTCCTGCAGTCCAAACACTTACTGGTTGATAGGTTAATTCATCATTGTAAATTGTCCTGTGATTAGGCCAGGGTTAAATTGGGCGATTGCCAGGCAGCACAGTTCGAGGGCCAATAACTAAATAAATTCCAGATCAAATGAAACCACATTTAATAAATTCTAACCTCATGATACTTTGGATGGTTATCTTAATCTTATGTCCTCCATTTACTCTTCCTCCTCTACTTCTGGGGAGGGATTTTTGAGTACCTTCATTAGTTCTCCCCTTGGTTTTCTCTTAAACCAGACTTCTCTGGTCTTGGAGCTGGTGTCCCTTATCCATGATTTTTGTTGTAGCATATTTCCTCGGGTCTCTTAATTTCTTGGTGTTATTCCAGAAGTCTAGTGACCAACTTGAACACTGCTCAAGCTGAGGATTCACTGATTGCTTGTAAAAGCTTTGCATAAGGAAGATTTCACTTTCTGAAGTAATTGGCAATTATTGTGTGGAAGAAGGATGAGATGCAGTCTAGCAATCATTTTGTTATTAATCCACAGATTGGGGTTCAGGGTATTATTGGTAAGGGCCGGCATTTATTACTAATTCTTAACTGCCTTTGAGATGACGGTGATCAGCTACCTCCCTTACCTACTGCAGGCCTAATGGCCAAGCTGCTTTGAAAGTATTAGGGAGGAAATTCCCAATGAAGACTAGGCAAGTTGCTGCCGGGCATCTTGCACATGGAATGTACAGCAATCACATCTAATCAGTGACGGAGGGAGTGACTACTCCACGATAATTCTTACTATGCAGTCCTGTTTATGACATAAAGTTCAGTCATGCCACCTGGATTCAGATACGATTGATTCAGACTAGCAACTAAGAACTAATAATTGTAATTTTTTCACCTGTGTCATCCATGTGGCTTTAGAAGATTACCCATTAATGTCATTAAATACATGTCTAAAACCTGATGCTATCCTGCCGCAGTCACAAAGGCTAGTTCAGAGTTCAATTTACTTCAGTAGTAGCTTGTAATTGACATTCTAGATGAACATTTTTGTAGTTCATCTCTGTGAGCAGCTTTTGTTTTGCATAGATCTTGACACACTACAGATTTCACTGAAGATCACCCGCAGAACTGCAGTGTAATTCATGTTTTAGATACTATTTTTAAAATGAAGAATACTAGCAGGTGTTTTTATTGTAGTTGTCTAATGTAAATTTTTCTACTTTGTGTGTAGTGCAGCTTGTCTTGCACTTTTGTAATTTTTTTGAGAGTCACAAACTATTCCACCAGTAATCTGTGCATTAAGGTAACTGATAATTCAAGCTGTTTAATTTTTTTTGTCTGTACAATGATCCATTTATCTGAAAATAAAGGTTTATTCTATATAACTACATTTCACACCATTCTCACTTCCTGAATTCATAAAAGTTTATATTTTATTTTTATGTTTATAGTTTATATTTTATAAAATATAGTTTGTATTTTATCTGCGGAGTTATTTCCTACACTATTATAGGAAAATAACTCTTAACTTGGCATTACTTGTTATTTTCTTCTTACTCAGAAGCATACAAAAACCCTTTCTTGCTAACTCTGTACGTGCCAGCATCAAGAAAACTCTTTAGGGTTTTTTCCCCACTGTGTAATTTATAATTGATTTCCCCCTGAAGTCGCTCTCTGGAGAGATACGTGTCCCAATCTGTTATCTGCGTTTGGGTAGTATTACTCAGGTTGGTAATTCTCAATATTCATTAATACTCAAAGCTCAGAGGTCAGTCAGTATCTGTACTTGTCATTTTGTGCTGGTACCGAGTAATTGTCCTGTGTCAGATAATTACTTCATTTGCCTACTGCTCTAGTTTGTCTCACTTGACTGGTGCTCTGCTTGCAAACTAGTTGAAACTAAAATCACTCTCTTCAGTACCTGTAAGGTATTGGGACTGATGACAAGGATGTTCATTGTAAATTTAAATGCAGTAATATTTTCAATTGTCCAGCACACTTGAAATGTTGATGCAGGCCTTGCCCTGGTATATTTGTGTTCATTTTTGGGATAGAGTAAATTTCCCAGTTAGTTTAATGGAAGTGAGAAAAAAAGAGATCCTGGTCAGTTGAGAAAGGGCTTGAAAACAGGGCCCCAGTGCAGGATTAGGGAAGGTGGGAACAATTAAGTTGGATGGGAGTGTGGGGAATGTTACCTGTGGGCATGATGTGGAAACATCAGGATTTCTAAGTAGTCTTATAGTGGATTATTGGAATTTGAAGTAATGGTTTGACTCTTGTCCACTCAGGACCAATAAAGTATTCATTATTATTTAAAATGCTTTCAGTCCTTTTCAACAACTTAAGTTAAAGATTTATAAGGAACATTTCCAATGCTTTGTTAGACAGTGCAAAGTTAATCCCTTTAACTTGATTATTGCATTTTTGGAGTTACTGACCAATCACTGTTGTCCTCTGTTTTTCCTGTCCTTGGAGCTTCTGCTGTTTGTATCCTCTCCTAAGTTTATTCAACACCTATTTTCCCTTGACCTTCTGATCAAAGTTTATTAGATCTTGATAATACATTTCACTAATTTTAACCTGTAACAATATTCACTTTTTCTGAAACCATGGAAATTTAAGTACTGTGGAATTTCAGGTTTGATCTTACTACCTATCAAAATCATACTTTGCAGATGGCTTCTCAAATCTTGATTTTGTGACATGCTCCTTGCATAGAGGGCAGTGTCATTTGCTTTTCCAAAAACAAACTGAACGAGCTGGAGAAATACCTAGTCAGTCAACATTTATGGGAAAATTAATCCTTTACGCCATTAAGGATTGACTAGTAAAATGGTGTTTTAATGAAGTAGCAGGTCAAATATCAGAAATCATGATCCAAAAGCTGTGTGTGTAGTGGTGGAACCTTGACCATTGGTAAAGCTGAGTGTGTAGTGGTGGAACCTCGACCATTGGTAAAGCTGAGTGTGTAGTGGTGGAACCTCGACCATTGGTAAGGCTGTGTGTGTAGTGGTGGAACCTCGACCATTGATAGGTGTGAAGCCAGTGTTAAACTAATGAGCATTTCATTTAATAAAGTAGATGTATGAAACATCTGAAGATGATGAATTTGAGTTTTATATTTTAAGCTTCAGTATTTCAGCTGCAAACATAGTTAAACTCAAACCACTTTCTCCACCACACATTGCTTCTTCAAAGTTGCATCACGTTTTGAGAAATGATGTTTAAAATATAATCAATAACAAACTGCTGCTTCTCCCATGCTGATCAAGGTTGATGCTCGTAGTGGCAAGAATCCTTGCTGTCACCACAATGACTCTCAGTGCGAGTTACCTATGCTTATTACAGGCTGCTAGTAGTGTAGCAACGTGAATCCTGCAACATAAGGCACTAAATAGTTTTTTCAAAAATGGAATTTTATCTTAAATGTGAACTTATTAAGACTTGATGTGTCTGTAATGTACAGTGGAAAGCATTCTGACTGGCTGCCTGGTGTGGAGGCTCCAATGCACAGAATGACCCTCTTGGCAAGAGGCTGCAGAGGGTTGTAAATTCAGCCTGCTCCATCACAACCACACCAAGGGTATCTTTGAGAGGCCGTGCCTTAGGCAGGCTGCATCCATTACTTAAGGACCTTGAAAATCCAGGACATTGTGCGCTTCTTGTTACTGCTATCGGAGAGGAGGGACCTCTCTGCCCGAAGACCTACACTCAATGTTATAGAAACAACTTCTTTCTCTCTACTGTCATATTTCTGAATAGTCTATGAACACTACCTCGTTCTTTTTTTACCCTTGTTCCTTTACTACAAAACAAATTTGACACATCTAAGTCTGATAATAGATCTGATGCTTGTATGGTCTTGCAATCATTGCATTCAGTGTTCATAATGCCCATTCCTCATTCAGATCCTGTTTAGAACAGTCCACGTTCCTCAGGATGGATAAGATCCAGACAGCCTTATTACTGAATGAGTTTGTCAGCTCTTTTAATAACTCATATCACCAATGGAGAAACTTTTTGACAATGCTGATTTGGTGTGGGTGACTTAATTTTGAGTTTGGAGTTGGATATTAGACAAGCTGGTCAATATTTTGAATTCTGATTTTATTCCAAGGAATTGGAAAAAATTGTCAAAATCCAGTTTATTGTTGTATTTACAAGTAAGCGTACACAGGTGAAGTGAAAAGCTTATTTACAGCAGCATCACAGGCAGATAGTATCCCTGCTCCAACCACAAAAAGTGTAGTTTCCCAGTGACTGGTCGTTTTAATTCCTATCCCCATTCCTATTCCTACTTGTTGGTCCATGGCCTCCTCTTCTGCCATGATGAAACCACTCTGAGGCGGAGGAGCAATCCCTCATTTTGTTAAGGTAGCCTCCAGCCTGATGGCACTAAAATTGATCTCTCCAACTTCCAGTAATTTTCCCTCCCCCCTTCCCTCTTTTATTCCCCCACTCAGGCCTATTGCTGCCTCTTGCCTACCTATCAACTCCTCCTGGTACCCTTCCTCCTTCCTTTTCTCCCATGGTCCACTCTCTTATATCAGATCCCTTCTTCTCCAGCCCTTTGCCTTTTCCACCTATCACCTTCCAGCTTCTTTCTTCATCCCCACCCTCCCTCCCCAACACTTGGCTTCACCTATCACCTAGTTTGTCCAACATCCCCTCTCCCACCTTTTTATTCTGGCATCTTCTCCTTCCTTTCCAGTCCTGATGAAAGGTCTCGGCCTGGGACATCGCCTAGATGCAGCCTGACCTGCTGAGCTCCTCCAGCATTGTGCGTGCTGTATTTCCAGTATCTGTAGAATCTCTTGGGTTTAAAGATTTACAAAAACATAATTAAACATTTTTTTTTACAAGAAAGCACAATTAGAACAAAATAAATCAATTTTAATGCATAATGGTCATGATGTTGCTAAACTGTGTTGCAAGTTAGGTTTGGGTCAAATACCCCAAGAACCATAGAAGACCATGAGGCATAGGAGTAGAGTTAAGCCATTTGGCCCAGCAAGTCTGCTGCACCAATCAATCATGGCTCATCCTTTTCCCCCTCCCCAGCCTTCTCCCTGTAACCTTTGGTGCTGTGTCTAATCAAGAACCTATCAAGCTCTGCCTTAAGTACATCCAACGACCTGGCCTCCACAGCTGCCTGTGGTAATAAATTCCACAAATTTACTACCCTCTGCCTAAAGAAATTTCTCTGCATCTGTTTTAAATGGATGCTCCTCTATTCAGAGTCTGTGCCCTCTTGTCCTAGACTCCCCCACCATGGGAAACATACTTCCCACATCTACTCTGTCTGGACCTTTTAACATCTGAAAAGTTCCCCCTCATCCTTCTAATTTCAGGTGAGTACAGACCTAGAGTTATCAAACATTTCTCATATGACAACCCTTTCATTCCCAGAATCATCCATGTGAACCTCCTCAGGACCCTCTCTAATGCCAGCACGTCTTAGATGAGGAGCCCAGAACTGTTCACAATACTCGAGGTGAGGCTTCACCAGTGCCTTATAAAGCATCAGCATCACTTCCCTGCTCTTGTATTCAAGACCTTTTGAAATAAATGCTAACATTCTAACACTGCATTTGCCTCCTTCACCCACCAACTCACCTTTCTGCACAAGGACTCCCAAGTTCCTTTACATCTCACGATTTTTGGATTTTCTCCCCAGTTAGAAATTAGTCTGTGCATACATTTCTTCTACCAAAGTGCATGACCATGCATTTTCCAACATTGTATTTCATTTGCCACTTTCTTGCCCATTCTCCGAATCTGTCTGCCCTTCTGTAGCCTTCCTGTTTCTTCAACGCCTCCTGCCCCTCTGCCAATCCAAATATCAGCTGCAAACTTGGCAACAAAGCCATCTGCTCCATCATCTAAATCATTAATACACAGTATGAAAAGTAGCAGTCCCAGCCCCAAACCCTGTGAAACACCACTAGTCATTGGCAGCCAACCAGAAAAAGATCCTTTTATTCCCACTCACTGCCTCCTACCAATCAGCTAATGCTCTAACCATGCCAATAACTTTCCTGTAACGCCATGGACTCTTAACTTGGTAAGCAGCCTCATGTGTGGCACCTTGTCAAAGGCCTTCTGAAAGTCCGAATATACATCAACTACATCCCCTTCATTGATCCTAATTGTAATCTCCTCAAAGAATTCCAGCAGGTTTATCAGACAAAATTTTCCCTTTGTCCTATCTTGTTCTGTGTCACCAAGTACTCCATGACCTCATCCTTAACAATTGATTCCAACATCTTCCCAAAAACTGAGGTCAGGCCAACTGGACTATGATTTCCTTTCTGCTGTCTTCCTCCTTTCTTAAAGAGTGGAGTGGCATTTGCAATTTTCCAGTTCTCTGGCGCTATGCCACAGTCCAATGAGGTTTGAAAGATCATTACTAACCCCTCTACAATCTACTGCTACTTCTTTCAGAACCCTAGGGTGCAGTTCATCTGGTTCGAGAGACTTATGCACCCTTGGGTCTTTCAGCTTTTTGAGCACCTTCTCCCTTGCGCTCACTTCCCTCACACCCTTGAACATCTGGCACACTGCTAGTGTCTCATTTAGTTCAACTGCCATTTCCTTGTCCCCCCTTATTATTTCTCTGGCCTAATTTTCTAATGGTCCTACATCCACTCTTGTCTCTCTTTTGTACTTTTATATACTTGTAAAAGCTTTTACTATCCACTTTGATTTTATTTTCTAGCTTGCTTTCATATTTTCCCTCCTAATGATTATTTTAGTTGCTCTCTATAGGTTTTTAAAAGCTTCCCAGTCCACTGTCTTTCCACTAATCTTTGTTTTGTTGTATGCCATCCCTTTAGCTTTTACATTAGCTTTGACTTCCCTTGTCAGCCACGGTTGTACTATTTTGCCATTTGAGTATTTCTTTGATTTTGGAATACATCTATCCTGCACCTTCCTCATTTTACCCAGAAACACACACCATTGCTGCTCTGCTGTCATTGTTGCCAGCAGCTCCTTCCAATTTACTTTGGCCAACTTCTCTCTCAAACCACTGTAATTTCCTTCACCTCACTGAAATACTGCCATGTCAGACTTTACTTTCTCCCTATTAAATTTCAAGGTAAACTCAATCATATTGTGATCACTGCCTCCTAAGGGTTCTTTTACCTTAAGCTCCCTGATCCCCTCTGGTGCATTACATAACACCCAACCCAGTATAACTGATCCCCTGGTAGGCTCAATGACAAACTGCTCAAAAAAACCATCTCGTAGGCATTCAACAAACTCACTCTCTTGAGATTGATTACCAACCTGGTTTTCCCAATGAAGGGAAGTAGATCCTCTTGAACCTGGTCGTGTGGGAAGCTTCTGTACCTCACGCCAGACATTAGAGGATCTTTGGTGCTAGATGTCGGGGAAGATGTGCATGTCGTGTATTGAACTGAGTCCACTGCTCTGCAGCTTTTTGCAGTCTCGTGCATTTAAACTTCTGAACACAACTGTGATGTAACCAGTGTTTCATGACAAGCAAAAACTCCTTAACCACCTAAGAAAGAAAGATGCTCAAGTGGCTTCCTAATGAATGCATCGGTGTGCAGGAGCACAGGATAGGCCATCCACTGAGAACAATTGAACTCAATAATGATTGACCTCATCAGCCATTTTGAATTACCCTGCAAAATGACTTACAGGCAAGGTGCTAAAAAGCTGATTTGTGCTTCTCACTGAAGATGTCTAAACTGTGGCATTTTAATCTTGATGAGTAAAAGAAGTCCCAGCATCTTGAGTTATCAGATTTAAATTATTGTTAACATCTTGATTTTTGGTTATTTCTTGACATTTGTCTCAATCGAAGTTCAAAGTAAATTTATTGTCAAAGTACATATATGTCACCGAATACAATCTTGAGATTCATTTTCTTGTGGGCATACTCAATAAGTCCAATTACCATAATGGAATCAGTGAAAGACCACACCAACAGGGCAGACAACCACTGTGCAAAAGACAACAAACTACAAATACAAAGTGAGAATACTACTAATAAATAAGCAATAAATATCGAGAACTTGAGATGAAGAATCCTTGAAAGTGAGTCCATAGGTTGTGGGACTAGATCGGTGATGGGGCAGTCAGATTGAGTGAAGTTATCCCCTCTGGTTTAAGAGCATCATGGTTGAGGTGTAATATTCCTGAACCTGGTGGTGTGAGTCCTGAGGCTCCTGCACCACCTTCCTGATGGCAGCATGGACTGGGTGGTGGGGGTCCCTGATGATGGATGCTGCTTTCCAGTGACTGCTCTCCATGTAGATGTGCTCAATGGTGGGGATTACTTTACTCGAGATGGAATGGACCGTATCCACTACTTTTTGCAGGATTTTCCAATCAAGGGCATTGACGTTTCCATACCAGACTGTGATACAGCCAGTTAATATACTCTCCACCATAAACCGATAGAAGTTTGTCAAAATTTTAAATGTCATATGGAATCTTCACAATCTGCTAAGGAAGTAGAGGTGCTGTCGTGCTTTCTTTGTAAATACACTTATTTGCTAGGCCCAGCGCAGGTCCTCTGAAATTATAGCACTGAAGAATTTGAAGTTGCTGACCCTCTCCACCTCTGAGCCCCCGATGAGGACTGGCTCATGGACCTCTGGCTTCCTCCTCCTGAAGTTTATAATCACCCCCTTGGTCTTGCTGACGTTGAGTAAGAGTTTGTTGTTGTGGCACCGCTCAGCCAGATTTTCAAACTTCCCCCTAAATACTGATCTGTCACCACCTTTGATTTGGCCTATGACGCTGAGAGATCAAAAGGCAGGCAGGCAGTCAGAGCTGAACCCGCGCTTGCTTTCCACATTCGCCTCGATGTTTCAGTTTCCCTCGACGCTTTAATCAGCGAAATGGAGTCCATCATCAGCTTGTGCCTTCATCACGAGCTTGCACTCACTTCCTGGAATCTTCTCGGAGACAACAAAGCACGGGATTGCTCACTCGATATGCAAACTGTAAATCAAGGGCTCTAACAATTCCCAGAAGTGCATTTAAGATGAAAAGCAGATCTAAAAGAGGTGAAATAAACAGTTGTGTGGACTATCTGGAAGATGTTGACCAAGCAAGTGTTGGATGCTGGCACTGTCTTGGCCGGAGCATCTTGTAATGTTCTTGGTGGCCAGACTAGAATGCCTCTGATCTGGCCCTCAGCAGGCTGCAGGTCACGTAGCTCATCCAGGGTTCCGGATGAAAAACTAGTGATGACATGGTGCAAGTACAATCATATACAAAGAACTGCCAATTCCAAACCCATGGTAGCTACATTTGCTGGTGGAGAGAAAAGGGAGTTCTGAAGGTCACTTGACCTTGAAATGCAAACATTTCCATTTGTGGGAAAACAGGATGCAGAAGTGGTCTGAGAAGTGGCAGATGGAGTTCAACCTGGAGAAGTGTGAGGTGGTATACTTTGGAAGGACAAACTCCAAGGCAGAGTACAAAGTAAATGGCAGGATACTTGGTAGTGTGGAGGAGCAGAGGGATCTGGGGGTACATGTCCACAGATTCCTGAAAGTTGCCTCACAGGCAGATAGGGTAGTTAAGAAAGCTTATGGAGTGTCAGCTTTTGTAAGTCGAGGGATAGAGTTTAAGAGACGCGATGTAATAATGCAGCTCTATAAAACTCTAGTTAGGCCACACTTGGAGTACTGTGTCCAGTTCTGGTCGCCTCACTATAGGAAGGATGTGGAAGCATTGGAAAGGGTACAGAGGAGATTTACCAGGATACTGCCTGGTTTAGAGAGTATGCATTATGATTAGAGATTAAGGGAGCTGGGGCTTTACTCTCTGGAGAGAAGGAGGATGAGAGGAGACATGATAGAGGTATACAAGATATTAAGAGGAACAGATAGAGTGGACAACCAGTGCCTCTTCCCCAGGGCACCACTGCTCAATACAAGAGGACATGGCTTTAAGGTAAGGGGTGGAAAGTTCAAGGGGGATATTAGAGGAAGGTTTTTTACTCAGAGAGTGGTTGGTACGTGGAATGCACTGCCTGAGTCAGTGGTGGAGGCAGATACACTAGTGAAATTTAAGAGACTACTGGACAGGTATATGGAGGAATTTAAGGTGGAGGGTTATATGGGAGACAGGGTTTAAGGGTTGGCACAACATTGTGGGCTGAAGGGCCTGTACTGTACTGTGCTGTATTGTTCTATGTCCTATCAAACATAATCTCAATGGGTATTCATTTTATTTTTGAATCATTGAAAAGCAATTAAATGGTCTTCAGCAGTTATGATAAGAGACACTGATCACATTCATAGCCAGAGATTTTTACCCAAGGTGGAAATAGCTATTACAGGGGGCATGATTTTAAGGTGATAGGAGAAAAGTAAAAGGGGATGTCAGGAGTATTTTTTTTACAAAGAGTGGTTGGAGCATCAAATAGGTTGCTGGGGAGGTGATGGAGGCAAGTACATTAGAGACGGTTAAGAGACTCTTAAATAGGCACATGGATTATAGAAAAAAAGGTCTATGTAAGAGGGAAGAGTTAGAATGATCTTAGAGTAGGTTAAAATGTCTGTACAACATCGTGGGCTGAATGGCCTGTACTGTAAAGTCCTATGATGTTAACATGAATTGCCACTCACGTTGGATGCCAGTGTATTTTTATCTGCAGGAGCCAAGTTAGCTATTGTAACTGTGCATAGCTCTTAAAGCTGACAACAATAGTGGGTAGTCAGAGATGCTTTAAGTATGAAGGTGACAGTTTAGGAAGAGTAAGCGTTTGGTGCAAAAAAATTCAACGTTAATAATAGATGAAAAAGTCTGGGGTCCTTGAGCAGGAAACATGAGAACATTAAGGATGGAATAATCTAACTTTCTTGGAGAATGCTGACTTCCAGTTCTGCAAAGCTTTCAACAAGCAGTGAGAGGTTGTGCTCAGTTGGACACAGCCGTGGCCTGTTCGGAGCATTTCTTGGCACTGAAACTTAGGGAGGATGCAATTCTCCAGGAGGAAATGAGCAATAGATTTTCCAGATGGACACCAGGGTTAAATTACAAGACATTGCAGCTGTGTTCACTAACAAAAAGTTATTAGAAAGATTGATTTTTATTATTTTTATTTAGAGATAGTTCTTTGAAGATGTGGAAGTTCTTTGAACGTGTAGCAAGTGCCGTTGACATTCAACACAGGCATCCCTCATGGGACGGCAAGCCAGGTTATGGAAATTTGCCCTTACAGAGTTTAATTTATTTATTTATTTGAGATAACAGACTTCCAGCCCAACAAGCCCGTGCTGAACAATTAACCTTGTACGCCTTTGGAATGTGGGAAGAAACTGGAGCATCCGGAGGATCATGTCACGGGAGAACGGATGAACTTCTCATGGACAGTGGCGGAATTGAACCAGGGTTGTTGGCATGGTTACGCAAACCACTACGCAGCCGTGCCACCAAGGTCTAGTACACTCGTTTGAAGTGCTACATTTTTTAGCTGTGCGTTTCAGTAGGCATTTCATTGTAAGAAGGGTTGGTAATTGTCTTCTGAAGACAGGAGTAGTTGCTCGGTCAGTTGCTGGGTCCAGTCTGACTCCCCAAAGCCTCTTGCTTCCACGCCGGTGAGTTCCTGGCAAATGAAATGCCACGCTGACCCCAGAACTGCTGTGAGGTCTTGTTAAGCCACGTTTCCAGGCTTAACACATACCAAAATCTGAATGCTCGCAAGCATTTAAAAAACACAAAACTACGAAATTAAAAAAAGAGTAACATGAGATTAGTTTGTAAGTGTAAACATGACACTAGGAAGCAATTACAGTTATTTAAATCAAATTTACTTACATCTGCAAACGGGGAAAACATAACGTTTGCAATCATTTCTTGTTTCTGAAGTTGGGAAAATCTGCTGGGGTGTTTGCTACCCCACCAACATCTATGAAGAGTGCTCTTGATTCTGTATTAATCAGAGCTGAACCTCTGCTTGGTTTTGAAGGCAAAAGCCGGTATTTCCAAGTTAATCTGCTATCTTCTAAGTGGGCCATTAAATTTAAATTTAGGATTAACAGATTTTTAAAGTCGGGTCACAAATTACACATGGCAGAATTAGTTCAAGAAGATGAATAGCCTTCTTTTGTACTGATGTTTTCCCAAGTTTCTGTTTAAAAGAGAATTCTGCTTTTTGCTTTGGCCAGGCAAAAACTCGTTCCACTTTCTTGCCATGAGACAAGAAAGAATATCTGGGGATTCCCAGTGGCCAGCCATTGAAATTCCT
Organism: Hemitrygon akajei; assembly: GCF_048418815.1. Classification (NCBI taxonomy): domain Eukaryota; kingdom Metazoa; phylum Chordata; class Chondrichthyes; order Myliobatiformes; family Dasyatidae; genus Hemitrygon; species Hemitrygon akajei. Next base: position 8,434,480 of record NC_133146.1, read on the forward strand.
TTGCCCATTCCCATTCCGACATGTCAGTCCATGGCCTCCTCTGCTGCTGCGATGAGGACATTCTCAGGTTGAAGGAGTACACTCGTTTGATGTGCTACATTTTTTAGCTGTGCGTTTCAGTAGGCATTTCATTGTAAGAAGGGTTGGTAATTGTCTTCTGAAGCCAGGAATAGTTGCTCGGTCAGTTGCTGGGTCCAGTCTTACTCTCCGACCTACTCTCCTTACTCTCTTACTCTCCTCATATTCCAGCAACACACACACAAAATGCTGGTGGAACGCATCAGGCCAGGCAGCATCTATAGGGAGAAGCACAGTCGACGTTTCGGGCCGAGACCCTTCGTCAGGACTAACTGAAAGAAGAGATAGTAAGAAAGTGGGAGGGGGAAGGGGGATCCGAAATGATAGTCAAAGACAGGAGGGGGAGGGATGGAGCTAAGAGCTGGAAAGGTGATTGGCAAAAGGGATATGAGGCTGGAGAAGGGAGAGGATCATGGGATGGAGGCTCAGGGAGAAAGAAAGGGGGAGGGGAGCCCAGAGGATGGGCAAGGAGTAGAAGTGAGAGGGACAGAGGGAGAAAAAAGAGAGAAAGAAAAAGGAAAAAAACATAATAATAATAATAAACAAACAAACAAATAAATAAATAAGGGGTGAGCTACAAAGGAGAGGTGGGGCATTAACGGAAGTTAGAGAAGTCAATGTTCATGCCATCAGGTTGGAGGCTACCCAGCCGGTATATAAGGTGTTGTTCCTCCAACCTGAGTGTGGCTTCATCTCGACAGTAGAGGAGGCCATGGATAGACATATCAGAATGGGAATGGGACGTGGAATTAAAATGTGTGGCCACTGGGAGATCCTGCTTTCTCTGGCAGACCAAGCATAGGTGTTCAGCGAAACAGTCTCCCAGTCTGCGTCGGGTCTCACCGATATATAAAAGGCTGCACCGGGAGCACTGGATGCAGTATACCACACCAGCCGACTCACAGGTGAAGTGTCGCCTCACCTTGTAAATTCAGCCACACCTTTAACATATCACCATGTTCATCTGCTTCATGATAAAGATGTGTGTTATGTTTTCCCTCCTGCCTCCTTTGTGTCTCCTTCCCCCACTTCTTTGCTGCTAATTCATTACATCTTGGTCTGCTGTTCGGTTAGAGTCAGAGAGTGCACACAATCTTCTCTTCTCACTTCAGGCAGAAGATTGTGACAGCGTCATAGAGTCATAGAAAATTGCAGCACAGAAACAGGCTCTTCAGTCCATCCAGTTCGTGCTGAATGAACTAAGCCCATCAACTTGGACCCGGACCTTATAGGCATCCGTTAGTCTCGTGAAACCGTGGACTTGCGCCTTGGGAGGTTTCGGGGGTGCAGGCCTGGGCAGGGTTGTATGGGAGACCGGCAGTTGCCCAAGCTGCAAGCCTTCCCCTCTCCACGCCACCGATGTTGTCCAAGGGAAGGGCACTAGGACCCAAGCAGCTTGGCACCGGTGTCGCCGCAGAGCAATGTGTTGTTAAGTGTCTTGTTCAAGGACACAACACTCTGCCTCAGCTGAGGCTCGAACCAGTGACCTTCAGATCACTAGACCGATGCCTTATCCACTAGGCCAGGCGCCAACACAACGACCATATCCTTCCATACCCCTACCATCCATGTACCTATCCAAACTTCTATTAAACATTGAAATCGAGCTCGCTTGGACCACTTGCACTCTCACCACCTCTGAGAGAAGAAGCTTCTGCTTATGTTCCCCTTAAACTTCTCACCTTTAACCCATGACCTCTGGTTGTATTCCCACCCAATCTCAGTGGAAAAAGCCTGCTTGCATTTATCCTATCTATACCCCTCATAATTTTGTATACCTCTATCAAATCTTCTCTCAATCTTTTACGTTCCAGTGAATAAAGTCCGTACCTATTTAATCTTTCCTTATAACTCATATAAAGTGTAAAAGAGAGGCTTGAGTGGGTATCAGACTACTGGAAAACCATGCTGGGGAAGTATTAATGGGGGGGCACCGAAATGGTGGACAATCTGAATCTGTATTTTCATCAGTCTTCACTGTATGGTGGAATTTCCAGGTGTCAGGGGGCACGAAGTGTGTGAAGTTACCGTTACTAGGGAGAAGTTTCTTGGGAAAATGGAAGGCCTAAAGGTAGATAAGTCACCTGGACCAGATGGTGTACACCCCAGGGTTCTGAAAAAGGAGGCTGAAGAGATCGTGGCTACATCAGTAATGATCTTTCAAGAAGACAGTGGAGCAAAGTCAAGATGGCACTAAGCGGCGACTCCTTTGCTTCCACTTTCAGAAACAGCTCTATTTCTATCTTTAATATCTCTTTTTTTCCTTTTTCAAGGTTCTTTTGAAGACCCTGATCTGGAGTTACGCTCTGACTTTGGTTCTCTGTGGGAATGGGACCCGCTCTTCGGGTCTCACAACTGGCCGCTTTTGAGACGCCAAGGACGTGGCCTCGAAGACTAGTGCGCCTTCAGGACGCCGTGTGTTTGTGGCTCCAGAGATGGGCTAATTCATAGAAACATAGAAAACTTACAGCACAATACAGGCCCTTTGGCCCACAAACTTGTGCCGAACATGTCCCTACCTCAGAAATTACTAGGCTTACCTATAGCCTTCTATTTTTCTAAACTCCATGTACCTATCCAAAAGTCTCTTAAAAGTCCCTATCATATCCACCTCCACCACTGTTGCCAGCAGCCCATTCCACACACTCACCACTCTCTGTTAAAAAAACTTACCCCTGACATCTCCTCTGTACCTACTCTCCAGCACCTTAAACCTGTGTCCTCTTGTGACAACCATTTCAGCCCTGGTAAAAAGCCTCAGACTATCCACACGATCAATGCCTCTCATCATCTTGTACACCTCTATCAGGTCACCTCTCATCCTCCTTCGCTCCAAGGAGAAAAGGCTAAGTTCACTCAAGGTATGCTCCCCAATCCAGGCAACATCCTTGTAAATCTCCTCTGCACCCATTCTATGGTTTCCACATTGTTCCTGTAGTGAGGTGACCAGAACTGAGAACAGTACTCCAAATGGGGTTTGAGCAGGGTCCTATTTAGCTGCAACATTACCTCTCTGCTCCTAAATTCAATTCCACAATTGATGAAGGCCAATACACCGTATGCCTTCTTAACCACAGAGTCAACCTGTGCAGTAGCTTTGAGTGTCCTGTGGACTCAGACCCCAAGATCCCTCTGATCCTCCACACTGCCAAGAGTCTTACCATTAATACTATATTCTGCCATCATATTTGGCCTACCAAAATGAACCAACTCACACTTATCTGGGTTGAACTTCTTCTGCTACTTCTCAGCCCAGTTTTGCATCCTATCACTCTCCTGCTGTAACCTCTGACGGCCCTCCACACTATCCACAACACCCCCAACCTTTGTGTTATCAGCAAATTTACTAATCCATCCCTCCACTTCCTCATCCAGGTCATTTATAAAAATCACAAAGAGTAGGGGTCCCAGAACAGATCCCTGAGGCACTCCACTGGTGACCGACCTCCATGTGGAATATGACCCATCTACAACCACACTTTGCCTTCTGTGGGCAAGCCAGTTCTGGATCCACAAAGCAATGTCCCCTTGGATCCCATGCCTCCTTACTTTCTCAATAAGCCTTGCATGGGGTACCTTATCAAATGGCTTGCTGAAATCCATATACACTACATCTACTGCTCTACCTTCATCAATGTGTTCAGTCACATCCTCAAAAAATTCAATCAGGCTCGTAAGACACGACCTGCCTTTGACAAAGCCATGCTGACTATCCCTAATCATATTATGCCTCTCCAAATGTTCATAAATCCTGCCTCTCAGGATCTTCTCCATCAACTTACCAACCACTGAGGTAAGACTAAACACAAAGTACACTGCAGATGTTGTGGTCAAAGCAACACGTACAACAAGCTGGAGGAACTCAGCAGGTCAGGCAGCATCCGTGGTCCTGATGAAGGGTCTTGGCCCGAAACGTTGACTGCTCATTTCCACGGATGCTTCCCGACCTGCTGAGTTCCTCCAACTTGTAGTACGTGTTACAGAGGTAAGACTCATTGGTCTATAATTTCCTGGGCCATCTCTACACCCTTTCTTGAATAAAGGAACAATATCTGCAACCCTCCAATCCTCCAGAGCCTCTCCCGTCCCCATTGATGATTCAAAGATCATCACCAGAGGTTCAGCAATCTCCTCCCTCGCCTCCCACAGTAGCCTGGGGTACATCTCATCTGGTCCTGGCAACTTACCAACTTGATGCTTTCCAAAAGCTCCAGCACATCCTCTTTCTTAACACCTACATGCTCAAGCTTTTCAATCTGCTGCAAGTCATAACTACAATCACTAAGATCCTTTTCCATAGTGAATACTGAAGTAAAGTATTTATTAAGTACCTCTGCTATTTCCTCCGGTTCCATACACACTTTTCCACTGTCACACTTGATAGGTCCTATTCTTTCACGTCTTATCCTCTTGCTCTTCACGTACTTGTAAAATGCCTTGGGGTTTTCCTTAGTTCTGTCCGCCAAGGCCTTCTCATGGCCCCTTCTGGCTCTCCTAATTTCCTTCTTAAGCTCCTTCCTATTAGTCTTATAATCTTCTAGATCTCTAACATTACCTAGCTCTCTGAAACTTTTGTAAGCTTTTCTTTTTTTCTTACTAGATTTATTACAGCCTTTGTACACCACAGTGCCTGTACCCTACCATAACTCCCTGTCTCATTGGAACGTACCTACGCAGAACTCCACACAAATATCCCCTGATATTTGCCACATTTCTTCTGTATATTTCCCTGAGAATATCTGTTTCCAATTTAAGCTTCCAATTTCCTGCCTGATAGTCTCATAATTCCCCTTACTCCAATTAAACACTTTTCTAACTTGTCTGTTTCTATCTCTCTCCAATGCTATTGTAAAGGAGATAAAATCACTATTTCCAAAATGCTCTCCCACTGAGAGATCTTACAACTGAACAGGTTCATTTCCCAATACCAATTCAAGTACTGCCTCTGCTGTTGTAGGCTTATCTACATATTGTGTCAAGAAACCTTCCTGAACACACCTAACAAAGTCCACCCCATCTAAACCCCTTGCTCTAGGGAGATGCCAATCAATATTTGGGAAATTAAGATCTCCCATCACGACAACCCTGTTATTATTACACCTTTCCAGGATCTGTTTCCCAATCTGCTCCTCGATATCCCTGTTACTATTGGGTGGTCTATAAAAAACACCCAGTAAAGTTATTGACCCCTTCATGTTCCTAAACTCCACCCACAGAGACTCCATAGACAATCCCTCCATGACATCCACCTTTTCTGCAGCCGTGACACTATCTCTGATCGACAGTGCCACGCCCCCACCTCTTTTGCCTCCCTCCCTGTCCTTTCTGAAACATCTAAAACCCGGCACTTGAAGTCACCAATCCTGTCCCTGAGCCATCCTAGTCTCTGTAATGGCCATCACATCATATCTCCAAGTACTGATCCACACTCTAAGCTCATCCGCTTTGTTCACAACGCTCCTTGTGTTAAAATAGACACATCTCAAACCTTTTGTCAGAGCGCGTCCCTTCTCTATCACCTGTCTATCCTCCCTCTCACACTGTCTACAAGCTTTCTCTATTGTGAGCTATCCTCCTCTTCCCCAGTCTCTTCAGTTCGGTTCCCACCCCCCAACAATTCTAGTTTAAACTCTCCCCAGTAGCCTTAGCAAACCTCCCTGCCAGGATATTGGTCCCCCTGGGATTCAAGTGCAACCTGTCCTTTTTGTACAGGTCAATAGACAGTAGGTCGCTCCTGCCCTAAAAGAGGTCCCAATGATCCAGAAATCTGAATCCCTGCCCCCTGCTCCAATCCCTCAGCCACACATTTATCCTCCACCTCACTCTGTTCCTATTCTCACTGTCACGTAGCACAGGCAGTAATCCCGAGATTACTACCTTTGCAGTCCTGCTTCTCAACCTCCTTCCTAACTCCCTGTAGTCTTTTTTCAGGACCTCCTCCCTTTTCCTACCTATGTCATTGGTACCAATATGTACCACGACCTCTGGCTGTTCTCCCTCCCACTGCAGGATATCTTGGACACGATCTGAAACATCCCAGATCCTGGCACCTGGGAGGCAAATTACCATCCGAATTTCTTTCCTGCGTCCACAAAATTGCCTGTCTGACCCCCTAACTATAGAGTCCCCTATCACTACTGCCTTCCTCTTCCCTTCCCTACCCTTCTGAGCTACAGGGCCGGACTCTGTGCTGGAAGCACGGCCACTGTTGCTGTCCCCCCAACAGTACTCAAACAGGAGTACTTATTGTCAAGGGGTACAGCCACTGGGGTACTCTCTAGTACCTGACTCTTCCCCTTCCCCCTCCTAACCGTCACCCACCTGTCTGCCTCCCGTGGCCCCGGTGTGACCACCTGCCTGTAACTCCTCTCTATCACCTCCTCGCTCTCTCTGACCAGACGAAGGTCATCGAACTGCATCTCCAGTTCCCTAACTCGGTCCCTCAGGAGCTGCAGGTCGACGCATCTGGTGCAGATATGGCCGTCCAGGAGACTGGGAGACTCCAGGACCTCCCACATCTGACACCAAGCACAGAAAACTGGCCTCACACACATACTTCCTACCTCGCCTCGTCCCGTTACCGCCTAAGCCCGTTGAGCCAAAGCCCTGCCACTCTGTTGCCTCTCACTCCACTGCCATCACAAGGCTGATGACCCTGACTGAGGTGTTGCGGGACAACACGGAACATCAGGAGCAGTGGGTTAGCTGCTGGCCGTGTGTCTGGAGACCTGAACTCCCTGGAGCTCGCAAAAAGCTACACAACAAACTTTTAACACCATAAATCAAAGAGTTGTTTGTTATGTCTGTGAAATGGGAACACCTCTTTTACAGAGTGAGAGCCTGTGGTATGTTGAATACTGGGCGAACGAGTAGTCTTTGCAGTGTTGCAAGTCGTGTCTTTATTGATGCTTTGCTGCACGCTGGAGTGCTCGGTGGGGGGTGCTGAGGCTTTTTGCTGGTGGAGTGAAGGGGTGTTGATGCTTCGCTGCTGCTTGTGTGAGGGAGGGGGGAGCTGGGGTTCTAATGTTTAATTGTCATTCAATCTTTGGGGCACTCCGCTGTATTTGTGGATGTTTGTGAAGAAAAAGAATTTCGGGATGTATATTGTATACATTTCTCTGACATTAAATGTACCTACCTACTGAATCACTAGATTCTGGATCGTTCTGGGAAATTGGAAATTTCAATCCACTCTTTAAGAAGGGAGAGAGGCAGAAGAAAGGAAATTACAGGCCAGTTAGTCTGATCTCAGTGGTTGGGAAGGTGTTGGAGTCGGTTGTTAATAATGAGGTCTCAGTGTACTTGGAGGCACAGGATAAAATAAGCTGTAGTCAGCGTGGTTTCCTCAAGGGAAAATCTTGTCTGACAAATCTGTTGCAATTCTTTGAAGAAATAACATGCAGGATACACAAATAAGAATCAGTCGATGTTGCATATTTGGATTTCCAGAAGGCCTTTGACAAGGTGCCACACATGAGGCTACTTAATAAGCTACATGGGTAAAAATGGGAATAAAATGAGCCTTTTCTGACTGGCTGCCAGTGACAAGTGGTGTTCCACGGGGGTCTGTGTTGGGACCACTTCATATTACATTGTATGTCAATGATTTGGATGATGGAATTGATGGCTATGTTGCAAAGTTTGAGTACCATATTAAGGTAGGTGGAGGGGCAGGTAGTTATGAGGCAGTAGAGAGGGTACAGAAGGACAGACAGATTAGGAGAATGGACAAAGAAATGACAGATGGAATACGGTGTCAGGAAGGGCACTTTGGTAGAAGAAATGAAAGGGTTGACTATTTTCTAAATGGAGAGAAAATACAAAAAAAAACTGAGGTGCAAAGGGATTTGGGAGTCCTTGAGCAGAATTTCCTGAAGGTTGATTTGCAGATTGAGTCTGTGGTAAGGAACGCAAATGCAATGTTAGTTTTAATTTCAAGAGGACTTGAATATAAAAGGAAGGATTATAAAGCACCTGTGAGGCCTTGCTTGGAGTATTGTGAGCAGTTTTGGGGCCCTTATCTTAGAAAGGATGTGCTGAAACTGGAGAGGGTTCAAAGCAGGTTCACGACAATGATTCCAGGATTGAATGGCTTGTCATATGAAGACTGTTTAAAGGCTCTGGGCCTGTACTCACTGGAATTCAGAAGAATAAAGGATGACCTCATTGAAACCTATTGAATAGTGAAAGGCCTTGATAGAGTGGATGTGGAGAGGATGTTTCCCATGGTGGGTGAGTCTAAGACCAGAGGACACAGCCTCAGAATAGAGAGGAATTTCTTTAGCTCAAGAATGGTGAATCAGAGGAATTCTTTTCTACAGGGAGCTGTGAAGGCCAAGCCTTTATGTATAATTAAGGCAGAGGCTGATAGATTCTTGACTGGTCAGGGCATGAAGAGAGAGGGAGAGAAGCCAGGAGATCGGGACGGAGAGGAAAAATAAATCAGCCATGATGAAATAGCAGGAGCAGACTCGATGGGCCAAATGGTCTAATTCTGCTCCTATACCTTATGGTGTTATGTTCTTAAGTCATCCAGACTCGGCAACAGCTTTGTAAATTTTCTCTCTACATCCTTTAGATGTCAACATCTCTGAGGATCTATCCAGGGCTGAGCATATTGATGCAATTACAAAGAGGGGACGACAATAGCTGTATATCATTAGGAGTTTGAGGAGAGTTTATGTCACCAGACTCTCGCAGATGTAGCGTGGACAGCAACGGCTGCATCTGGAATGGGTGGGTGGGGTGGCAGGAGTGTGGTGTCCAGTCACTGCACAGGATTGGAAGAAGCTGCAGAAAATTGTAAACTCAGTAACCTCTCATTCATCAGTAACATCTTCAGGGAGCGATGCCTCAAAAAGGCAGCATCCATCATTAAAGACCCCCATCACCCAGGTCAAGCCTTTTTCTCACTGGGGCCATCAGGGAGGAGCTACAGGAGCCCGAAGGCACACACTCAACGATTCAGGAACAGCTTCTTCCCCTCTGCCATCTGATCTCTGAATAGACATTGAATACTACCTCATTACTTAGTTAATTTAACTATTTATATATACACTCTTAATGTGATTCACAGCTTTTATTATTATGTATTGCAATGTACTTCCACCGCAACAAATTTCACAATGTATGTTGGTGATTCTAAACCTGATTCTGTACTCTTTCAATATTATTTACATTTTTTCCTGAAGATAGATGACCAAAACTGCACACAATACTCCCAATTACACCTCACCAGAGTCTGAGAGGCAAAGCCCAAAACAGCGACAACTTTGCCTACAGTTATCCAACTTCATTCCCATCTCTGATTCCCACTCTGCCTGCAACACAGCCCTTGTGCAGATTCCAGAACACACACTTCATGGCATATACTTCAACACACACTTCAAGTGAGGTAAGGCCGGGAGAGTTCCTTTAATTAATCTAATTAGCTTAGGAGTAGGTAATGGAGGCAGCAGTTAGGGCAGTTGAATGCTCCGTTTGCAGTATGTGGGAAGTCAGGGTGAGCACAGTTGTCCCTGATGACTACACCTGCAAAAGGTGCATCCAGCTGCAGCTCCTGACAAACCCTGTTAGGGAACTGGAACTGGAGCTGGAGCTGGATGAACTTCGGATCATTCGGGAGGCAGAGGCAGAAATAGACAGGAGTTTCAGGGAGATAGTCACCTCTAGGAGTCAGGAGACAGGTAGTTGGGTGACTGTCAGGAGAGGGAAGGGGAATAGACAGGAAGAACAGAGCACCCCTTGGCCGTTCCCATCAACAATAAGTATACCATTTTGGATACTGTTGGTGGGAATGACCTACCAGGGACAAGTCGCAGTGGTTGTGTCTCTGGCACCGAGACTGGACCCTCAGCTCAGAAGGGAAAGAGGGAAAAGAGGAGAGCAGTAGTGATAGGGGATTCAATAGTTAGGGGGACAGACAGGAGGTTCTGTGGAAGAGATCAAGAATCCCGGATGGTCTGTTGCCTCCCTGGTGCCAGGGTCCGTGATATCTCGGTTCGAGTTCTCAGTATTCTCAAGAGGGAGGGTGAGCAGCCGGATGTCGTGGTCCATGTAAGGACCAATGACATGGGCAGAAAGAGTGAGGAGGTCCTGAAAGGTGAGTTTAGGGAGCTAGGTGCCAAGTTAAAGGACAGGACCTCCAGGATAGCAATCTCAGGATTGCTACCAGAGCCATGTGCAGGTGGGTTTAGAAATAGTAAGATAGTGCAGATCAACACGTGGCTGAAAACATGGTGCAGCAGGGAGGGCTTCAGATTTATAGATAATTGGGCAGTTTCCCAGGGAAGGTGGGACCTGTTCAGGCGGGACAGTTTACATCTGAACTGGAGGGGGACAAATATCCTTGCAGGTAGGTTTGCTAGAGAGGCTCCAGTGGATTTAAACTAGATACAAGGGGGGAGGGGAACCAGAGTGTAGGAACAGATGTATGGGGGAAGGAAGAAAAAGAAGACAGTAAAGTTGTTTGCACCATTAGTGATAAACAGAGAGTAAGGGGTGGAGAATTTCTTAAATGCATTTATTTTAATGCTAGGAGCATTGTAAGAAAGGTGAATGGGCTTAGAGTATGGATTGATACCTGGAAATATGATGTTTAGCTATTAGTGAAACATGGTTGCAGGAGGGGTGTGATTGGCAACTAAATATTCCTGGATTTCATTGCTTCAGGTGTGATAGAATTGGAGGGACAAGAGGGGGAGGTGTTGCATTGTTTGTCAGAGAAAATATTACAGCAGTGGTCTGGCAGGATAGATTAGAGGGTTCGTTTAGGGAAGATATTTGGGTGGAATTGAGGAATGGGAAAGGTGTAGTAACACTTATAGGGGTGTATTATAGACCACCTAATGGGGAGTGAGAATTGGAGGAGCAAATTTGTAAGGAGATAGCAGATATTTGTAGTAAGCACAGGGTTGTGATTGTGGGAGATTTTAAGTTTCCACACATAGACTGGGAAGCCCATATTGTAAAAGGGCTGGATGGTTTGGAGTTCGTAAAATGTGTGCAGGATAGTTTTTTGAAGCAATACATAGAGGTACCAACTAGAGAAGGGGCAGTGTTGGATCTCCTGTTAGGGAATGAGATAGGTCAGGTGACAGAGGTATGTGTTGGGGAGCACTTCGGGTCCAGTGATCACAATGCCATTAGTTTCAATATAATTATGGAGAAGGATAGGACTGGACCCAGGATTGAGATTTTTGAATGGAGAAAGGCTAACTTTGAGTAGATGAGAAAGGATTTAGAAGGAGTAGATTGGGACAATTTGTTTTATGGGAAGGATGTAATAGAGAAATGGAGGTCATTTAAAGGTGAAATTTTGAGTGTACAGAGTCTTTATGTTCCTGTTAGGTTGAAAGGAAAGGTTAAAAGTTTGAGAGAGCCATGGTTTTCAGGGATATTGGAAACTTGGTTCAGAAAAAGAGAGATATCTACAATAAATATAGGCAGCATGGAGTAAATGAGGTGCTCGAGGGATATAAAGAATGTAAAAAAAATATTAAAGAAATTAGAAAAGCTAAAAGAAGATACGAGATTGCTTTGGCAAGTAAGGTGAAAATAAATCCAAAGGGTTTCTACAGTTAGATTAATAGCAAAAGGATAGTGAGGGATAAAATTGGTCCCTTAGAGAATAGAGTGGACAGCTATGTGTGGAGCCGAAAGAGATGGGGGAGATTTTGAACAATTTCTTTTCTTTGGTATTCACTAAGGAGAAGGATTTTGAATTGTGTAAGGTTAGGGAAACAAGTAGGGAAGTTATGGAAACTATGACAATTAAAGAGGAGGAAGTACTGGTGCTTTTAAGGAATATAAAAGTAGGTAAGTCTCCAGGTCCTGACAGGATATTCCCTAGGACCTTGAGGGAAGTTAGTGTAGAAATAGCAGGGGCTCTGACAGAAATATTTCAAATGTCATTAGAAATGGGGATGTAGGATTGGTGTATTGCTCATGTTGTTCCATTGTGTAAAAAGGGTTCTAAGAGTAAACCTAGCAAGTATAGGCCTGTAACTTTGACGTCAGTGGTGCGTAAATTAATGTAAAGTGTTCTTAGAGATGGTATATATAATTATCTGGATAGACAGGGTCTGATTAGGAACAGTCAACATGGATTTGTGCATGGAAGGTTATGTTTGACAAATCTTATTCAATTTTTTGAGGAGGTTATTAGGAAAGTTGACGAGGGTAAAGCAGTGGATGTTGTCTATATGGACTTCAGTAAGGCCTTTGACAAGGTTCCACACAGAAGGTTAGTTAGGAAGGTTCAATCATTAGGTATTAATATTGAAGTAGTAAAATGGATTCAACAATAGCTGGATGAGAGATGCCAGAGAGTAGTGGTGGATAACTGTTTGTCAGGTTGGAGGCCGGTGACTACTGGTGTGCCTCAGGGATCTGTACTGGGTCCAATGTTGTTTGTCATATACATTAATGATCTGGATGATGGGGTGGTAAATTGGATTAGTAAGTATGCAGATGATACTAAGATAGGTGGTGTTGTGGATAATGAAGTAGGTTTTCAAAGCTTGCAGAGAGATTTAGGCCAGTTAGAAGAGTGGGCTGAAAGATGGCAGATGGAGTTTAATACTGATAAGTGTGAGGTGCTACATTTTGGTAGGACTAATCAAAATAGGACATACATGGTAAATGGTAGGGCATTGAAGAATGCAGTAGAACAGAGTGATCTAAGAATAATGGTGCATAGTTCCCTGAAGGTGGAATCTCATGTGGATAGGGTGGTGAAGAAAGCTTTTGATATGCTGGCCTTTATAAATCAGAGTGTTGAGTATAGGAGTTGGGATGTAATGTTAAAATTGTACAAGGCATTGGTAAGGCCAAATTTGGAGTATTGTGTACAGTTCTGGTCACCGAATTATAGGAAAGATGTCAACAAAATAGAGAGAGTACAGAGAAGATTTACTGGGTTTCAACACCTAAGTTATGGAGAAAGGTTGAACAAGTTATTCTTTGGAGCATAGAAGGTTGAGGGGGGACCTGAGAGAGGTATTTAAAATTATGAGGGGGATAGATAGAGTTGACATGGATAGTCTTTTTCCATTGAGAGTAGGGGAGATTCAAACAAGAGGACATGAGTTCAGAGTTAGTGGGCAAAAGTTCAAGGGTAACACGAGAGGGAACTTCTTTACTCAGAGAGTGGTAGCTGTGTGGAATGAGCTTCCAGTAGAAGTGGTAGAGGCAGGTTCAATATTGTCATTTAAAGTAAAATTGGATAGGTATATGGACAGGAAAGGAATGGAGGGATATGTGCTGAGTGCAGGTCGGTGAGACTAGGTGAGAGTAAACGTTTGGCATGGACCAGAAGGTCCGAGATGGCCTGTTTCCATGCTGTAATTGTTATATGGTTATATGGTTATGGTTAGCACAGTACTATCTTCCCTAACCCCTCCTTTCTCTATTCCTATTCTAGCCCCTGTGTCCATTCTGCACACTTCATAAAATTAAGATAGAAATATAGAAATCCTACAGCACAATACAAGCCCTTTGGCCAACAAAGCTGTGCCGAACATGTCCTTACCTTAGAAATTACCTAGGGTTACCCATAGCCCTCTATTTTTCAAAGATCCATATACCTGTCCAGGAGTCTCTTAAAAGACCCTATCGTATCCGCCTCCACCGGCATTGCCGTCCGCCCATTCCACGCAATCACCACTCTCTGAGTAAAAAAACTTACCCCTGACATCTCCTCTGTACCTACTTTCCAGCACGTAATACCTGTGCCCTCAAGTGCCAGCTATCTCAGCCCTGGGAAAAGCTTCTGAACATTCACATGATCGATGCCTCCCATCATCCTATATATATATATATATATATATATACACATACAAACTTTTGTATATAGCAAGAAAATGAAGCTTCTCAAACATTGTATTGGTCCTGCACCAAATCCCATTGACCACAGAGGAGGGTCTGATGGCCAACGTGATTTATATATTTACAGACAAGGTACAGAAACAGGGTAAAGGCGCTCAGATGGACCAGTAAGATCAAAATGATCAATTACTCTAACTACATGTACGTCTGTGGGAGAAGATCAGAGGAAATGCACGTAGCCAGAGGGAGATAGTCAAACTGCCAAGAACAGCAGTGAAGATAAATCCGTCTCTCTGTGTGTTTTGTTACAGTGAACCCGGGTCTCTGAGTGTTTTGTTACTGTGAACCTGGTTCTCTGTGTGTTTTGTAACAGTGAACCCGGGACTCTGTGTGTTTTGTTACTGTGAACCCGGGTCTCTGTGTGCTTTGTTACTATGAACCCGGGTCTCTGTGTGCTTTGTTACTGTGAACCCGGGTCTCTGCGTGTTTTGTTACTGTGATCCCGGGTCTCTGTGTGTTTTGTTACTATGAACCGGAGTCTCTGTGTGTTTTGTTACTATGAACCTGGGTCTCTGTGTGTTTTGTTACTGTGAACCCGGGTCTCTGTGTGTTTTGTTACTATGAACCTGGGTCTCTGTGTGTTTTGTTACTGTGAACCCGGGTCTCTGTGTGTTTTGTTACTATGAACCTGGGTCTCTGTGTGTTTTGTTACTGTGAACCCGGGTCTCTGTGTGTTTTGTTACTATGAACCGGAGTCTCTGTGTGTTTTGTTACTGTGAACCTGGGTCTCTGTGTGTTTTGTTACTGTGAACCCGGGTCTCTGTGTGTTTTGTTACTATGAACCGGAGTCTCTGTGTGTTTTGTTACTGTGAACCTGGGTCTCTGTGTGTTTTGTTACTGTGAACCCGGGTCTCTGTGTGTTTTGTTACTATGAACCGGAGTCTCTGTGTGTTTTGTTACTGTGAACCCGGGTCTCTGTGTGTTTTGTTACTATGAACCTGGGTCTCTGTGTGTTTTGTTACTGTGAACCCGGGTCTCTGTGTGTTTTGTTACTATGAACCGGAGTCTCTGTGTGTTTTGTTACTGTGAACCCGGCTCTCTGTGTGTTTTGTTACTGTGAACCCGGGTCTCTGTGTGTTTTGTTACTATGAACCGGAGTCTCTGTGTGTTTTGTTACTATGAACCTGGGTCTCTGTGTGTTTTGTTACTGTGAACCTGGTTCTCTGTGTGTTTTGTAACAGTGAACCCGGGACTCTGTGTGTTTTGTTACTGTGAACCCGGGTCTCTGTGTGCTTTGTTACTGTGAACCCGGGTCTCTGTGTGCTTTGTTACTATGAACCCGGGTCTCTGTGTGCTTTGTTACTGTGAACCCGGGTCTCTGCGTGTTTTGTTACTGTGAACCCGGGTCTCTGTGTGTTTTGTTACTGTGAACCCGGGTCTCTGTGTGCTTTGTTACTGTGAACCCGGGTCTCTGTGTGCTTTGTTACTATGAACCCGGGTCTCTGTGTGCTTTGTTACTGTGAACCCGGGTCTCTGCGTGTTTTGTTACTGTGATCCCGGGTCTCTGTGTGCTTTGTTACTATGAACTCGGGTCTCTGAGTGTTTTGTTACTGTGAACCCGGGTCTCTGTGTGCTTTGTTACTATGAACCAGGGTCTCTGAGTGTTTTTTTACAGTGAACCCGGGTCTCTGTGTGCTTTGTTACTATGAACCAGGGTCTCTGAGTGTTTTGTTACAGTGAACCCGGGTCTCTGTGTGCTTTGTTACTATGAACCAGGGTCTCTGAGTGTTTTGTTACTATGAACACGGGTCTCTGTGTGTTTTGTTACTATGAACCCGGGTCTCTGAGTGTTTTGTTACAGTGAACCCGGGTCTCTGTGTGTTTTGTTACTATGAACCAGGGTCTCTGAGTGTTTTGTTACTATGAACACGGGTCTCTGTGTGCTTTGTTACTATGAACTCGGGTCTCTGAGTGTTTTGTTACTGTGAACCCGGGTCTCTGTGTGCTTTGTTACTATGAACCAGGGTCTCTGAGTGTTTTGTTACAGTGAACCCGGGTCTCTGTGTGCTTTGTTACTATGAACCAGGGTCTCTGAGTGTTTTGTTACAGTGAACCCGGGTCTCTGTGTGCTTTGTTACTATGAACCAGGGTCTCTGAGTGTTTTGTTACTATGAACACGGGTCTCTGTGTGTTTTGTTACTATGAACCCGGGTCTCTGAGTGTTTTGTTACAGTGAACCCGGGTCTCTGTGTGTTTTGTTACTATGAACCAGGGTCTCTGAGTGTTTTGTTACTATGAACACGGGTCTCTGTGTGTTTTGTTACTATGAACCCGGGTCTCTGAGTGTTTTGTTACAGTGAACCCGGGTCTCTGTGTGTTTTGTTACTGTGATCCCGGGTCTCTGTGTGTTTTGTTACTGTGAACCCGGGTCTCTGTGTGTTTTGTTACTGTGAACCCGGGTCTCTGCGTGTTTTGTTACTGTGAACCCGGGTCTCTGTGTGTTTTGTTACTGTGAACCCGGGTCTCTGTGTGTTTTGTTACTGTGAACCCGGGTCTCTGTGTGTTTTGTTACTATGAACCTGGGTCTCTGTGTGTTTTGTTACTGTGAACCCGTGTCTCTGAGTGTTTTGTTACTGTGAACCCAGGTCTCTGTGTGTTTTGTTACTGTGAACCCGGGTCTCTGTGTGTTTTGTTACTGTGAACCCGGGTCTCTGCGTGTTTTGTTACTGTGAACCCGGGTCTCTGAGTGTTTTGTTACAGTGAACCCGGGTCTCTGTGTGTTTTGTTACTGTGAACCCGTGTCTCTGTGTGTTTTGTTACTATGAACCTGGGTCTCTGTGTGTTTTGTTACTGTGAACCCGTGTCTCTGAGTGTTTTGTTACTGTGAACCCAGGTCTCTGTGTGTTTTGTTACTGTGAACCCGGGTCTCTGTGTGTTTTGTTACTGTGAACCCGGGTCTCTGCGTGTTTTGTTACTGTGAACCCGGGTCTCTGTGTGTTTTGTTACTGTGAACCCGGGTCTCTGTGTGTTTTGTTACTGTGAACCCGGGTCTCTGTGTGTTTTGTTACTGTGAATCCGGGTCTCTGAGTGTTTTGTTACTGTGAACCCGGGTCTCTGCGTGTTTTGTTACTGTGAACCAGGGACTCTGAGTGTTTTGTTACTGTGAACCCGGGTCTCTGAGTGTTTTGTTACTGTGAACCCGGGTCTCTGTGTGTTTTGTTACTATGAACCAGGGTCTCTGAGTGTTTTGTTACAGTGAACCCGGGTCTCTGTGTGCTTTGTTACTAGGAACCAGGGTCTCTGAATGTTTTGTTACAGTGAACCCGGGTCTCTGTGTGCTTTGTTACTATGAACTCGGGTCTCTGAGTGTTTTGTTACAGTGAACCCGGGTCTCTGTGTGTTTTGTTACTATGAACCAGGGTCTCTGAGTGTTTTGTTACTATGAACACGGGTCTCTGTGTGTTTTGTTACTATGAACTCGGGTCTCTGTGTGTTTTGTTACTATGAACCAGGGTCTCTGAGTGTTTTGTTACAGTGAACCCGGGTCTCTGTGTGTTTTGTTACTATGAACCTGGGTCTCTGTGTGTTTTGTTACTGTGAACCCGTGTCTCTGAGTGTTTTGTTACTGTGAACCCAGGTCTCTGTGTGTTTTGTTACTGTGAACCCGGGTCTCTGTGTGTTTTGTTACTGTGAACCCGGGTCTCTGCGTGTTTTGTTACTGTGAACCCGGGTCTCTGTGTGTTTTGTTACTGTGAACCCGGGTCTCTGTGTGTTTTGTTACTGTGAACCCGGGTCTCTGTGTGTTTTGTTACTGTGAATCCGGGTCTCTGAGTGTTTTGTTACTGTGAACCCGGGTCTCTGCGTGTTTTGTTACTGTGAACCAGGGACTCTGAGTGTTTTGTTACTGTGAACCCGGGTCTCTGAGTGTTTTGTTACTGTGAACCCGGGTCTCTGTGTGTTTTGTTACTATGAACCAGGGTCTCTGAGTGTTTTGTTACAGTGAACCCGGGTCTCTGTGTGCTTTGTTACTAGGAACCAGGGTCTCTGAATGTTTTGTTACAGTGAACCCGGGTCTCTGTGTGTTTTGTTACTGTGAACCCGTGTCTCTGTGTGTTTTGTTACTATGAACCTGGGTCTCTGTGTGTTTTGTTACTGTGAACCCAGGTCTCTGTGTGTTTTGTTACTATGAACCAGGGTCTCTGAGTGTTTTGTTACTATGAACACGGGTCTCTGTGTGTTTTGTTACTATGAACCCGGGTCTCTGAGTGTTTTGTTACAGTGAACCCGGGTCTCTGTGTGTTTTGTTACTGTGATCCCGGGTCTCTGTGTGTTTTGTTACTGTGAACCCGGGTCTCTGTGTGTTTTGTTACTGTGAACCCGGGTCTCTGTGTGTTTTGTTACTGTGAATCCGGGTCTCTGAGTGTTTTGTTACTGTGAACCCGGGTCTCTGCGTGTTTTGTTACTGTGAACCAGGGACTCTGAGTGTTTTGTTACTGTGAACCCGGGTCTCTGAGTGTTTTGTTACTGTGAACCCGGGTCTCTGTGTGTTTTGTTACTATGAACCAGGGTCTCTGAGTGTTTTGTTACAGTGAACCCGGGTCTCTGTGTGCTTTGTTACTAGGAACCAGGGTCTCTGAATGTTTTGTTACAGTGAACCCGGGTCTCTGTGTGTTTTGTTACTGTGAACCCGTGTCTCTGTGTGTTTTGTTATTATGAACCTGGGTCTCTGTGTGTTTTGTTACTGTGAACCCAGGTCTCTGTGTGTTTTGTTACTGTGAACCCGGGTCTCTGTGTGTTTTGTTACTGTGAACCCGGGTCTCTGCGTGTTTTGTTACTGTGAACCCGGGTCTCTGTGTGTTTTGTTACTGTGAACCCGGGTCTCTGTGTGTTTTGTTACTGTGAACCCGGGTCTCTGTGTGTTTTGTTACTGTGAATCCGGGTCTCTGAGTGTTTTGTTACTGTGAACCCGGGTCTCTGCGTGTTTTGTTACTGTGAACCAGGGACTCTGAGTGTTTTGTTACTGTGAACCCGGGTCTCTGAGTGTTTTGTTACTGTGAACCCGGGTCTCTGTGTGTTTTGTTACTATGAACCAGGGTCTCTGAGTGTTTTGTTACAGTGAACCCGGGTCTCTGTGTGCTTTGTTACTAGGAACCAGGGTCTCTGAATGTTTTGTTACAGTGAACCCGGGTCTCTGTGTGCTTTGTTACTATGAACTCGGGTCTCTGAGTGTTTTGTTACAGTGAACCCGGGTCTCTGTGTGTTTTGTTACTATGAACCAGGGTCTCTGAGTGTTTTGTTACTATGAACACGGGTCTCTGTGTGTTTTGTTACTATGAACTCGGGTCTCTGAGTGTTTTGTTACAGTGAACCCGGGTCTCTGTGTGTTTTGTTACTATGAACCAGGGTCTCTGAGTGTTTTGTTACAGTGAACCCGGGTCTCTGTGTGTTTTGTTACTATGAACCTGGGTCTCTGTGTGTTTTGTTACTGTGAACCCGTGTCTCTGAGTGTTTTGTTACTGTGAACCCAGGTCTCTGTGTGTTTTGTTACTGTGAACCCGGGTCTCTGTGTGTTTTGTTACTGTGAACCCGGGTCTCTGCGTGTTTTGTTACTGTGAACCCGGGTCTCTGTGTGTTTTGTTACTGTGAACCCAGGTCTCTGTGTGTTTTGTTACTGTGAACCCGGGTCTCTGTGTGTTTTGTTACTATGAACCTGGGTCTCTGTGTGTTTTGTTACTGTGAACCCGTGTCTCTGAGTGTTTTGTTACTGTGAACCCAGGTCTCTGTGTGTTTTGTTACTGTGAACCCGGGTCTCTGTGTGTTTTGTTACTGTGAACCCGGGTCTCTGCGTGTTTTGTTACTGTGAACCCGGGTCTCTGTGTGTTTTGTTACTGTGAACCCGGGTCTCTGTGTGTTTTGTTACTGTGAACCCGGGTCTCTGTGTGTTTTGTTACTGTGAATCCGGGTCTCTGAGTGTTTTGTTACTGTGAACCCGGGTCTCTGCGTGTTTTGTTACTGTGAACCAGGGACTCTGAGTGTTTTGTTACTGTGAACCCGGGTCTCTGAGTGTTTTGTTACTGTGAACCCGGGTCTCTGTGTGTTTTGTTACTATGAACCAGGGTCTCTGAGTGTTTTGTTACAGTGAACCCGGGTCTCTGTGTGCTTTGTTACTAGGAACCAGGGTCTCTGAATGTTTTGTTACAGTGAACCCGGGTCTCTGTGTGCTTTGTTACTATGAACTCGGGTCTCTGAGTGTTTTGTTACAGTGAACCCGGGTCTCTGTGTGTTTTGTTACTATGAACCAGGGTCTCTGAGTGTTTTGTTACTATGAACACGGGTCTCTGTGTGTTTTGTTACTATGAACCCGGGTCTCTGAGTGTTTTGTTACAGTGAACCCGGGTCTCTGTGTGTTTTGTTACTGTGATCCCGGGTCTCTGTGTGTTTTGTTACTGTGAACCCGGGTCTCTGAGTGTTTTGTTACAGTGAACCCGGGTCTCTGTGTGCTTTGTTACTATGAACTCGGGTCTCTGAGTGTTTTGTTACAGTGAACCCGGGTCTCTGTGTGTTTTGTTACTATGAACCAGGGTCTCTGAGTGTTTTGTTACAGTGAACCCGGGTCTCTGTGTGTTTTGTTACTATGAACCCGGGTCTCTGAGTGTTTTGTTACAGTGAACCCGGGTCTCTGTGTGTCTTGTTACTATGAACCCGGGTCTCTGAGTGTTTTGTTACAGTGAACCCGGGTCTCTGTGTGTTTTGTTACTGTGAACCCGTGTCTCTGTGTGTTTTGTTACTATGAACCTGGGTCTCTGTGTGTTTTGTTACTGTGAACCCGTGTCTCTGAGTGTTTTGTTACTGTGAACCCAGGTCTCTGTGTGTTTTGTTACTGTGAACCCGTGTCTCTGTGTGTTTTGTTACTGTGAAGCCGGGTTTCTGTGTGTTTTGTTACTCTGAACCCGGGTTTCTGTGTGTTTTGTTACTGTGATCCCGGGGTCTCTGTGTTCTGTTACTGTGAACCTGGATTTCTGTGTGTTTTGTTACTGTGAACCCGGGTCGCTGTGTGTTCTGTCACTGTGAAGCCGGGTCTCTGTGTGTTCTGTCACTGTGAACCCGGGTCTCTGTGTGTTTTTTTACTGTGAATCTGGGTCTCTGTGTATTTTGTTACTGTGATCCCGGGTTACAATGTTTTGTTACTGTGAACCCGGGTCTCTGCGTGTTTTGTTACTGTGAACCAGGCATTCTGCGTGTTCTGTTACTGTGAACCCGGGTCTCTGTGTGTTTTGTTACTGTGATCCGGGTCTCTGCGTGTTTTTTTTACTGTGAATCCGGGTCTCTGTGTATTTTTTTACTGTGAATCTGGGTCCCTGTGTATTTTGTTACTGTGATCCCGGGTTACAATGTTTTGTTACTGTGAACCCGGGTCTCTGCGTGTTTTTTAACTGTGAATCCGGGTCACTGTGTGTTTTGTTAATCTGATCCCGGGTTACTGTGTTTTGTTACTGTGAACCCGGGTCTCTGTGTGTTTTGTTACTGTGATCCGGGGTTACTGTGTTTTGTTACTGTGAACCCGGGTCTCTGTGTGTTTTGTTACAGTGAACCCGGGTCTCTGAGTGTTTTGTTACTGTGAACCTGGTTCTCTGTGTGTTTTGTAACAGTGAACCCGGGACTCTGTGTGTTTTGTTACTGTGAACCCGGGTCTCTGTGTGCTTTGTTACTATGAACCCGGGTCTCTGTGTGCTTTGTTACTGTGAACCCGGGTCTCTGCGTGTTTTGTTACTGTGAACCCGGGTCTCTGTGTGTTTTGTTACTATGAACCGGAGTCTCTGTGTGTTTTGTTACTATGAACCTGGGTCTCTGTGTGTTTTGTTACTGTGAACCTGGTTCTCTGTGTGTTTTGTAACAGTGAACCCGGGACTCTGTGTGTTTTGTTACTGTGAACCCGGGTCTCTGTGTGCTTTGTTACTGTGAACCCGGGTCTCTGTGTGCTTTGTTACTATGAACCCGGGTCTCTGTGTGCTTTGTTACTGTGAACCCGGGTCTCTGCGTGTTTTGTTACTGTGAACCCGGGTCTCTGTGTGTTTTGTTACTGTGAACCCGGGTCTCTGTGTGCTTTGTTACTGTGAACCCGGGTCTCTGTGTGCTTTGTTACTATGAACCCGGGTCTCTGTGTGCTTTGTTACTGTGAACCCGGGTCTCTGCGTGTTTTGTTACTGTGATCCCGGGTCTCTGTGTGCTTTGTTACTATGAACTCGGGTCTCTGAGTGTTTTGTTACTGTGAACCCGGGTCTCTGTGTGCTTTGTTACTATGAACCAGGGTCTCTGAGTGTTTTGTTACAGTGAACCCGGGTCTCTGTGTGCTTTGTTACTATGAACCAGGGTCTCTGAGTGTTTTGTTACAGTGAACCCTGGTCTCTGTGTGCTTTGTTACTATGAACTCGGGTCTCTGAGTGTTTTGTTACAGTGAACCCGGGTCTCTGTGTGTTTTGTTACTATGAACCAGGGTCTCTGAGTGTTTTGTTACTATGAACACGGGTCTCTGTGTGTTTTGTTACTATGAACCCGGGTCTCTGAGTGTTTTGTTACAGTGAACCCGGGTCTCTGTGTGTTTTGTTACTGTGATCCCGGGTCTCTGTGTGTTTTGTTACTGTGAACCCGGGTCTCTGAGTGTTTTGTTACAGTGAACCCGGGTCTCTGTGTGCTTTGTTACTATGAACTCGGGTCTCTGAGTGTTTTGTTACAGTGAACCCGGGTCTCTGTGTGTTTTGTTACTATGAACCAGGGTCTTTGAGTGTTTTGTTACAGTGAACCCGGGTCTCTGTGTGTTTTGTTACTATGAACCCGGGTCTCTGAGTGTTTTGTTACAGTGAACCCGGGTCTCTGTGTGTCTTGTTCCTATGAACCCGGGTCTCTGAGTGTTTTGTTACAGTGAACCCGGGTCTCTGTGTGTTTTGTTACTGTGAACCCGTGTCTCTGTGTGTTTTGTTACTATGAACCTGGGTCTCTGTGTGTTTTGTTACTGTGAACCCGTGTCTCTGAGTGTTTTGTTACTGTGAACCCAGGTCTCTGTGTGTTTTGTTACTGTGAACCCATGTCTCTGTGTTTTTTGTTACTGTGAAGCCGGGTTTCTGTGTGTTTTGTTACTCTGAACCCGGGTTTCTGTGTGTTTTGTTACTGTGATCCCGGGGTCTCTGTGTTCTGTTACTGTGAACCTGGATTTCTGTGTGTTTTGTTACTGTGAACCCGGGTCGCTGTGTGTTCTGTCACTGTGAACCCGGGTCTCTGTGTGTTCTGTCACTGTGAACCCGGGTCTCTGTGTGTTTTTTTACTGTGAATCTGGGTCTCTGTGTATTTTGTTACTGTGATCCCGGGTTACAATGTTTTGTTACTGTGAACCTGGGTCTCTGCGTGTTTTGTTACTGTGAACCAGGCATTCTGCGTGTTCTGTTACTGTGAACCCGGGTCTCTGTGTGTTTTGTTACTGTGATCCGGGTCTCTGCGTGTTTTTTTTACTGTGAATCCGGGTCTCTGTGTATTTTTTTACTGTGAATCTGGGTCCCTGTGTATTTTGTTACTGTGATCCCGGGTTACAATGTTTTGTTACTGTGAACCCGGGTCTCTGCGTGTTTTTTAACTGTGAATCCGGGTCACTGTGTGTTTTGTTAATCTGATCCCGGGTTACTGTGTTTTGTTACAGTGAACCCGGGTCTCTGTGTGTTTTGTTACTGTGATCCGGGGTTACTGTGTTTTGTTACTGTGAACCCGGGTCTCTGTGTGTTTTGTTACTGTGAACCCGGGTCTCTGCGTGTTTTGTTACTGTGAACCCGGGTCTCTGTGTGTTTTGTTACTGTGAACCCGGGTCTCTGCGTGTTTTGTTACTGTGAACCCGGGTCTCTGTGTGTTTTGTTACTGTGAACCCGGGTCTCTGTGTGTTTTGTTACTGTGAACCCGGGTCTCTGTGTGTTTTGTTACTGTGAATCCGGGTCTCTGAGTGTTTTGTTACTGTGAACCCGGGTCTCTGAGTGTTTTGTTACTGTGAACCAGGGACTCTGAGTGTTTTGTTACTGTGAACCCGGGTCTCTGAGTGTTTTGTTACTGTGAACCCGGGTCTCTGTGTGTTTTGTTACTATGAACCAGGGTCTCTGAGTGTTTTGTTACAGTGAACCCGGGTCTCTGTGTGCTTTGTTACTATGAACCAGGGTCTCTGAATGTTTTGTTACAGTGAACCCGGGTCTCTGTGTGCTTTGTTACTATGAACTCGGGTCTCTGAGTGTTTTGTTACAGTGAACCCGGGTCTCTGTGTGTTTGGTTACTATGAACCAGGGTCTCTGAGTGTTTTGTTACTATGAACACGGGTCTCTGTGTGTTTTGTTACTATGAACCCGGGTCTCTGAGTGTTTTGTTACAGTGAACCCGGGTCTCTGTGTGTTTTGTTACTGTGATCCCGGGTCTCTGTGTGTTTTGTTACTGTGAACCCGGGTCTCTGAGTGTTTTGTTACAGTGAACCCGGGTCTCTGTGTGCTTTGTTACTATGAACTCGGGTCTCTGAGTGTTTTGTTACAGTGAACCCGGGTCTCTGTGTGTTTTGTTACTATGAACCAGGGTCTCTGAGTGTTTTGTTACAGTGAACCCGGGTCTCTGTGTGTTTTGTTACTATGAACCCGGGTCTCTGAGTGTTTTGTTACAGTGAACCCGGGTCTCTGTGTGTCTTGTTACTATGAACCCGGGTCTCTGAGTGTTTTGTTACAGTGAACCCGGGTCTCTGTGTGTTTTGTTACTGTGAACCCGTGTCTCTGTGTGTTTTGTTACTATGAACCTGGGTCTCTGTGTGTTTTGTTACTGTGAACCCGTGTCTCTGAGTGTTTTGTTACTGTGAACCCAGGTCTCTGTGTGTTTTGTTACTGTGAACCCGTGTCTCTGTGTGTTTTGTTACTGTGAAGCCGGGTTTCTGTGTGTTTTGTTACTCTGAACCCGGGTTTCTGTGTGTTTTGTTACTGTGATCCCGGGGTCTCTGTGTTCTGTTACTGTGAACCTGGATTTCTGTATGTTTTGTTACTGTGAACCCGGGTCGCTGTGTGTTCTGTCACTGTGAAGCCGGGTCTCTGTGTGTTCTGTCACTGTGAACCCGGGTCTCTGTGTGTTTTTTTACTGTGAATCTGGGTCTCTGTGTATTTTGTTACTGTGAACCCGTGTCTCTGAGTGTTTTGTTACTGTGAACCCAGGTCTCTGTGTGTTTTGTTACTGTGAACCCGTGTCTCTGTGTGTTTTGTTACTGTGAAGCCGGGTTTCTGTGTGTTTTGTTACTCTGAACCCGGGTTTCTGTGTGTTTTGTTACTGTGATCCCGGGGTCTCTGTGTTCTGTTACTGTGAATCTGGGTCCCTGTGTATTTAGTTACTGTGATCCCGGGTTACAATGTTTTGTTACTGTGAACCCGGGTCTCTGCGTGTTTTGTTACTGTGAACCAGGCATTCTGCGTGTTCTGTTACTGTGAACCCGGGTCTCTGTGTGTTTTGTTACTGTGATCCGGGTCTCTGCGTGTTTTTTTTACTGTGAATCCGGGTCTCTGTGTATTTTTTTACTGTGAATCTGGGTCCCTGTGTATTTTGTTACTGTGATCCCGGGTTACAATGTTTTGTTACTGTGAACCCGGGTCTCTGCGTGTTTTTTAACTGTGAATCCGGGTCACTGTGTGTTTTGTTAATCTGATCCCGGGTTACTGTGTTTTGTTACTGTGAACCCGGGTCTCTGTGTGTTTTGTTACTGTGATCCGGGGTTACTGTGTTTTGTTACTGTGAACCCGGGTCTCTGTGTGTTTTGTTACAGTGAACCCGGGTCTCTGAGTGTTTTGTTACTGTGAACCTGGTTCTCTGTGTGTTTTGTAACAGTGAACCCGGGACTCTGTGTGTTTTGTTACTGTGAACCCGGGTCTCTGTGTGCTTTGTTACTATGAACCCGGGTCTCTGTGTGCTTTGTTACTGTGAACCCGGGTCTCTGCGTGTTTTGTTACTGTGAACCCGGGTCTCTGTGTGTTTTGTTACTATGAACCGGAGTCTCTGTGTGTTTTGTTACTATGAACCTGGGTCTCTGTGTGTTTTGTTACTGTGAACCTGGTTCTCTGTGTGTTTTGTAACAGTGAACCCGGGACTCTGTGTGTTTTGTTACTGTGAACCCGGGTCTCTGTGTGCTTTGTTACTGTGAACCCGGGTCTCTGTGTGCTTTGTTACTATGAACCCGGGTCTCTGTGTGCTTTGTTACTGTGAACCCGGGTCTCTGCGTGTTTTGTTACTGTGAACCCGGGTCTCTGTGTGTTTTGTTACTGTGAACCCGGGTCTCTGTGTGCTTTGTTACTGTGAACCCGGGTCTCTGTGTGCTTTGTTACTATGAACCCGGGTCTCTGTGTGCTTTGTTACTGTGAACCCGGGTCTCTGCGTGTTTTGTTACTGTGATCCCGGGTCTCTGTGTGCTTTGTTACTATGAACTCGGGTCTCTGAGTGTTTTGTTACTGTGAACCCGGGTCTCTGTGTGCTTTGTTACTATGAACCAGGGTCTCTGAGTGTTTTGTTACAGTGAACCCGGGTCTCTGTGTGCTTTGTTACTATGAACCAGGGTCTCTGAGTGTTTTGTTACAGTGAACCCGGGTCTCTGTGTGCTTTGTTACTATGAACTCGGGTCTCTGAGTGTTTTGTTACAGTGAACCCGGGTCTCTGTGTGTTTTGTTACTATGAACCAGGGTCTCTGAGTGTTTTGTTACTATGAACACGGGTCTCTGTGTGTTTTGTTACTATGAACCCGGGTCTCTGAGTGTTTTGTTACAGTGAACCCGGGTCTCTGTGTGTTTTGTTACTGTGATCCCGGGTCTCTGTGTGTTTTGTTACTGTGAACCCGGGTCTCTGAGTGTTTTGTTACAGTGAACCCGGGTCTCTGTGTGCTTTGTTACTATGAACTCGGGTCTCTGAGTGTTTTGTTACAGTGAACCCGGGTCTCTGTGTGTTTTGTTACTATGAACCAGGGTCTCTGAGTGTTTTGTTACAGTGAACCCGGGTCTCCGTGTGTTTTGTTACTATGAACCCGG
The DNA here is from genome assembly GCF_048418815.1 of Hemitrygon akajei. Classification (NCBI taxonomy): domain Eukaryota; kingdom Metazoa; phylum Chordata; class Chondrichthyes; order Myliobatiformes; family Dasyatidae; genus Hemitrygon; species Hemitrygon akajei. Next base: position 8,461,449 of record NC_133146.1, read on the forward strand.
GTCTCTGAGTGTTTTGTTACAGTGAACCCGGGTCTCTGTGTGTCTTGTTACTATGAACCCGGGTCTCTGAGTGTTTTGTTACAGTGAACCCGGGTCTCTGTGTGTTTTGTTACTGTGAACCCGTGTCTCTGTGTGTTTTGTTACTATGAACCTGGGTCTCTGTGTGTTTTGTTACTGTGAACCCGTGTCTCTGAGTGTTTTGTTACTGTGAACCCAGGTCTCTGTGTGTTTTGTTACTGTGAACCCGTGTCTCTGTGTGTTTTGTTACTGTGAAGCCGGGTTTCTGTGTGTTTTGTTACTCTGAACCCGGGTTTCTGTGTGTTTTGTTACTGTGATCCCGGGGTCTCTGTGTTCTGTTACTGTGAACCTGGATTTCTGTGTGTTTTGTTACTGTGAACCCGGGTCGCTGTGTGTTCTGTCACTGTGAACCCGGGTCTCTGTGTGTTCTGTCACTGTGAACCCGGGTCTCTGTGTGTTTTTTTACTGTGAATCTGGGTCTCTGTGTATTTTGTTACTGTGATCCCGGGTTACAATGTTTTGTTACTGTGAACCCGGGTCTCTGCGTGTTTTGTTACTGTGAACCAGGCATTCTGCGTGTTCTGTTACTGTGAACCCGGGTCTCTGTGTGTTTTGTTACTGTGATCCGGGTCTCTGCGTGTTTTTTTTACTGTGAATCCGGGTCTCTGTGTATTTTTTTACTGTGAATCTGGGTCCCTGTGTATTTTGTTACTGTGATCCCGGGTTACAATGTTTTGTTACTGTGAACCCGGGTCTCTGCGTGTTTTTTAACTGTGAATCCGGGTCACTGTGTGTTTTGTTAATCTGATCCCGGGTTACTGTGTTTTGTTACTGTGAACCCGGGTCTCTGTGTGTTTTGTTACTGTGATCCGGGGTTACTGTGTTTTGTTACTGTGAACCCGGGTCTCTGTGTGTTTTGTTACTGTGAACCCGGGTCTCTGCGTGTTTTGTTACTGTGAACCCGGGTCTCTGTGTGTTTTGTTACTGTGAACCCGGGTCTCTGCGTGTTTTGTTACTGTGAACCCGGGTCTCTGTGTGTTTTGTTACTGTGAACCCGGGTCTCTGTGTGTTTTGTTACTGTGAACCCGGGTCTCTGTGTGTTTTGTTACTGTGAATCCGGGTCTCTGAGTGTTTTGTTACTGTGAACCCGGGTCTCTGCGTGTTTTGTTACTGTGAACCAGGGACTCTGAGTGTTTTGTTACTGTGAACCCGGGTCTCTGAGTGTTTTGTTACTGTGAACCCGGGTCTCTGTGTGTTTTGTTACTATGAACCAGGGTCTCTGAGTGTTTTGTTACAGTGAACCCGGGTCTCTGTGTGCTTTGTTACTATGAACCAGGGTCTCTGAATGTTTTGTTACAGTGAACCCGGGTCTCTGTGTGCTTTGTTACTATGAACTCGGGTCTCTGAGTGTTTTGTTACTGTGAACCAGGCATTCTGCGTGTTCTGTTACTGTGAACCCGGGTCTCTGTGTGTTTTGTTACTGTGATCCGGGTCTCTGCGTGTTTTTTTTACTGTGAATCCGGGTCTCTGTGTATTTTTTTACTGTGAATCTGGGTCCCTGTGTATTTTGTTACTGTGATCCCGGGTTACAATGTTTTGTTACTGTGAACCCGGGTCTCTGCGTGTTTTTTAACTGTGAATCCGGGTCACTGTGTGTTTTGTTAATCTGATCCCGGGTTACTGTGTTTTGTTACTGTGAACCCGGGTCTCTGTGTGTTTTGTTACTGTGATCCGGGGTTACTGTGTTTTGTTACTGTGAACCCGGGTCTCTGTGTGTTTTGTTACAGTGAACCCGGGTCTCTGAGTGTTTTGTTACTGTGAACCTGGTTCTCTGTGTGTTTTGTAACAGTGAACCCGGGACTCTGTGTGTTTTGTTACTGTGAACCCGGGTCTCTGTGTGCTTTGTTACTATGAACCCGGGTCTCTGTGTGCTTTGTTACTGTGAACCCGGGTCTCTGTGTGCTTTGTTACTGAGAACCCGGGTCTCTGTGTGCTTTGTTACTATGAACCCGGGTCTCTGTGTGCTTTGTTACTGTGAACCCGGGTCTCTGCGTGTTTTGTTACTGTGAACCCGGGTCTCTGTGTGTTTTGTTACTGTGAACCCGGGTCTCTGTGTGCTTTGTTACTGTGAACCCGGGTCTCTGTGTGCTTTGTTACTATGAACCCGGGTCTCTGTGTGCTTTGTTACTGTGAACCCGGGTCTCTGCGTGTTTTGTTACTGTGATCCCGGGTCTCTGTGTGCTTTGTTACTATGAACTCGGGTCTCTGAGTGTTTTGTTACTGTGAACCCGGGTCTCTGTGTGCTTTGTTACTATGAACCAGGGTCTCTGAGTGTTTTGTTACAGTGAACCCGGGTCTCTGTGTGCTTTGTTACTATGAACCAGGGTCTCTGAGTGTTTTGTTACAGTGAACCCGGGTCTCTGTGTGCTTTGTTACTATGAACTCGGGTCTCTGAGTGTTTTGTTACAGTGAACCCGGGTCTCTGTGTGTTTTGTTACTATGAACCAGGGTCTCTGAGTGTTTTGTTACTATGAACACGGGTCTCTGTGTGTTTTGTTACTATGAACCCGGGTCTCTGAGTGTTTTGTTACAGTGAACCCGGGTCTCTGTGTGTTTTGTTACTGTGATCCCGGGTCTCTGTGTGTTTTGTTACTGTGAACCCGGGTCTCTGAGTGTTTTGTTACAGTGAACCCGGGTCTCTGTGTGCTTTGTTACTATGAACTCGGGTCTCTGAGTGTTTTGTTACAGTGAACCCGGGTCTCTGTGTGTTTTGTTACTATGAACCAGGGTCTCTGAGTGTTTTGTTACAGTGAACCCGGGTCTCTGTGTGTTTTGTTACTATGAACCCGGGTCTCTGAGTGTTTTGTTACAGTGAACCCGGGTCTCTGTGTGTCTTGTTACTATGAACCCGGGTCTCTGAGTGTTTTGTTACAGTGAACCCGGGTCTCTGTGTGTTTTGTTACTGTGAACCCGTATCTCTGTGTGTTTTGTTACTATGAACCTGGGTCTCTGTGTGTTTTGTTACTGTGAACCCGTGTCTCTGAGTGTTTTGTTACTGTGAACCCAGGTCTCTGTGTGTTTTGTTACTGTGAACCCGTGTCTCTGTGTGTTTTGTTACTGTGAAGCCGGGTTTCTGTGTGTTTTGTTACTCTGAACCCGGGTTTCTGTGTGTTTTGTTACTGTGATCCCGGGGTCTCTGTGTTCTGTTACTGTGAACCTGGATTTCTGTGTGTTTTGTTACTGTGAACCCGGGTCGCTGTGTGTTCTGTCACTGTGAACCCGGGTCTCTGTGTGTTCTGTCACTGTGAACCCGGGTCTCTGTGTGTTTTTTTACTGTGAATCTGGGTCTCTGTGTATTTTGTTACTGTGATCCCGGGTTACAATGTTTTGTTACTGTGAACCTGGGTCTCTGCGTGTTTTGTTACTGTGAACCAGGCATTCTGCGTGTTCTGTTACTGTGAACCCGGGTCTCTGTGTGTTTTGTTACTGTGATCCGGGTCTCTGCGTGTTTTTTTTACTGTGAATCCGGGTCTCTGTGTATTTTTTTACTGTGAATCTGGGTCCCTGTGTATTTTGTTACTGTGATCCCGGGTTACAATGTTTTGTTACTGTGAACCCGGGTCTCTGCGTGTTTTTTAACTGTGAATCCGGGTCACTGTGTGTTTTGTTAATCTGATCCCGGGTTACTGTGTTTTGTTACTGTGAACCCGGGTCTCTGTGTGTTTTGTTACTGTGATCCGGGGTTACTGTGTTTTGTTACTGTGAACCCGGGTCTCTGTGTGTTTTGTTACTGTGAACCCGGGTCTCTGCGTGTTTTGTTACTGTGAACCCGGGTCTCTGTGTGTTTTGTTACTGTGAACCCGGGTCTCTGCGTGTTTTGTTACTGTGAACCCGGGTCTCTGTGTGTTTTGTTACTGTGAACCCGGGTCTCTGTGTGTTTTGTTACTGTGAACCCGGGTCTCTGTGTGTTTTGTTACTGTGAATCCGGGTCTCTGAGTGTTTTGTTACTGTGAACCCGGGTCTCTGCGTGTTTTGTTACTGTGAACCAGGGACTCTGAGTGTTTTGTTACTGTGAACCCGGGTCTCTGAGTGTTTTGTTACTGTGAACCCGGGTCTCTGTGTGTTTTGTTACTATGAACCAGGGTCTCTGAGTGTTTTGTTACAGTGAACCCGGGTCTCTGTGTGCTTTGTTACTATGAACCAGGGTCTCTGAATGTTTTGTTACAGTGAACCCGGGTCTCTGTGTGCTTTGTTACTATGAACTCGGGTCTCTGAGTGTTTTGTTACAGTGAACCCGGGTCTCTGTGTGTTTTGTTACTATGAACCAGGGTCTCTGAGTGTTTTGTTACTATGAACACGGGTCTCTGTGTGTTTTGTTACTATGAACCCGGGTCTCTGAGTGTTTTGTTACAGTGAACCCGGGTCTCTGTGTGTTTTGTTACTGTGATCCCGGGTCTCTGTGTGTTTTGTTACTGTGAACCCGGGTCTCTGAGTGTTTTGTTACAGTGAACCCGGGTCTCTGTGTGCTTTGTTACTATGAACTCGGGTCTCTGAGTGTTTTGTTACAGTGAACCCGGGTCTCTGTGTGTTTTGTTACTATGAACCAGGGTCTCTGAGTGTTTTGTTACAGTGAACCCGGGTCTCTGTGTGTTTTGTTACTATGAACCCGGGTCTCTGAGTGTTTTGTTACAGTGAACCCGGGTCTCTGTGTGTCTTGTTACTATGAACCCGGGTCTCTGAGTGTTTTGTTACAGTGAACCCGGGTCTCTGTGTGTTTTGTTACTGTGAACCCGTGTCTCTGTGTGTTTTGTTACTATGAACCTGGGTCTCTGTGTGTTTTGTTACTGTGAACCCGTGTCTCTGAGTGTTTTGTTACTGTGAACCCAGGTCTCTGTGTGTTTTGTTACTGTGAACCCGTGTCTCTGTGTGTTTTGTTACTGTGAAGCCGGGTTTCTGTGTGTTTTGTTACTCTGAACCCGGGTTTCTGTGTGTTTTGTTACTGTGATCCCGGGGTCTCTGTGTTCTGTTACTGTGAACCTGGATTTCTGTGTGTTTTGTTACTGTGAACCCGGGTCGCTGTGTGTTCTGTCACTGTGAACCCGGGTCTCTGTGTGTTCTGTCACTGTGAACCCGGGTCTCTGTGTGTTTTTTTACTGTGAATCTGGGTCTCTGTGTATTTTGTTACTGTGATCCCGGGTTACAATGTTTTGTTACTGTGAACCCGGGTCTCTGCGTGTTTTGTTACTGTGAACCAGGCATTCTGCGTGTTCTGTTACTGTGAACCCGGGTCTCTGTGTGTTTTGTTACTGTGATCCGGGTCTCTGCGTGTTTTTTTTACTGTGAATCCGGGTCTCTGTGTATTTTTTTACTGTGAATCTGGGTCCCTGTGTATTTTGTTACTGTGATCCCGGGTTACAATGTTTTGTTACTGTGAACCCGGGTCTCTGCTTGTTTTTTAACTGTGAATCCGGGTCACTGTGTGTTTTGTTAATCTGATCCCGGGTTACTGTGTTTTGTTACTGTGAACCCGGGTCTCTGTGTGTTTTGTTACTGTGATCCGGGGTTACTGTGTTTTGTTACTGTGAACCCGGGTCTCTGTGTGTTTTGTTACTGTGAACCCGGGTCTCTGAGTGTTTTGTTACTGTGAACCCGGGTCTCTGTGTGTTTTGTTACTGTGAACCCGGGTCTCTGCGTGTTTTGTTACTGTGAACCCGGGTCTCTGTGTGTTTTGTTACTGTGAACCCGGGTCTCTGTGTGTTTTGTTACTGTGAACCCGGGTCTCTGTGTGTTTTGTTACTGTGAATCCGGGTCTCTGAGTGTTTTGTTACTGTGAACCCGGGTCTCTGCGTGTTTTGTTACTGTGAACCAGGGACTCTGAGTGTTTTGTTACTGTGAACCCGGGTCTCTGTGTGTTTTGTTACTGTGAACCCGGGTGTCTGCGTGTTTTGTTACTGTGAACCAGGGACTCTGAGTGTTTTGTTACTGTGAACCCTGGTGTCTGTGAGTTTTGTTGCTGTGAACCCTCGTCTCTGTGTCTTTTGTTACTGTGAACCTGTGTCTCTGTGTGATTTGTTACTGTGAACCCTGGTTTCTGTGTGTTCTGTCACTGTGAACCCTGTTCTCTGTGTGTTCTGTCACTGTGAACCCGGGTCTCTGTGTGTTCTGTCACTGTGAACCCGGGTCTCTGTGTGTTTTTTTACTGTGAATCTGGGTCTCTGTGTATTTTGTTACTGTGATCCCGGGTTACAATGTTTTGTTACTGTGAACCCGGGTCTCTGTGTATTTTGTTACTGTGATCCCGGGTTACAATGTTTTGTTACTGTGAACCCGGGTCTCTGCGTGTTTTTTAACTGTGAATCCGGGTCACTGTGTGTTTTGTTACTCTGATCCCGGGTTACTGTGTTTTGTTACTGTGAACACGGGTCTCTGCGTGTTTTGTTACTGTGAACCGGAGTCTCTATGTGTTTTGTTAATGTGAACCCGGGACTCTGTGTGTTTTGTTACTGTGAACCCTGGTCCCTGCGTGTTTTGTTAGTGTGAACCAGGGATTCTCCGTGTTCTGTTACTGTGAATCCGGGTCAATTTGTGTTTTGTTACTGTGAATCCGGTTCAATTTGTGTTTTGTTACAGTGAACCCTGGTCTCTGCGTGTTTTGTTACTGTGAACCGGAGTCTCTATGTGTTTTGTTACTGTGAACCCTGGTCCCTGCGTGGTTTGTTACTGTGAACCCGGGACTCTGTGTGTTTTGTTACTGTGAACCCTGGTCCCTGCGTGGTTTGTTACTGTGAACCAGGGATTCTGCGTGTTCTGTTACTGTGAATCCGGGTCAATTTGTGTTTTGTTACTGTGAATCCAGTTCAATTTGTGTTTTGTTACAGTGAACCCTGGTCTCTGCGTGTTTTGTTACTGTGAACCCGAGTCTCTGAGTGTTTTGTTACTGTGATCCAGGGATTCTGCATGTTTTGTTACACTGAACCCTGGTCTCTGCGTGTTTTGTTACTGTGAACTCTGGTCTCTGTGTGTTTTGTTACTGTGAACTCTGGTCTCTGTGTGTTTTGTTACTGTGAATCCGGGTCTCTGAGTGTTTTGTTACTGTGAACCCGGTTCTCTGTCTGTTTTGTTAGTGTTATCCCGGGACTCTGAGTGTTTTATTACTGTGAACCTGGGTCTCTGTGTGTTTTGTTACTGTGATCCCGGGTCTCTGTGTATTTTGTTACTGTTAACCCGGGTCTCTGTGTGTTTTGTTACTGTGAACCCGGGTCTCAGTGTGTTTTGTTACTGTGAACCCTGGTCTCTGTGTGTTCTGTCACTGTGAACCCTGTTCTCTGCGTGTTTTGTTACTGTGAACTCTGGTCTCTGTGTGTTTTGTTACTGTGAACTCTGGTCTCTGTGTGTTTTGTTACTGTGAATCCGGGTCTCTGAGTGTTTTGTTACTGTGAACCCGGTTCTCTGTCTGTTTTGTTAGTGTTATCCCGGGACTCTGAGTGTTTTATTACTGTGAACCTGGGTCTCTGTGTGTTTTGTTACTGTGATCCCGGGTCTCTGTGTATTTTGTTACTGTTAACCCGGGTCTCTGTGTGTTTTGTTACTGTGAACCCGGGTCTCAGTGTGTTTTGTTACTGTGAACCCTGGTCTCTGTGTGTTCTGTCACTGTGAACCCTGTTCTCTGTGTGTTCTGTCACTGTGAACCCGGGTCTCTGTGTGTTCTGTCACTGTGAACCCGGGTTACTGTGTTTTGTTACTGTGAACCCAGGTCTCAGTGTTCTGTTACTGTGAACCCAGGTCTCTGTGTCTTCAGTCACTGTGAACCCGGGTCTCAGTGTGTTTTGTTACTGTGAACCCTGGTCCCTGCGTGTTTTGTTACTGTGAACCCGGGTCTCAGTGTGTTTTGTTACTGTGAACCCAGGTCTCAGTGTGTTTTGTTACTGTGAACCCAGGTCTCTGTTTGTTCTGTTAATGTGAACCCAGATCTCTGTCCGTTTTGTTACTGTGAACCCGGGTCTCAGTGTTGTGTTACTGTGAACCCGGGTCTCTGTGTGGTTTGTTACTGTGAACCAGGTTCTCTGTGTTCTGTCACTGTGAACCCGGGTCTCTGCGTGTTCTGTTACTGTGAACACGGGTCTCTGCGTGTTCTGTTACTGTAAACCCGGGTCTCTGCGTGTTTTGTTACTCTGATCCCGGGTTACTGTGTTTTGTTACTGTGAACCCGAGTCTCTGCGTGTTTTTTTACTGTGAATCCGGGTCAATTTGTGTTTTGTTACAGTGAACCCTGGTCTCTGCGTGTTTTGTTACTGTGAACCCAGGTCTCTGTGTGTTTTGTTACTGTGAACCAGGGACTCTGAGTGTTTTGTTACTGTGAACTCTGATCTCTGAGTGTTTTGTTACTGTGAACTCTGATCTCTGTGTGTTTTGTTACTGTGAACCCGAGTCTCTGAGTCTTTTGTTACTGTGAATTCGTGTCTCTGTGTTCTGTTACTGTGAACCCGGGTCGCTGTGTGTTCTGTCACTGTGAACCCGGGTCTCTGTGTGTTCTGTCACTGTGAACCCGGGTCTCTGTGTGTTTTTTTACTGTGAATCTGGGTCTCTGTGTATTTTGTTACTGTGATCCCGGGTTACAATGTTTTGTTACTGTGAACCCGGGTCTCTGCGTGTTTTGTTACTGTGAACCAGGCATTCTGCGTGTTCTGATACTGTGAACCCGGGTCTCTGTGTGTTTTGTTACTGTGATCCGGGTCTCTGCGTGTTTTTTTTACTGTGAATCCGGGTCTCTGTGTATTTTTTTACTGTGAATCTGGGTCCCTGTGTATTTTGTTACTGTGATCCCGGGTTACAATGTTTTGTTACTGTGAACCCGGGTCTCTGCGTGTTTTTTAACTGTGAATCCGGGTCACTGTGTGTTTTGTTAATCTGATCCCGGGTTACTGTGTTTTGTTACTGTGAACCCGGGTCTCTGTGTGTTTTGTTACTGTGATCCGGGGTTACTGTGTTTTGTTACTGTGAACCCGGGTCTCTGTGTGTTTTGTTACTGTGAACCCGGGTCTCTGCGTGTTTTGTTACTGTGAACCCGGGTCTCTGTGTGTTTTGTTACTGTGAACCCGGGTCTCTGCGTGTTTTGTTACTGTGAACCCGGGTCTCTGTGTGTTTTGTTACTGTGAACCCGGGTCTCTGTGTGTTTTGTTACTGTGAACCCGGGTCTCTGTGTGTTTTGTTACTGTGAATCCGGGTCTCTGAGTGTTTTGTTACTGTGAACCCGGGTCTCTGCGTGTTTTGTTACTGTGAACCAGGGACTCTGAGTGTTTTGTTACTGTGAACCCGGGTCTCTGAGTGTTTTGTTACTGTGAACCCGGGTCTCTGTGTGTTTTGTTACTATGAACCAGGGTCTCTGAGTGTTTTGTTACAGTGAACCCGGGTCTCTGTGTGCTTTGTTACTATGAACCAGGGTCTCTGAATGTTTTGTTACAGTGAACCCGGGTCTCTGTGTGCTTTGTTACTATGAACTCGGGTCTCTGAGTGTTTTGTTACAGTGAACCCGGGTCTCTGTGTGTTTTGTTACTATGAACCAGGGTCTCTGAGTGTTTTGTTACTATGAACACGGGTCTCTGTGTGTTTTGTTACTATGAACCCGGGTCTCTGAGTGTTTTGTTACAGTGAACCCGGGTCTCTGTGTGTTTTGTTACTGTGATCCCGGGTCTCTGTGTGTTTTGTTACTGTGAACCCGGGTCTCTGAGTGTTTTGTTACAGTGAACCCGGGTCTCTGTGTGCTTTGTTACTATGAACTCGGGTCTCTGAGTGTTTTGTTACAGTGAACCCGGGTCTCTGTGTGTTTTGTTACTATGAACCAGGGTCTCTGAGTGTTTTGTTACAGTGAACCCGGGTCTCTGTGTGTTTTGTTACTATGAACCCGGGTCTCTGAGTGTTTTGTTACAGTGAACCCGGGTCTCTGTGTGTCTTGTTACTATGAACCCGGGTCTCTGAGTGTTTTGTTACAGTGAACCCGGGTCTCTGTGTGTTTTGTTACTGTGAACCCGTGTCTCTGTGTGTTTTGTTACTATGAACCTGGGTCTCTGTGTGTTTTGTTACTGTGAACCCGTGTCTCTGAGTGTTTTGTTACTGTGAACCCAGGTCTCTGTGTGTTTTGTTACTGTGAACCCGTGTCTCTGTGTGTTTTGTTACTGTGAAGCCGGGTTTCTGTGTGTTTTGTTACTCTGAACCCGGGTTTCTGTGTGTTTTGTTACTGTGATCCCGGGGTCTCTGTGTTCTGTTACTGTGAACCTGGATTTCTGTGTGTTTTGTTACTGTGAACCCGGGTCGCTGTGTGTTCTGTCACTGTGAACCCGGGTCTCTGTGTGTTCTGTCACTGTGAACCCGGGTCTCTGTGTGTTTTTTTACTGTGAATCTGGGTCTCTGTGTATTTTGTTACTGTGATCCCGGGTTACAATGTTTTGTTACTGTGAACCCGGGTCTCTGCGTGTTTTGTTACTGTGAACCAGGCATTCTGCGTGTTCTGTTACTGTGAACCCGGGTCTCTGTGTGTTTTGTTACTGTGATCCGGGTCTCTGCGTGTTTTTTTTACTGTGAATCCGGGTCTCTGTGTATTTTTTTACTGTGAATCTGGGTCCCTGTGTATTTTGTTACTGTGATCCCGGGTTACAATGTTTTGTTACTGTGAACCCGGGTCTCTGCTTGTTTTTTAACTGTGAATCCGGGTCACTGTGTGTTTTGTTAATCTGATCCCGGGTTACTGTGTTTTGTTACTGTGAACCCGGGTCTCTGTGTGTTTTGTTACTGTGATCCGGGGTTACTGTGTTTTGTTACTGTGAACCCGGGTCTCTGTGTGTTTTGTTACTGTGAACCCGGGTCTCTGAGTGTTTTGTTACTGTGAACCCGGGTCTCTGTGTGTTTTGTTACTGTGAACCCGGGTCTCTGCGTGTTTTGTTACTGTGAACCCGGGTCTCTGTGTGTTTTGTTACTGTGAACCCGGGTCTCTGTGTGTTTTGTTACTGTGAACCCGGGTCTCTGTGTGTTTTGTTACTGTGAATCCGGGTCTCTGAGTGTTTTGTTACTGTGAACCCGGGTCTCTGCGTGTTTTGTTACTGTGAACCAGGGACTCTGAGTGTTTTGTTACTGTGAACCCGGGTCTCTGTGTGTTTTGTTACTGTGAACCCGGGTGTCTGCGTGTTTTGTTACTGTGAACCAGGGACTCTGAGTGTTTTGTTACTGTGAACCCTGGTGTCTGTGAGTTTTGTTGCTGTGAACCCTCGTCTCTGTGTCTTTTGTTACTGTGAACCTGTGTCTCTGTGTGATTTGTTACTGTGAACCCTGGTTTCTGTGTGTTCTGTCACTGTGAACCCTGTTCTCTGTGTGTTCTGTCACTGTGAACCCGGGTCTCTGTGTGTTCTGTCACTGTGAACCCGGGTCTCTGTGTGTTTTTTTACTGTGAATCTGGGTCTCTGTGTATTTTGTTACTGTGATCCCGGGTTACAATGTTTTGTTACTGTGAACCCGGGTCTCTGTGTATTTTGTTACTGTGATCCCGGGTTACAATGTTTTGTTACTGTGAACCCGGGTCTCTGCGTGTTTTTTAACTGTGAATCCGGGTCACTGTGTGTTTTGTTACTCTGATCCCGGGTTACTGTGTTTTGTTACTGTGAACACGGGTCTCTGCGTGTTTTGTTACTGTGAACCGGAGTCTCTATGTGTTTTGTTAATGTGAACCCGGGACTCTGTGTGTTTTGTTACTGTGAACCCTGGTCCCTGCGTGTTTTGTTAGTGTGAACCAGGGATTCTCCGTGTTCTGTTACTGTGAATCCGGGTCAATTTGTGTTTTGTTACTGTGAATCCGGTTCAATTTGTGTTTTGTTACAGTGAACCCTGGTCTCTGCGTGTTTTGTTACTGTGAACCGGAGTCTCTATGTGTTTTGTTACTGTGAACCCTGGTCCCTGCGTGGTTTGTTACTGTGAACCCGGGACTCTGTGTGTTTTGTTACTGTGAACCCTGGTCCCTGCGTGGTTTGTTACTGTGAACCAGGGATTCTGCGTGTTCTGTTACTGTGAATCCGGGTCAATTTGTGTTTTGTTACTGTGAATCCAGTTCAATTTGTGTTTTGTTACAGTGAACCCTGGTCTCTGCGTGTTTTGTTACTGTGAACCCGAGTCTCTGAGTGTTTTGTTACTGTGATCCAGGGATTCTGCATGTTTTGTTACACTGAACCCTGGTCTCTGCGTGTTTTGTTACTGTGAACTCTGGTCTCTGTGTGTTTTGTTACTGTGAACTCTGGTCTCTGTGTGTTTTGTTACTGTGAATCCGGGTCTCTGAGTGTTTTGTTACTGTGAACCCGGTTCTCTGTCTGTTTTGTTAGTGTTATCCCGGGACTCTGAGTGTTTTATTACTGTGAACCTGGGTCTCTGTGTGTTTTGTTACTGTGATCCCGGGTCTCTGTGTATTTTGTTACTGTTAACCCGGGTCTCTGTGTGTTTTGTTACTGTGAACCCGGGTCTCAGTGTGTTTTGTTACTGTGAACCCTGGTCTCTGTGTGTTCTGTCACTGTGAACCCTGTTCTCTGCGTGTTTTGTTACTGTGAACTCTGGTCTCTGTGTGTTTTGTTACTGTGAACTCTGGTCTCTGTGTGTTTTGTTACTGTGAATCCGGGTCTCTGAGTGTTTTGTTACTGTGAACCCGGTTCTCTGTCTGTTTTGTTAGTGTTATCCCGGGACTCTGAGTGTTTTATTACTGTGAACCTGGGTCTCTGTGTGTTTTGTTACTGTGATCCCGGGTCTCTGTGTATTTTGTTACTGTTAACCCGGGTCTCTGTGTGTTTTGTTACTGTGAACCCGGGTCTCAGTGTGTTTTGTTACTGTGAACCCTGGTCTCTGTGTGTTCTGTCACTGTGAACCCTGTTCTCTGTGTGTTCTGTCACTGTGAACCCGGGTCTCTGTGTGTTCTGTCACTGTGAACCCGGGTTACTGTGTTTTGTTACTGTGAACCCAGGTCTCAGTGTTCTGTTACTGTGAACCCAGGTCTCTGTGTCTTCAGTCACTGTGAACCCGGGTCTCAGTGTGTTTTGTTACTGTGAACCCTGGTCCCTGCGTGTTTTGTTACTGTGAACCCGGGTCTCAGTGTGTTTTGTTACTGTGAACCCAGGTCTCAGTGTGTTTTGTTACTGTGAACCCAGGTCTCTGTTTGTTCTGTTAATGTGAACCCAGATCTCTGTCCGTTTTGTTACTGTGAACCCGGGTCTCAGTGTTGTGTTACTGTGAACCCGGGTCTCTGTGTGGTTTGTTACTGTGAACCAGGTTCTCTGTGTTCTGTCACTGTGAACCCGGGTCTCTGCGTGTTCTGTTACTGTGAACACGGGTCTCTGCGTGTTCTGTTACTGTAAACCCGGGTCTCTGCGTGTTTTGTTACTCTGATCCCGGGTTACTGTGTTTTGTTACTGTGAACCCGAGTCTCTGCGTGTTTTTTTACTGTGAATCCGGGTCAATTTGTGTTTTGTTACAGTGAACCCTGGTCTCTGCGTGTTTTGTTACTGTGAACCCAGGTCTCTGTGTGTTTTGTTACTGTGAACCAGGGACTCTGAGTGTTTTGTTACTGTGAACTCTGATCTCTGAGTGTTTTGTTACTGTGAACTCTGATCTCTGTGTGTTTTGTTACTGTGAACCCGAGTCTCTGAGTCTTTTGTTACTGTGAATTCGTGTCTCTGTGTTCTGTTACTGTGAACCCGGGTCTTTGCGTGTTTTGTTACTGTGATCCTGGGTTACTGTGTTTTTTTACTGTGATACCGGGTCTCAATGTTTTGTTACTGTGTACCCAGGTCTCTGCGTGTTTTTTAACTGTGAATCCGGGTCGCTGTGTGTTTTGTTACTCTGATCCCGGGTTACTGTGTTTTGTTACTGTGTTTTGTTACTGTGAACCCGGGTCTCTGCGTGTTTTGTTACTGTGAACCGGAGTCTCTGTGTGTTTTGTTACTGTGAACCCGGGACTCTGTTTGTTCTGTTACTGTGAACCCGGGTCTGTGTGTGTTTTGCTACTGTGAAACCTGGTCCCAGCGTGTTTTGTTACTGTGAACCAGGGATTCGGCGTGTTCTGTTACTGTGAACCCGGGTCTCTGTGTATTTTGTTACTGTGATCCCGGGTTACATTGATTTGTTACTGTGAACCCGGGTCTCTGCGTGTTTTTTAACTGTGAATCCGGGTCACTGTGTGTTTTGTTACTCTGATCCCGGGTTACTGTGTTTTGTACTGTGAACCCGGGTCTGTGTGTGTTTTGCTACTGTGAACCCTGGTCTCTGCGTGTTTTGTTACTGTGAACCCGGGTCTGTGTGTGTTTTGTTACTGTGATCCAGGGATTCTGCATGTTTTGTTACTGTGAACCAGGGACTCTGAGTGTTTTGTTACTGTGAACCCTGGTGTCTGTGAGTTTTGTTACTGTGAACCCGGGTCTCTGTGACTTTTTTTACTGTGAACCTGTGTCTCTGTGTGTTTTGTTACTGTGAACCTGGGTCTCTGTGTCTTTTATTACTGTGAACCCGAGTCTCTGTGTGTTTTGTTAGTGTTATCCCGGGACTCTGAGTGTTTTGTTACTGTGAACCCAGGTCTCTGTGTGGTTTGCTACTGTGAACCCAGGTCTCTATGTGTTTTGTTACTGTGAACCCGGGTCTCTGTGTGTTTTGTTACTGTGAACCCGGGTCTCTGTGTGTTTTGTTAGTGTTATCCCGGGACTCTGAGTGTTTTGTTACTGTGAACCCGGGTCTCTGTGTGTTTTGTTACTGTGAACCCGGGTCTCTGTGTGTTTTGTTAGTGTTATCCCGGGACTCTGAGTGTTTTGTTACTGTGAACCCGGGTCTCTGTGTGGTTTGTTACTGTGAAGCAGGCTTTCTGCGTGTTCTGTTACTGTGAACCTGGGTCTCTGTGTGTTTTGTTACTGTGATCCCGGGTCTCTGTGTATTTTGTTACTGTTAACCCGGGTCTCTGAGTGTTTTGTTACTGTGAACCCGGGTCTCAGTGTGTTTTGTTACTGTGAACCCTGGTCTCTGCGTGTTATGTTACTGTGATCCAGGGATTCTGCGTGTTCTGTTACTGTGAACCCGGGTCTCTGTGTGTTTTTTTACTGTGAATCCGGGTCAATTTGTGTTTTGTTACAGTGAACCCTGGTCTCTGCGTGTTTTGTTACTGTGAACCCGGGTCTCTGTGTGTTTTGTTACTGTGAATCCGGCTCTCTGTGTGTTTTGTTACTGTGAACCCGGGTCTCTGCGTGTTTTGTTACTGTGAACCCAGGTCTCTGTGTGTTTTGCTACTGTGAACCCAGGTCCCTGCGTGTTTTGTTACTGTGAACCAGGCATTCTGCGTGTTCTGTTACTGTGAACCCGGGTCTCTGTGTGTTTTGTTACTGTGAACCCGAGTCTCTGAGTCTTTTGTTACTGTGAATCCGTGTCTCTGTGTCCTGTTACTGTGAACCCTGGTCTCTGCGTGTTTTGTTACTGTGAACCCGGGTCTCTGTGTCTTTTGTTACTGTGTACCCGGGTCTCTGTGTGTTTTGTTACAGTGAACCCTGGTCTCTGCGTGTTTTGTTACTGTCAACCCGAGTCTCTGAGTGTTTTGTTACTGTGATCCAGGGATTCTGCATGTTTTGTTACACTGAACTCTGGTCTCTGCGTGTTTTGTTACTGTGAACGCTGGTCTCTGTGTGTTTTGTTACTGTGAACTCTGGTCTCTGTGTGTTTTGTTACTGTGAATCCGGGTCTCTGAGTGTTTTGTTACTGTGAACCCGGGTCTCTGCGTGTTTTGTTACTGTGAACCAGGGACTCTGAGTGTTTTGTTACTGTGAATCCGGGTCTCTGTGTATTTTTTTACTGTGAATCTGGGTCCCTGTGTATTTTGTTACTGTGATCCCGGGTTACAATGTTTTGTTACTGTGAACCCGGGTCTCTGCGTGTTTTTTAACTGTGAATCCGGGTCACTGTGTGTTTTGTTAATCTGATCCCGGGTTACTGTGTTTTGTTACTGTGAACCCGGGTCTCTGTGTGTTTTGTTACTGTGATCCGGGGTTACTGTGTTTTCTTACTGTGAACCCGGGTCTCTGTGTGTTTTGTTACTGTGAACCCGGGTCTCTGCGTGTTTTGTTACTGTGAACCCGGGTCTCTGTGTGTTTTGTTACTGTGAACCCGGGTCTCTGCGTGTTTTGTTACTGTGAACCCGGGTCTCTGTGTGTTTTGTTATTGTGAACCCGGGTCTCTGTGTGTTTTGTTACTGTGAACCCGGGTCTCTGTGTGTTTTGTTACTGTGAATCCGGGTCTCTGAGTGTTTTGTTACTGTGAACCCGGGTCTCTGCGTGTTTTGTTACTGTGAACCAGGGACTCTGAGTGTTTTGTTACTGTGAACCCGGGTCTCTGAGTGTTTTGTTACTGTGAACCCGGGTCTCTGTGTGTTTTGTTACTATGAACTCGGGTCTCTGAGTGTTTTGTTACAGTGAACCCGGGTCTCTGTGTGTTTTGTTACTATGAACCAGGGTCTCTGAGTGTTTTGTTACTATGAACACGGGTCTCTGTGTGTTTTGTTACTATGAACCCGGGTCTCTGAGTGTTTTGTTACAGTGAACCCGGGTCTCTGTGTGTTTTGTTACTGTGATCCCGGGTCTCTGTGTGTTTTGTTACTGTGAACCCGGGTCTCTGAGTGTTTTGTTACAGTGAACCCGGGTCTCTGTGTGCTTTGTTACTATGAACTCGGGTCTCTGACTGTTTTGTTACAGTGAACCCGGGTCTCTGTGTGTTTTGTTACTATGAACCAGGGTCTCTGAGTGTTTTGTTACAGTGAACCCGGGTCTCTGTGTGTTTTGTTACTATGAACCCGGGTCTCTGAGTGTTTTGTTACAGTGAACCCGGGTCTCTGTGTGTCTTGTTACTATGAACCCGGGTCTCTGAGTGTTTTGTTACAGTGAACCCGGGTCTCTGTGTGTTTTGTTACTGTGAACCCGTGTCTCTGTGTGTTTTGTTACTATGAACCTGGGTCTCTGTGTGTTTTGTTACTGTGAACCCGTGTCTCTGAGTGTTTTGTTACTGTGAACCCAGGTCTCTGTGTGTTTTGTTACTGTGAACCCGTGTCTCTGTGTGTTTTGTTACTGTGAAGCCGGGTTTCTGTGTGTTTTGTTACTCTGAACCCGGGTTTCTGTGTGTTTTTTTACTGTGATCCCGGGGTCTCTGTGTTCTGTTACTGTGAACCTGGATTTCTGTGTGTTTTGTTACTGTGAACCCGGGTCGCTGTGTGTTCTGTCACTGTGAACCCGGGTCTCTGTGTGTTCTGTCACTGTGAACCCGGGTCTCTGTGTGTTTTTTTACTGTGAATCTGGGTCTCTGTGTATTTTGTTACTGTGATCCCGGGTTACAATGTTTTGTTACTGTGAACCCGGGTCTCTGCGTGTTTTGTTACTGTGAACCAGGCATTCTGCGTGTTCTGTTACTGTGAACCCGGGTCTCTGTGTGTTTTGTTACTGTGATCCGGGTCTCTGCGTGTTTTTTTTACTGTGAATCCGGGTCTCTGTGTATTTTTTTACTGTGAATCTGGGTCCCTGTGTATTTTGTTACTGCGATCCCGGGTTACAATGTTTTGTTACTGTGAACCCGGGTCTCTGCGTGTTTTTTAACTGTGAATCCGGGTCACTGTGTGTTTTGTTAATCTGATCCCGGGTTACTGTGTTTTGTTACTGTGAACCCGGGTCTCTGTGTGTTTTGTTACTGTGATCCGGGGTTACTGTGTTTTGTTACTGTGAACCCGGGTCTCTGTGTGTTTTGTTACTGTGAACCCGGGTCTCTGAGTGTTTTGTTACTGTGAACCCGGGTCTCTGTGTGTTTTGTTACTGTGAACCCGGGTCTCTGCGTGTTTTGTTACTGTGAACCCGGGTCTCTGTGTGTTTTGTTACTGTGAACCCGGGTCTCTGTGTGTTTTGTTACTGTGAACCCGGGTCTCTGTGTGTTTTGTTACTGTGAATCCGGGTCTCTGAGTGTTTTGTTACTGTGAACCCGGGTCTCTGCGTGTTTTGTTACTGTGAACCAGGGACTCTGAGTGTTTTGTTACTGTGAACCCGGGTCTCTGTGTGTTTTGTTACTGTGAACCCGGGTGTCTGCGTGTTTTGTTACTGTGAACCAGGGACTCTGAGTGTTTTGTTACTGTGAACCCTGGTGTCTGTGAGTTTTGTTGCTGTGAACCCTCGTCTCTGTGTCTTTTGTTACTGTGAACCTGTGTCTCTGTGTGATTTGTTACTGTGAACCCTGGTTTCTGTGTGTTCTGTCACTGTGAACCCTGTTCTCTGTGTGTTCTGTCACTGTGAACCCGGGTCTCTGTGTGTTCTGTCACTGTGAACCCGGGTCTCTGTGTGTTTTTTTACTGTGAATCTGGGTCTCTGTGTATTTTGTTACTGTGATCCCGGGTTACAATGTTTTGTTACTGTGAACCCGGGTCTCTGTGTATTTTTTTACTGTGATCCCGGGTTACAATGTTTTGTTACTGTGAACCCGGGTCTCTGCGTGTTTTTTAACTGTGAATCCGGGTCACTGTGTGTTTTGTTACTCTGATCCCGGGTTACTGTGTTTTGTTACTGTGAACACGGGTCTCTGCGTGTTTTGTTACTGTGAACCGGAGTCTCTATGTGTTTTGTTACTGTGAACCCGGGACTCTGTGTGTTTTGTTACTGTGAACCCTGGTCCCTGCGTGTTTTGTTAGTGTGAACCAGGGATTCTCCGTGTTCTGTTACTGTGAATCCGGGTCAATTTGTGTTTTGTTACTGTGAATCCGGTTCAATTTGTGTTTTGTTACAGTGAACCCTGGTCTCTGCGTGTTTTGTTACTGTGAACCGGAGTCTCTATGTGTTTTGTTACTGTGAACCCTGGTCCCTGCGTGGTTTGTTACTGTGAACCCGGGACTCTGTGTGTTTTGTTACTATGAACCGGAGTCTCTGTGTGTTTTGTTACTATGAACCTGGGTCTCTGTGTGTTTTGTTACTGTGAACCTGGTTCTCTGTGTGTTTTGTAACAGTGAACCCGGGACTCTGTGTGTTTTGTTACTGTGAACCCGGGTCTCTGTGTGCTTTGTTACTGTGAACCCGGGTCTCTGTGTGCTTTGTTACTATGAACCCGGGTCTCTGTGTGCTTTGTTACTGTGAACCCGGGTCTCTGTGTGCTTTGTTACTATGAACGCGGGTCTCTGAGTGTTTTGTTACTGTGAACCCGGGTCTCTGTGTGCTTTGTTACTATGAACCAGGGTCTCTGAGTGTTTTGTTACAGTGAACCCGGGTCTCTGTGTGCTTTGTTACTATGAACCAGGGTCTCTGAGTGTTTTGTTACAGTGAACCCGGGTCTCTGTGTGCTTTGTTACTATGAACTCGGGTCTCTGAGTGTTTTGTTACAGTGAACCCGGGTCTCTGTGTGTTTTGTTACTATGAACCAGGGTCTCTGAGTGTTTTGTTACTATGAACACGGGTCTCTGTGTGTTTTGTTACTATGAACCCGGGTCTCTGAGTGTTTTGTTACAGTGAACCCGGGTCTCTGTGTGTTTTGTTACTGTGATCCCGGGTCTCTGTGTGTTTTGTTACTGTGAACCCGGGTCTCTGAGTGTTTTGTTACAGTGAACCCGGGTCTCTGTGTGCTTTGTTACTATGAACTCGGGTCTCTGAGTGTTTTGTTACAGTGAACCCGGGTCTCTGTGTGTTTTGTTACTATGAACCAGGGTCTCTGAGTGTTTTGTTACAGTGAACCCGGGTCTCTGTGTGTTTTGTTACTATGAACCCGGGTCTCTGAGTGTTTTGTTACAGTGAACCCGGGTCTCTGTGTGTCTTGTTACTATGAACCCGGGTCTCTGAGTGTTTTGTTACAGTGAACCCGGGTCTCTGTGTGTTTTGTTACTGTGAACCCGTGTCTCTGTGTGTTTTGTTACTATGAACCTGGGTCTCTGTGTGTTTTGTTACTGTGAACCCGTGTCTCTGAGTGTTTTGTTACTGTGAACCCAGGTCTCTGTGTGTTTTGTTACTGTGAACCCGTGTCTCTGTGTGTTTTGTTACTGTGAAGCCGGGTTTCTGTGTGTTTTGTTACTCTGAACCCGGGTTTCTGTGTGTTTTGTTACTGTGATCCCGGGGTCTCTGTGTTCTGTTACTGTGAACCTGGATTTCTGTGTGTTTTGTTACTGTGAACCCGGGTCGCTGTGTGTTCTGTCACTGTGAACCCGGGTCTCTGTGTGTTCTGTCACTGTGAACCCGGGTCTCTGTGTGTTTTTTTACTGTGAATCTGGGTCTCTGTGTATTTTGTTACTGTGATCCCGGGTTACAATGTTTTGTTACTGTGAACCGGGGTCTCTGCGTGTTTTGTTACTGTGAACCAGGCATTCTGCGTGTTCTGTTACTGTGAACCCGGGTCTCTGTGTGTTTTGTTACTGTGATCCGGGTCTCTGCGTGTTTTTTTTACTGTGAATCCGGGTCTCTGTGTATTTTTTTACTGTGAATCTGGGTCCCTGTGTATTTTGTTACTGTGATCCCGGGTTACAATGTTTTGTTACTGTGAACCCGGGTCTCTGCGTGTTTTTTAACTGTGAATCCGGGTCACTGTGTGTTTTGTTAATCTGATCCCGGGTTACTGTGTTTTGTTACTGTGAACCCGGGTCTCTGTGTGTTTTGTTACTGTGATCCGGGGTTACTGTGTTTTGTTACTGTGAACCCGGGTCTCTGTGTGTTTTGTTACTGTGAACCCGGGTCTCTGCGTGTTTTGTTACTGTGAACCCGGGTCTCTGTGTGTTTTGTTACTGTGAACCCGGGTCTCTGCGTGTTTTGTTACTGTGAACCCGGGTCTCTGTGTGTTTTGTTACTGTGAACCCGGGTCTCTGTGTGTTTTGTTACTGTGAACCCGGGTCTCTGTGTGTTTTGTTACTGTGAATCCGGGTCTCTGAGTGTTTTGTTACTGTGAACCCGGGTCTCTGCGTGTTTTGTTACTGTGAACCAGGGACTCTGAGTGTTTTGTTACTGTGAACCCGGGTCTCTGAGTGTTTTGTTACTGTGAACCCGGGTCTCTGTGTGTTTTGTTACTATGAACCAGGGTCTCTGAGTGTTTTGTTACAGTGAACCCGGGTCTCTGTGTGCTTTGTTACTATGAACCAGGGTCTCTGAGTGTTTTGTTACAGTGAACCCGGGTCTCTGTGTGCTTTGTTACTATGAACTCGGGTCTCTGAGTGTTTTGTTACAGTGAACCCGGGTCTCTGTGTGTTTTGTTACTATGAACCAGGGTCTCTGAGTGTTTTGTTACTATGAACACGGGTCTCTGTGTGTTTTGTTACTATGAACCCGGGTCTCTGAGTGTTTTGTTACAGTGAACCCGGGTCTCTGTGTGTTTTGTTACTGTGATCCCGGGTCTCTGTGTGTTTTGTTACTGTGAACCCGGGTCTCTGAGTGTTTTGTTACAGTGAACCCGGGTCTCTGTGTGCTTTGTTACTATGAACTCGGGTCTCTGAGTGTTTTGTTACAGTGAACCCGGGTCTCTGTGTGTTTTGTTACTATGAACCAGGGTCTCTGAGTGTTTTGTTACAGTGAACCCGGGTCTCTGTGTGTTTTGTTACTATGAACCCGGGTCTCTGAGTGTTTTGTTACAGTGAACCCGTGTCTCTGTGTGTCTTGTTACTATGAACCCGGGTCTCTGAGTGTTTTGTTACTGTGAACCCGTGTCTCTGTGTGTTTTGTTACTATGAACCCGGGTCTCTGAGTGTTTTGTTACAGTGAACCCGTGTCTCTGTGTGTCTTGTTACTGTGAACCCAGGTCTCTGTGTGTTTTGTTACTGTGAACCCGTGTCTCTGTGTGTTTTGTTACTGTGAAGCCGGGTTTCTGTGTGTTTTGTTACTCTGAACCCGGGTTTCTGTGTGTTTTGTTACTGTGATCCCGGGGTCTCTGTGTTCTGTTACTGTGAACCTGGATTTCTGTGTGTTTTGTTACTGTGAACCCGGGTCGCTGTGTGTTCTGTCACTGTGAACCCGGGTCTCTGTGTGTTCTGTCACTGTGAACCCGGGTCTCTGTGTGTTTTCTTACTGTGAATCTGGGTCTCTGTGTATTTTGTTACTGTGATCCCGGGTTACAATGTTTTGTTACTGTGAACCGGGGTCTCTGCGTGTTTTGTTACTGTGAACCAGGCATTCTGCGTGTTCTGTTACTGTGAACCCGGGTCTCTGTGTGTTTTGTTACTGTGATCCGGGTCTCTGCGTGTTTTTTTTACTGTGAATCTGGGTCTCTGTGTATTTTTTTACTGTGAATCTGGGTCCCTGTGTATTTTGTTACTGTGATCCCGGGTTACAATGTTTTGTTACTGTGAACCCGGGTCTCTGCGTGTTTTTTAACTGTGAATCCGGGTCACTGTGTGTTTTGTTAATCTGATCCCGGGTTACTGTGTTTTGTTACTGTGAACCCGGGTCTCTGTGTGTTTTGTTACTGTGATCCGGGGTTACTGTGTTTTGTTACTGTGAACCCGGGTCTCTGTGTGTTTTGTTACTGTGAACCCGGGTCTCTGCGTGTTTTGTTACTGTGAACCCGGGTCTCTGTGTGTTTTGTTACTGTGAACCCGGGTCTCTGCGTGTTTTGTTACTGTGAACCCGGGTCTCTGTGTGTTTTGTTACTGTGAACCCGGGTCTCTGTGTGTTTTGTTACTGTGAACCCGGGTCTCTGTGTGTTTTGTTACTGTGAATCCGGGTCTCAGAGTGTTTTGTTACTGTGAACCCGGGTCTCTGCGTGTTTTGTTACTGTGAACCAGGGACTCTGAGTGTTTTGTTACTGTGAACCCGGGTCTCTGAGTGTTTTGTTACTGTGAACCCGGGTCTCTGTGTGTTTTGTTACTATGAACCAGGGTCTCTGAGTGTTTTGTTACAGTGAACCCGGGTCTCTGTGTGCTTTGTTACTATGAACCAGGGTCTCTGAGTGTTTTGTTACAGTGAACCCGGGTCTCTGTGTGCTTTGTTACTATGAACTCGGGTCTCTGAGTGTTTTGTTACAGTGAACCCGGGTCTCTGTGTGTTTTGTTACTATGAACCAGGGTCTCTGAGTGTTTTGTTACTATGAACACGGGTCTCTGTGTGTTTTGTTACTATGAACCCGGGTCTCTGAGTGTTTTGTTACAGTGAACCCGGGTCTCTGTGTGTTTTGTTACTGTGATCCCGGGTCTCTGTGTGTTTTGTTACTGTGAACCCGGGTCTCTGAGTGTTTTGTTACAGTGAACCCGGGTCTCTGTGTGCTTTGTTACTATGAACTCGGGTCTCTGAGTGTTTTGTTACAGTGAACCCGGGTCTCTGTGTGTTTTGTTACTATGAACCAGGGTCTCTGAGTGTTTTGTTACAGTGAACCCGGGTCTCTGTGTGTTTTGTTACTATGAACCCGGGTCTCTGAGTGTTTTGTTACAGTGAACCCGTGTCTCTGTGTGTCTTGTTACTATGAACCCGGGTCTCTGAGTGTTTTGTTACAGTGAACCCGGGTCTCTGTGTGTTTTGTTACTGTGAACCCGTGTCTCTGTGTGTTTTGTTACTATGAACCTGGGTCTCTGTGTGTTTTGTTACTGTGAACCCGTGTCTCTGAGTGTTTTGTTACTGTGAACCCAGGTCTCTGTGTGTTTTGTTACTGTGAACCCGTGTCTCTGTGTGTTTTGTTACTGTGAAGCCGGGTTTCTGTGTGTTTTGTTACTCTGAACCCGGGTTTCTGTGTGTTTTGTTACTGTGATCCCGGGGTCTCTGTGTTCTGTTACTGTGAACCTGGATTTCTGTGTGTTTTGTTACTGTGAACCCGGGTCGCTGTGTGTTCTGTCACTGTGAACCCGGGTCTCTGTGTGTTCTGTCACTGTGAACCCGGGTCTCTGTGTGTTTTTTTACTGTGAATCTGGGTCTCTGTGTATTTTGTTACTGTGATCCCGGGTTACAATGTTTTGTTACTGTGAACCCGGGTCTCTGCGTGTTTTGTTACTGTGAACCAGGCATTCTGCGTGTTCTGTTACTGTGAACCCGGGTCTCTGTGTGTTTTGTTACTGTGATCCGGGTCTCTGCGTGGTTTTTTTACTGTGAATCCGGGTCTCTGTGTATTTTTTTACTGTGAATCTGGGTCCCTGTGTATTTTGTTACTGTGATCCCGGGTTACAATGTTTTGTTACTGTGAACCCGGGTCTCTGCGTGTTTTTTAACTGTGAATCCGGGTCACTGTGTGTTTTGTTAATCTGATCCCGGGTTACTGTGTTTTGTTACTGTGAACCCGGGTCTCTGTGTGTTTTGTTACTGTGATCCGGGGTTACTGTGTTTTGTTACTGTGAACCCGGGTCTCTGTGTGTTTTGTTACTGTGAACCCGGGTCTCTGAGTGTTTTGTTACTGTGAACCCGGGTCTCTGTGTGTTTTGTTACTGTGAACCCGGGTCTCTGCGTGTTTTGTTACTGTGAACCCGGGTCTCTGTGTGTTTTGTTACTGTGAACCCGGGTCTCTGTGTGTTTTGTTACTGTGAACCCGGGTCTCTGTGTGTTTTGTTACTGTGAATCCGGGTCTCTGAGTGTTTTGTTACTGTGAACCCGGGTCTCTGCGTGTTTTGTTACTGTGAACCAGGGACTCTGAGTGTTTTGTTACTGTGAACCCGGGTCTCTGTGTGTTTTGTTACTGTGAACCCGGGTGTCTGCGTGTTTTGTTACTGTGAACCAGGGACTCTGAGTGTTTTGTTACTGTGAACCCTGGTGTCTGTGAGTTTTGTTGCTGTGAACCCTCGTCTCTGTGTCTTTTGTTACTGTGAACCTGTGTCTCTGTGTGATTTGTTACTGTGAACCCTGGTTTCTGTGTGTTCTGTCACTGTGAACCCTGTTCTCTGTGTGTTCTGTCACTGTGAACCCGGGTCTCTGTGTGTTCTGTCACTGTGAACCCGGGTCTCTGTGTGTTTTTTTACTGTGAATCTGGGTCTCTGTGTATTTTGTTACTGTGATCCCGGGTTACAATGTTTTGTTACTGTGAACCCGGGTCTCTGTGTATTTTGTTACTGTGATCCCGGGTTACAATGTTTTGTTACTGTGAACCCGGGTCTCTGCGTGTTTTTTAACTGTGAATCCGGGTCACTGTGTGTTTTGTTACTCTGATCCCGGGTTACTGTGTTTTGTTACTGTGAACACGGGTCTCTGCGTGTTTTGTTACTGTGAACCGGAGTCTCTATGTGTTTTGTTACTGTGAACCCGGGACTCTGTGTGTTTTGTTACTGTGAACCCTGGTCCCTGCGTGTTTTGTTAGTGTGAACCAGGGATTCTCCGTGTTCTGTTACTGTGAATCCGGGTCAATTTGTGTTTTGTTACTGTGAATCCGGTTCAATTTGTGTTTTGTTACAGTGAACCCTGGTCTCTGCGTGTTTTGTTACTGTGAACCGGAGTCTCTATGTGTTTTGTTACTGTGAACCCTGGTCCCTGCGTGGTTTGTTACTGTGAACCCGGGACTCTGTGTGTTTTGTTACTGTGAACCCTGGTCCCTGCGTGGTTTGTTACTGTGAACCAGGGATTCTGCGTGTTCTGTTACTGTGAATCCGGGTCAATTTGTGTTTTGTTACTGTGAATCCAGTTCAATTTGTGTTTTGTTACAGTGAACCCTGGTCTCTGCGTGTTTTGTTACTGTGAACCCGAGTCTCTGAGTGTTTTGTTACTGTGATCCAGGGATTCTGCATGTTTTGTTACACTGAACCCTGGTCTCTGCGTGTTTTGTTACTGTGAACTCTGGTCTCTGTGTGTTTTGTTACTGTGAACTCTGGTCTCTGTGTGTTTTGTTACTGTGAATCCGGGTCTCTGAGTGTTTTGTTACTGTGAACCCGGTTCTCTGTCTGTTTTGTTAGTGTTATCCCGGGACTCTGAGTGTTTTATTACTGTGAACCTGGGTCTCTGTGTGTTTTGTTACTGTGATCCCGGGTCTCTGTGTATTTTGTTACTGTTAACCCGGGTCTCTGTGTGTTTTGTTACTGTGAACCCGGGTCTCAGTGTGTTTTGTTACTGTGAACCCTGGTCTCTGTGTGTTCTGTCACTGTGAACCCTGTTCTCTGCGTGTTTTGTTACTGTGAACTCTGGTCTCTGTGTGTTTTGTTACTGTGAACTCTGGTCTCTGTGTGTTTTGTTACTGTGAATCCGGGTCTCTGAGTGTTTTGTTACTGTGAACCCGGTTCTCTGTCTGTTTTGTTAGTGTTATCCCGGGACTCTGAGTGTTTTATTACTGTGAACCTGGGTCTCTGTGTGTTTTGTTACTGTGATCCCGGGTCTCTGTGTATTTTGTTACTGTTAACCCGGGTCTCTGTGTGTTTTGTTACTGTGAACCCGGGTCTCAGTGTGTTTTGTTACTGTGAACCCTGGTCTCTGTGTGTTCTGTCACTGTGAACCCTGTTCTCTGTGTGTTCTGTCACTGTGAACCCGGGTCTCTGTGTGTTCTGTCACTGTGAACCCGGGTTACTGTGTTTTGTTACTGTGAACCCAGGTCTCAGTGTTCTGTTACTGTGAACCCAGGTCTCTGTGTGTTCAGTCACTGTGAACCCGGGTCTCAGTGTATTTTGTTACTGTGAACCCTGGTCCCTGCGTGTTTTGTTACTGTGAACCCGGGTCTCAGTGTGTTTTGTTACTGTGAACCCAGGTCTCAGTGTGTTTTGTTACTGTGAACCCAGGTCTCTGTTTGTTCTGTTAATGTGAACCCAGATCTCTGTCCGTTTTGTTACTGTGAACCCGGGTCTCAGTGTTGTGTTACTGTGAACCCGGGTCTCTGTGTGGTTTGTTACTGTGAACCAGGTTCTCTGTGTTCTGTCACTGTGAACCTGGGTCTCTGCGTGTTCTGTTACTGTGAACACGGGTCTCTGCGTGTTCTGTTACTGTAAACCCGGGTCTCTGCGTGTTTTGTTACTCTGATCCCGGGTTACTGTGTTTTGTTACTGTGAACCCGAGTCTCTGCGTGTTTTTTTACTGTGAATCCGGGTCAATTTGTGTTTTGTTACAGTGAACCCTGGTCTCTGCGTGTTTTGTTACTGTGAACCCAGGTCTCTGTCTGTTTTGTTACTGTGATCCAGGGATTCTGCGTGTTTTGTTACTGTGAACCAGGGACTCTGAGTGTTTTGTTACTGTGAACTATGATCTCTGAGTGTTTTGTTACTGTGAACTCTGATCTCTGTGTGTTTTGTTACTGTGAACCCGAGTCTCTGAGTCTTTTGTTACTGTGAATTCGTGTCTCTGTGTTCTGTTACTGTGAACCCGGGTCTTTGCGTGTTTTGTTACTGTGATCCCGGGTTACTGTGTTTTTTTACTGTGATACCGGGTCTCAATGTTTTGTTACTGTGTACCCAGGTCTCTGCGTGTTTTTTAACTGTGAATCCGGGTCGCTGTGTGTTTTGTTACTCTGATCCCGGGTTACTGTGTTTTGTTACTGTGTTTTGTTACTGTGAACCCGGGTCTCTGCGTGTTTTGTTACTGTGAACCGGAGTCTCTGTGTGTTTTGTTACTGTGAACCCGGGACTCTGTGTGTTCTGTTACTGTGAACCCGGGTCTGTGTGTGTTTTGCTACTGTGAAACCTGGTCCCAGCGTGTTTTGTTACTGTGAACCAGGGATTCTGCGTGTTCTGTTACTGTGAACCCGGGTCTCTGTGTATTTTGTTACTGTGATCCCGGGTTACATTGATTTGTTACTGTGAACCCGGGTCTCTGCGTGTTTTTTAACTGTGAATCCGGGTCACTGTGTGTTTTGTTACTCTGATCCCGGGTTACTGTGTTTTGTACTGTGAACCCGGGTCTGTGTGTGTTTTGCTACTGTGAACCCTGGTCTCTGCGTGTTTTGTTACTGTGATCCAGGGATTCTGCGTGTTTTGTTACTGTGAACCAGGGACTCTGAGTGTTTTGTTACTGTGAACCCTGGTGTCTGTGAGTTTTGTTACTGTGAACCCGGGTCTCTGTGTCTTTTTTTACTGTGAACCTGTGTCTCTGTGTGTTTTGTTACTGTGAACCTGGGTCTCTGTGTCTTTTATTACTGTGAACCCGAGTCTCTGTGTGTTTTGTTAGTGTTATCCCGGGACTCTGAGTGTTTTGTTACTGTGAACCCAGGTCTCTGTGTGGTTTGCTACTGTGAACCCAGGTCTCTATGTGTTTTGTTACTGTGAACCCGGGTCTCTGTGTGTTTTGTTACTGTGAACCCGGGTCTCTGTGTGTTTTGTTAGTGTTATCCCGGGACTCTGAGTGTTTTGTTACTGTGAACCCGGGTCTCTGTGTGTTTTGTTACTGTGAACCCGGGTCTCTGTGTGTTTTGTTAGTGTTATCCCGGGACTCTGAGTGTTTTGTTACTGTGAACCCGGGTCTCTGTGTGGTTTGTTACTGTGAAGCAGGGTTTCTGCGTGTTCTGTTACTGTGAACCTGGGTCTCTGTGTGTTTTGTTACTGTGATCCCGGGTCTCTGTGTATTTTGTTACTGTTAACCCGGGTCTCTGAGTGTTTTGTTACTGTGAACCCGGGTCTCAGTGTGTTTTGTTACTGTGAACCCTGGTCTCTGCGTGTTATGTTACTGTGATCCAGGGATTCTGCGTGTTCTGTTACTGTGAACCCGGGTCTCTGTGTGTTTTTTTACTGTGAATCCGGGTCAATTTGTGTTTTGTTACAGTGAACCCTGGTCTCTGCGTGTTTTGTTACTGTGAACCCGGGTCTCTGTGTGTTTTGTTACTGTGAATCCGGGTCTCTGTGTGTTTTGTTACTGTGAACCCGGGTCTCTGCGTGTTTTGTTACTGTGAACCCAGGTCTCTGTGTGTTTTGCTACTGTGAACCCAGGTCCCTGCGTGTTTTGTTACTGTGAACCAGGCATTCTGCGTGTTCTGTTACTGTGAACCCGGGTCTCTGTGTGTTTTGTTACTGTGAACCCGAGTCTCTGAGTCTTTTGTTACTGTGAATCAGTGTCTCTGTGTTCTGTTACTGTGAACCCTGGTCTCTGCGTGTTTTGTTACTGTGAACCCGGGTCTCTGTGTCTTTTGTTACTGTGTACCCGGGTCTCTGTGTGTTTTGTTACAGTGAACCCTGGTCTCTGCGTGTTTTGTTACTGTCAACCCGAGTCTCTGAGTGTTTTGTTACTGTGATCCAGGGATTCTGCATGTTTTGTTACACTGAACTCTGGTCTCTGCGTGTTTTGTTACTGTGAACTCTGGTCTCTGTGTGTTTTGTTACTGTGAACTCTGGTCTCTGTGTGTTTTGTTACTGTGAATCCGGGTCTCTGAGTGTTTTGTTACTGTGAACCCGGGTCTCTGCGTGTTTTGTTACTGTGAACCAGGGACTCTGAGTGTTTTGTTAATCTGATCCCGGGTTACTGTGTTTTGTTACTGTGAACCCGGGTCTCTGTGTGTTTTGTTACTGTGATCCGGGGTTACTGTGTTTTGTTACTGTGAACCCTGGTCCCTGCGTGTTTTGTTACTGTGAACCCGGGTCTCTGTGTGTTTTGTTACTGTGAATCCGGGTCTCTGAGTGTTTTGTTACTGTGAACCCGGGTCTCTGCGTGTTTTGTTACTGTGAACCAGGGACTCTGAGTGTTTTGTTACTGTGAACCCGGGTCTCTGTGTGTTTTGTTAGTGTGAACCAGGGATTCTCCGTGTTCTGTTACTGTGAATCCGGGTCAATTTGTGTTTTGTTACTGTGAATCCGGTTCAATTTGTGTTTTGTTACAGTGAACCCTGGTCTCTGCGTGTTTTGTTACTGTGAACCGGAGTCTCTATGTGTTTTGTTACAGTGAACCCTGGTCCCTGCGTGGTTTGTTACTGTGAACCCGGGACTCTGTGTGTTTTGTTACTGTGAACCCTGGTCCCTGCGTGGTTTGTTACTGTGAACCAGGGATTCTGCGTGTTCTGTTACTGTGAATCCGGGTCAATTTGTGTTTTGTTACTGTGAATCCAGTTCAATTTGTGTTTTGTTACAGTGAACCCTGGTCTCTGCGTGTTTTGTTACTGTGAGCCCGAGTCTCTGAGTGTTTTGTTACTGTGATCCAGGGATTCTGCATGTTTTGTTACACTGAACCCTGGTCTCTGCGTGTTTTGTTACTGTGAACTCTGGTCTCTGTGTGTTTTGTTACTGTGAACTCTGGTCTCTGTGTGTTTTGTTACTGTGAATCCGGGTCTCTGAGTGTTTTGTTACTGTGAACCCGGTTCTCTGTCTGTTTTGTTAGTGTTATCCCGGGACTCTGAGTGTTTTATTACTGTGAACCTGGGTCTCTGTGTGTTTTGTTACTGTGATCCCGGGTCTCTGTGTATTTTGTTACTGTTAACCCGGGTCTCTGTGTGTTTTGTTACTGTGAACCCGGGTCTCAGTGTGTTTTGTTACTGTGAACCCTGGTCTCTGTGTGTTCTGTCACTGTGAACCCTGTTCTCTGCGTGTTTTGTTACTGTGAACTCTGGTCTCTGTGTGTTTTGTTACTGTGAACTCTGGTCTCTGTGTGTTTTGTTACTGTGAATCCGGGTCTCTGAGTGTTTTGTTACTGTGAACCCGGTTCTCTGTCTGTTTTGTTAGTGTTATCCCGGGACTCTGAGTGTTTTATTACTGTGAACCTGGGTCTCTGTGTGTTTTGTTACTGTGATCCCGGGTCTCTGTGTATTTTGTTACTGTTAACCCGGGTCTCTGTGTGTTTTGTTACTGTGAACCCGGGTCTCAGTGTGTTTTGTTACTGTGAACCCTGGTCTCTGTGTGTTCTGTCACTGTGAACCCTGTTCTCTGTGTGTTCTGTCACTGTGAACCCGGGTCTCTGTGTGTTCTGTCACTGTGAACCCGGGTTACTGTGTTTTGTTACTGTGAACCCAGGTCTCAGTGTTCTGTTACTGTGAACCCAGGTCTCTGTGTGTTCAGTCACTGTGAACCCGGGTCTCAGTGTGTTTTGTTACTGTGAACCCTGGTCCCTGCGTGTTTTGTTACTGTGAACCCGGGTCTCAGTGTGTTTTGTTACTGTGAACCCAGGTCTCAGTGTGTTTTGTTACTGTGAACCCAGGTCTCTGTTTGTTCTGTTAATGTGAACCCAGATCTCTGTCCGTTTTGTTACTGTGAACCCGGGTCTCAGTGTTGTGTTACTGTGAACCCGGGTCTCTGTGTGGTTTGTTACTGTGAACCAGGTTCTCTGTGTTCTGTCACTGTGAACCCGGGTCTCTGCGTGTTCTGTTACTGTGAACACGGGTCTCTGCGTGTTCTGTTACTGTAAACCCGGGTCTCTGCGTGTTTTGTTACTCTGATCCCGGGTTACTGTGTTTTGTTACTGTGAACCCGAGTCTCTGCGTGTTTTTTTACTGTGAATCCGGGTCAATTTGTGTTTTGTTACAGTGAACCCTGGTCTCTGCGTGTTTTGTTACTGTGAACCCAGGTCTCTGTGTGTTTTGTTACTGTGATCCAGGGATTCTGCGTGTTTTGTTACTGTGAACCAGGGACTCTGAGTGTTTTGTTACTGTGAACTCTGATCTCTGAGTGTTTTGTTACTGTGAACTCTGATCTCTGTGTGTTTTGTTACTGTGAACCCGAGTCTCTGAGTCTTTTGTTACTGTGAATTCGTGTCTCTGTGTTCTGTTACTGTGAACCCGGGTCTTTGCGTGTTTTGTTACTGTGATCCCGGGTTACTGTGTTTTTTTACTGTGATACCGGGTCTCAATGTTTTGTTACTGTGTACCCAGGTCTCTGCGTGTTTTTTAACTGTGAATCCGGGTCGCTGTGTGTTTTGTTACTCTGATCCCGGGTTACTGTGTTTTGTTACTGTGTTTTGTTACTGTGAACCCGGGTCTCTGCGTGTTTTGTTACTGTGAACCGGAGTCTCTGTGTGTTTTGTTACTGTGAACCCGGGACTCTGTGTGTTCTGTTACTGTGAACCCGGGTCTGTGTGTGTTTTGCTACTGTGAAACCTGGTCCCAGCGTGTTTTGTTACTGTGAACCAGGGATTCTGCGTGTTCTGTTACTGTGAACCCGGGTCTCTGTGTATTTTGTTACTGTGATCCCGGGTTACATTGATTTGTTACTGTGAACCCGGGTCTCTGCGTGTTTTTTAACTGTGAATCCGGGTCACTGTGTGTTTTGTTACTCTGATCCCGGGTTACTGTGTTTTGTACTGTGAACCCGGGTCTGTGTGTGTTTTGCTACTGTGAACCCTGGTCTCTGCGTGTTTTGTTACTGTGAACCCGGGTCTGTGTGTGTTTTGTTACTGTGATCCAGGGATTCTGCGTGTTTTGTTACTGTGAACCAGGGACTCTGAGTGTTTTGTTACTGTGAACCCTGGTGTCTGTGAGTTTTGTTGCTGTGAACCCTCGTCTCTGTGTCTTTTGTTACTGTGAACCTGTGTCTCTGTGTGATTTGTTACTGTGAACCCTGGTTTCTGTGTGTTCTGTCACTGTGAACCCTGTTCTCTGTGTGTTCTGTCACTGTGAACCCGGGTCTCTGTGTGTTCTGTCACTGTGAACCCGGGTCTCTGTGTGTTTTTTTACTGTGAATCTGGGTCTCTGTGTATTTTGTTACTGTGATCCCGGGTTACAATGTTTTGTTACTGTGAACCCGGGTCTCTGTGTATTTTGTTACTGTGATCCCGGGTTACAATGTTTTGTTACTGTGAACCCGGGTCTCTGCGTGTTTTTTAACTGTGAATCCGGGTCACTGTGTGTTTTGTTACTCTGATCCCGGGTTACTGTGTTTTGTTACTGTGAACACGGGTCTCTGCGTGTTTTGTTACTGTGAACCGGAGTCTCTATGTGTTTTGTTACTGTGAACCCGGGACTCTGTGTGTTTTGTTACTGTGAACCCTGGTCCCTGCGTGTTTTGTTAGTGTGAACCAGGGATTCTCCGTGTTCTGTTACTGTGAATCCGGGTCAATTTGTGTTTTGTTACTGTGAATCCGGTTCAATTTGTGTTTTGTTACAGTGAACCCTGGTCTCTGCGTGTTTTGTTACTGTGAACCGGAGTCTCTATGTGTTTTGTTACAGTGAACCCTGGTCCCTGCGTGGTTTGTTACTGTGAACCCGGGACTCTGTGTGTTTTATTACTGTGAACCCTGGTCCCTGCGTGGTTTGTTACTGTGAACCAGGGATTCTGCGTGTTCTGTTACTGTGAATCCGGGTCAATTTGTGTTTTGTTACAGTGAACCCTGGTCTCTGCGTGTTTTGTTACTGTGAACCCGAGTCTCTGAGTGTTTTGTTACTGTGATCCAGGGATTCTGCATGTTTTGTTACACTGAACCCTGGTCTCTGCGTGTTTTGTTACTGTGAACTCTGGTCTCTGTGTGTTTTGTTACTGTGAACTCTGGTCTCTGTGTGTTTTGTTACTGTGAATCCGGGTCTCTGAGTGTTTTGTTACTGTGAACCCGGTTCTCTGTCTGTTTTGTTAGTGTTATCCCGGGACTCTGAGTGTTTTATTACTGTGAACCTGGGTCTCTGTGTGTTTTGTTACTGTGATCCCGGGTCTCTGTGTATTTTGTTACTGTTAACCCGGGTCTCTGTGTGTTTTGTTACTGTGAACCCGGGTCTCAGTGTGTTTTGTTACTGTGAACCCTGGTCTCTGTGTGTTCTGTCACTGTGAACCCTGTTCTCTGCGTGTTTTGTTACTGTGAACTCTGGTCTCTGTGTGTTTTGTTACTGTGAACTCTGGTCTCTGTGTGTTTTGTTACTGTGAATCCGGGTCTCTGAGTGTTTTGTTACTGTGAACCCGGTTCTCTGTCTGTTTTGTTAGTGTTATCCCGGGACTCTGAGTGTTTTATTACTGTGAACCTGGGTCTCTGTGTGTTTTGTTACTGTGATCCCGGGTCTCTGTGTATTTTGTTACTGTTAACCCGGGTCTCTGTGTGTTTTGTTACTGTGAACCCTGGTCTCTGTGTGTTCTGTCACTGTGAACCCTGTTCTCTGTGTGTTCTGTCACTGTGAACCCGGGTCTCTTTGTGTTCTGTCACTGTGAACCCGGGTTACTGTGTTTTGTTACTGTGAACCCAGGTCTCAGTGTTCTGTTACTGTGAACCCAGGTCTCTGTGTGTTCAGTCACTGTGAACCCGGGTCTCAGTGTGTTTTGTTACTGTGAACCCTGGTCCCTGCGTGTTTTGTTACTGTGAACCCGGGTCTCAGTGTGTTTTGTTACTGTGAACCCAGGTCTCAGTGTGTTTTGTTACTGTGAACCCAGGTCTCTGTTTGTTCTGTTAATGTGAACCCAGATCTCTGTCCGTTTTGTTACTGTGAACCCGGGTCTCAGTGTTGTGTTACTGTGAACCCGGGTCTCTGTGTGGTTTGTTACTGTGAACCAGGTTCTCTGTGTTCTGTCACTGTGAACCCGGGTCTCTGCGTGTTCTGTTACTGTGAACACGGGTCTCTGCGTGTTCTGTTACTGTAAACCCGGGTCTCTGCGTGTTTTGTTACTCTGATCCCGGGTTACTGTGTTTTGTTACTGTGAACCCGAGTCTCTGCGTGTTTTTTTACTGTGAATCCGGGTCAATTTGTGTTTTGTTACAGTGAACCCTGGTCTCTGCGTGTTTTGTTACTGTGAACCCAGGTCTCTGTGTGTTTTGTTACTGTGATCCAGGGATTCTGCGTGTTTTGTTACTGTGAACCAGGGACTCTGAGTGTTTTGTTACTGTGAACTCTGATCTCTGAGTGTTTTGTTACTGTGAACTCTGATCTCTGTGTGTTTTGTTACTGTGAACCCGAGTCTCTGAGTCTTTTGTTACTGTGAATTCGTGTCTCTGTGTTGTTACTGTGAACCCGGGTCTTTGCGTGTTTTGTTACTGTGATCCCGGGTTACTGTGTTTTTTTACTGTGATACCGGGTCTCAATGTTTTGTTACTGTGTACCCAGGTCTCTGCGTGTTTTTTAACTGTGAATCCGGGTCGCTGTGTGTTTTGTTACTCTGATCCCGGGTTACTGTGTTTTGTTACTGTGTTTTGTTACTGTGAACCCGGGTCTCTGCGTGTTTTGTTACTGTGAACCGGAGTCTCTGTGTGTTTTGTTACTGTGAACCCGGGACTCTGTGTGTTCTGTTACTGTGAACCCGGGTCTGTGTGTGTTTTGCTACTGTGAAACCTGGTCCCAGCGTGTTTTGTTACTGTGAACCAGGGATTCTGCGTGTTCTGTTACTGTGAACCCGGGTCTCTGTGTATTTTGTTACTGTGATCCCGGGTTACATTGATTTGTTACTGTGAACCCGGGTCTCTGCGTGTTTTTTAACTGTGAATCCGGGTCACTGTGTGTTTTGTTACTCTGATCCCGGGTTACTGTGTTTTGTACTGTGAACCCGGGTCTGTGTGTGTTTTGCTACTGTGAACCCTGGTCTCTGCGTGTTTTGTTACTGTGAACCCGGGTCTGTGTGTGTTTTGTTACTGTGATCCAGGGATTCTGCGTGTTTTGTTACTGTGAACCAGGGACTCTGAGTGTTTTGTTACTGTGAACCCTGGTGTCTGTGAGTTTTGTTACTGTGAACCCGGGTCTCTGTGTCTTTTTTTACTGTGAACCTGTGTCTCTGTGTGTTTTGTTACTGTGAACCTGGGTCTCTGTGTCTTTTATTACTGTGAACCCGAGTCTCTGTGTGTTTTGTTAGTGTTATCCCGGGACTCTGAGTGTTTTGTTACTGTGAACCCAGGTCTCTGTGTGGTTTGCTACTGTGAACCCAGGTCTCTATGTGTTTTGTTACTGTGAACCCGGGTCTCTGTGTGTTTTGTTACTGTGAACCCGGGTCTCTGTGTGTTTTGTTAGTGTTATCCCGGGACTCTGAGTGTTTTGTTACTGTGAACCCGGGTCTCTGTGTGTTTTGTTACTGTGAACCCGGGTCTCTGTGTGTTTTGTTAGTGTTATCCTGGGACTCTGAGTGTTTTGTTACTGTGAACCCGGGTCTCTGTGTGGTTTGTTACTGTGAAGCAGGGTTTCTGCGTGTTCTGTTACTGTGAACCTGGGTCTCTGTGTGTTTTGTTACTGTGATCCCGGGTCTCTGTGTATTTTGTTACTGTTAACCCGGGTCTCTGAGTGTTTTGTTACTGTGAACCCGGGTCTCAGTGTGTTTTGTTACTGTGAACCCTGGTCTCTGCGTGTTATGTTACTGTGATCCAGGGATTCTGCGTGTTCTGTTACTGTGAACCCGGGTCTCTGTGTGTTTTTTTACTGTGAATCCGGGTCAATTTGTGTTTTGTTACAGTGAACCCTGGTCTCTGCGTGTTTTGTTACTGTGAACCCGGGTCTCTGTGTGTTTTGTTACTGTGAATCCGGGTCTCTGTGTGTTTTGTTACTGTGAACCCGGGTCTCTGCGTGTTTTGTTACTGTGAACCCAGGTCTCTGTGTGTTTTGCTACTGTGAACCCAGGTCCCTGCGTGTTTTGTTACTGTGAACCAGGCATTCTGCGTGTTCTGTTACTGTGAACCCGGGTCTCTGTGTGTTTTGTTACTGTGAACCCGAGTCTCTGAGTCTTTTGTTACTGTGAATCCGTGTCTCTGTGTTCTGTTACTGTGAACCCTGGTCTCTGCGTGTTTTGTTACTGTGAACCCGGGTCTCTGTGTCTTTTGTTACTGTGTACCCGGGTCTCTGTGTGTTTTGTTACAGTGAACCCTGGTCTCTGCGTGTTTTGTTACTGTCAACCCGAGTCTCTGAGTGTTTTGTTACTGTGATCCAGGGATTCTGCATGTTTTGTTACACTGAACTCTGGTCTCTGCGTGTTTTGTTACTGTGAACTCTGGTCTCTGTGTGTTTTGTTACTGTGAACTCTGGTCTCTGTGTGTTTTGTTACTGTGAATCCGGGTCTCTGAGTGTTTTGTTACTGTGAACCCGGGTCTCTGCGTGTTTTGTTACTGTGAACCAGGGATTCTGAGTGTTTTGTTAATCTGATCCCGGGTTACTGTGTTTTGTTACTGTGAACCCGGGTCTCTGTGTGTTTTGTTACTGTGATCCGGGGTTACTGTGTTTTGTTACTGTGAACCCTGGTCCCTGCGTGTTTTGTTACTGTGAACCCGGGTCTCAGTGTGTTTTGTTACTGTGAACCCAGGTCTCAGTGTGTTTTGTTACTGTGAACCCAGGTCTCTGTTTGTTCTGTTAATGTGAACCCAGATCTCTGTCCGTTTTGTTACTGTGAACCCGGGTCTCAGTGTTGTGTTACTGTGAACCCGGGTCTCTGTGTGGTTTGTTACTGTGAACCAGGTTCTCTGTGTTCTGTCACTGTGAACCCGGATCTCTGCGTGTTCTGTTACTGTGAACACGGGTCTCTGCGTGTTCTGTTACTGTAAACCCGGGTCTCTGCGTGTTTTGTTACTCTGATCCCGGGTTACTGTGTTTTGTTACTGTGAACCCGAGTCTCTGCGTGTTTTTTTACTCTGAATCCGGGTCAATTTGTGTTTTGTTACAGTGAACCCTGGTCTCTGCGTGTTTTGTTACTGTGAACCCAGGTCTCTGTGTGTTTTGTTACTGTGATCCAGGGATTCTGCGTGTTTTGTTACTGTGAACCAGGGACTCTGAGTGTTTTGTTACTGTGAACTCTGATCTCTGAGTGTTTTGTTACTGTGAACTCTGATCTCTGTGTGTTTTGTTACTGTGAACCCGAGTCTCTGAGTCTTTTGTTACTGTGAATTCGTGTCTCTGTGTTCTGTTACTGTGAACCCGGGTCTTTGCGTGTTTTGTTACTGTGATCCCGGGTTACTGTGTTTTTTTACTGTGATACCGGGTCTCAATGTTTTGTTACTGTGTACCCAGGTCTCTGCGTGTTTTTTAACTGTGAATCCGGGTCGCTGTGTGTTTTGTTACTCTGATCCCGGGTTACTGTGTTTTGTTACTGTGTTTTGTTACTGTGAAACCGGGTCTCTGCGTGTTTTGTTACTGTGAACCGGAGTCTCTGTGTGTTTTGTTACTGTGAACCCGGGACTCTGTGTGTTCTGTTACTGTGAACCCGGGTCTGTGTGTGTTTTGCTACTGTGAAACCTGGTCCCAGCGTGTTTTGTTACTGTGAACCAGGGATTCTGCGTGTTCTGTTACTGTGAACCCGGGTCTCTGTGTATTTTGTTACTGTGATCCCGGGTTTCATTGATTTGTTACTGTGAACCCGGGTCTCTGCGTGTTTTGTTACTGTGAACCGGAGTCTCTGTGTGTTTTGTTACTGTGAACCCGGGACTCTGTGTGTTCTGTTACTGTGAACCCGGGTCTGTGTGTGTTTTGCTACTGTGAAACCTGGTCCCAGCGTGTTTTGTTACTGTGAACCAGGGATTCTGCGTGTTCTGTTACTGTGAACCCGGGTCTCTGTGTATTTTGTTACTGTGATCCCGGGTTACATTGATTTGTTACTGTGAACCCGGGTCTCTGCGTGTTTTTTAACTGTGAATCCGGGTCACTGTGTGTTTTGTTACTCTGATCCCGGGTTACTGTGTTTTGTACTGTGAACCCGGGTCTGTGTGTGTTTTGCTACTGTGAACCCTGGTCTCTGCGTGTTTTGTTACTGTGAACCCGGGTCTGTGTGTGTTTTGTTACTGTGATCCAGGGATTCTGCGTGTTTTGTTACTGTGAACCAGGGACTCTGAGTGTTTTGTTACTGTGAACCCTGGTGTCTGTGAGTTTTGTTACTGTGAACCCGGGTCTCTGTGTCTTTTTTTACTGTGAACCTGTGTCTCTGTGTGTTTTGTTACTGTGAACCTGGGTCTCTGTGTCTTTTATTACTGTGAACCCGAGTCTCTGTGTGTTTTGTTAGTGTTATCCCGGGACTCTGAGTGTTTTGTTACTGTGAACCCAGGTCTCTGTGTGGTTTGCTACTGTGAACCCAGGTCTCTATGTGTTTTGTTACTGTGAACCCGGGTCTCTGTGTGTTTTGTTACTGTGAACCCGGGTCTCTGTGTGTTTTATTAGTGTTATCCCGGGACTCTGAGTGTTTTGTTACTGTGAACCCGGGTCTCTGTGTGTTTTGTTACTGTGAACCCGGGTCTCTGTGTGTTTTGTTAGTGTTATCCCGGGACTCTGAGTGTTTTGTTACTGTGAACCCGGGTCTCTGTGTGGTTTGTTACTGTGAAGCAGGGTTTCTGCGTGTTCTGTTACTGTGAACCTGGGTCTCTGTGTGTTTTGTTACTGTGATCCCGGGTCTCTGTGTATTTTGTTACTGTTAACCCGGGTCTCTGAGTGTTTTGTTACTGTGAACCCGGGTCTCAGTGTGTTTTGTTACTGTGAACCCTGGTCTCTGCGTGTTATGTTACTGTGAACCAGGGATTCTGCGTGTTCTGTTACTGTGAACCCGGGTCTCTGTGTGTTTTTTTACTGTGAATCCGGGTCAATTTGTGTTTTGTTACAGTGAACCCTGGTCTCTGCGTGTTTTGTTACTGTGAACCCGGGTCTCTGTGTGTTTTGTTACTGTGAATCCGGGTCTCTGTGTGTTTTGTTACTGTGAACCCGGGTCTCTGCGTGTTTTGTTACTGTGAACCCAGGTCTCTGTGTGTTTTGCTACTGTGAACCCAGGTCCCTGCGTGTTTTGTTACTGTGAACCAGGCATTCTGCGTGTTCTGTTACTGTGAACCCGGGTCTCTGTGTGTTTTGTTACTGTGAACCCGAGTCTCTGAGTCTTTTGTTACTGTGAATCCGTGTCTCTGTGTTCTGTTACTGTGAACCCTGGTCTCTGCGTGTTTTGTTACTGTGAACCCGGGTCTCTGTGTCTTTTGTTACTGTGTACCCGGGTCTCTGTGTGTTTTGTTACAGTGAACCCTGGTCTCTGCGTGTTTTGTTACTGTCAACCCGAGTCTCTGAGTGTTTTGTTACTGTGATCCAGGGATTCTGCATGTTTTGTTACACTGAACTCTGGTCTCTGCGTGTTTTGTTACTGTGAACTCTGGTCTCTGTGTGTTTTGTTACTGTGAACTCTGGTCTCTGTGTGTTTTGTTACTGTGAATCCGGGTCTCTGAGTGTTTTGTTACTGTGAACCCGGGTCTCTGCGTGTTTTGTTACTGTGAACCAGGGACTCTGAGTGTTTTGTTAATCTGATCCCGGGTTAC
This sequence comes from Hemitrygon akajei, assembly GCF_048418815.1. Classification (NCBI taxonomy): domain Eukaryota; kingdom Metazoa; phylum Chordata; class Chondrichthyes; order Myliobatiformes; family Dasyatidae; genus Hemitrygon; species Hemitrygon akajei. The sequence continues at coordinate 8,501,399 of NC_133146.1, forward strand.
TGTGTTTTGTTACTGTGAACCCGGGTCTCTGTGTGTTTTGTTACTGTGATCCGGGGTTACTGTGTTTTGTTACTGTGAACCCGGGTCTCTGTGTGTTTTGTTACTGTGAACCCGGGTCTCTGTGTGTTTTGTTACTGTGAACCCGGGTCTCTGCGTGTTTTGTTACTGTGAACCCGGGTCTCTGTGTGTTTTGTTACTGTGAACCGGAGTCTCTGTGTGTTTTGTTACTGTGAACCCGGGACTCTGTGTGTTCTGTTACTGTGAACCCGGGTCTGTGTGTGTTTTGCTACTGTGAAACCTGGTCCCAGCGTGTTTTGTTACTGTGAACCAGGGATTCTGCGTGTTCTGTTACTGTGAACCCGGGTCTCTGTGTATTTTGTTACTGTGATCCCGGGTTACATTGATTTGTTACTGTGAACCCGGGTCTCTGCGTGTTTTTTAACTGTGAATCCGGGTCACTGTGTGTTTTGTTACTCTGATCCCGGGTTACTGTGTTTTGTACTGTGAACCCGGGTCTGTGTGTGTTTTGCTACTGTGAACCCTGGTCTCTGCGTGTTTTGTTACTGTGAACCCGGGTCTGTGTGTGTTTTGTTACTGTGATCCAGGGATTCTGCGTGTTTTGTTACTGTGAACCAGGGACTCTGAGTGTTTTGTTACTGTGAACCCTGGTGTCTGTGAGTTTTGTTACTGTGAACCCGGGTCTCTGTGTCTTTTTTTACTGTGAACCTGTGTCTCTGTGTGTTTTGTTACTGTGAACCTGGGTCTCTGTGTCTTTTATTACTGTGAACCCGAGTCTCTGTGTGTTTTGTTAGTGTTATCCCGGGACTCTGAGTGTTTTGTTACTGTGAACCCAGGTCTCTGTGTGGTTTGCTACTGTGAACCCAGGTCTCTATGTGTTTTGTTACTGTGAACCCGGGTCTCTGTGTGTTTTGTTACTGTGAACCCGGGTCTCTGTGTGTTTTATTAGTGTTATCCCGGGACTCTGAGTGTTTTGTTACTGTGAACCCGGGTCTCTGTGTGTTTTGTTACTGTGAACCCGGGTCTCTGTGTGTTTTGTTAGTGTTATCCCGGGACTCTGAGTGTTTTGTTACTGTGAACCCGGGTCTCTGTGTGGTTTGTTACTGTGAAGCAGGGTTTCTGCGTGTTCTGTTACTGTGAACCTGGGTCTCTGTGTGTTTTGTTACTGTGATCCCGGGTCTCTGTGTATTTTGTTACTGTTAACCCGGGTCTCTGAGTGTTTTGTTACTGTGAACCCGGGTCTCAGTGTGTTTTGTTACTGTGAACCCTGGTCTCTGCGTGTTATGTTACTGTGAACCAGGGATTCTGCGTGTTCTGTTACTGTGAACCCGGGTCTCTGTGTGTTTTTTTACTGTGAATCCGGGTCAATTTGTGTTTTGTTACAGTGAACCCTGGTCTCTGCGTGTTTTGTTACTGTGAACCCGGGTCTCTGTGTGTTTTGTTACTGTGAATCCGGGTCTCTGTGTGTTTTGTTACTGTGAACCCGGGTCTCTGCGTGTTTTGTTACTGTGAACCCAGGTCTCTGTGTGTTTTGCTACTGTGAACCCAGGTCCCTGCGTGTTTTGTTACTGTGAACCAGGCATTCTGCGTGTTCTGTTACTGTGAACCCGGGTCTCTGTGTGTTTTGTTACTGTGAACCCGAGTCTCTGAGTCTTTTGTTACTGTGAATCCGTGTCTCTGTGTTCTGTTACTGTGAACCCTGGTCTCTGCGTGTTTTGTTACTGTGAACCCGGGTCTCTGTGTCTTTTGTTACTGTGTACCCGGGTCTCTGTGTGTTTTGTTACAGTGAACCCTGGTCTCTGCGTGTTTTGTTACTGTCAACCCGAGTCTCTGAGTGTTTTGTTACTGTGATCCAGGGATTCTGCATGTTTTGTTACACTGAACTCTGGTCTCTGCGTGTTTTGTTACTGTGAACTCTGGTCTCTGTGTGTTTTGTTACTGTGAACTCTGGTCTCTGTGTGTTTTGTTACTGTGAATCCGGGTCTCTGAGTGTTTTGTTACTGTGAACCCGGGTCTCTGCGTGTTTTGTTACTGTGAACCAGGGACTCTGAGTGTTTTGTTAATCTGATCCCGGGTTACTGTGTTTTGTTACTGTGAACCCGGGTCTCTGTGTGTTTTGTTACTGTGATCCGGGGTTACTGTGTTTTGTTACTGTGAACCCGGGTCTCTGTGTGTTTTGTTACTGTGAACCCGGGTCTCTGTGTGTTTTGTTACTGTGAACCCGGGTCTCTGCGTGTTTTGTTACTGTGAACCCGGGTCTCTGTGTGTTTTGTTACTGTGAACCCGGGTCTCTGCGTGTTTTGTTACTGTGAACCCGGGTCTCTGTGTGTTTTGTTACTGTGAACCCGGGTCTCTGTGTGTTTTGTTACTGTGAATCCGGGTCTCTGAGTGTTTTGTTACTGTGAACCCGGGTCTCTGCGTGTTTTGTTACTGTGAACCAGGGACTCTGAGTGTTTTGTTACTGTGAACCCGGGTCTCTGAGTGTTTTGTTACTGTGAACCCGGGTCTCTGTGTGTTTTGTTACTATGAACCAGGGTCTCTGAGTGTTTTGTTACAGTGAACCCGGGTCTCTGTGTGCTTTGTTACTATGAACCAGGGTCTCTGAGTGTTTTGTTACAGTGAACCCGGGTCTCTGTGTGCTTTGTTACTATGAACTCGGGTCTCTGAGTGTTTTGTTACAGTGAACCCGGGTCTCTGTGTGTTTTGTTACTATGAACCAGGGTCTCTGAGTGTTTTGTTACTATGAACACGGGTCTCTGTGTGTTTTGTTACTATGAACCCGGGTCTCTGAGTGTTTTGTTACAGTGAACCCGGGTCTCTGTGTGTTTTGTTACTGTGATCCCGGGTCTCTGTGTGTTTTGTTACTGTGAACCCGGGTCTCTGAGTGTTTTGTTACAGTGAACCCGGGTCTCTGTGTGCTTTGTTACTATGAACTCGGGTCTCTGAGTGTTTTGTTACAGTGAACCCGGGTCTCTGTGTGTTTTGTTACTATGAACCAGGGTCTCTGAGTGTTTTGTTACAGTGAACCCGGGTCTCTGTGTGTTTTGTTACTATGAACCCGGGTCTCTGAGTGTTTTGTTACAGTGAACCCGGGTCTCTGTGTGTCTTGTTACTATGAACCCGGGTCTCTGAGTGTTTTGTTACAGTGAACCCGGGTCTCTGTGTGTTTTGTTACTGTGAACCCGTGTCTCTGTGTGTTTTGTTACTATGAACCTGGGTCTCTGTGTGTTTTGTTACTGTGAACCCGTGTCTCTGAGTGTTTTGTTACTGTGAACCCAGGTCTCTGTGTGTTTTGTTACTGTGAACCCGTGTCTCTGTGTGTTCTGTCACTGTGAACCCGGGTCTCTGCGTGTTCTGTTACTGTGAACACGGGTCTCTGCGTGTTCTGTTACTGTAAACCCGGGTCTCTGCGTGTTTTGTTACTCTGATCCCGGGTTACTGTGTTTTGTTACTGTGAACCCGAGTCTCTGCGTGTTTTTTTACTGTGAATCCGGGTCAATTTGTGTTTTGTTACAGTGAACCCTGGTCTCTGCGTGTTTTGTTACTGTGAACCCAGGTCTCTGTGTGTTTTGTTACTGTGATCCAGGGATTCTGCGTGTTTTGTTACTGTGAACCAGGGACTCTGAGTGTTTTGTTACTGTGAACTCTGATCTCTGAGTGTTTTGTTACTGTGAACTCTGATCTCTGTGTGTTTTGTTACTGTGAACCCGAGTCTCTGAGTCTTTTGTTACTGTGAATTCGTGTCTCTGTGTTCTGTTACTGTGAACCCGGGTCTTTGCGTGTTTTGTTACTGTGATCCCGGGTTACTGTGTTTTTTTACTGTGATACCGGGTCTCAATGTTTTGTTACTGTGTACCCAGGTCTCTGCGTGTTTTTTAACTGTGAATCCGGGTCGCTGTGTGTTTTGTTACTCTGATCCCGGGTTACTGTGTTTTGTTACTGTGTTTTGTTACTGTGAACCCGGGTCTCTGCGTGTTTTGTTACTGTGAACCGGAGTCTCTGTGTGTTTTGTTACTGTGAACCCGGGACTCTGTGTGTTCTGTTACTGTGAACCCGGGTCTGTGTGTGTTTTGCTACTGTGAAACCTGGTCCCAGCGTGTTTTGTTACTGTGAACCAGGGATTCTGCGTGTTCTGTTACTGTGAACCCGGGTCTCTGTGTATTTTGTTACTGTGATCCCGGGTTACATTGATTTGTTACTGTGAACCCGGGTCTCTGCGTGTTTTTTAACTGTGAATCCGGGTCACTGTGTGTTTTGTTACTCTGATCCCGGGTTACTGTGTTTTGTACTGTGAACCCGGGTCTGTGTGTGTTTTGCTACTGTGAACCCTGGTCTCTGCGTGTTTTGTTACTGTGAACCCGGGTCTGTGTGTGTTTTGTTACTGTGATCCAGGGATTCTGCGTGTTTTGTTACTGTGAACCAGGGACTCTGAGTGTTTTGTTACTGTGAACCCTGGTGTCTGTGAGTTTTGTTACTGTGAACCCGGGTCTCTGTGTCTTTTTTTACTGTGAACCTGTGTCTCTGTGTGTTTTGTTACTGTGAACCTGGGTCTCTGTGTCTTTTATTACTGTGAACCCGAGTCTCTGTGTGTTTTGTTAGTGTTATCCCGGGACTCTGAGTGTTTTGTTACTGTGAACCCAGGTCTCTGTGTGGTTTGCTACTGTGAACCCAGGTCTCTATGTGTTTTGTTACTGTGAACCCGGGTCTCTGTGTGTTTTGTTACTGTGAACCCGGGTCTCTGTGTGTTTTGTTAGTGTTATCCCGGGACTCTGTGTGTTTTGTTAGTGTTATCCCGGGACTCTGAGTGTTTTGTTACTGTGAACCCGGCTCTCTGTGTGGTTTGTTACTGTGAAGCAGGGTTTCTGCGTGTTCTGTTACTGTGAACCTGGGTCTCTGTGTGTTTTGTTACTGTGATCCCGGGTCTCTGTGTATTTTGTTACTGTTAACCCGGGTCTCTGAGTGTTTTGTTACTGTGAACCCGGGTCTCAGTGTGTTTTGTTACTGTGAACCCTGGTCTCTGCGTGTTATGTTACTGTGAACCAGGGATTCTGCGTGTTCTGTTACTGTGAACCCGGGTCTCTGTGTGTTTTTTTACTGTGAATCCGGGTCAATTTGTGTTTTGTTACAGTGAACCCTGGTCTCTGCGTGTTTTGTTACTGTGAACCCGGGTCTCTGTGTGTTTTGTTACTGTGAATCCGGGTCTCTGTGTGTTTTGTTACTGTGAACCCGGGTCTCTGCGTGTTTTGTTACTGTGAACCCAGGTCTCTGTGTGTTTTGCTACTGTGAACCCAGGTCCCTGCGTGTTTTGTTACTGTGAACCAGGCATTCTGCGTGTTCTGTTACTGTGAACCCGGGTCTCTGTGTGTTTTGTTACTGTGAACCCGAGTCTCTGAGTCTTTTGTTACTGTGAATCCGTGTCTCTGTGTTCTGTTACTGTGAACCCTGGTCTCTGCGTGTTTTGTTACTGTGAACCCGGGTCTCTGTGTCTTTTGTTACTGTGTACCCGGGTCTCTGTGTGTTTTGTTACAGTGAACCCTGGTCTCTGCGTGTTTTGTTACTGTCAACCCGAGTCTCTGAGTGTTTTGTTACTGTGATCCAGGGATTCTGCATGTTTTGTTACACTGAACTCTGGTCTCTGCGTGTTTTGTTACTGTGAACTCTGGTCTCTGTGTGTTTTGTTACTGTGAACACTGGTCTCTGTGTGTTTTGTTACTGTGAATCCGGGTCTCTGAGTGTTTTGTTACTGTGAACCCGGGTCTCTGCGTGTTTTGTTACTGTGAACCAGGGACTCTGAGTGTTTTGTTAATCTGATCCCGGGTTACTGTGTTTTGTTACTGTGAACCCGGGTCTCTGTGTGTTTTGTTACTGTGATCCGGGGTTACTGTGTTTTGTTACTGTGAACCCGGGTCTCTGTGTGTTTTGTTACTGTGAACCCGGGTCTCTGTGTGTTTTGTTACTGTGAACCCGGGTCTCTGCGTGTTTTGTTACTGTGAACCCGGGTCTCTGTGTGTTTTGTTACTGTGAACCCGGGTCTCTGCGTGTTTTGTTACTGTGAACCCGGGTCTCTGTGTGTTTTGTTACTGTGAACCCGGGTCTCTGTGTGTTTTGTTACTGTGAATCCGGGTCTCTGAGTGTTTTGTTACTGTGAACCCGGGTCTCTGCGTGTTTTGTTACTGTGAACCAGGGACTCTGAGTGTTTTGTTACTGTGAACCCGGGTCTCTGAGTGTTTTGTTACTGTGAACCCGGGTCTCTGTGTGTTTTGTTACTATGAACCAGGGTCTCTGAGTGTTTTGTTACAGTGAACCCGGGTCTCTGTGTGCTTTGTTACTATGAACCAGGGTCTCTGAGTGTTTTGTTACAGTGAACCCGGGTCTCTGTGTGCTTTGTTACTATGAACTCGGGTCTCTGAGTGTTTTGTTACAGTGAACCCGGGTCTCTGTGTGTTTTGTTACTATGAACCAGGGTCTCTGAGTGTTTTGTTACTATGAACACGGGTCTCTGTGTGTTTTGTTACTATTAACCCGGGTCTCTGAGTGTTTTGTTACAGTGAACCCGGGTCTCTGTGTGTTTTGTTACTGTGATCCCGGGTCTCTGTGTGTTTTGTTACTGTGAACCCGGGTCTCTGAGTGTTTTGTTACAGTGAACCCGGGTCTCTGTGTGCTTTGTTACTATGAACTCGGGTCTCTGAGTGTTTTGTTACAGTGAACCCGGGTCTCTGTGTGTTTTGTTACTATGAACCAGGGTCTCTGAGTGTTTTGTTACAGTGAACCCGGGTCTCTGTGTGTTTTGTTACTATGAACCCGGGTCTCTGAGTGTTTTGTTACAGTGAACCCGGGTCTCTGTGTGTCTTGTTACTATGAACCCGGGTCTCTGAGTGTTTTGTTACAGTGAACCCGGGTCTCTGTGTGTTTTGTTACTGTGAACCCGTGTCTCTGTGTGTTTTGTTACTATGAACCTGGGTCTCTGTGTGTTTTGTTACTGTGAACCCGTGTCTCTGAGTGTTTTGTTACTGTGAACCCAGGTCTCTGTGTGTTTTGTTACTGTGAACCCGTGTCTCTGTGTGTTCTGTCACTGTGAACCCGGGTCTCTGCGTGTTCTGTTACTGTGAACACGGGTCTCTGCGTGTTCTGTTACTGTAAACCCGGGTCTCTGCGTGTTTTGTTACTCTGATCCCGGGTTACTGTGTTTTGTTACTGTGAACCCGAGTCTCTGCGTGTTTTTTTACTGTGAATCCGGGTCAATTTGTGTTTTGTTACAGTGAACCCTGGTCTCTGCGTGTTTTGTTACTGTGAACCCAGGTCTCTGTGTGTTTTGTTACTGTGATCCAGGGATTCTGCGTGTTTTGTTACTGTGAACCAGGGACTCTGAGTGTTTTGTTACTGTGAACTCTGATCTCTGAGTGTTTTGTTACTGTGAACTCTGATCTCTGTGTGTTTTGTTACTGTGAACCCGAGTCTCTGAGTCTTTTGTTACTGTGAATTCGTGTCTCTGTGTTCTGTTACTGTGAACCCGGGTCTTTGCGTGTTTTGTTACTGTGATCCCGGGTTACTGTGTTTTTTTACTGTGATACCGGGTCTCAATGTTTTGTTACTGTGTACCCAGGTCTCTGCGTGTTTTTTAACTGTGAATCCGGGTCGCTGTGTGTTTTGTTACTCTGATCCCGGGTTACTGTGTTTTGTTACTGTGTTTTGTTACTGTGAACCCGGGTCTCTGCGTGTTTTGTTACTGTGAACCGGAGTCTCTGTGTGTTTTGTTACTGTGAACCCGGGACTCTGTGTGTTCTGTTACTGTGAACCCGGGTCTGTGTGTGTTTTGCTACTGTGAAACCTGGTCCCAGCGTGTTTTGTTACTGTGAACCAGGGATTCTGCGTGTTCTGTTACTGTGAACCCGGGTCTCTGTGTATTTTGTTACTGTGATCCCGGGTTACATTGATTTGTTACTGTGAACCCGGGTCTCTGCGTGTTTTTTAACTGTGAATCCGGGTCACTGTGTGTTTTGTTACTCTGATCCCGGGTTACTGTGTTTTGTACTGTGAACCCGGGTCTGTGTGTGTTTTGCTACTGTGAACCCTGGTCTCTGCGTGTTTTGTTACTGTGAACCCGGGTCTGTGTGTGTTTTGTTACTGTGATCCAGGGATTCTGCGTGTTTTGTTACTGTGAACCAGGGACTCTGAGTGTTTTGTTACTGTGAACCCTGGTGTCTGTGAGTTTTGTTACTGTGAACCCGGGTCTCTGTGTCTTTTTTTACTGTGAACCTGTGTCTCTGTGTGTTTTGTTACTGTGAACCTGGGTCTCTGTGTCTTTTATTACTGTGAACCCGAGTCTCTGTGTGTTTTGTTAGTGTTATCCCGGGACTCTGAGTGTTTTGTTACTGTGAACCCAGGTCTCTGTGTGGTTTGCTACTGTGAACCCAGGTCTCTATGTGTTTTGTTACTGTGAACCCGGGTCTCTGTGTGTTTTGTTACTGTGAACCCGGGTCTCTGTGTGTTTTGTTAGTGTTATCCCGGGACTCTGAGTGTTTTGTTACTGTGAACCCGGGTCTCTGTGTGTTTTGTTACTGTGAACCCGGGTCTCTGTGTGTTTTGTTAGTGTTATCCCGGGACTCTGAGTGTTTTGTTACTGTGAACCCGGGTCTCTGTGTGGTTTGTTACTGTGAAGCAGGGTTTCTGCGTGTTCTGTTACTGTGAACCTGGGTCTCTGTGTGTTTTGTTACTGTGATCCCGGGTCTCTGTGTATTTTGTTACTGTTAACCCGGGTCTCTGAGTGTTTTGTTACTGTGAACCCGGGTCTCAGTGTGTTTTGTTACTGTGAACCCTGGTCTCTGCGTGTTATGTTACTGTGAACCAGGGATTCTGCGTGTTCTGTTACTGTGAACCCGGGTCTCTGTGTGTTTTTTTACTGTGAATCCGGGTCAATTTGTGTTTTGTTACAGTGAACCCTGGTCTCTGCGTGTTTTGTTACTGTGAACCCGGGTCTCTGTGTGTTTTGTTACTGTGAATCCGGGTCTCTGTGTGTTTTGTTACTGTGAACCCGGGTCTCTGCGTGTTTTGTTACTGTGAACCCAGGTCTCTGTGTGTTTTGCTACTGTGAACCCAGGTCCCTGCGTGTTTTGTTACTGTGAACCAGGCATTCTGCGTGTTCTGTTACTGTGAACCCGGGTCTCTGTGTGTTTTGTTACTGTGAACCCGAGTCTCTGAGTCTTTTGTTACTGTGAATCCGTGTCTCTGTGTTCTGTTACTGTGAACCCTGGTCTCTGCGTGTTTTGTTACTGTGAACCCGGGTCTCTGTGTCTTTTGTTACTGTGTACCCGGGTCTCTGTGTGTTTTGTTACAGTGAACCCTGGTCTCTGCGTGTTTTGTTACTGTCAACCCGAGTCTCTGAGTGTTTTGTTACTGTGATCCAGGGATTCTGCATGTTTTGTTACACTGAACTCTGGTCTCTGCGTGTTTTGTTACTGTGAACTCTGGTCTCTGTGTGTTTTGTTACTGTGAACTCTGGTCTCTGTGTGTTTTGTTACTGTGAATCCGGGTCTCTGAGTGTTTTGTTACTGTGAACCCGGGTCTCTGCGTGTTTTGTTACTGTGAACCAGGGACTCTGAGTGTTTTGTTAATCTGATCCCGGGTTACTGTGTTTTGTTACTGTGAACCTGGGTCTCTGTGTGTTTTGTTACTGTGATCCGGGGTTACTGTGTTTTGTTACTGTGAACCCGGGTCTCTGTGTGTTTTGTTACTGTGAACCCGGGTCTTTGTGTGTTTTGTTACTGTGAACCCGGGTCTCTGCGTGTTTTGTTACTGTGAACCCGGGTCTCTGTGTGTTTTGTTACTGTGAACCCGGGTCTCTGCGTGTTTTGTTACTGTGAACCCGGGTCTCTGTGTGTTTTGTTACTGTGAACCCGGGTCTCTGTGTGTTTTGTTACTGTGAATCCGGGTCTCTGAGTGTTTTGTTACTGTGAACCCGGGTCTCTGCGTGTTTTGTTACTGTGAACCAGGGACTCTGAGTGTTTTGTTACTGTGAACCCGGGTCTCTGAGTGTTTTGTTACTGTGAACCCGGGTCTCTGTGTGTTTTGTTACTATGAACCAGGGTCTCTGAGTGTTTTGTTACAGTGAACCCGGGTCTCTGTGTGCTTTGTTACTATGAACCAGGGTCTCTGAGTGTTTTGTTACAGTGAACCCGGGTCTCTGTGTGCTTTGTTACTATGAACTCGGGTCTCTGAGTGTTTTGTTACAGTGAACCCGGGTCTCTGTGTGTTTTGTTACTATGAACCAGGGTCTCTGAGTGTTTTGTTACTATGAACACGGGTCTCTGTGTGTTTTGTTACTATGAACCCGGGTCTCTGAGTGTTTTGTTACAGTGAACCCGGGTCTCTGTGTGTTTTGTTACTGTGATCCCGGGTCTCTGTGTGTTTTGTTACTGTGAACCCGGGTCTCTGAGTGTTTTGTTACAGTGAATCCGGGTCTCTGTGTGCTTTGTTACTATGAACTCGGGTCTCTGAGTGTTTTGTTACAGTGAACCCGGGTCTCTGTGTGTTTTGTTACTATGAACCAGGGTCTCTGAGTGTTTTGTTACAGTGAACCCGGGTCTCTGTGTGTTTTGTTACTATGAACCCGGGTCTCTGAGTGTTTTGTTACAGTGAACCCGGGTCTCTGTGTGTCTTGTTACTATGAACCCGGGTCTCTGAGTGTTTTGTTACAGTGAACCCGGGTCTCTGTGTGTTTTGTTACTGTGAACCCGTGTCTCTGTGTGTTTTGTTACTATGAACCTGGGTCTCTGTGTGTTTTGTTACTGTGAACCCGTGTCTCTGAGTGTTTTGTTACTGTGAACCCAGGTCTCTGTGTGTTTTGTTACTGTGAACCCGTGTCTCTGTGTGTTTTGTTACTGTGAAGCCGGGTTTCTGTGTGTTTTGTTACTCTGAACCCGGGTTTCTGTGTGTTTTGTTACTGTGATCCCGGGGTCTCTGTGTTCTGTTACTGTGAACCTGGATTTCTGTGTGTTTTGTTACTGTGAACCCGGGTCGCTGTGTGTTCTGTCACTGTGAACCCGGGTCTCTGTGTGTTCTGTCACTGTGAACCCGGGTCTCTGTGTGTTTTTTTACTGTGAATCTGGGTCTCTGTGTATTTTGTTACTGTGATCCCGGGTTACAATGTTTTGTTACTGTGAACCCGGGTCTCTGCGTGTTTTGTTACTGTGAACCAGGCATTCTGCGTGTTCTGTTACTGTGAACCCGGGTCTCTGTGTGTTTTGTTACTGTGATCCGGGTCTCTGCGTGTTTTTTTTACTGTGAATCCGGGTCTCTGTGTATTTTTTTACTGTGAATCTGGGTCCCTGTGTATTTTGTTACTGTGATCCCGGGTTACAATGTTTTGTTACTGTGAACCCGGGTCTCTGCGTGTTTTTTAACTGTGAATCCGGGTCACTGTGTGTTTTGTTAATCTGATCCCGGGTTACTGTGTTTTGTTACTGTGAACCCGGGTCTCTGTGTGTTTTGTTACTGTGATCCGGGGTTACTGTGTTTTGTTACTGTGAACCCGGGTCTCTGTGTGTTTTGTTACTGTGAACCCGGGTCTCTGAGTGTTTTGTTACTGTGAACCCGGGTCTCTGTGTGTTTTGTTACTGTGAACCCGGGTCTCTGCGTGTTTTGTTACTGTGAACCCGGGTCTCTGTGTGTTTTGTTACTGTGAACCCGGGTCTCTGTGTGTTTTGTTACTGTGAATCCGGGTCTCTGAGTGTTTTGTTACTGTGAACCCGGGTCTCTGCGTGTTTTGTTACTGTGAACCAGGGACTCTGAGTGTTTTGTTACTGTGAACCCGGGTCTCTGTGTGTTTTGTTACTGTGAACCCGGGTGTCTGCGTGTTTTGTTACTGTGAACCAGGGACTCTGAGTGTTTTGTTACTGTGAACCCTGGTGTCTGTGAGTTTTGTTGCTGTGAACCCTCGTCTCTGTGTCTTTTGTTACTGTGAACCTGTGTCTCTGTGTGATTTGTTACTGTGAACCCTGGTTTCTGTGTGTTCTGTCACTGTGAACCCTGTTCTCTGTGTGTTCTGTCACTGTGAACCCGGGTCTCTGTGTGTTCTGTCACTGTGAACCCGGGTCTCTGTGTGTTTTTTTACTGTGAATCTGGGTCTCTGTGTATTTTGTTACTGTGATCCCGGGTTACAATGTTTTGTTACTGTGAACCCGGGTCTCTGTGTATTTTGTTACTGTGATCCCGGGTTACAATGTTTTGTTACTGTGAACCCGGGTCTCTGCGTGTTTTTTAACTGTGAATCCGGGTCACTGTGTGTTTTGTTACTCTGATCCCGGGTTACTGTGTTTTGTTACTGTGAACACGGGTCTCTGCGTGTTTTGTTACTGTGAACCGGAGTCTCTATGTGTTTTGTTACTGTGAACCCGGGACTCTGTGTGTTTTGTTACTGTGAACCCTGGTCCCTGCGTGTTTTGTTAGTGTGAACCAGGGATTCTCCGTGTTCTGTTACTGTGAATCCGGGTCAATTTGTGTTTTGTTACTGTGAATCCGGTTCAATTTGTGTTTTGTTACAGTGAACCCTGGTCTCTGCGTGTTTTGTTACTGTGAATCGGAGTCTCTATGTGTTTTGTTACTGTGAACCCTGGTCCCTGCGTGGTTTGTTACTGTGAACCCGGGACTCTGTGTGTTTTGTTACTGTGAACCCTGGTCCCTGCGTGGTTTGTTACTGTGAACCAGGGATTCTGCGTGTTCTGTTACTGTGAATCCGGGTCAATTTGTGTTTTGTTACTGTGAATCCAGTTCAATTTGTGTTTTGTTACAGTGAACCCTGGTCTCTGCGTGTTTTGTTACTGTGAACCCGAGTCTCTGAGTGTTTTGTTACTGTGATCCAGGGATTCTGCATGTTTTGTTACACTGAACCCTGGTCTCTGCGTGTTTTGTTACTGTGAACTCTGGTCTCTGTGTGTTTTGTTACTGTGAACTCTGGTCTCTGTGTGTTTTGTTACTGTGAATCCGGGTCTCTGAGTGTTTTGTTACTGTGAACCCGGTTCTCTGTCTGTTTTGTTAGTGTTATCCCGGGACTCTGAGTGTTTTATTACTGTGAACCTGGGTCTCTGTGTGTTTTGTTACTGTGATCCCGGGTCTCTGTGTATTTTGTTACTGTTAACCCGGGTCTCTGTGTGTTTTGTTACTGTGAACCCGGGTCTCAGTGTGTTTTGTTACTGTGAACCCTGGTCTCTGTGTGTTCTGTCACTGTGAACCCTGTTCTCTGTGTGTTCTGTCACTGTGAACCCGGGTCTCTGTGTGTTCTGTCACTGTGAACCCGGGTTACTGTGTTTTGTTACTGTGAACCCAGGTCTCAGTGTTCTGTTACTGTGAACCCAGGTCTCTGTGTGTTCAGTCACTGTGAACCCGGGTCTCAGTGTGTTTTGTTACTGTGAACCCTGGTCCCTGCGTGTTTTGTTACTGTGAACCCGGGTCTCAGTGTGTTTTGTTACTGTGAACCCAGGTCTCAGTGTGTTTTGTTACTGTGAACCCAGGTCTCTGTTTGTTCTGTTAATGTGAACCCAGATCTCTGTCCGTTTTGTTACTGTGAACCCGGGTCTCAGTGTTGTGTTACTGTGAACCCGGGTCTCTGTGTGGTTTGTTACTGTGAACCAGGTTCTCTGTGTTCTGTCACTGTGAACCCGGGTCTCTGCGTGTTCTGTTACTGTGAACACGGGTCTCTGCGTGTTCTGTTACTGTAAACCCGGGTCTCTGCGTGTTTTGTTACTCTGATCCCGGGTTACTGTGTTTTGTTACTGTGAACCCGAGTCTCTGCGTGTTTTTTTACTGTGAATCCGGGTCAATTTGTGTTTTGTTACAGTGAACCCTGGTCTCTGCGTGTTTTGTTACTGTGAACCCAGGTCTCTGTGTGTTTTGTTACTGTGATCCAGGGATTCTGCGTGTTTTGTTACTGTGAACCAGGGACTCTGAGTGTTTTGTTACTGTGAACTCTGATCTCTGAGTGTTTTGTTACTGTGAACTCTGATCTCTGTGTGTTTTGTTACTGTGAACCCGAGTCTCTGAGTCTTTTGTTACTGTGAATTCGTGTCTCTGTGTTCTGTTACTGTGAACCCGGGTCTTTGCGTGTTTTGTTACTGTGATCCCGGGTTACTGTGTTTTTTTACTGTGATACCGGGTCTCAATGTTTTGTTACTGTGTACCCAGGTCTCTGCGTGTTTTTTAACTGTGAATCCGGGTCGCTGTGTGTTTTGTTACTCTGATCCCGGGTTACTGTGTTTTGTTACTGTGTTTTGTTACTGTGAACCCGGGTCTCTGCGTGTTTTGTTACTGTGAACCGGAGTCTCTGTGTGTTTTGTTACTGTGAACCCGGGACTCTGTGTGTTCTGTTACTGTGAACCCGGGTCTGTGTGTGTTTTGCTACTGTGAAACCTGGTCCCAGCGTGTTTTGTTACTGTGAACCAGGGATTCTGCGTGTTCTGTTACTGTGAACCCGGGTCTCTGTGTATTTTGTTACTGTGATCCCGGGTTACATTGATTTGTTACTGTGAACCCGGGTCTCTGCGTGTTTTTTAACTGTGAATCCGGGTCACTGTGTGTTTTGTTACTCTGATCCCGGGTTACTGTGTTTTGTACTGTGAACCCGGGTCTGTGTGTGTTTTGCTACTGTGAACCCTGGTCTCTGCGTGTTTTGTTACTGTGAACCCGGGTCTGTGTGTGTTTTGTTACTGTGATCCAGGGATACTGCGTGTTTTGTTACTGTGAACCAGGGACTCTGAGTGTTTTGTTACTGTGAACCCTGGTGTCTGTGAGTTTTGTTACTGTGAACCCGGGTCTCTGTGTCTTTTTTTACTGTGAACCTGTGTCTCTGTGTGTTTTGTTACTGTGAACCTGGGTCTCTGTGTCTTTTATTACTGTGAACCCGAGTCTCTGTGTGTTTTGTTAGTGTTATCCCGGGACTCTGAGTGTTTTGTTACTGTGAACCCAGGTCTCTGTGTGGTTTGCTACTGTGAACCCAGGTCTCTATGTGTTTTGTTACTGTGAACCCGGGTCTCTGTGTGTTTTGTTACTGTGAACCCGGGTCTCTGTGTGTTTTGTTAGTGTTATCCCGGGACTCTGAGTGTTTTGTTACTGTGAACCCGGGTCTCTGTGTGTTTTGTTACTGTGAACCCGGGTCTCTGTGTGTTTTGTTAGTGTTATCCCGGGACTCTGAGTGTTTTGTTACTGTGAACCCGGGTCTCTGTGTGGTTTGTTACTGTGAAGCAGGGTTTCTGCGTGTTCTGTTACTGTGAACCTGGGTCTCTGTGTGTTTTGTTACTGTGATCCCGGGTCTCTGTGTATTTTGTTACTGTTAACCCGGGTCTCTGAGTGTTTTGTTACTGTGAACCCGGGTCTCAGTGTGTTTTGTTACTGTGAACCCTGGTCTCTGCGTGTTATGTTACTGTGATCCAGGGATTCTGCGTGTTCTGTTACTGTGAACCCGGGTCTCTGTGTGTTTTTTTACTGTGAATCCGGGTCAATTTGTGTTTTGTTACAGTGAACCCTGGTCTCTGCGTGTTTTGTTACTGTGAACCCGGGTCTCTGTGTGTTTTGTTACTGTGAATCCGGGTCTCTGTGTGTTTTGTTACTGTGAACCCGGGTCTCTGCGTGTTTTGTTACTGTGAACCCAGGTCTCTGTGTGTTTTGCTACTGTGAACCCAGGTCCCTGCGTGTTTTGTTACTGTGAACCAGGCATTCTGCGTGTTCTGTTACTGTGAACCCGGGTCTCTGTGTGTTTTGTTACTGTGAACCCGAGTCTCTGAGTCTTTTGTTACTGTGAATCCGTGTCTCTGTGTTCTGTTACTGTGAACCCTGGTCTCTGCGTGTTTTGTTACTGTGAACCCGGGTCTCTGTGTCTTTTGTTACTGTGTACCCGGGTCTCTGTGTGTTTTGTTACAGTGAACCCTGGTCTCTGCGTGTTTTGTTACTGTCAACCCGAGTCTCTGAGTGTTTTGTTACTGTGATCCAGGGATTCTGCATGTTTTGTTACACTGAACTCTGGTCTCTGCGTGTTTTGTTACTGTGAACTCTGGTCTCTGTGTGTTTTGTTACTGTGAACTCTGGTCTCTGTGTGTTTTGTTACTGTGAATCCGGGTCTCTGAGTGTTTTGTTACAGTGAACCCGGGTCTCTGTGTGTCTTGTTACTATGAACCCGGGTCTCTGAGTGTTTTGTTACAGTGAACCCGGGTCTCTGTGTGTTTTGTTACTGTGAGCCCGTGTCTCTGTGTGTTTTGTTACTATGAACCTGGGTCTCTGTGTGTTTTGTTACTGTGAACCCGTGTCTCTGAGTGTTTTGTTACTGTGAACCCAGGTCTCTGTGTGTTTTGTTACTGTGAACCCGTGTCTCTGTGTGTTTTGTTACTGTGAAGCCGGGTTTCTGTGTGTTTTGTTACTCTGAACCCGGGTTTCTGTGTGTTTTGTTACTGTGATCCCGGGGTCTCTGTGTTCTGTTACTGTGAACCTGGATTTCTGTGTGTTTTGTTACTGTGAACCCGGGTCGCTGTGTGTTCTGTCACTGTGAACCCGGGTCTCTGTGTGTTCTGTCACTGTGAACCCGGGTCTCTGTGTGTTTTTTTACTGTGAATCTGGGTCTCTGTGTATTTTGTTACTGTGATCCCGGGTTACAATGTTTTGTTACTGTGAACCCGGGTCTCTGCGTGTTTTGTTACTGTGAACCAGGCATTCTGCGTGTTCTGTTACTGTGAACCCGGGTCTCTGTGTGTTTTGTTACTGTGATCCGGGTCTCTGCGTGTTTTTTTTACTGTGAATCCGGGTCTCTGTGTATTTTTTTACTGTGAATCTGGGTCCCTGTGTATTTTGTTACTGTGATCCCGGGTTACAATGTTTTGTTACTGTGAACCCGGGTCTCTGCGTGTTTTTTAACTGTGAATCCGGGTCACTGTGTGTTTTGTTAATCTGATCCCGGGTTACTGTGTTTTGTTACTGTGAACCCGGGTCTCTGTGTGTTTTGTTACTGTGATCCGGGGTTACTGTGTTTTGTTACTGTGAACCCGGGTCTCTGTGTGTTTTGTTACTGTGAACCCGGGTCTCTGCGTGTTTTGTTACTGTGAACCCGGGTCTCTGTGTGTTTTGTTACTGTGAACCCGGGTCTCTGCGTGTTTTGTTACTGTGAACCCGGGTCTCTGTGTGTTTTGTTACTGTGAACCCGGGTCTCTGTGTGTTTTGTTACTGTGAACCCGGGTCTCTGTGTGTTTTGTTACTGTGAATCCGGGTCTCTGAGTGTTTTGTTACTGTGAACCCGGGTCTCTGCGTGTTTTGTTACTGTGAACCAGGGACTCTGAGTGTTTTGTTACTGTGAACCCGGGACTCTGTGTGTTTTGTTACTGTGAACCCTGGTCCCTGCGTGGTTTGTTACTGTGAACCAGGGATTCTGCGTGTTCTGTTACTGTGAATCCGGGTCAATTTGTGTTTTGTTACTGTGAATCCAGTTCAATTTGTGTTTTGTTACAGTGAACCCTGGTCTCTGCGTGTTTTGTTACTGTGAACCCGAGTCTCTGAGTGTTTTGTTACTGTGATCCAGGGATTCTGCATGTTTTGTTACACTGAACCCTGGTCTCTGCGTGTTTTGTTACTGTGAACTCTGGTCTCTGTGTGTTTTGTTACTGTGAACTCTGGTCTCTGTGTGTTTTGTTACTGTGAATCCGGGTCTCTGAGTGTTTTGTTACTGTGAACCCGGTTCTCTGTCTGTTTTGTTAGTGTTATCCCGGGACTCTGAGTGTTTTATTACTGTGAACCTGGGTCTCTGTGTGTTTTGTTACTGTGAACCCAGGTCTCTGTGTGTTCAGTCACTGTGAACCCGGGTCTCAGTGTGTTTTGTTACTGTGAACCCTGGTCCCTGCGTGTTTTGTTACTGTGAACCCGGGTCTCAGTGTGTTTTGTTACTGTGAACCCAGGTCTCAGTGTGTTTTGTTACTGTGAACCCAGGTCTCTGTTTGTTCTGTTAATGTGAACCCAGATCTCTGTCCGTTTTGTTACTGTGAACCCGGGTCTCAGTGTTGTGTTACTGTGAACCCGGGTCTCTGTGTGGTTTGTTACTGTGAACCAGGTTCTCTGTGTTCTGTCACTGTGAACCCGGGTCTCTGCGTGTTCTGTTACTGTGAACACGGGTCTCTGCGTGTTCTGTTACTGTAAACCCGGGTCTCTGCGTGTTTTGTTACTCTGATCCCGGGTTACTGTGTTTTGTTACTGTGAACCCGAGTCTCTGCGTGTTTTTTTACTGTGAATCCGGGTCAATTTGTGTTTTGTTACAGTGAACCCTGGTCTCTGCGTGTTTTGTTACTGTGAACCCAGGTCTCTGTGTGTTTTGTTACTGTGATCCAGGGATTCTGCGTGTTTTGTTACTGTGAACCAGGGACTCTGAGTGTTTTGTTACTGTGAACTCTGATCTCTGAGTGTTTTGTTACTGTGAACTCTGATCTCTGTGTGTTTTGTTACTGTGAACCCGAGTCTCTGAGTCTTTTGTTACTGTGAATTCGTGTCTCTGTGTTCTGTTACTGTGAACCCGGGTCTTTGCGTGTTTTGTTACTGTGATCCCGGGTTACTGTGTTTTTTTACTGTGATACCGGGTCTCAATGTTTTGTTACTGTGTACCCAGGTCTCTGCGTGTTTTTTAACTGTGAATCCGGGTCGCTGTGTGTTTTGTTACTCTGATCCCGGGTTACTGTGTTTTGTTACTGTGTTTTGTTACTGTGAACCCGGGTCTCTGCGTGTTTTGTTACTGTGAACCGGAGTCTCTGTGTGTTTTGTTACTGTGAACCCGGGACTCTGTGTGTTCTGTTACTGTGAACCCGGGTCTGTGTGTGTTTTGCTACTGTGAAACCTGGTCCCAGCGTGTTTTGTTACTGTGAACCAGGGATTCTGCGTGTTCTGTTACTGTGAACCCGGGTCTCTGTGTATTTTGTTACTGTGATCCCGGGTTACATTGATTTGTTACTGTGAACCCGGGTCTCTGCGTGTTTTTTAACTGTGAATCCGGGTCACTGTGTGTTTTGTTACTCTGATCCCGGGTTACTGTGTTTTGTACTGTGAACCCGGGTCTGTGTGTGTTTTGCTACTGTGAACCCTGGTCTCTGCGTGTTTTGTTACTGTGAACCCGGGTCTGTGTGTGTTTTGTTACTGTGATCCAGGGATACTGCGTGTTTTGTTACTGTGAACCAGGGACTCTGAGTGTTTTGTTACTGTGAACCCTGGTGTCTGTGAGTTTTGTTACTGTGAACCCGGGTCTCTGTGTCTTTTTTTACTGTGAACCTGTGTCTCTGTGTGTTTTGTTACTGTGAACCTGGGTCTCTGTGTCTTTTATTACTGTGAACCCGAGTCTCTGTGTGTTTTGTTAGTGTTATCCCGGGACTCTGAGTGTTTTGTTACTGTGAACCCAGGTCTCTGTGTGGTTTGCTACTGTGAACCCAGGTCTCTATGTGTTTTGTTACTGTGAACCCGGGTCTCTGTGTGTTTTGTTACTGTGAACCCGGGTCTCTGTGTGTTTTGTTAGTGTTATCCCGGGACTCTGAGTGTTTTGTTACTGTGAACCCGGGTCTCTGTGTGTTTTGTTACTGTGAACCCGGGTCTCTGTGTGTTTTGTTAGTGTTATCCCGGGACTCTGAGTGTTTTGTTACTGTGAACCCGGGTCTCTGTGTGGTTTGTTACTGTGAAGCAGGGTTTCTGCGTGTTCTGTTACTGTGAACCTGGGTCTCTGTGTGTTTTGTTACTGTGATCCCGGGTCTCTGTGTATTTTGTTACTGTTAACCCGGGTCTCTGAGTGTTTTGTTACTGTGAACCCGGGTCTCAGTGTGTTTTGTTACTGTGAACCCTGGTCTCTGCGTGTTATGTTACTGTGATCCAGGGATTCTGCGTGTTCTGTTACTGTGAACCCGGGTCTCTGTGTGTTTTTTTACTGTGAATCCGGGTCAATTTGTGTTTTGTTACAGTGAACCCTGGTCTCTGCGTGTTTTGTTACTGTGAACCCGGGTCTCTGTGTGTTTTGTTACTGTGAATCCGGGTCTCTGTGTGTTTTGTTACTGTGAACCCGGGTCTCTGCGTGTTTTGTTACTGTGAACCCAGGTCTCTGTGTGTTTTGCTACTGTGAACCCAGGTCCCTGCGTGTTTTGTTACTGTGAACCAGGCATTCTGCGTGTTCTGTTACTGTGAACCCGGGTCTCTGTGTGTTTTGTTACTGTGAACCCGAGTCTCTGAGTCTTTTGTTACTGTGAATCCGTGTCTCTGTGTTCTGTTACTGTGAACCCTGGTCTCTGCGTGTTTTGTTACTGTGAACCCGGGTCTCTGTGTCTTTTGTTACTGTGTACCCGGGTCTCTGTGTGTTTTGTTACAGTGAACCCTGGTCTCTGCGTGTTTTGTTACTGTCAACCCGAGTCTCTGAGTGTTTTGTTACTGTGATCCAGGGATTCTGCATGTTTTGTTACACTGAACTCTGGTCTCTGCGTGTTTTGTTACTGTGAACTCTGGTCTCTGTGTGTTTTGTTACTGTGAACTCTGGTCTCTGTGTGTTTTGTTACTGTGAATCCGGGTCTCTGAGTGTTTTGTTACAGTGAACCCGGGTCTCTGTGTGTCTTGTTACTATGAACCCGGGTCTCTGAGTGTTTTGTTACAGTGAACCCGGGTCTCTGTGTGTTTTGTTACTGTGAGCCCGTGTCTCTGTGTGTTTTGTTACTATGAACCTGGGTCTCTGTGTGTTTTGTTACTGTGAACCCGTGTCTCTGAGTGTTTTGTTACTGTGAACCCAGGTCTCTGTGTGTTTTGTTACTGTGAACCCGTGTCTCTGTGTGTTTTGTTACTGTGAAGCCGGGTTTCTGTGTGTTTTGTTACTCTGAACCCGGGTTTCTGTGTGTTTTGTTACTGTGATCCCGGGGTCTCTGTGTTCTGTTACTGTGAACCTGGATTTCTGTGTGTTTTGTTACTGTGAACCCGGGTCGCTGTGTGTTCTGTCACTGTGAACCCGGGTCTCTGTGTGTTCTGTCACTGTGAACCCGGGTCTCTGTGTGTTTTTTTACTGTGAATCTGGGTCTCTGTGTATTTTGTTACTGTGATCCCGGGTTACAATGTTTTGTTACTGTGAACCCGGGTCTCTGCGTGTTTTGTTACTGTGAACCAGGCATTCTGCGTGTTCTGTTACTGTGAACCCGGGTCTCTGTGTGTTTTGTTACTGTGATCCGGGTCTCTGCGTGTTTTTTTTACTGTGAATCCGGGTCTCTGTGTATTTTTTTACTGTGAATCTGGGTCCCTGTGTATTTTGTTACTGTGATCCCGGGTTACAATGTTTTGTTACTGTGAACCCGGGTCTCTGCGTGTTTTTTAACTGTGAATCCGGGTCACTGTGTGTTTTGTTAATCTGATCCCGGGTTACTGTGTTTTGTTACTGTGAACCCGGGTCTCTGTGTGTTTTGTTACTGTGATCCGGGGTTACTGTGTTTTGTTACTGTGAACCCGGGTCTCTGTGTGTTTTGTTACTGTGAACCCGGGTCTCTGCGTGTTTTGTTACTGTGAACCCGGGTCTCTGTGTGTTTTGTTACTGTGAACCCGGGTCTCTGCGTGTTTTGTTACTGTGAACCCGGGTCTCTGTGTGTTTTGTTACTGTGAACCCGGGTCTCTGTGTGTTTTGTTACTGTGAACCCGGGTCTCTGTGTGTTTTGTTACTGTGAATCCGGGTCTCTGAGTGTTTTGTTACTGTGAACCCGGGTCTCTGCGTGTTTTGTTACTGTGAACCAGGGACTCTGAGTGTTTTGTTACTGTGAACCCGGGACTCTGTGTGTTTTGTTACTGTGAACCCTGGTCCCTGCGTGGTTTGTTACTGTGAACCAGGGATTCTGCGTGTTCTGTTACTGTGAATCCGGGTCAATTTGTGTTTTGTTACTGTGAATCCAGTTCAATTTGTGTTTTGTTACAGTGAACCCTGGTCTCTGCGTGTTTTGTTACTGTGAACCCGAGTCTCTGAGTGTTTTGTTACTGTGATCCAGGGATTCTGCATGTTTTGTTACACTGAACCCTGGTCTCTGCGTGTTTTGTTACTGTGAACTCTGGTCTCTGTGTGTTTTGTTACTGTGAACTCTGGTCTCTGTGTGTTTTGTTACTGTGAATCCGGGTCTCTGAGTGTTTTGTTACTGTGAACCCGGTTCTCTGTCTGTTTTGTTAGTGTTATCCCGGGACTCTGAGTGTTTTATTACTGTGAACCTGGGTCTCTGTGTGTTTTGTTACTGTGATCCCGGGTCTCTGTGTATTTTGTTACTGTTAACCCGGGTCTCTGTGTGTTTTGTTACTGTGAACCCGGGTCTCAGTGTGTTTTGTTACTGTGAACCCTGGTCTCTGTGTGTTCTGTCACTGTGAACCCTGTTCTCTGTGTGTTCTGTCACTGTGAACCCGGGTCTCTGTGTGTTCTGTCACTGTGAACCCGGGTTACTGTGTTTTGTTACTGTGAACCCAGGTCTCAGTGTTCTGTTACTGTGAACCCAGGTCTCTGTGTGTTCAGTCACTGTGAACCCGGGTCTCAGTGTGTTTTGTTACTGTGAACCCTGGTCCCTGCGTGTTTTGTTACTGTGAACCCGGGTCTCAGTGTGTTTTGTTACTGTGAACCCAGGTCTCAGTGTGTTTTGTTACTGTGAACCCAGGTCTCTGTTTGTTCTGTTAATGTGAACCCAGATCTCTGTCCGTTTTGTTACTGTGAACCCGGGTCTCAGTGTTGTGTTACTGTGAACCCGGGTCTCTGTGTGGTTTGTTACTGTGAACCAGGTTCTCTGTGTTCTGTCACTGTGAACCCGGATCTCTGCGTGTTCTGTTACTGTGAACACGGGTCTCTGCGTGTTCTGTTACTGTAAACCCGGGTCTCTGCGTGTTTTGTTACTCTGATCCCGGGTTACTGTGTTTTGTTACTGTGAACCCGAGTCTCTGCGTGTTTTTTTACTCTGAATCCGGGTCAATTTGTGTTTTGTTACAGTGAACCCTGGTCTCTGCGTGTTTTGTTACTGTGAACCCAGGTCTCTGTGTGTTTTGTTACTGTGATCCAGGGATTCTGCGTGTTTTGTTACTGTGAACCAGGGACTCTGAGTGTTTTGTTACTGTGAACTCTGATCTCTGAGTGTTTTGTTACTGTGAACTCTGATCTCTGTGTGTTTTGTTACTGTGAACCCGAGTCTCTGAGTCTTTTGTTACTGTGAATTCGTGTCTCTGTGTTCTGTTACTGTGAACCCGGGTCTTTGCGTGTTTTGTTACTGTGATCCCGGGTTACTGTGTTTTTTTACTGTGATACCGGGTCTCAATGTTTTGTTACTGTGTACCCAGGTCTCTGCGTGTTTTTTAACTGTGAATCCGGGTCGCTGTGTGTTTTGTTACTCTGATCCCGGGTTACTGTGTTTTGTTACTGTGTTTTGTTACTGTGAACCCGGGTCTCTGCGTGTTTTGTTACTGTGAACCGGAGTCTCTGTGTGTTTTGTTACTGTGAACCCGGGACTCTGTGTGTTCTGTTACTGTGAACCCGGGTCTGTGTGTGTTTTGCTACTGTGAAACCTGGTCCCAGCGTGTTTTGTTACTGTGAACCAGGGATTCTGCGTGTTCTGTTACTGTGAACCCGGGTCTCTGTGTATTTTGTTACTGTGATCCCGGGTTACATTGATTTGTTACTGTGAACCCGGGTCTCTGCGTGTTTTTTAACTGTGAATCCGGGTCACTGTGTGTTTTGTTACTCTGATCCCGGGTTACTGTGTTTTGTACTGTGAACCCGGGTCTGTGTGTGTTTTGCTACTGTGAACCCTGGTCTCTGCGTGTTTTGTTACTGTGAACCCGGGTCTGTGTGTGTTTTGTTACTGTGATCCAGGGATTCTGCGTGTTTTGTTACTGTGAACCAGGGACTCTGAGTGTTTTGTTACTGTGAACCCTGGTGTCTGTGAGTTTTGTTACTGTGAACCCGGGTCTCTGTGTCTTTTTTTACTGTGAACCTGTGTCTCTGTGTGTTTTGTTACTGTGAACCTGGGTCTCTGTGTCTTTTATTACTGTGAACCCGAGTCTCTGTGTGTTTTGTTAGTGTTATCCCGGGACTCTGAGTGTTTTGTTACTGTGAACCCAGGTCTCTGTGTGGTTTGCTACTGTGAACCCAGGTCTCTATGTGTTTTGTTACTGTGAACCCGGGTCTCTGTGTGTTTTGTTACTGTGAACCCGGGTCTCTGTGTGTTTTGTTAGTGTTATCCCGGGACTCTGAGTGTTTTGTTACTGTGAACCCGGGTCTCTGTGTGTTTTGTTACTGTGAACCCGGGTCTCTGTGTGTTTTGTTAGTGTTATCCCGGGACTCTGAGTGTTTTGTTACTGTGAACCCGGGTCTCTGTGTGGTTTGTTACTGTGAAGCAGGGTTTCTGCGTGTTCTGTTACTGTGAACCTGGGTCTCTGTGTGTTTTGTTACTGTGATCCCGGGTCTCTGTGTATTTTGTTACTGTTAACCCGGGTCTCTGAGTGTTTTGTTACTGTGAACCCGGGTCTCAGTGTGTTTTGTTACTGTGAACCCTGGTCTCTGCGTGTTATGTTACTGTGATCCAGGGATTCTGCGTGTTCTGTTACTGTGAACCCGGGTCTCTGTGTGTTTTTTTACTGTGAATCCGGGTCAATTTGTGTTTTGTTACAGTGAACCCTGGTCTCTGCGTGTTTTGTTACTGTGAACCCGGGTCTCTGTGTGTTTTGTTACTGTGAATCCGGGTCTCTGTGTGTTTTGTTACTGTGAACCCGGGTCTCTGCGTGTTTTGTTACTGTGAACCCAGGTCTCTGTGTGTTTTGCTACTGTGAACCCAGGTCCCTGCGTGTTTTGTTACTGTGAACCAGGCATTCTGCGTGTTCTGTTACTGTGAACCCGGGTCTCTGTGTGTTTTGTTACTGTGAACCCGAGTCTCTGAGTCTTTTGTTACTGTGAATCCGTGTCTCTGTGTTCTGTTACTGTGAACCCTGGTCTCTGCGTGTTTTGTTACTGTGAACCCGGGTCTCTGTGTCTTTTGTTACTGTGTACCCGGGTCTCTGTGTGTTTTGTTACAGTGAACCCTGGTCTCTGCGTGTTTTGTTACTGTCAACCCGAGTCTCTGAGTGTTTTGTTACTGTGATCCAGGGATTCTGCATGTTTTGTTACACTGAACTCTGGTCTCTGCGTGTTTTGTTACTGTGAACTCTGGTCTCTGTGTGTTTTGTTACTGTGAACTCTGGTCTCTGTGTGTTTTGTTACTGTGAATCCGGGTCTCTGAGTGTTTTGTTACAGTGAACCCGGGTCTCTGTGTGTCTTGTTACTATGAACCCGGGTCTCTGAGTGTTTTGTTACAGTGAACCCGGGTCTCTGTGTGTTTTGTTACTGTGAGCCCGTGTCTCTGTGTGTTTTGTTACTATGAACCTGGGTCTCTGTGTGTTTTGTTACTGTGAACCCGTGTCTCTGAGTGTTTTGTTACTGTGAACCCAGGTCTCTGTGTGTTTTGTTACTGTGAACCCGTGTCTCTGTGTGTTTTGTTACTGTGAAGCCGGGTTTCTGTGTGTTTTGTTACTCTGAACCCGGGTTTCTGTGTGTTTTGTTACTGTGATCCCGGGGTCTCTGTGTTCTGTTACTGTGAACCTGGATTTCTGTGTGTTTTGTTACTGTGAACCCGGGTCGCTGTGTGTTCTGTCACTGTGAACCCGGGTCTCTGTGTGTTCTGTCACTGTGAACCCGGGTCTCTGTGTGTTTTTTTACTGTGAATCTGGGTCTCTGTGTATTTTGTTACTGTGATCCCGGGTTACAATGTTTTGTTACTGTGAACCCGGGTCTCTGCGTGTTTTGTTACTGTGAACCAGGCATTCTGCGTGTTCTGTTACTGTGAACCCGGGTCTCTGTGTGTTTTGTTACTGTGATCCGGGTCTCTGCGTGTTTTTTTTACTGTGAATCCGGGTCTCTGTGTATTTTTTTACTGTGAATCTGGGTCCCTGTGTATTTTGTTACTGTGATCCCGGGTTACAATGTTTTGTTACTGTGAACCCGGGTCTCTGCGTGTTTTTTAACTGTGAATCCGGGTCACTGTGTGTTTTGTTAATCTGATCCCGGGTTACTGTGTTTTGTTACTGTGAACCCGGGTCTCTGTGTGTTTTGTTACTGTGATCCGGGGTTACTGTGTTTTGTTACTGTGAACCCGGGTCTCTGTGTGTTTTGTTACTGTGAACCCGGGTCTCTGCGTGTTTTGTTACTGTGAACCCGGGTCTCTGTGTGTTTTGTTACTGTGAACCCGGGTCTCTGCGTGTTTTGTTACTGTGAACCCGGGTCTCTGTGTGTTTTGTTACTGTGAACCCGGGTCTCTGTGTGTTTTGTTACTGTGAACCCGGGTCTCTGTGTGTTTTGTTACTGTGAATCCGGGTCTCTGAGTGTTTTGTTACTGTGAACCCGGGTCTCTGCGTGTTTTGTTACTGTGAACCAGGGACTCTGAGTGTTTTGTTACTGTGAACCCGGGTCTCTGAGTGTTTTGTTACTGTGAACCCGGGTCTCTGTGTGTTTTGTTACTATGAACCAGGGTCTCTGAGTGTTTTGTTACAGTGAACCCGGGTCTCTGTGTGCTTTGTTACTATGAACCAGGGTCTCTGAGTGTTTTGTTACAGTGAACCCGGGTCTCTGTGTGCTTTGTTACTATGAACTCGGGTCTCTGAGTGTTTTGTTACAGTGAACCCGGGTCTCTGTGTGTTTTGTTACTATGAACCAGGGTCTCTGAGTGTTTTGTTACTATGAACACGGGTCTCTGTGTGTTTTGTTACTATGAACCCGGGTCTCTGAGTGTTTTGTTACAGTGAACCCGGGTCTCTGTGTGTTTTGTTACTGTGATCCCGGGTCTCTGTGTGTTTTGTTACTGTGAACCCGGGTCTCTGAGTGTTTTGTTACAGTGAACCCGGGTCTCTGTGTGCTTTGTTACTATGAACTCGGGTCTCTGAGTGTTTTGTTACAGTGAACCCGGGTCTCTGTGTGTTTTGTTACTATGAACCAGGGTCTCTGAGTGTTTTGTTACAGTGAACCCGGGTCTCTGTGTGTTTTGTTACTATGAACCCGGGTCTCTGAGTGTTTTGTTACAGTGAACCCGGGTCTCTGTGTGTCTTGTTACTATGAACCCGGGTCTCTGGGTGTTTTGTTACAGTGAACCCGGGTCTCTGTGTGTTTTGTTACTGTGAACCCGTGTCTCTGTGTGTTTTGTTACTATGAACCTGGGTCTCTGTGTGTTTTGTTACTGTGAACCCGTGTCTCTGAGTGTTTTGTTACTGTGAACCCGTGTCTCTGTGTGTTTTGTTACTGTGAAGCCGGGTTTCTGTGTGTTTTGTTACTCTGAACCCGGGTTTCTGTGTGTTTTGTTACTGTGATCCCGGGGTCTCTGTGTTCTGTTACTGTGAACCTGGATTTCTGTGTGTTTTGTTACTGTGAACCCGGGTCGCTGTGTGTTCTGTCACTGTGAACCCGGGTCTCTGTGTGTTCTGTCACTGTGAACCCGGGTCTCTGCGTGTTTTTTTACTGTGAATCTGGGTCTCTGTGTATTTTGTTACTGTGATCCCGGGTTACAATGTTTTGTTACTGTGAACCCGGGTCTCTGCGTGTTTTGTTACTGTGATCCGGGGTTACTGTGTTTTGTTACTGTGAACCCGGGTCTCTGTGTGTTTTGTTACTGTGAACCCGGGTCTCTGAGTGTTTTGTTACTGTGAACCCGGGTCTCTGTGTGTTTTGTTACTGTGAACCCGGGTCTCTGCGTGTTTTGTTACTGTGAACCCGGGTCTCTGTGTGTTTTGTTACTGTGAACCCGGGTCTCTGTGTGTTTTGTTACTGTGAACCCGGGTCTCTGTGTGTTTTGTTACTGTGAATCCGGGTCTCTGAGTGTTTTGTTACTGTGAACCCGGGTCTCTGCGTGTTTTGTTACTGTGAACCAGGGACTCTGAGTGTTTTGTTACTGTGAACCCGGGTCTCTGTGTGTTTTGTTACTGTGAACCCGGGTGTCTGCGTGTTTTGTTACTGTGAACCAGGGACTCTGAGTGTTTTGTTACTGTGAACCCTGGTGTCTGTGAGTTTTGTTGCTGTGAACCCTCGTCTCTGTGTCTTTTGTTACTGTGAACCTGTGTCTCTGTGTGATTTGTTACTGTGAACCCTGGTTTCTGTGTGTTCTGTCACTGTGAACCCTGTTCTCTGTGTGTTCTGTCACTGTGAACCCGGGTCTCTGTGTGTTCTGTCACTGTGAACCCGGGTCTCTGTGTGTTTTTTTACTGTGAATCTGGGTCTCTGTGTATTTTGTTACTGTGATCCCGGGTTACAATGTTTTGTTACTGTGAACCCGGGTCTCTGTGTATTTTGTTACTGTGATCCCGGGTTACAATGTTTTGTTACTGTGAACCCGGGTCTCTGCGTGTTTTTTAACTGTGAATCCGGGTCACTGTGTGTTTTGTTACTCTGATCCCGGGTTACTGTGTTTTGTTACTGTGAACACGGGTCTCTGCGTGTTTTGTTACTGTGAACCGGAGTCTCTATGTGTTTTGTTACTGTGAACCCGGGACTCTGTGTGTTTTGTTACTGTGAACCCTGGTCCCTGCGTGTTTTGTTAGTGTGAACCAGGGATTCTCCGTGTTCTGTTACTGTGAATCCGGGTCAATTTGTGTTTTGTTACTGTGAATCCGGTTCAATTTGTGTTTTGTTACAGTGAACCCTGGTCTCTGCGTGTTTTGTTACTGTGAATCGGAGTCTCTATGTGTTTTGTTACTGTGAACCCTGGTCCCTGCGTGGTTTGTTACTGTGAACCCGGGACTCTGTGTGTTTTGTTACTGTGAACCCTGGTCCCTGCGTGGTTTGTTACTGTGAACCAGGGATTCTGCGTGTTCTGTTACTGTGAATCCGGGTCAATTTGTGTTTTGTTACTGTGAATCCAGTTCAATTTGTGTTTTGTTACAGTGAACCCTGGTCTCTGCGTGTTTTGTTACTGTGAACCCGAGTCTCTGAGTGTTTTGTTACTGTGATCCAGGGATTCTGCATGTTTTGTTACACTGAACCCTGGTCTCTGCGTGTTTTGTTACTGTGAACTCTGGTCTCTGTGTGTTTTGTTACTGTGAACTCTGGTCTCTGTGTGTTTTGTTACTGTGAATCCGGGTCTCTGAGTGTTTTGTTACTGTGAACCCGGTTCTCTGTCTGTTTTGTTAGTGTTATCCCGGGACTCTGAGTGTTTTATTACTGTGAACCTGGGTCTCTGTGTGTTTTGTTACTGTGATCCCGGGTCTCTGTGTATTTTGTTACTGTTAACCCGGGTCTCTGTGTGTTTTGTTACTGTGAACCCGGGTCTCAGTGTGTTTTGTTACTGTGAACCCTGGTCTCTGTGTGTTCTGTCACTGTGAACCCTGTTCTCTGTGTGTTCTGTCACTGTGAACCCGGGTCTCTGTGTGTTCTGTCACTGTGAACCCGGGTTACTGTGTTTTGTTACTGTGAACCCAGGTCTCAGTGTTCTGTTACTGTGAACCCAGGTCTCTGTGTGTTCAGTCACTGTGAACCCGGGTCTCAGTGTGTTTTGTTACTGTGAACCCTGGTCCCTGCGTGTTTTGTTACTGTGAACCCGGGTCTCAGTGTGTTTTGTTACTGTGAACCCAGGTCTCAGTGTGTTTTGTTACTGTGAACCCAGGTCTCTGTTTGTTCTGTTAATGTGAACCCAGATCTCTGTCCGTTTTGTTACTGTGAACCCGGGTCTCAGTGTTGTGTTACTGTGAACCCGGGTCTCTGTGTGGTTTGTTACTGTGAACCAGGTTCTCTGTGTTCTGTCACTGTGAACCCGGGTCTCTGCGTGTTCTGTTACTGTGAACACGGGTCTCTGCGTGTTCTGTTACTGTAAACCCGGGTCTCTGCGTGTTTTGTTACTCTGATCCCGGGTTACTGTGTTTTGTTACTGTGAACCCGAGTCTCTGCGTGTTTTTTTACTGTGAATCCGGGTCAATTTGTGTTTTGTTACAGTGAACCCTGGTCTCTGCGTGTTTTGTTACTGTGAACCCAGGTCTCTGTGTGTTTTGTTACTGTGATCCAGGGATTCTGCGTGTTTTGTTACTGTGAACCAGGGACTCTGAGTGTTTTGTTACTGTGAACTCTGATCTCTGAGTGTTTTGTTACTGTGAACTCTGATCTCTGTGTGTTTTGTTACTGTGAACCCGAGTCTCTGAGTCTTTTGTTACTGTGAATTCGTGTCTCTGTGTTCTGTTACTGTGAACCCGGGTCTTTGCGTGTTTTGTTACTGTGATCCCGGGTTACTGTGTTTTTTTACTGTGATACCGGGTCTCAATGTTTTGTTACTGTGTACCCAGGTCTCTGCGTGTTTTTTAACTGTGAATCCGGGTCGCTGTGTGTTTTGTTACTCTGATCCCGGGTTACTGTGTTTTGTTACTGTGTTTTGTTACTGTGAACCCGGGTCTCTGCGTGTTTTGTTACTGTGAACCGGAGTCTCTGTGTGTTTTGTTACTGTGAACCCGGGACTCTGTGTGTTCTGTTACTGTGAACCCGGGTCTGTGTGTGTTTTGCTACTGTGAAACCTGGTCCCAGCGTGTTTTGTTACTGTGAACCAGGGATTCTGCGTGTTCTGTTACTGTGAACCCGGGTCTCTGTGTATTTTGTTACTGTGATCCCGGGTTACATTGATTTGTTACTGTGAACCCGGGTCTCTGCGTGTTTTTTAACTGTGAATCCGGGTCACTGTGTGTTTTGTTACTCTGATCCCGGGTTACTGTGTTTTGTACTGTGAACCCGGGTCTGTGTGTGTTTTGCTACTGTGAACCCTGGTCTCTGCGTGTTTTGTTACTGTGAACCCGGGTCTGTGTGTGTTTTGTTACTGTGATCCAGGGATTCTGCGTGTTTTGTTACTGTGAACCAGGGACTCTGAGTGTTTTGTTACTGTGAACCCTGGTGTCTGTGAGTTTTGTTACTGTGAACCCGGGTCTCTGTGTCTTTTTTTACTGTGAACCTGTGTCTCTGTGTGTTTTGTTACTGTGAACCTGGGTCTCTGTGTCTTTTATTACTGTGAACCCGAGTCTCTGTGTGTTTTGTTAGTGTTATCCCGGGACTCTGAGTGTTTTGTTACTGTGAACCCAGGTCTCTGTGTGGTTTGCTACTGTGAACCCAGGTCTCTATGTGTTTTGTTACTGTGAACCCGGGTCTCTGTGTGTTTTGTTACTGTGAACCCGGGTCTCTGTGTGTTTTGTTAGTGTTATCCCGGGACTCTGAGTGTTTTGTTACTGTGAACCCGGGTCTCTGTGTGTTTTGTTACTGTGAACCCGGGTCTCTGTGTGTTTTGTTAGTGTTATCCCGGGACTCTGAGTGTTTTGTTACTGTGAACCCGGGTCTCTGTGTGGTTTGTTACTGTGAAGCAGGGTTTCTGCGTGTTCTGTTACTGTGAACCTGGGTCTCTGTGTGTTTTGTTACTGTGATCCCGGGTCTCTGTGTATTTTGTTACTGTTAACCCGGGTCTCTGAGTGTTTTGTTACTGTGAACCCGGGTCTCAGTGTGTTTTGTTACTGTGAACCCTGGTCTCTGCGTGTTATGTTACTGTGATCCAGGGATTCTGCGTGTTCTGTTACTGTGAACCCGGGTCTCTGTGTGTTTTTTTACTGTGAATCCGGGTCAATTTGTGTTTTGTTACAGTGAACCCTGGTCTCTGCGTGTTTTGTTACTGTGAACCCGGGTCTCTGTGTGTTTTGTTACTGTGAATCCGGGTCTCTGTGTGTTTTGTTACTGTGAACCCGGGTCTCTGCGTGTTTTGTTACTGTGAACCCAGGTCTCTGTGTGTTTTGCTACTGTGAACCCAGGTCCCTGCGTGTTTTGTTACTGTGAACCAGGCATTCTGCGTGTTCTGTTACTGTGAACCCGGGTCTCTGTGTGTTTTGTTACTGTGAACCCGAGTCTCTGAGTCTTTTGTTACTGTGAATCCGTGTCTCTGTGTTCTGTTACTGTGAACCCTGGTCTCTGCGTGTTTTGTTACTGTGAACCCGGGTCTCTGTGTCTTTTGTTACTGTGTACCCGGGTCTCTGTGTGTTTTGTTACAGTGAACCCTGGTCTCTGCGTGTTTTGTTACTGTCAACCCGAGTCTCTGAGTGTTTTGTTACTGTGATCCAGGGATTCTGCATGTTTTGTTACACTGAACTCTGGTCTCTGCGTGTTTTGTTACTGTGAACTCTGGTCTCTGTGTGTTTTGTTACTGTGAACTCTGGTCTCTGTGTGTTTTGTTACTGTGAATCCGGGTCTCTGAGTGTTTTGTTACAGTGAACCCGGGTCTCTGTGTGTCTTGTTACTATGAACCCGGGTCTCTGAGTGTTTTGTTACAGTGAACCCGGGTCTCTGTGTGTTTTGTTACTGTGAGCCCGTGTCTCTGTGTGTTTTGTTACTATGAACCTGGGTCTCTGTGTGTTTTGTTACTGTGAACCCGTGTCTCTGAGTGTTTTGTTACTGTGAACCCAGGTCTCTGTGTGTTTTGTTACTGTGAACCCGTGTCTCTGTGTGTTTTGTTACTGTGAAGCCGGGTTTCTGTGTGTTTTGTTACTCTGAACCCGGGTTTCTGTGTGTTTTGTTACTGTGATCCCGGGGTCTCTGTGTTCTGTTACTGTGAACCTGGATTTCTGTGTGTTTTGTTACTGTGAACCCGGGTCGCTGTGTGTTCTGTCACTGTGAACCCGGGTCTCTGTGTGTTCTGTCACTGTGAACCCGGGTCTCTGTGTGTTTTTTTACTGTGAATCTGGGTCTCTGTGTATTTTGTTACTGTGATCCCGGGTTACAATGTTTTGTTACTGTGAACCCGGGTCTCTGCGTGTTTTGTTACTGTGAACCAGGCATTCTGCGTGTTCTGTTACTGTGAACCCGGGTCTCTGTGTGTTTTGTTACTGTGATCCGGGTCTCTGCGTGTTTTTTTTACTGTGAATCCGGGTCTCTGTGTATTTTTTTACTGTGAATCTGGGTCCCTGTGTATTTTGTTACTGTGATCCCGGGTTACAATGTTTTGTTACTGTGAACCCGGGTCTCTGCGTGTTTTTTAACTGTGAATCCGGGTCACTGTGTGTTTTGTTAATCTGATCCCGGGTTACTGTGTTTTGTTACTGTGAACCCGGGTCTCTGTGTGTTTTGTTACTGTGATCCGGGGTTACTGTGTTTTGTTACTGTGAACCCGGGTCTCTGTGTGTTTTGTTACTGTGAACCCGGGTCTCTGCGTGTTTTGTTACTGTGAACCCGGGTCTCTGTGTGTTTTGTTACTGTGAACCCGGGTCTCTGCGTGTTTTGTTACTGTGAACCCGGGTCTCTGTGTGTTTTGTTACTGTGAACCCGGGTCTCTGTGTGTTTTGTTACTGTGAACCCGGGTCTCTGTGTGTTTTGTTACTGTGAATCCGGGTCTCTGAGTGTTTTGTTACTGTGAACCCGGGTCTCTGCGTGTTTTGTTACTGTGAACCAGGGACTCTGAGTGTTTTGTTACTGTGAACCCGGGTCTCTGAGTGTTTTGTTACTGTGAACCCGGGTCTCTGTGTGTTTTGTTACTATGAACCAGGGTCTCTGAGTGTTTTGTTACAGTGAACCCGGGTCTCTGTGTGCTTTGTTACTATGAACCAGGGTCTCTGAGTGTTTTGTTACAGTGAACCCGGGTCTCTGTGTGCTTTGTTACTATGAACTCGGGTCTCTGAGTGTTTTGTTACAGTGAACCCGGGTCTCTGTGTGTTTTGTTACTATGAACCAGGGTCTCTGAGTGTTTTGTTACTATGAACACGGGTCTCTGTGTGTTTTGTTACTATGAACCCGGGTCTCTGAGTGTTTTGTTACAGTGAACCCGGGTCTCTGTGTGTTTTGTTACTGTGATCCCGGGTCTCTGTGTGTTTTGTTACTGTGAACCCGGGTCTCTGAGTGTTTTGTTACAGTGAACCCGGGTCTCTGTGTGCTTTGTTACTATGAACTCGGGTCTCTGAGTGTTTTGTTACAGTGAACCCGGGTCTCTGTGTGTTTTGTTACTATGAACCAGGGTCTCTGAGTGTTTTGTTACAGTGAACCCGGGTCTCTGTGTGTTTTGTTACTATGAACCCGGGTCTCTGAGTGTTTTGTTACAGTGAACCCGGGTCTCTGTGTGTCTTGTTACTATGAACCCGGGTCTCTGGGTGTTTTGTTACAGTGAACCCGGGTCTCTGTGTGTTTTGTTACTGTGAACCCGTGTCTCTGTGTGTTTTGTTACTATGAACCTGGGTCTCTGTGTGTTTTGTTACTGTGAACCCGTGTCTCTGAGTGTTTTGTTACTGTGAACCCAGGTCTCTGTGTGTTTTGTTACTGTGAACCCGTGTCTCTGTGTGTTTTGTTACTGTGAAGCCGGGTTTCTGTGTGTTTTGTTACTCTGAACCCGGGTTTCTGTGTGTTTTGTTACTGTGATCCCGGGGTCTCTGTGTTCTGTTACTGTGAACCTGGATTTCTGTGTGTTTTGTTACTGTGAACCCGGGTCGCTGTGTGTTCTGTCACTGTGAACCCGGGTCTCTGTGTGTTCTGTCACTGTGAACCCGGGTCTCTGTGTGTTTTTTTACTGTGAATCTGGGTCTCTGTGTATTTTGTTACTGTGATCCCGGGTTACAATGTTTTGTTACTGTGAACCCGGGTCTCTGCGTGTTTTGTTACTGTGAACCAGGCATTCTGCGTGTTCTGATACTGTGAACCCGGGTCTCTGTGTGTTTTGTTACTGTGATCCGGGTCTCTGCGTGTTTTTTTTACTGTGAATCCGGGTCTCTGTGTATTTTTTTACTGTGAATCTGGGTCCCTGTGTATTTTGTTACTGTGATCCCGGGTTACAATGTTTTGTTACTGTGAACCCGGGTCTCTGCGTGTTTTTTAACTGTGAATCCGGGTCACTGTGTGTTTTGTTAATCTGATCCCGGGTTACTGTGTTTTGTTACTGTGAACCCGGGTCTCTGTGTGTTTTGTTACTGTGATCCGGGGTTACTGTGTTTTGTTACTGTGAACCCGGGTCTCTGTGTGTTTTGTTACTGTGAACCCGGGTCTCTGAGTGTTTTGTTACTGTGAACCCGGGTCTCTGTGTGTTTTGTTACTGTGAACCCGGGTCTCTGCGTGTTTTGTTACTGTTAACCCGGGTCTCTGTGTGTTTTGTTACTGTGAACCCGGGTCTCTGTGTGTTTTGTTACTGTGAACCCGGGTCTCTGTGTGTTTTGTTACTGTGAATCCGGGTCTCTGAGTGTTTTGTTACTGTGAACCCGGGTCTCTGCGTGTTTTGTTACTGTGAACCAGGGACTCTGAGTGTTTTGTTACTGTGAACCCGGGTCTCTGTGTGTTTTGTTACTGTGAACCCGGGTGTCTGCGTGTTTTGTTACTGTGAACCAGGGACTCTGAGTGTTTTGTTACTGTGAACCCTGGTGTCTGTGAGTTTTGTTGCTGTGAACCCTCGTCTCTGTGTCTTTTGTTACTGTGAACCTGTGTCTCTGTGTGATTTGTTACTGTGAACCCTGGTTTCTGTGTGTTCTGTCACTGTGAACCCTGTTCTCTGTGTGTTCTGTCACTGTGAACCCGGGTCTCTGTGTGTTCTGTCACTGTGAACCCGGGTCTCTGTGTGTTTTTTTACTGTGAATCTGGGTCTCTGTGTATTTTGTTACTGTGATCCCGGGTTACAATGTTTTGTTACTGTGAACCCGGGTCTCTGTGTATTTTGTTACTGTGATCCCGGGTTACAATGTTTTGTTACTGTGAACCCGGGTCTCTGCGTGTTTTTTAACTGTGAATCCGGGTCACTGTGTGTTTTGTTACTCTGATCCCGGGTTACTGTGTTTTGTTACTGTGAACACGGGTCTCTGCGTGTTTTGTTACTGTGAACCGGAGTCTCTATGTGTTTTGTTACTGTGAACCCGGGACTCTGTGTGTTTTGTTACTGTGAACCCTGGTCCCTGCGTGTTTTGTTAGTGTGAACCAGGGATTCTCCGTGTTCTGTTACTGTGAATCCGGGTCAATTTGTGTTTTGTTACTGTGAATCCGGTTCAATTTGTGTTTTGTTACAGTGAACCCTGGTCTCTGCGTGTTTTGTTACTGTGAACCGGAGTCTCTATGTGTTTTGTTACTGTGAACCCTGGTCCCTGCGTGGTTTGTTACTGTGAACCCGGGACTCTGTGTGTTTTGTTACTGTGAACCCTGGTCCCTGCGTGGTCTGTTACTGTGAACCAGGGATTCTGCGTGTTCTGTTACTGTGAATCCGGGTCAATTTGTGTTTTGTTACTGTGAATCCAGTTCAATTTGTGTTTTGTTACAGTGAACCCTGGTCTCTGCGTGTTTTGTTACTGTGAACCCGAGTCTCTGAGTGTTTTGTTACTGTGATCCAGGGATTCTGCATGTTTTGTTACACTGAACCCTGGTCTCTGCGTGTTTTGTTACTGTGAACTCTGGTCTCTGTGTGTTTTGTTACTGTGAACTCTGGTCTCTGTGTGTTTTGTTACTGTGAATCCGGGTCTCTGAGTGTTTTGTTACTGTGAACCCGGTTCTCTGTCTGTTTTGTTAGTGTTATCCCGGGACTCTGAGTGTTTTATTACTGTGAACCTGGGTCTCTGTGTGTTTTGTTACTGTGATCCCGGGTCTCTGTGTATTTTGTTACTGTTAACCCGGGTCTCTGTGTGTTTTGTTACTGTGAACCCGGGTCTCAGTGTGTTTTGTTACTGTGAACCCTGGTCTCTGTGTGTTCTGTCACTGTGAACCCTGTTCTCTGTGTGTTCTGTCACTGTGAACCCGGGTCTCTGTGTGTTCTGTCACTGTGAACCCGGGTTACTGTGTTTTGTTACTGTGAACCCAGGTCTCAGTTTTCTGTTACTGTGAACCCAGGTCTCTGTGTGTTCAGTCACTGTGAACCCGGGTCTCAGTGTGTTTTGTTACTGTGAACCCTGGTCCCTGCGTGTTTTGTTACTGTGAACCCGGGTCTCAGTGTGTTTTGTTACTGTGAACCCAGGTCTCAGTGTGTTTTGTTACTGTGAACCCAGGTCTCTGTTTGTTCTGTTAATGTGAACCCAGATCTCTGTCCGTTTTCTTACTGTGAACCCGGGTCTCAGTGTTGTGTTACTGTGAACCCGGGTCTCTGTGTGGTTTGTTACTGTGAACCAGGTTCTCTGTGTTCTGTCACTGTGAACCCGGGTCTCTGCGTGTTCTGTTACTGTGAACACGGGTCTCTGCGTGTTCTGTTACTGTAAACCCGGGTCTCTGCGTGTTTTGTTACTCTGATCCCGGGTTACTGTGTTTTGTTACTGTGAACCCGAGTCTCTGCGTGTTTTTTTACTGTGAATCCGGGTCAATTTGTGTTTTGTTACAGTGAACCCTGGTCTCTGCGTGTTTTGTTACTGTGAACCCAGGTCTCTGTGTGTTTTGTTACTGTGATCCAGGGATTCTGCGTGTTTTGTTACTGTGAACCAGGGACTCTGAGTGTTTTGTTACTGTGAACTCTGATCTCTGAGTGTTTTGTTACTGTGAACTCTGATCTCTGTGTGTTTTGTTACTGTGAACCCGAGTCTCTGAGTCTTTTGTTACTGTGAATTCGTGTCTCTGTGTTCTGTTACTGTGAACCCGGGTCTTTGCGTGTTTTGTTACTGTGATCCCGGGTTACTGTGTTTTTTTACTGTGATACCGGGTCTCAATGTTTTGTTACTGTGTACCCAGGTCTCTGCGTGTTTTTTAACTGTGAATCCGGGTCGCTGTGTGTTTTGTTACTCTGATCCCGGGTTACTGTGTTTTGTTACTGTGTTTTGTTACTGTGAACCCGGGTCTCTGCGTGTTTTGTTACTGTGAACCGGAGTCTCTGTGTGTTTTGTTACTGTGAACCCGGGACTCTGTGTGTTCTGTTACTGTGAACCCGGGTCTGTGTGTGTTTTGCTACTGTGAAACCTGGTCCCAGCGTGTTTTGTTACTGTGAACCAGGGATTCTGCGTGTTCTGTTACTGTGAACCCGGGTCTCTGTGTATTTTGTTACTGTGATCCCGGGTTACATTGATTTGTTACTGTGAACCCGGGTCTCTGCGTGTTTTTTAACTGTGAATCCGGGTCACTGTGTGTTTTGTTACTCTGATCCCGGGTTACTGTGTTTTGTACTGTGAACCCGGGTCTGTGTGTGTTTTGCTACTGTGAACCCTGGTCTCTGCGTGTTTTGTTACTGTGAACCCGGGTCTGTGTGTGTTTTGTTACTGTGATCCAGGGATTCTGCGTGTTTTGTTACTGTGAACCAGGGACTCTGAGTGTTTTGTTACTGTGAACCCTGGTGTCTGTGAGTTTTGTTACTGTGAACCCGGGTCTCTGTGTCTTTTTTTACTGTGAACCTGTGTCTCTGTGTGTTTTGTTACTGTGAACCTGGGTCTCTGTGTCTTTTATTACTGTGAACCCGAGTCTCTGTGTGTTTTGTTAGTGTTATCCCGGGACTCTGAGTGTTTTGTTACTGTGAACCCAGGTCTCTGTGTGGTTTGCTACTGTGAACCCAGGTCTCTATGTGTTTTGTTACTGTGAACCCGGGTCTCTGTGTGTTTTGTTACTGTGAACCCGGGTCTCTGTGTGTTTTGTTAGTGTTATCCCGGGACTCTGAGTGTTTTGTTACTGTGAACCCGGGTCTCTGTGTGTTTTGTTACTGTGAACCCGGGTCTCTGTGTGTTTTGTTAGTGTTATCCCGGGACTCTGAGTGTTTTGTTACTGTGAACCCGGGTCTCTGTGTGGTTTGTTACTGTGAAGCAGGGTTTCTGCGTGTTCTGTTACTGTGAACCTGGGTCTCTGTGTGTTTTGTTACTGTGATCCCGGGTCTCTGTGTATTTTGTTACTGTTAACCCGGGTCTCTGAGTGTTTTGTTACTGTGAACCCGGGTCTCAGTGTGTTTTGTTACTGTGAACCCTGGTCTCTGCGTGTTATGTTACTGTGATCCAGGGATTCTGCGTGTTCTGTTACTGTGAACCCGGGTCTCTGTGTGTTTTTTTACTGTGAATCCGGGTCAATTTGTGTTTTGTTACTGTGAACCAGGCATTCTGCGTGTTCTGTTACTGTGAACCCGGGTCTCTGTGTGTTTTGTTACTGTGAACCCGAGTCTCTGAGTCTTTTGTTACTGTGAATCCGTGTCTCTGTGTTCTGTTACTGTGAACCCTGGTCTCTGCGTGTTTTGTTACTGTGAACCCGGGTCTCTGTGTCTTTTGTTACTGTGTACCCGGGTCTCTGTGTGTTTTGATACAGTGAACCCTGGTCTCTGCGTGTTTTGTTACTGTGAACCCGAGTCTCTGAGTGTTTTGTTACTGTGATCCAGGGATTCTGCATGTTTTGTTACACTGAACTCTGGTCTCTGCGTGTTTTGTTACTGTGAACTCTGGTCTCTGTGTGTTTTGTTACTGTGAACTCTGGTCTCTGTGTGTTTTGTTACTGTGAATCCGGGTCTCTGAGTGTTTTGATACTGTGAACCCGGGTCTCTGCGTGTTTTGTTACTGTGAACCAGGGACTCTGAGTGTTTTGTTACTGTGAATCCGGGTCTCTGTGTATTTTTTTACTGTGAATCTGGGTCCCTGTGTATTTTGTTACTGTGATCCCGGGTTACAATGTTTTGTTACTGTGAACCCGGGTCTCTGCGTGTTTTTTAACTGTGAATCCGGGTCACTGTGTGTTTTGTTAATCTGATCCCGGGTTACTGTGTTTTGTTACTGTGAACCCGGGTCTCTGTGTGTTTTGTTACTGTGATCCGGGGTTACTGTGTTTTGTTACTGTGAACCCGGGTCTCTGTGTGTTTTGTTACTGTGAACCCGGGTCTCTGCGTGTTTTGTTACTGTGAACCCGGGTCTCTGTGTGTTTTGTTACTGTGAACCCGGGTCTCTGCGTGTTTTGTTACTGTGAACCCGGGTCTCTGTGTGTTTTGTTACTGTGAACCCGGGTCTCTGTGTGTTTTGTTACTGTGAACCCGGGTCTCTGTGTGTTTTGTTACTGTGAATCCGGGTCTCTGAGTGTTTTGTTACTGTGAACCCGGGTCTCTGCGTGTTTTGTTACTGTGAACCAGGGACTCTGAGTGTTTTGTTACTGTGAACCCGGGTCTCTGAGTGTTTTGTTACAGTGAACCCGGGTCTCTGTGTGCTTTGTTACTATGAACCAGGGTCTCTGAGTGTTTTGTTACAGTGAACCCGGGTCTCTGTGTGCTTTGTTACTATGAACTCGGGTCTCTGAGTGTTTTGTTACAGTGAACCCGGGTCTCTGTGTGTTTTGTTACTATGAACCAGGGTCTCTGAGTGTTTTGTTACTATGAACACGGGTCTCTGTGTGTTTTGTTACTATGAACCCGGGTCTCTGAGTGTTTTGTTACAGTGAACCCGGGTCTCTGTGTGTTTTGTTACTGTGATCCCGGGTGTCTGTGTGTTTTGTTACTGTGAACCCGGGTCTCTGAGTGTTTTGTTACAGTGAACCCGGGTCTCTGTGTGCTTTGTTACTATGAACTCGGGTCTCTGAGTGTTTTGTTACAGTGAACCCGGGTCTCTGTGTGTTTTGTTACTATGAACCAGGGTCTGTGAGTGTTTTGTTACAGTGAACCCGGGTCTCTGTGTGTTTTGTTACTATGAACCCGGGTCTCTGAGTGTTTTGTTACAGTGAACCCGGGTCTCTGTGTGTCTTGTTACTATGAACCCGGGTCTCTGAGTGTTTTGTTACAGTGAACCCGGGTCTCTGTGTGTTTTGTTACTGTGAACCCGTGTCTCTGTGTGTTTTGTTACTATGAACCTGGGACTCTGTGTGTTTTGTTACTGTGAACCCGTGTCTCTGAGTGTTTTGTTACTGTGAACCCAGGTCTCTGTGTGTTTTGTTACTGTGAACCCGTGTCTCTGTGTGTTTTGTTACTGTGAAGCCGGGTTTCTGTGTGTTTTGTTACTCTGAACCCGGGTTTCTGTGTGTTTTGTTACTGTGATCCCGGGGTCTCTGTGTTCTGTTACTGTGAACCTGGATTTCTGTGTGTTTTGTTACTGTGAACCCGGGTCGCTGTGTGTTCTGTCACTGTGAACCCGGGTCTCTGTGTGTTCTGTCACTGTGAACCCGGGTCTCTGTGTGTTTTTTTACTGTGAATCTGGGTCTCTGTGTATTTTGTTACTGTGATCCCGGGTTACAATGTTTTGTTACTGTGAACCCGGGTCTCTGCGTGTTTTGTTACTGTGAACCAGGCATTCTGCGTGTTCTGTTACTGTGAACCCGGGTCTCTGTGTGTTTTGTTACTGTGATCCGGGTCTCTGCGTGTTTTTTTTACTGTGAATCCGGGTCTCTGTGTATTTTTTTACTGTGAATCTGGGTCCCTGTGTATTTTGTTACTGTGATCCCGGGTTACAATGTTTTGTTACTGTGAACCCGGGTCTCTGCGTGTTTTTTAACTGTGAATCCGGGTCACTGTGTGTTTTGTTAATCTGATCCCGGGTTACTGTGTTTTGTTACTGTGAACCCGGGTCTCTGTGTGTTTTGTTACTGTGATCCGGGGTTACTGTGTTTTGTTACTGTGAACCCGGGTCTCTGTGTGTTTTGTTACTGTGAACCCGGGTCTCTGAGTGTTTTGTTACTGTGAACCCGGGTCTCTGTGTGTTTTGTTACTGTGAACCCGGGTCTCTGCGTGTTTTGTTACTGTGAACCCGGGTCTCTGTGTGTTTTGTTACTGTGAACCCGGGTCTCTGTGTGTTTTGTTACTGTGAACCCGGGTCTCTGTGTGTTTTGTTACTGTGAATCCGGGTCTCTGAGTGTTTTGTTACTGTGAACCCGGGTCTCTGCGTGTTTTGTTACTGTGAACCAGGGACTCTGAGTGTTTTGTTACTGTGAACCCGGGTCTCTGTGTGTTTTGTTACTGTGAACCCGGGTGTCTGCGTGTTTTGTTACTGTGAACCAGGGACTCTGAGTGTTTTGTTACTGTGAACCCTGGTGTCTGTGAGTTTTGTTGCTGTGAACCCTCGTCTCTGTGTCTTTTGTTACTGTGAACCTGTGTCTCTGTGTGATTTGTTACTGTGAACCCTGGTTTCTGTGTGTTCTGTCACTGTGAACCCTGTTCTCTGTGTGTTCTGTCACTGTGAACCCGGGTCTCTGTGTGTTCTGTCACTGTGAACCCGGGTCTCTGTGTGTTTTTTTACTGTGAATCTGGGTCTCTGTGTATTTTGTTACTGTGATCCCGGGTTACAATGTTTTGTTACTGTGAACCCGGGTCTCTGTGTATTTTGTTACTGTGATCCCGGGTTACAATGTTTTGTTACTGTGAACCCGGGTCTCTGCGTGTTTTTTAACTGTGAATCCGGGTCACTGTGTGTTTTGTTACTCTGATCCCGGGTTACTGTGTTTTGTGACTGTGAACACGGGTCTCTGCGTGTTTTGTTACTGTGAACCGGAGTCTCTATGTGTTTTGTTACTGTGAACCCGGGACTCTGTGTGTTTTGTTACTGTGAACCCTGGTCCCTGCGTGTTTTGTTAGTGTGAACCAGGGATTCTCCGTGTTCTGTTACTGTGAATCCGGTTCAATTTGTGTTTTGTTACAGTGAACCCTGGTCTCTGCGTGTTTTGTTACTGTGAACCGGAGTCTCTATGTGTTTTGTTACTGTGAACCCTGGTCCCTGCGTGGTTTGTTACTGTGAACCCGGGACTCTGTGTGTTTTGTTACTGTGAACCCTGGTCCCTGCGTGGTTTGTTACTGTGAACCAGGGATTCTGCGTGTTCTGTTACTGTGAATCCGGGTCAATTTGTGTTTTGTTACTGTGAATCCAGTTCAATTTGTGTTTTGTTACAGTGAACCCTGGTCTCTGCGTGTTTTGTTACTGTGAACCCGAGTCTCTGAGTGTTTTGTTACTGTGATCCAGGGATTCTGCATGTTTTGTTACACTGAACCCTGGTCTCTGCGTGTTTTGTTACTGTGAACTCTGGTCTCTGTGTGTTTTGTTACTGTGAACTCTGGTCTCTGTGTGTTTTGTTACTGTGAACCCGGGTCTCTGAGTGTTTTGTTACTGTGAACCCGGGTCTCTGTGTGTTTTGTTACTGTGAACCCGGGTCTCTGCGTGTTTTGTTACTGTGAACCCGGGTCTCTGTGTGTTTTGTTACTGTGAACCCGGGTCTCTGTGTGTTTTGTTACTGTGAACCCGGGTCTCTGTGTGTTTTGTTACTGTGAATCCGGGTCTCTGAGTGTTTTGTTACTGTGAACCCGGGTCTCTGCGTGTTTTGTTACTGTGAACCAGGGACTCTGAGTGTTTTGTTACTGTGAACCCGGGTCTCTGTGTGTTTTGTTACTGTGAACCCGGGTGTCTGCGTGTTTTGGTACTGTGAACCAGGGACTCTGAGTGTTTTGT
Organism: Hemitrygon akajei; assembly: GCF_048418815.1. NCBI lineage: Eukaryota > Metazoa > Chordata > Chondrichthyes > Myliobatiformes > Dasyatidae > Hemitrygon > Hemitrygon akajei. The sequence continues at coordinate 8,544,719 of NC_133146.1, forward strand.
TACTGTGAACCCTGGTGTCTGTGAGTTTTGTTGCTGTGAACCCTCGTCTCTGTGTCTTTTGTTACTGTGAACCTGTGTCTCTGTGTGATTTGTTACTGTGAACCCTGGTTTCTGTGTGTTCTGTCACTGTGAACCCTGTTCTCTGTGTGTTCTGTCACTGTGAACCCGGGTCTCTGTGTGTTCTGTCACTGTGAACCCGGGTCTCTGTGTGTTTTTTTACTGTGAATCTGGGTCTCTGTGTATTTTGTTACTGTGATCCCGGGTTACAATGTTTTGTTACTGTGAACCCGGGTCTCTGTGTATTTTGTTACTGTGATCCCGGGTTACAATGTTTTGTTACTGTGAACCCGGGTCTCTGCGTGTTTTTTAACTGTGAATCCGGGTCACTGTGTGTTTTGTTACTCTGATCCCGGGTTACTGTGTTTTGTTACTGTGAACACGGGTCTCTGCGTGTTTTGTTACTGTGAACCGGAGTCTCTATGTGTTTTGTTACTGTGAACCCGGGACTCTGTGTGTTTTGTTACTGTGAACCCTGGTCCCTGCGTGTTTTGTTAGTGTGAACCAGGGATTCTCCGTGTTCTGTTACTGTGAATCCGGGTCAATTTGTGTTTTGTTACTGTGAATCCGGTTCAATTTGTGTTTTGTTACAGTGAACCCTGGTCTCTGCGTGTTTTGTTACTGTGAACCGGAGTCTCTATGTGTTTTGTTACTGTGAACCCTGGTCCCTGCGTGGTTTGTTACTGTGAACCCGGGACTCTGTGTGTTTTGTTACTGTGAACCCTGGTCCCTGCGTGGTTTGTTACTGTGAACCAGGGATTCTGCGTGTTCTGTTACTGTGAATCCGGGTCAATTTGTGTTTTGTTACTGTGAATCCAGTTCAATTTGTGTTTTGTTACAGTGAACCCTGGTCTCTGCGTGTTTTGTTACTGTGAACCCGAGTCTCTGAGTGTTTTGTTACTGTGATCCAGGGATTCTGCATGTTTTGTTACACTGAACCCTGGTCTCTGCGTGTTTTGTTACTGTGAACTCTGGTCTCTGTGTGTTTTGTTACTGTGAACTCTGGTCTCTGTGTGTTTTGTTACTGTGAATCCGGGTCTCTGAGTGTTTTGTTACTGTGAACCCGGTTCTCTGTCTGTTTTGTTAGTGTTATCCCGGGACTCTGAGTGTTTTATTACTGTGAACCTGGGTCTCTGTGTGTTTTGTTACTGTGATCCCGGGTCTCTGTGTATTTTGTTACTGTTAACCCGGGTCTCTGTGTGTTTTGTTACTGTGAACCCGGGTCTCAGTGTGTTTTGTTACTGTGAACCCTGGACTCTGTGTGTTCTGTCACTGTGAACCCTGTTCTCTGCGTGTTTTGTTACTGTGAACTCTGGTCTCTGTGTGTTTTGTTACTGTGAACTCTGGTCTCTGTGTGTTTTGTTACTGTGAATCCGGGTCTCTGAGTGTTTTGTTACTGTGAACCCGGTTCTCTGTCTGTTTTGTTAGTGTTATCCCGGGACTCTGAGTGTTTTATTACTGTGAACCTGGGTCTCTGTGTGTTTTGTTACTGTGATCCCGGGTCTCTGTGTATTTTGTTACTGTTAACCCGGGTCTCTGTGTGTTTTGTTACTGTGAACCCGGGTCTCAGTGTGTTTTGTTACTGTGAACCCTGGTCTCTGTGTGTTCTGTCACTGTGAACCCTGTTCTCTGTGTGTTCTGTCACTGTGAACCCGTGTCTCTGTGTGTTCTGTCACTGTGAACCCGGGTTACTGTGTTTTGTTACTGTGAACCCAGGTCTCAGTGTTCTGTTACTGTGAACCCAGGTCTCTGTGTGTTCAGTCACTGTGAACCCGGGTCTCAGTGTGTTTTGTTACTGTGAACCCTGGTCCCTGCGTGTTTTGTTACTGTGAACCCGGGTCTCAGTGTGTTTTGTTACTGTGAACCCAGGTCTCAGTGTGTTTTGTTACTGTGAACCCAGGTCTCTGTTTGTTCTGTTAATGTGAACCCAGATCTCTGTCCGTTTTGTTACTGTGAACCCGGGTCTCAGTGTTGTGTTACTGTGAACCCGGGTCTCTGTGTGTTTTGTTACTATGAACCCGGGTCTCTGAGTGTTTTGTTACAGTGAACCCGGGTCTCTGTGTGTCTTGTTACTATGAACCCGGGTCTCTGAGTGTTTTGTTACAGTGAACCCGGGTCTCTGTGTGTTTTGTTACTGTGAACCCGTGTCTCTGTGTGTTTTGTTACTATGAACCTGGGACTCTGTGTGTTTTGTTACTGTGAACCCGTGTCTCTGAGTGTTTTGTTACTGTGAACCCAGGTCTCTGTGTGTTTTGTTACTGTGAACCCGTGTCTCTGTGTGTTTTGTTACTGTGAAGCCGGGTTTCTGTGTGTTTTGTTACTCTGAACCCGGGTTTCTGTGTGTTTTGTTACTGTGATCCCGGGGTCTCTGTGTTCTGTTACTGTGAACCTGGATTTCTGTGTGTTTTGTTACTGTGAACCCGGGTCGCTGTGTGTTCTGTCACTGTGAACCCGGGTCTCTGTGTGTTCTGTCACTGTGAACCCGGGTCTCTGTGTGTTTTTTTACTGTGAATCTGGGTCTCTGTGTATTTTGTTACTGTGATCCCGGGTTACAATGTTTTGTTACTGTGAACCCGGGTCTCTGCGTGTTTTGTTACTGTGAACCAGGCATTCTGCGTGTTCTGTTACTGTGAACCCGGGTCTCTGTGTGTTTTGTTACTGTGATCCGGGTCTCTGCATGTTTTTTTTACTGTGAATCCGGGTCTCTGTGTATTTTTTTACTGTGAATCTGGGTCCCTGTGTATTTTGTTACTGTGATCCCGGGTTACAATGTTTTGTTACTGTGAACCCGGGTCTCTGCGTGTTTTTTAACTGTGAATCCGGGTCACTGTGTGTTTTGTTAATCTGATCCCGGGTTACTGTGTTTTGTTACTGTGAACCCGGGTCTCTGTGTGTTTTGTTACTGTGATCCGGGGTTACTGTGTTTTGTTACTGTGAACCCGGGTCTCTGTGTGTTTTGTTACTGTGAACCCGGGTCTCTGAGTGTTTTGTTACTGTGAACCCGGGTCTCTGTGTGTTTTGTTACTGTGAACCCGGGTCTCTGCGTGTTTTGTTACTGTGAACCCGGGTCTCTGTGTGTTTTGTTACTGTGAACCCGGGTCTCTGTGTGTTTTGTTACTGTGAACCCGGGTCTCTGTGTGTTTTGTTACTGTGAATCCGGGTCTCTGAGTGTTTTGTTACTGTGAACCCGGGTCTCTGCGTGTTTTGTTACTGTGAACCAGGGACTCTGAGTGTTTTGTTACTGTGAACCCGGGTCTCTGTGTGTTTTGTTACTGTGAACCCGGGTGTCTGCGTGTTTTGTTACTGTGAACCAGGGACTCTGAGTGTTTTGTTACTGTGAACCCTGGTGTCTGTGAGTTTTGTTGCTGTGAACCCTCGTCTCTGTGTCTTTTGTTACTGTGAACCTGTGTCTCTGTGTGATTTGTTACTGTGAACCCTGGTTTCTGTGTGTTCTGTCACTGTGAACCCTGTTCTCTGTGTGTTCTGTCACTGTGAACCCGGGTCTCTGTGTGTTCTGTCACTGTGAACCCGGGTCTCTGTGTGTTTTTTTACTGTGAATCTGGGTCTCTGTGTATTTTGTTACTGTGATCCCGGGTTACAATGTTTTGTTACTGTGAACCCGGGTCTCTGTGTATTTTGTTACTGTGATCCCGGGTTACAATGTTTTGTTACTGTGAACCCGGGTCTCTGCGTGTTTTTTAACTGTGAATCCGGGTCACTGTGTGTTTTGTTACTCTGATCCCGGGTTACTGTGTTTTGTTACTGTGAACACGGGTCTCTGCGTGTTTTGTTACTGTGAACCGGAGTCTCTATGTGTTTTGTTACTGTGAACCCGGGACTCTGTGTGTTTTGTTACTGTGAACCCTGGTCCCTGCGTGTTTTGTTAGTGTGAACCAGGGATTCTCCGTGTTCTGTTACTGTGAATCCGGGTCAATTTGTGTTTTGTTACTGTGAATCCGGTTCAATTTGTGTTTTGTTACAGTGAACCCTGGTCTCTGCGTGTTTTGTTACTGTGAACCGGAGTCTCTATGTGTTTTGTTACTGTGAACCCTGGTCCCTGCGTGGTTTGTTACTGTGAACCCGGGACTCTGTGTGTTTTGTTACTGTGAACCCTGGTCCCTGCGTGGTTTGTTACTGTGAACCAGGGATTCTGCGTGTTCTGTTACTGTGAATCCGGGTCAATTTGTGTTTTGTTACTGTGAATCCAGTTCAATTTGTGTTTTGTTACAGTGAACCCTGGTCTCTGCGTGTTTTGTTACTGTGAACCCGAGTCTCTGAGTGTTTTGTTACTGTGATCCAGGGATTCTGCATGTTTTGTTACACTGAACCCTGGTCTCTGCGTGTTTTGTTACTGTGAACTCTGGTCTCTGTGTGTTTTGTTACTGTGAACTCTGGTCTCTGTGTGTTTTGTTACTGTGAACCCGGGTCTCTGAGTGTTTTGTTACTGTGAACCCGGGTCTCTGTGTGTTTTGTTACTGTGAACCCGGGTCTCTGCGTGTTTTGTTACTGTGAACCCGGGTCTCTGTGTGTTTTGTTACTGTGAACCCGGGTCTCTGTGTGTTTTGTTACTGTGAACCCGGGTCTCTGTGTGTTTTGTTACTGTGAATCCGGGTCTCTGAGTGTTTTGTTACTGTGAACCCGGGTCTCTGCGTGTTTTGTTACTGTGAACCAGGGACTCTGAGTGTTTTGTTACTGTGAACCCGGGTCTCTGTGTGTTTTGTTACTGTGAACCCGGGTGTCTGCGTGTTTTGGTACTGTGAACCAGGGACTCTGAGTGTTTTGTTACTGTGAACCCTGGTGTCTGTGAGTTTTGTTGCTGTGAACCCTCGTCTCTGTGTCTTTTGTTACTGTGAACCTGTGTCTCTGTGTGATTTGTTACTGTGAACCCTGGTTTCTGTGTGTTCTGTCACTGTGAACCCTGTTCTCTGTGTGTTCTGTCACTGTGAACCCGGGTCTCTGTGTGTTCTGTCACTGTGAACCCGGGTCTCTGTGTGTTTTTTTACTGTGAATCTGGGTCTCTGTGTATTTTGTTACTGTGATCCCGGGTTACAATGTTTTGTTACTGTGAACCCGGGTCTCTGTGTATTTTGTTACTGTGATCCCGGGTTACAATGTTTTGTTACTGTGAACCCGGGTCTCTGCGTGTTTTTTAACTGTGAATCCGGGTCACTGTGTGTTTTGTTACTCTGATCCCGGGTTACTGTGTTTTGTTACTGTGAACACGGGTCTCTGCGTGTTTTGTTACTGTGAACCGGAGTCTCTATGTGTTTTGTTACTGTGAACCCGGGACTCTGTGTGTTTTGTTACTGTGAACCCTGGTCCCTGCGTGTTTTGTTAGTGTGAACCAGGGATTCTCCGTGTTCTGTTACTGTGAATCCGGGTCAATTTGTGTTTTGTTACTGTGAATCCGGTTCAATTTGTGTTTTGTTACAGTGAACCCTGGTCTCTGCGTGTTTTGTTACTGTGAACCGGAGTCTCTATGTGTTTTGTTACTGTGAACCCTGGTCCCTGCGTGGTTTGTTACTGTGAACCCGGGACTCTGTGTGTTTTGTTACTGTGAACCCTGGTCCCTGCGTGGTTTGTTACTGTGAACCAGGGATTCTGCGTGTTCTGTTACTGTGAATCCGGGTCAATTTGTGTTTTGTTACTGTGAATCCAGTTCAATTTGTGTTTTGTTACAGTGAACCCTGGTCTCTGCGTGTTTTGTTACTGTGAACCCGAGTCTCTGAGTGTTTTGTTACTGTGATCCAGGGATTCTGCATGTTTTGTTACACTGAACCCTGGTCTCTGCGTGTTTTGTTACTGTGAACTCTGGTCTCTGTGTGTTTTGTTACTGTGAACTCTGGTCTCTGTGTGTTTTGTTACTGTGAATCCGGGTCTCTGAGTGTTTTGTTACTGTGAACCCGGTTCTCTGTCTGTTTTGTTAGTGTTATCCCGGGACTCTGAGTGTTTTATTACTGTGAACCTGGGTCTCTGTGTGTTTTGTTACTGTGATCCCGGGTCTCTGTGTATTTTGTTACTGTTAACCCGGGTCTCTGTGTGTTTTGTTACTGTGAACCCGGGTCTCAGTGTGTTTTGTTACTGTGAACCCTGGACTCTGTGTGTTCTGTCACTGTGAACCCTGTTCTCTGCGTGTTTTGTTACTGTGAACTCTGGTCTCTGTGTGTTTTGTTACTGTGAACTCTGGTCTCTGTGTGTTTTGTTACTGTGAATCCGGGTCTCTGAGTGTTTTGTTACTGTGAACCCGGTTCTCTGTCTGTTTTGTTAGTGTTATCCCGGGACTCTGAGTGTTTTATTACTGTGAACCTGGGTCTCTGTGTGTTTTGTTACTGTGATCCCGGGTCTCTGTGTATTTTGTTACTGTTAACCCGGGTCTCTGTGTGTTTTGTTACTGTGAACCCGGGTCTCAGTGTGTTTTGTTACTGTGAACCCTGGTCTCTGTGTGTTCTGTCACTGTGAACCCTGTTCTCTGTGTGTTCTGTCACTGTGAACCCGGGTCTCTGTGTGTTCTGTCACTGTGAACCCGGGTTACTGTGTTTTGTTACTGTGAACCCAGGTCTCAGTGTTCTGTTACTGTGAACCCAGGTCTCTGTGTGTTCAGTCACTGTGAACCCGGGTCTCAGTGTGTTTTGTTACTGTGAACCCTGGTCCCTGCGTGTTTTGTTACTGTGAACCCGGGTCTCAGTGTGTTTTGTTACTGTGAACCCAGGTCTCAGTGTGTTTTGTTACTGTGAACCCAGGTCTCTGTTTGTTCTGTTAATGTGAACCCAGATCTCTGTCCGTTTTGTTACTGTGAACCCGGGTCTCAGTGTTGTGTTACTGTGAACCCGGGTCTCTGTGTGGTTTGTTACTGTGAACCAGGTTCTCTGTGTTCTGTCACTGTGAACCCGGGTCTCTGCGTGTTCTGTTACTGTGATCACGGGTCTCTGCGTGTTCTGTTACTGTAAACCCGGGTCTCTGCGTGTTTTGTTACTCTGATCCCGGGTTACTGTGTTTTGTTACTGTGAACCCGAGTCTCTGCGTGTTTTTTTACTGTGAATCCGGGTCAATTTGTGTTTTGTTACAGTGAACCCTGGTCTCTGCGTGTTTTGTTACTGTGAACCCAGGTCTCTGTGTGTTTTGTTACTGTGATCCAGGCATTCTGCGTGTTTTGTTACTGTGAACCAGGGACTCTGAGTGTTTTGTTACTGTGAACTCTGATCTCTGAGTGTTTTGTTACTGTGAACTCTGATCTCTGTGTGTTTTGTTACTGTGAACCCGAGTCTCTGAGTCTTTTGTTACTGTGAATTCGTGTCTCTGTGTTCTGTTACTGTGAACCCGGGTCTTTGCATGTTTTGTTACTGTGATCCCGGGTTACTGTGTTTTTTTACTGTGATACCGGGTCTCAATGTTTTGTTACTGTGTACCCAGGTCTCTGCGTGTTTTTTAACTGTGAATCCGGGTCGCTGTGTGTTTTGTTACTCTGATCCCGGGTTACTGTGTTTTGTTACTGTGTTTTGTTACTGTGAACCCGGGTCTCTGCGTGTTTTGTTACTGTGAACCGGAGTCTCTGTGTGTTTTGTTACTGTGAACCCGGGACTCTGTGTGTTCTGTTACTGTGAACCCGGGTCTGTGTGTGTTTTGCTACTGTGAAACCTGGTCCCAGCGTGTTTTGTTACTGTGAACCAGGGATTCTGCGTGTTCTGTTACTGTGAACCCGGGTCTCTGTGTATTTTGTTACTGTGATCCCGGGTTACATTGATTTGTTACTGTGAACCCGGGTCTCTGCGTGTTTTTTAACTGTGAATCCGGTTCAATTTGTGTTTTGTTACAGTGAACCCTGGTCTCTGCGTGTTTTGTTACTGTGAACCGGAGTCTCTATGTGTTTTGTTACTGTGAACCCTGGTCCCTGCGTGGTTTGTTACTGTGAACCCGGGACTCTGTGTGTTTTGTTACTGTGAACCCTGGTCCCTGCGTGGTTTGTTACTGTGAACCAGGGATTCTGCGTGTTCTGTTACTGTGAATCCGGGTCAATTTGTGTTTTGTTACTGTGAATCCAGTTCAATTTGTGTTTTGTTACAGTGAACCCTGGTCTCTGCGTGTTTTGTTACTGTGAACCCGAGTCTCTGAGTGTTTTGTTACTGTGATCCAGGGATTCTGCATGTTTTGTTACACTGAACCCTGGTCTCTGCGTGTTTTGTTACTGTGAACTCTGGTCTCTGTGTGTTTTGTTACTGTGAACTCTGGTCTCTGTGTGTTTTGTTACTGTGAACCCGGGTCTCTGAGTGTTTTGTTACTGTGAACCCGGGTCTCTGTGTGTTTTGTTACTGTGAACCCGGGTCTCTGCGTGTTTTGTTACTGTGAACCCGGGTCTCTGTGTGTTTTGTTACTGTGAACCCGGGTCTCTGTGTGTTTTGTTACTGTGAACCCGGGTCTCTGTGTGTTTTGTTACTGTGAATCCGGGTCTCTGAGTGTTTTGTTACTGTGAACCCGGGTCTCTGCGTGTTTTGTTACTGTGAACCAGGGACTCTGAGTGTTTTGTTACTGTGAACCCGGGTCTCTGTGTGTTTTGTTGCTGTGAACCCTCGTCTCTGTGTCTTTTGTTACTGTGAACCTGTGTCTCTGTGTGATTTGTTACTGTGAACCCTGGTTTCTGTGTGTTCTGTCACTGTGAACCCTGTTCTCTGTGTGTTCTGTCACTGTGAACCCGGGTCTCTGTGTGTTCTGTCACTGTGAACCCGGGTCTCTGTGTGTTTTTTTACTGTGAATCTGGGTCTCTGTGTATTTTGTTACTGTGATCCCGGGTTACAATGTTTTGTTACTGTGAACCCGGGTCTCTGTGTATTTTGTTACTGTGATCCCGGGTTACAATGTTTTGTTACTGTGAACCCGGGTCTCTGCGTGTTTTTTAACTGTGAATCCGGGTCACTGTGTGTTTTGTTACTCTGATCCCGGGTTACTGTGTTTTGTTACTGTGAACACGGGTCTCTGCGTGTTTTGTTACTGTGAACCGGAGTCTCTATGTGTTTTGTTACTGTGAACCCGGGACTCTGTGTGTTTTGTTACTGTGAACCCTGGTCCCTGCGTGTTTTGTTAGTGTGAACCAGGGATTCTCCGTGTTCTGTTACTGTGAATCCGGGTCAATTTGTGTTTTGTTACTGTGAATCCGGTTCAATTTGTGTTTTGTTACAGTGAACCCTGGTCTCTGCGTGTTTTGTTACTGTGAACCGGAGTCTCTATGTGTTTTGTTACTGTGAACCCTGGTCCCTGCGTGGTTTGTTACTGTGAACCCGGGACTCTGTGTGTTTTGTTACTGTGAACCCTGGTCCCTGCGTGGTTTGTTACTGTGAACCAGGGATTCTGCGTGTTCTGTTACTGTGAATCCGGGTCAATTTGTGTTTTGTTACTGTGAATCCAGTTCAATTTGTGTTTTGTTACAGTGAACCCTGGTCTCTGCGTGTTTTGTTACTGTGAACCCGAGTCTCTGAGTGTTTTGTTACTGTGATCCAGGGATTCTGCATGTTTTGTTACACTGAACCCTGGTCTCTGCGTGTTTTGTTACTGTGAACTCTGGTCTCTGTGTGTTATGTTACTGTGAACTCTGGTCTCTGTGTGTTTTGTTACTGTGAATCCGGGTCTCTGAGTGTTTTGTTACTGTGAACCCGGTTCTCTGTCTGTTTTGTTAGTGTTATCCCGGGACTCTGAGTGTTTTATTACTGTGAACCTGGGTCTCTGTGTGTTTTGTTACTGTGATCCCGGGTCTCTGTGTATTTTGTTACTGTTAACCCGGGTCTCTGTGTGTTTTGTTACTGTGAACCCGGGTCTCAGTGTGTTTTGTTACTGTGAACCCTGGTCTCTGTGTGTTCTGTCACTGTGAACCCTGTTCTCTGCGTGTTTTGTTACTGTGAACTCTGGTCTCTGTGTGTTTTGTTACTGTGAACTCTGGTCTCTGTGTGTTTTGTTACTGTGAATCCGGGTCTCTGAGTGTTTTGTTACTGTGAACCCGGTTCTCTGTCTGTTTTGTTAGTGTTATCCCGGGACTCTGAGTGTTTTATTACTGTGAACCTGGGTCTCTGTGTGTTTTGTTACTGTGATCCCGGGTCTCTGTGTATTTTGTTACTGTTAACCCGGGTCTCTGTGTGTTTTGTTACTGTGAACCCGGGTCTCAGTGTGTTTTGTTACTGTGAACCCTGGTCTCTGTGTGTTCTGTCACTGTGAACCCTGTTCTCTGTGTGTTCTGTCACTGTGAACCCGGGTCTCTGTGTGTTCTGTCACTGTGAACCCGGGTTACTGTGTTTTGTTACTGTTGACCCAGGTCTCAGTGTTCTGTTACTGTGAACCCAGGTCTCTGTGTGTTCAGTCACTGTGAACCCGGGTCTCAGTGTGTTTTGTTACTGTGAACCCTGGTCCCTGCGTGTTTTGTTACTGTGAACCCGGGTCTCAGTGTGTTTTGTTACTGTGAACCCAGGTCTCAGTGTGTTTTGTTACTGTGAACCCAGGTCTCTGTTTGTTCTGTTAATGTGAACCCAGATCTCTGTCCGTTTTGTTACTGTGAACCCGGGTCTCAGTGTTGTGTTACTGTGAACCCGGGTCTCTGTGTGGTTTGTTACTGTGAACCAGGTTCTCTGTGTTCTGTCACTGTGAACCCGGGTCTCTGCGTGTTCTGTTACTGTGAACACGGGTCTCTGCGTGTTCTGTTACTGTAAACCCGGGTCTCTGCGTGTTTTGTTACTCTGATCCCGGGTTACTGTGTTTTGTTACTGTGAACCCGAGTCTCTGCGTGTTTTTTTACTGTGAATCCGGGTCAATTTGTGTTTTGTTACAGTGAACCCTGGTCTCTGCGTGTTTTGTTACTGTGAACCCAGGTCTCAGTGTGTTTTGTTACTGTGAACCCTGGTCTCTGTGTGTTCTGTCACTGTGAACCCTGTTCTCTGTGTGTTCTGTCACTGTGAACCCGGGTCTCTGTGTGTTCTGTCACTGTGAACCCGGGTTACTGTGTTTTGTTACTGTGAACCCAGGTCTCAGTGTTCTGTTACTGTGAACCCAGGTCTCTGTGTGTTCAGTCACTGTGAACCCGGGTCTCAGTGTGTTTTGTTACTGTGAACCCTGGTCCCTGCGTGGTTTGTTACTGTGAACCAGGGATTCTGCGTGTTCTGTTACTGTGAATCCGGGTCAATTTGTGTTTTGTTACTGTGAATCCAGTTCAATTTGTGTTTTGTTACAGTGAACCCTGGTCTCTGCGTGTTTTGTTACTGTGAACCCGAGTCTCTGAGTGTTTTGTTACTGTGATCCAGGGATTCTGCATGTTTTGTTACACTGAACCCTGGTCTCTGCGTGTTTTGTTACTGTGAACTCTGGTCTCTGTGTGTTTTGTTACTGTGAACTCTGGTCTCTGTGTGTTTTGTTACTGTGAATCCGGGTCTCTGAGTGTTTTGTTACTGTGAACCCGGTTCTCTGTCTGTTTTGTTAGTGTTATCCCGGGACTCTGAGTGTTTTATTACTGTGAACCTGGGTCTCTGTGTGTTTTGTTACTGTGATCCCGGGTCTCTGTGTATTTTGTTACTGTTAACCCGGGTCTCTGTGTGTTTTGTTACTGTGAACCCGGGTCTCAGTGTGTTTTGTTACTGTGAACCCTGGTCTCTGTGTGTTCTGTCACTGTGAACCCTGTTCTCTGTGTGTTCTGTCACTGTGAACCCGGGTCTCTGTGTGTTCTGTCACTGTGAACCCGGGTTACTGTGTTTTGTTACTGTGAACCCAGGTCTCAGTGTTCTGTTACTGTGAACCCAGGTCTCTGTGTGTTCAGTCACTGTGAACCCGGGTCTCAGTGTGTTTTGTTACTGTGAACCCTGGTCCCTGCGTGTTTTGTTACTGTGAACCCGGGTCTCAGTGTGTTTTGTTACTGTGAACCCAGGTCTCAGTGTGTTTTGTTACTGTGAACCCAGGTCTCTGTTTGTTCTGTTAATGTGAACCCAGATCTCTGTCCGTTTTGTTACTGTGAACCCGGGTCTCAGTGTTGTGTTACTGTGAACCCGGGTCTCTGTGTGGTTTGTTACTGTGAACCAGGTTCTCTGTGTTCTGTCACTGTGAACCCGGGTCTCTGCGTGTTCTGTTACTGTGAACACGGGTCTCTGCGTGTTCTGTTACTGTAAACCCGGGTCTCTGCGTGTTTTGTTACTCTGATCCCGGGTTACTGTGTTTTGTTACTGTGAACCCGAGTCTCTGCGTGTTTTTTTACTGTGAATCCGGGTCAATTTGTGTTTTGTTACAGTGAACCCTGGTCTCTGCGTGTTTTGTTACTGTGAACCCAGGTCTCTGTGTGTTTTGTTACTGTGATCCAGGCATTCTGCGTGTTTTGTTACTGTGAACCAGGGACTCTGAGTGTTTTGTTACTGTGAACTCTGATCTCTGAGTGTTTTGTTACTGTGAACTCTGATCTCTGTGTGTTTTGTTACTGTGAACCCGAGTCTCTGAGTCTTTTGTTACTGTGAATTCGTGTCTCTGTGTTCTGTTACTGTGAACCCGGGTCTTTGCATGTTTTGTTACTGTGATCCCGGGTTACTGTGTTTTTTTACTGTGATACCGGGTCTCAATGTTTTGTTACTGTGTACCCAGGTCTCTGCGTGTTTTTTAACTGTGAATCCGGGTCGCTGTGTGTTTTGTTACTCTGATCCCGGGTTACTGTGTTTTGTTACTGTGTTTTGTTACTGTGAACCCGGGTCTCTGCGTGTTTTGTTACTGTGAACCGGAGTCTCTGTGTGTTTTGTTACTGTGAACCCGGGACTCTGTGTGTTCTGTTACTGTGAACCCGGGTCTGTGTGTGTTTTGCTACTGTGAAACCTGGTCCCAGCGTGTTTTGTTACTGTGAACCAGGGATTCTGCGTGTTCTGTTACTGTGAACCCGGGTCTCTGTGTATTTTGTTACTGTGATCCCGGGTTACATTGATTTGTTACTGTGAACCCGGGTCTCTGCGTGTTTTTTAACTGTGAATCCGGTTCAATTTGTGTTTTGTTACAGTGAACCCTGGTCTCTGCGTGTTTTGTTACTGTGAACCGGAGTCTCTATGTGTTTTGTTACTGTGAACCCTGGTCCCTGCGTGGTTTGTTACTGTGAACCCGGGACTCTGTGTGTTTTGTTACTGTGAACCCTGGTCCCTGCGTGGTTTGTTACTGTGAACCAGGGATTCTGCGTGTTCTGTTACTGTGAATCCGGGTCAATTTGTGTTTTGTTACTGTGAATCCAGTTCAATTTGTGTTTTGTTACAGTGAACCCTGGTCTCTGCGTGTTTTGTTACTGTGAACCCGAGTCTCTGAGTGTTTTGTTACTGTGATCCAGGGATTCTGCATGTTTTGTTACACTGAACCCTGGTCTCTGCGTGTTTTGTTACTGTGAACTCTGGTCTCTGTGTGTTTTGTTACTGTGAACTCTGGTCTCTGTGTGTTTTGTTACTGTGAACCCGGGTCTCTGAGTGTTTTGTTACTGTGAACCCGGGTCTCTGTGTGTTTTGTTACTGTGAACCCGGGTCTCTGCGTGTTTTGTTACTGTGAACCCGGGTCTCTGTGTGTTTTGTTACTGTGAACCCGGGTCTCTGTGTGTTTTGTTACTGTGAACCCGGGTCTCTGTGTGTTTTGTTACTGTGAATCCGGGTCTCTGAGTGTTTTGTTACTGTGAACCCGGGTCTCTGCGTGTTTTGTTACTGTGAACCAGGGACTCTGAGTGTTTTGTTACTGTGAACCCGGGTCTCTGTGTGTTTTGTTGCTGTGAACCCTCGTCTCTGTGTCTTTTGTTACTGTGAACCTGTGTCTCTGTGTGATTTGTTACTGTGAACCCTGGTTTCTGTGTGTTCTGTCACTGTGAACCCTGTTCTCTGTGTGTTCTGTCACTGTGAACCCGGGTCTCTGTGTGTTCTGTCACTGTGAACCCGGGTCTCTGTGTGTTTTTTTACTGTGAATCTGGGTCTCTGTGTATTTTGTTACTGTGATCCCGGGTTACAATGTTTTGTTACTGTGAACCCGGGTCTCTGTGTATTTTGTTACTGTGATCCCGGGTTACAATGTTTTGTTACTGTGAACCCGGGTCTCTGCGTGTTTTTTAACTGTGAATCCGGGTCACTGTGTGTTTTGTTACTCTGATCCCGGGTTACTGTGTTTTGTTACTGTGAACACGGGTCTCTGCGTGTTTTGTTACTGTGAACCGGAGTCTCTATGTGTTTTGTTACTGTGAACCCGGGACTCTGTGTGTTTTGTTACTGTGAACCCTGGTCCCTGCGTGTTTTGTTAGTGTGAACCAGGGATTCTCCGTGTTCTGTTACTGTGAATCCGGGTCAATTTGTGTTTTGTTACTGTGAATCCGGTTCAATTTGTGTTTTGTTACAGTGAACCCTGGTCTCTGCGTGTTTTGTTACTGTGAACCGGAGTCTCTATGTGTTTTGTTACTGTGAACCCTGGTCCCTGCGTGGTTTGTTACTGTGAACCCGGGACTCTGTGTGTTTTGTTACTGTGAACCCTGGTCCCTGCGTGGTTTGTTACTGTGAACCAGGGATTCTGCGTGTTCTGTTACTGTGAATCCGGGTCAATTTGTGTTTTGTTACTGTGAATCCAGTTCAATTTGTGTTTTGTTACAGTGAACCCTGGTCTCTGCGTGTTTTGTTACTGTGAACCCGAGTCTCTGAGTGTTTTGTTACTGTGATCCAGGGATTCTGCATGTTTTGTTACACTGAACCCTGGTCTCTGCGTGTTTTGTTACTGTGAACTCTGGTCTCTGTGTGTTATGTTACTGTGAACTCTGGTCTCTGTGTGTTTTGTTACTGTGAATCCGGGTCTCTGAGTGTTTTGTTACTGTGAACCCGGTTCTCTGTCTGTTTTGTTAGTGTTATCCCGGGACTCTGAGTGTTTTATTACTGTGAACCTGGGTCTCTGTGTGTTTTGTTACTGTGATCCCGGGTCTCTGTGTATTTTGTTACTGTTAACCCGGGTCTCTGTGTGTTTTGTTACTGTGAACCCGGGTCTCAGTGTGTTTTGTTACTGTGAACCCTGGTCTCTGTGTGTTCTGTCACTGTGAACCCTGTTCTCTGCGTGTTTTGTTACTGTGAACTCTGGTCTCTGTGTGTTTTGTTACTGTGAACTCTGGTCTCTGTGTGTTTTGTTACTGTGAATCCGGGTCTCTGAGTGTTTTGTTACTGTGAACCCGGTTCTCTGTCTGTTTTGTTAGTGTTATCCCGGGACTCTGAGTGTTTTATTACTGTGAACCTGGGTCTCTGTGTGTTTTGTTACTGTGATCCCGGGTCTCTGTGTATTTTGTTACTGTTAACCCGGGTCTCTGTGTGTTTTGTTACTGTGAACCCGGGTCTCAGTGTGTTTTGTTACTGTGAACCCTGGTCTCTGTGTGTTCTGTCACTGTGAACCCTGTTCTCTGTGTGTTCTGTCACTGTGAACCCGGGTCTCTGTGTGTTCTGTCACTGTGAACCCGGGTTACTGTGTTTTGTTACTGTGAACCCAGGTCTCAGTGTTCTGTTACTGTGAACCCAGGTCTCTGTGTGTTCAGTCACTGTGAACCCGGGTCTCAGTGTGTTTTGTTACTGTGAACCCTGGTCCCTGCGTGTTTTGTTACTGTGAACCCGGGTCTCAGTGTGTTTTGTTACTGTGAACCCAGGTCTCAGTGTGTTTTGTTACTGTGAACCCAGGTCTCTGTTTGTTCTGTTAATGTGAACCCAGATCTCTGTCCGTTTTGTTACTGTGAACCCGGGTCTCAGTGTTGTGTTACTGTGAACCCGGGTCTCTGTGTGGTTTGTTACTGTGAACCAGGTTCTCTGTGTTCTGTCACTGTGAACCCGGGTCTCTGCGTGTTCTGTTACTGTGAACACGGGTCTCTGCGTGTTCTGTTACTGTAAACCCGGGTCTCTGCGTGTTTTGTTACTCTGATCCCGGGTTACTGTGTTTTGTTACTGTGAACCCGAGTCTCTGCGTGTTTTTTTACTGTGAATCCGGGTCAATTTGTGTTTTGTTACAGTGAACCCTGGTCTCTGCGTGTTTTGTTACTGTGAACCCAGGTCTCTGTGTGTTTTGTTACTGTGATCCAGGGATTCTGCGTGTTTTGTTACTGTGAACCAGGGACTCTGAGTGTTTTGTTACTGTGAACTCTGATCTCTGAGTGTTTTGTTACTGTGAACTCTGATCTCTGTGTGTTTTGTTACTGTGAACCCGAGTCTCTGAGTCTTTTGTTACTGTGAATTCGTGTCTCTGTGTTCTGTTACTGTGAACCCGGGTCTTTGCGTGTTTTGTTACTGTGATCCCGGGTTACTGTGTTTTTTTACTGTGATACCGGGTCTCAATGTTTTGTTACTGTGTACCCAGGTCTCTGCGTGTTTTTTAACTGTGAATCCGGGTCGCTGTGTGTTTTGTTACTCTGATCCCGGGTTACTGTGTTTTGTTACTGTGTTTTGTTACTGTGAACCCGGGTCTCTGCGTGTTTTGTTACTGTGAACCGGAGTCTCTGTGTGTTTTGTTACTGTGAACCCGGGACTCTGTGTGTTCTGTTACTGTGAACCCGGGTCTGTGTGTGTTTTGCTACTGTGAAACCTGGTCCCAGCGTGTTTTGTTACTGTGAACCAGGGATTCTGCGTGTTCTGTTACTGTGAACCCGGGTCTCTGTGTATTTTGTTACTGTGATCCCGGGTTACATTGATTTGTTACTGTGAACCCGGGTCTCTGCGTGTTTTTTAACTGTGAATCCGGGTCACTGTGTGTTTTGTTACTCTGATCCCGGGTTACTGTGTTTTGTACTGTGAACCCGGGTCTGTGTGTGTTTTGCTACTGTGAACCCTGGTCTCTGCGTGTTTTGTTACTGTGAACCCGGGTCTGTGTGTGTTTTGTTACTGTGATCCAGGGATTCTGCGTGTTTTGTTACTGTGAACCAGGGACTCTGAGTGTTTTGTTACTGTGAACCCTGGTGTCTGTGAGTTTTGTTACTGTGAACCCGGGTCTCTGTGTCTTTTTTTACTGTGAACCTGTGTCTCTGTGTGCTTTGTTACTGTGAACCTGGGTCTCTGTGTCTTTTATTACTGTGAACCCGAGTCTCTGTGTGTTTTGTTAGTGTTATCCCGAAACTCTGAGTGTTTTGTTACTGTGAACCCAGGTCTCTGTGTGGTTTGCTACTGTGAACCCAGGTCTCTATGTGTTTTGTTACTGTGAACCCGGGTCTCTGTGTGTTTTGTTACTGTGAACCCGGGTCTCTGTGTGTTTTGTTACTTTGAACCCGGGTCTCTGTGTGTTTTGTTAGTGTTATCCCGGGACTCTGAGTGTTTTGTTACTGTGAACCCGGGTCTCTGTGTGGTTTGTTACTGTGAAGCAGGGTTTCTGCGTGTTCTGTTACTGTGAACCTGGGTCTCTGTGTGTTTTGTTACTGTGATCCCGGGTCTCTGTGTATTTTGTTACTGTCAACCCGGGTCTCTGAGTGTTTTGTTACTGTGAACCCGGGTCTCAGTGTGTTTTGTTACTGTGAACCCTGGTCTCTGCGTGTTATGTTACTGTGATCCAGGGATTCTGCGTGTTCTGTTACTGTGAACCCGGGTCTCTGTGTGTTTTTTTACTGTGAATCCGGGTCAATTTGTGTTTTGTTACAGTGAACCCTGGTCTCTGCGTGTTTTGTTACTGTGAACCCGGGTCTCTGTGTGTTTTGTTACTGTGAATCCGGGTCTCTGTGTGTTTTGTTACTGTGAACCCGGGTCTCTGCGTGTTTTGTTACTGAGAACCCAGGTCTCCGTGTGTTTTGCTACTGTGAACCCAGGTCCCTGCGTGTTTTGTTACTGTGAACCAGGCATTCTGCGTGTTCTGTTACTGTGAACCCGGGTCTCTGTGTGTTTTGTTACTGTGAACCCGAGTCTCTGAGTCTTTTGTTACTGTGAATCCGTGTCTCTGTGTTCTGTTACTGTGAACCCTGGTCTCTGCGTGTTTTGTTACTGTGAACCCGGGTCTCTGTGTCTTTTGTTCCTGTGTACCCGGGTCTCTGTGTGTTTTGTTACAGTGAACCCTGGTCTCTGCGTGTTTTGTTACTGTCAACCCGAGTCTCTGAGTGTTTTGTTACTGTGATCCAGGGATTCTGCATGTTTTGTTACACTGAACTCTGGTCTCTGCGTGTTTTGTTACTGTGAACTCTGGTCTCTGTGTGTTTTGTTACTGTGAACTCTGGTCTCTGTGTGTTTTGTTACTGTGAATCCGGGTCTCTGAGTGTTTTGTTACTGTGAACCCGGGTCTCTGCGTGTTTTGTTACTGTGAACCAGGGACTCTGAGTGTTTTGTTACTGTGAATCCGGGTCTCTGTGTATTTTTTTACTGTGAATCTGGGTCCCTGTGTATTTTGTTACTGTGATCCCGGGTTACAATGTTTTGTTTCTGTGAACCCGGGTCTCTGCGTGTTTTTTAACTGTGAATCCGGGTCACTGTGTGTTTTGTTAATCTGATCCCGGGTTACTGTGTTTTGTTACTGTGAACCCGGGTCTCTGTGTGTTTTGTTACTGTGATCCGGGGTTACTGTGTTTTGTTACTGTGAACCCGGGTCTCTGTGTGTTTTGTTACTGTGAACCCGGGTCTCTGCGTGTTTTGTTACTGTGAACCCGGGTCTCTGTGTGTTTTGTTACTGTGAACCCGGGTCTCTGCGTGTTTTGTTACTGTGAACCCGGGTCTCTGTGTGTTTTGTTACTGTGAACCCGGGTCTCTGTGTGTTTTGTTACTGTGAACCCGGGTCTCTGTGTGTTTTGTTACTGTGAATCCGGGTCTCTGAGTGTTTTGTTACTGTGAACCCGGGTCTCTGCGTGTTTTGTTACTGTGAACCAGGGACTCTGAGTGTTTTGTTACTGTGAACCCGGGTCTCTGAGTGTTTTGTTACTGTGAACCCGGGTCTCTGTGTGTTTTGTTACTATGAACCAGGGTCTCTGAGTGTTTTGTTACAGTGAACCCGGGTCTCTGTGTGCTTTGTTACTATGAACCAGGGTCTCTGAGTGTTTTGTTACAGTGAACCCGGGTCTCTGTGTGCTTTGTTACTATGAACTCGGGTCTCTGAGTGTTTTGTTACAGTGAACCCGGGTCTCTGTGTGTTTTGTTACTATGAACCAGGGTCTCTGAGTGTTTTGTTACTATGAACACGGGTCTCTGTGTGTTTTGTTACTATGAACCCGGGTCTCTGAGTGTTTTGTTACAGTGAACCCGGGTCTCTGTGTGTTTTGTTACTGTGATCCCGGGTCTCTGTGTGTTTTGTTACTGTGAACCCGGGTCTCTGAGTGTTTTGTTACAGTGAACCCGGGTCTCTGTGTGCTTTGTTACTATGAACTCGGGTCTCTGAGTGTTTTGTTACAGTGAACCCGGGTCTCTGTGTGTTTTGTTACTATGAACCAGGGTCTCTGAGTGTTTTGTTACAGTGAACCCGGGTCTCTGTGTGTTTTGTTACTATGAACCCGGGTCTCTGAGTGTTTTGTTACAGTGAACCCGGGTCTCTGTGTGTCTTGTTACTATGAACCCGGGTCTCTGAGTGTTTTGTTACAGTGAACCCGGGTCTCTGTGTGTTTTGTTACTGTGAACCCGTGTCTCTGTGTGTTTTGTTACTATGAACCTGGGTCTCTGTGTGTTTTGTTACTGTGAACCCGTGTCTCTGAGTGTTTTGTTACTGTGAACCCAGGTCTCTGTGTGTTTTGTTACTGTGAACCCGTGTCTCTGTGTGTTTTGTTACTGTGAAGCCGGGTTTCTGTGTGTTTTGTTACTCTGAACCCGGGTTTCTGTGTGTTTTGTTACTGTGATCCCGGGGTCTCTGTGTTCTGTTACTGTGAACCTGGATTTCTGTGTGTTTTGTTACTGTGAACCCGGGTCGCTGTGTGTTCTGTCACTGTGAACCCGGGTCTCTGTGTGTTCTGTCACTGTGAACCCGGGTCTCTGTGTGTTTTTTTACTGTGAATCTGGGTCTCTGTGTATTTTGTTACTGTGATCCCGGGTTACAATGTTTTGTTACTGTGAACCCGGGTCTCTGCGTGTTTTGTTACTGTGAACCAGGCATTCTGCGTGTTCTGTTACTGTGAACCCGGGTCTCTGTGTGTTTTGTTACTGTGATCCGGGTCTCTGCGTGTTTTTTTTACTGTGAATCCGGGTCTCTGTGTATTTTTTTACTGTGAATCTGGGTCCCTGTGTATTTTGTTACTGTGATCCCGGGTTACAATGTTTTGTTACTGTGAACCCGGGTCTCTGCGTGTTTTTTAACTGTGAATCCGGGTCACTGTGTGTTTTGTTAATCTGATCCCGGGTTACTGTGTTTTGTTACTGTGAACCCGGGTCTCTGTGTGTTTTGTTACTGTGATCCGGGGTTACTGTGTTTTGTTACTGTGAACCCGGGTCTCTGTGTGTTTTGTTACTGTGAACCCGGGTCTCTGAGTGTTTTGTTACTGTGAACCCGGGTCTCTGTGTGTTTTGTTACTGTGAACCCGGGTCTCTGCGTGTTTTGTTACTGTGAACCCGGGTCTCTGTGTGTTTTGTTACTGTGAACCCGGGTCTCTGTGTGTTTTGTTACTGTGAATCCGGGTCTCTGAGTGTTTTGTTACTGTGAACCCGGGTCTCTGCGTGTTTTGTTACTGTGAACCAGGGACTCTGAGTGTTTTGTTACTGTGAACCCGGGTCTCTGTGTGTTTTGTTACTGTGAACCCGGGTGTCTGCGTGTTTTGTTACTGTGAACCAGGGACTCTGAGTGTTTTGTTACTGTGAACCCTGGTGTCTGTGAGTTTTGTTGCTGTGAACCCTCGTCTCTGTGTCTTTTGTTACTGTGAACCTGTGTCTCTGTGTGATTTGTTACTGTGAACCCTGGTTTCTGTGTGTTCTGTCACTGTGAACCCTGTTCTCTGTGTGTTCTGTCACTGTGAACCCGGGTCTCTGTGTGTTCTGTCACTGTGAACCCGGGTCTCTGTGTGTTTTTTTACTGTGAATCTGGGTCTCTGTGTATTTTGTTACTGTGATCCCGGGTTACAATGTTTTGTTACTGTGAACCCGGGTCTCTGTGTATTTTGTTACTGTGATCCCGGGTTACAATGTTTTGTTACTGTGAACCCGGGTCTCTGCGTGTTTTTTAACTGTGAATCCGGGTCACTGTGTGTTTTGTTACTCTGATCCCGGGTTACTGTGTTTTGTTACTGTGAACACGGGTCTCTGCGTGTTTTGTTACTGTGAACCGGAGTCTCTATGTGTTTTGTTACTGTGAACCCGGGACTCTGTGTGTTTTGTTACTGTGAACCCTGGTCCCTGCGTGTTTTGTTAGTGTGAACCAGGGATTCTCTGTGTTCTGTTACTGTGAATCCGGGTCAATTTGTGTTTTGTTACTGTGAATCCGGTTCAATTTGTGTTTTGTTACAGTGAACCCTGGTCTCTGCGTGTTTTGTTACTGTGAACCGGAGTCTCTATGTGTTTTGTTACTGTGAACCCTGGTCCCTGCGTGGTTTGTTACTGTGAACCCGGGACTCTGTGTGTTTTGTTACTGTGAACCCTGGTCCCTGCGTGGTTTGTTACTGTGAACCAGGGATTCTGCGTGTTCTGTTACTGTGAATCCGGGTCAATTTGTGTTTTGTTACTGTGAATCCAGTTCAATTTGTGTTTTGTTACAGTGAACCCTGGTCTCTGCGTGTTTTGTTACTGTGAACCCGAGTCTCTGAGTGTTTTGTTACTGTGATCCAGGGATTCTGCATGTTTTGTTACACTGAACCCTGGTCTCTGCGTGTTTTGTTACTGTGAACTCTGGTCTCTGTGTGTTTTGTTACTGTGAACTCTGGTCTCTGTGTGTTTTGTTACTGTGAATCCGGGTCTCTGAGTGTTTTGTTACTGTGAACCCGGTTCTCTGTCTGTTTTGTTAGTGTTATCCCGGGACTCTGAGTGTTTTATTACTGTGAACCTGGGTCTCTGTGTGTTTTGTTACTGTGATCCCGGGTCTCTGTGTATTTTGTTACTGTTAACCCGGGTCTCTGTGTGTTTTGTTACTGTGAACCCGGGTCTCAGTGTGTTTTGTTACTGTGAACCCTGGTCTCTGTGTGTTCTGTCACTGTGAACCCTGTTCTCTGTGTGTTCTGTCACTGTGAACCCGGGTCTCTGTGTGTTCTGTCACTGTGAACCCAGGTTACTGTGTTTTGTTACTGTGAACCCAGGTCTCAGTGTTCTGTTACTGTGAACCCAGGTCTCTGTGTGTTCAGTCACTGTGAACCCGGGTCTCAGTGTGTTTTGTTACTGTGAACCCTGGTCCCTGCGTGTTTTGTTACTGTGAACCCGGGTCTCAGTGTGTTTTGTTACTGTGAACCCAGGTCTCAGTGTGTTTTGTTACTGTGAACCCAGGTCTCTGTTTGTTCTGTTAATGTGAACCCAGATCTCTGTCCGTTTTGTTACTGTGAACCCGGGTCTCAGTGTTGTGTTACTGTGAACCCGGGTCTCTGTGTGGTTTGTTACTGTGAACCAGGTTCTCTGTGTTCTGTCACTGTGAACCCGGGTCTCTGCGTGTTCTGTTACTGTGAACACGGGTCTCTGCGTGTTCTGTTACTGTAAACCCGGGTCTCTGCGTGTTTTGTTACTCTGATCCCGGGTTACTGTGTTTTGTTACTGTGAACCCGAGTCTCTGCGTGTTTTTTTACTGTGAATCCGGGTCAATTTGTGTTTTGTTACAGTGAACCCTGGTCTCTGCGTGTTTTGTTACTGTGAACCCAGGTCTCTGTGTGTTTTGTTACTGTGATCCAGGGATTCTGCGTGTTTTGTTACTGTGAACCAGGGACTCTGAGTGTTTTGTTACTGTGAACTCTGATCTCTGAGTGTTTTGTTACTGTGAACTCTGATCTCTGTGTGTTTTGTTACTGTGAACCCGAGTCTCTGAGTCTTTTGTTACTGTGAATTCGTGTCTCTGTGTTCTGTTACTGTGAACCCGGGTCTTTGCGTGTTTTGTTACTGTGATCCCGGGTTACTGTGTTTTTTTACTGTGATACCGGGTCTCAATGTTTTGTTACTGTGTACCCAGGTCTCTGCGTGTTTTTTAACTGTGAATCCGGGTCGCTGTGTGTTTTGTTACTCTGATCCCGGGTTACTGTGTTTTGTTACTGTGTTTTGTTACTGTGAACCCGGGTCTCTGCGTGTTTTGTTACTGTGAACCGGAGTCTCTGTGTGTTTTGTTACTGTGAACCCGGGACTCTGTGTGTTCTGTTACTGTGAACCCGGGTCTGTGTGTGTTTTGCTACTGTGAAACCTGGTCCCAGCGTGTTTTGTTACTGTGAACCAGGGATTCTGCGTGTTCTGTTACTGTGAACCCGGGTCTCTGTGTATTTTGTTACTGTGATCCCGGGTTACATTGATTTGTTACTGTGAACCCGGGTCTCTGCGTGTTTTTTAACTGTGAATCCGGGTCACTGTGTGTTTTGTTACTCTGATCCCGGGTTACTGTGTTTTGTACTGTGAACCCGGGTCTGTGTGTGTTTTGCTACTGTGAACCCTGGTCTCTGCGTGTTTTGTTACTGTGAACCCGGGTCTGTGTGTGTTTTGTTACTGTGATCCAGGGATTCTGCGTGTTTTGTTACTGTGAACCAGGGACTCTGAGTGTTTTGTTACTGTGAACCCTGGTGTCTGTGAGTTTTGTTACTGTGAACCCGGGTCTCTGTGTCTTTTTTTACTGTGAACCTGTGTCTCTGTGTGTTTTGTTACTGTGAACCTGGGTCTCTGTGTCTTTTATTACTGTGAACCCGAGTCTCTGTGTGTTTTGTTAGTGTTATCCCGGGACTCTGAGTGTTTTGTTACTGTGAACCCAGGTCTCTGTGTGGTTTGCTACTGTGAACCCAGGTCTCTATGTGTTTTGTTACTGTGAACCCGGGTCTCTGTGTGTTTTGTTACTGTGAACCCGGGTCTCTGTGTGTTTTGTTAGTGTTATCCCGGGACTCTGAGTGTTTTGTTACTGTGAACCCGGGTCTCTGTGTGGTTTGTTACTGTGAAGCAGGGTTTCTGCGTGTTCTGTTACTGTGAACCTGGGTCTCTGTGTGTTTTGTTACTGTGATCCCGGGTCTCTGTGTATTTTGTTACTGTTAACCCGGGTCTCTGAGTGTTTTGTTACTGTGAACCCGGGTCTCAGTGTGTTTTGTTACTGTGAACCCTGGTCTCTGCGTGTTATGTTACTGTGATCCAGGGATTCTGCGTGTTCTGTTAGTGTTATCCCGGGACTCTGAGTGTTTTGTTACTGTGAACCCGGGTCTCTGTGTGGTTTGTTACTGTGAAGCAGGGTTTCTGCGTGTTCTGTTACTGTGAACCTGGGTCTCTGTGTGTTTTGTTACTGTGATCCCGGGTCTCTGTGTATTTTGTTACTGTTAACCCGGGTCTCTGAGTGTTTTGTTACTGTGAACCCGGGTCTCAGTGTGTTTTGTTACTGTGAACCCTGGTCTCTGCGTGTTATGTTACTGTGATCCAGGGATTCTGCGTGTTCTGTTACTGTGAACCCGGGTCTCTGTGTGTTTTTTTACTGTGAATCCGGGTCAATTTGTGTTTTGTTACAGTGAACCCTGGTCTCTGCGTGTTTTGTTACTGTGAACCCGGGTCTCTGTGTGTTTTGTTACTGTGAATCCGGGTCTCTGTGTGTTTTGTTACTGTGAACCCGGGTCTCTGCGTGTTTTGTTACTGTGAACCCAGGTCTCTGTGTGTTTTGCTACTGTGAACCCAGGTCCCTGCGTGTTTTGTTACTGTGAACCAGGCATTCTGCGTGTTCTGTTACTGTGAACCCGGGTCTCTGTGTGTTTTGTTACTGTGAACCCGAGTCTCTGAGTCTTTTGTTACTGTGAATCCGTGTCTCTGTGTTCTGTTACTGTGAACCCTGGTCTCTGCGTGTTTTGTTACTGTGAACCCGGGTCTCTGTGTCTTTTGTTACTGTGTACCCGGGTCTCTGTGTGTTTTGTTACAGTGAACCCTGGTCTCTGCGTGTTTTGTTACTGTCAACCCGAGTCTCTGAGTGTTTTGTTACTGTGATCCAGGGATTCTGCATGTTTTGTTACACTGAACTCTGGTCTCTGCGTGTTTTGTTACTGTGAACTCTGGTCTCAGTGTGTTTTGTTACTGTGAACTCTGGTCTCTGTGTGTTTTGTTACTGTGAATCCGGGTCTCTGAGTGTTTTGTTACTGTGAACCCGGGTCTCTGCGTGTTTTGTTACTGTGAACCAGGGACTCTGAGTGTTTTGTTACTGTGAATCCGGGTCTCTGTGTATTTTTTTACTGTGAATCTGGGTCCCTGTGTATTTTGTTACTGTGATCCCGGGTTACAATGTTTTGTTACTGTGAACCCGGGTCTCTGCGTGTTTTTTAACTGTGAATCCGGGTCACTGTGTGTTTTGTTAATCTGATCCCGGGTTACTGTGTTTTGTTACTGTGAACCCGGGTCTCTGTGTGTTTTGTTACTGTGATCCGGGGTTACTGTGTTTTGTTACTGTGAACCCGGGTCTCTGTGTGTTTTGTTACTGTGAACCCGGGTCTCTGCGTGTTTTGTTACTGTGAACCCGGGTCTCTGTGTGTTTTGTTACTGTGAACCCGGGTCTCTGCGTGTTTTGTTACTGTGAACCCGGGTCTCTGTGTGTTTTGTTACTGTGAACCCGGGTCTCTGTGTGTTTTGTTACTGTGAACCCGGGTCTCTGTGTGTTTTGTTACTGTGAACCCGGGTCTCTGTGTGTTTTGTTACTGTGAATCCGGGTCTCTGAGTGTTTTGTTACTGTGAACCCGGGTCTCTGCGTGTTTTGTTACTGTGAACCAGGGACTCTGAGTGTTTTGTTACTGTGAACCCGGGTCTCTGAGTGTTTTGTTACAGTGAACCCGGGTCTCTGTGTGCTTTGTTACTATGAACCAGGGTCTCTGAGTATTTTGTTACAGTGAACCCGGGTCTCTGTGTGCTTTGTTACTATGAACTCGGGTCTCTGAGTGTTTTGTTACAGTGAACCCGGGTCTCTGTGTGTTTTGTTACTATGAACCAGGGTCTCTGAGTGTTTTGTTACTATGAACACGGGTCTCTGTGTGTTTTGTTACTATGAACCCGGGTCTCTGAGTGTTTTGTTACATTGAACCCGGGTCTCTGTGTGTTTTGTTACTGTGATCCCGGGTCTCTGTGTGTTTTGTTACTGTGAACCCGGGTCTCTGAGTGTTTTGTTACAGTGAACCCGGGTCTCTGTGTGCTTTGTTACTATGAACTCGGGTCTCTGAGTGTTTTGTTACAGTGAACCCGGGTCTCTGTGTGTTTTGTTACTATGAACCAGGGTCTCTGAGTGTTTTGTTACAGTGAACCCGGGTCTCTGTGTGTTTTGTTACTATGAACCCGGGTCTCTGAGTGTTTTGTTACAGTGAAACCGGGTCTCTGTGTGTCTTGTTACTATGAACCCGGGTCTCTGAGTGTTTTGTTACAGTGAACCCGGGTCTCTGTGTGTTTTGTTACTGTGAACCCGTGTCTCTGTGTGTTTTGTTACTATGAACCTGGGTCTCTGTGTGTTTTGTTACTGTGAACCCGTGTCTCTGAGTGTTTTGTTACTGTGAACCCAGGTCTCTGTGTGTTTTGTTACTGTGAACCCGTGTCTCTGAGTGTTTTGTTACTGTGATCCAGGGATTCTGCATGTTTTGTTACACTGAACCCTGGTCTCTGCGTGTTTTGTTACTGTGAACTCTGGTCTCTGTGTGTTTTGTTACTGTGAACTCTGGTCTCTGTGTGTTTTGTTACTGTGAATCCGGGTCTCTGAGTGTTTTGTTACTGTGAACCCGGTTCTCTGTCTGTTTTGTTAGTGTTATCCCGGGACTCTGAGTGTTTTATTACTGTGAACCTGGGTCTCTGTGTGTTTTGTTACTGTGATCCCGGGTCTCTGTGTATTTTGTTACTGTTAACCCGGGTCTCTGTGTGTTTTGTTACTGTGAACCCGGGTCTCAGTGTGTTTTGTTACTGTGAACCCTGGTCTCTGTGTGTTCTGTCACTGTGAACCCTGTTCTCTGTGTGTTCTGTCACTGTGAACCCGGGTCTCTGTGTGTTCTGTCACTGTGAACCCGGGTTACTGTGTTTTGTTACTGTGAACCCAGGTCTCAGTGTTCTGTTACTGTGAACCCAGGTCTCTGTGTGTTCAGTCACTGTGAACCCGGGTCTCAGTGTGTTTTGTTACTGTGAACCCTGGTCCCTGCGTGTTTTGTTACTGTGAACCCGGGTCTCAGTGTGTTTTGTTACTGTGAACCCAGGTCTCAGTGTGTTTTGTTACTGTGAACCCAGGTCTCTGTTTGTTCTGTTAATGTGAACCCAGATCTCTGTCCGTTTTGTTACTGTGAACCCGGGTCTCAGTGTTGTGTTACTGTGAACCCGGGTCTCTGTGTGGTTTGTTACTGTGAACCAGGTTCTCTGTGTTCTGTCACTGTGAACCCGGGTCTCTGCGTGTTCTGTTACTGTGAACACGGGTCTCTGCGTGTTCTGTTACTGTAAACCCGGGTCTCTGCGTGTTTTGTTACTCTGATCCCGGGTTACTGTGTTTTGTTACTGTGAACCCGAGTCTCTGCGTGTTTTTTTACTGTGAATCCGGGTCAATTTGTGTTTTGTTACAGTGAACCCTGGTCTCTGCGTGTTTTGTTACTGTGAACCCAGGTCTCTGTGTGTTTTGTTACTGTGATCCAGGGATTCTGCGTGTTTTGTTACTGTGAACCAGGGACTCTGAGTGTTTTGTTACTGTGAACTCTGATCTCTGAGTGTTTTGTTACTGTGAACTCTGATCTCTGTGTGTTTTGTTACTGTGAACCCGAGTCTCTGAGTCTTTTGTTACTGTGAATTCGTGTCTCTGTGTTCTGTTACTGTGAACCCGGGTCTTTGCGTGTTTTGTTACTGTGATCCCGGGTTACTGTGTTTTTTTACTGTGATACCGGGTCTCAATGTTTTGTTACTGTGTACCCAGGTCTCTGCGTGTTTTTTAACTGTGAATCCGGGTCGCTGTGTGTTTTGTTACTCTGATCCCGGGTTACTGTGTTTTGTTACTGTGTTTTGTTACTGTGAACCCGGGTCTCTGCGTGTTTTGTTACTGTGAACCGGAGTCTCTGTGTGTTTTGTTACTGTGAACCCGGGACTCTGTGTGTTCTGTTACTGTGAACCCGGGTCTGTGTGTGTTTTGCTACTGTGAAACCTGGTCCCAGCGTGTTTTGTTACTGTGAACCAGGGATTCTGCGTGTTCTGTTACTGTGAACCCGGGTCTCTGTGTATTTTGTTACTGTGATCCCGGGTTACATTGATTTGTTACTGTGAACCCGGGTCTCTGCGTGTTTTTTAACTGTGAATCCGGGTCACTGTGTGTTTTGTTACTCTGATCCCGGGTTACTGTGTTTTGTACTGTGAACCCGGGTCTGTGTGTGTTTTGCTACTGTGAACCCTGGTCTCTGCGTGTTTTGTTACTGTGAACCCGGGTCTGTGTGTGTTTTGTTACTGTGATCCAGGGATTCTGCGTGTTTTGTTACTGTGAACCAGGGACTCTGAGTGTTTTGTTACTGTGAACCCTGGTGTCTGTGAGTTTTGTTACTGTGAACCCGGGTCTCTGTGTCTTTTTTTACTGTGAACCTGTGTCTCTGTGTGTTTTGTTACTGTGAACCTGGGTCTCTGTGTCTTTTATTACTGTGAACCCGAGTCTCTGTGTGTTTTGTTAGTGTTATCCCGGGACTCTGAGTGTTTTGTTACTGTGAACCCAGGTCTCTGTGTGGTTTGCTACTGTGAACCCAGGTCTCTATGTGTTTTGTTACTGTGAACCCGGGTCTCTGTGTGTTTTGTTACTGTGAACCCGGGTCTCTGTGTGTTTTGTTAGTGTTATCCCGGGACTCTGAGTGTTTTGTTACTGTGAACCCGGGTCTCTGTGTGTTTTGTTACTGTGAACCCGGGTCTCTGTGTGTTTTGTTAGTGTTATCCCGGGACTCTGAGTGTTTTGTTACTGTGAACCCGGGTCTCTGTGTGGTTTGTTACTGTGAAGCAGGGTTTCTGCGTGTTCTGTTACTGTGAACCTGGGTCTCTGTGTGTTTTGTTACTGTGATCCCGGGTCTCTGTGTATTTTGTTACTGTTAACCCGGGTCTCTGAGTGTTTTGTTACTGTGAACCCGGGTCTCAGTGTGTTTTGTTACTGTGAACCCTGGTCTCTGCGTGTTATGTTACTGTGATCCAGGGATTCTGCGTGTTCTGTTACTGTGAACCCGGGTCTCTGTGTGTTTTTTTACTGTGAATCCGGGTCAATTTGTGTTTTGTTACAGTGAACCCTGGTCTCTGCGTGTTTTGTTACTGTGAACCCGGGTCTCTGTGTGTTTTGTTACTGTGAATCCGGGTCTCTGTGTGTTTTGTTACTGTGAACCCGGGTCTCTGCGTGTTTTGTTACTGTGAACCCAGGTCTCTGTGTGTTTTGCTACTGTGAACCCAGGTCCCTGCGTGTTTTGTTACTGTGAACCAGGCATTCTGCGTGTTCTGTTACTGTGAACCCGGGTCTCTGTGTGTTTTGTTACTGTGAACCCGAGTCTCTGAGTCTTTTGTTACTGTGAATCCGTGTCTCTGTGTTCTGTTACTGTGAACCCTGGTCTCTGCGTGTTTTGTTACTGTAAACCCGGGTCTCTGTGTCTTTTGTTACTGTGTACCCGGGTCTCTGTGTGTTTTGTTACAGTGAACCCTGGTCTCTGCGTGTTTTGTTACTGTCAACCCGAGTCTCTGAGTGTTTTGTTACTGTGATCCAGGGATTCTGCATGTTTTGTTACACTGAACCCTGGTCTCTGCGTGTTTTGTTACTGTGAACTCTGGTCTCTGTGTGTTTTGTTACTGTGAACTCTGGTCTCTGTGTGTTTTGTTACTGTGAATCCGGGTCTCTGAGTGTTTTGTTACTGTGAACCCGGGTCTCTGCGTGTTTTGTTACTGTGAACCAGGGACTCTGAGTGTTTTGTTACTGTGAATCCGGGTCTCTGTGTATTTTTTTACTGTGAATCTGGGTCCCTGTGTATTTTGTTACTGTGATCCCGGGTTACAATGTTTTGTTACTGTGAACCCGGGTCTCTGCGTGTTTTTTAACTGTGAATCCGGGTCACTGTGTGTTTTGTTAATCTGATCCCGGGTTACTGTGTTTTGTTACTGTGAACCCGGGTCTCTGTGTGTTTTGTTACTGTGATCCGGGGTTACTGTGTTTTGTTACTGTGAACCCGGGTCTCTGTGTGTTTTGTTACTGTGAACCCGGGTCTCTGCGTGTTTTGTTACTGTGAACCCGGGTCTCTGTGTGTTTTGTTACTGTGAACCCGGGTCTCTGCGTGTTTTGTTACTGTGAACCCGGGTCTCTGTGTGTTTTGTTACTGTGAACCCGGGTCTCTGTGTGTTTTGTTACTGTGAACCCGGGTCTCTGTGTGTTTTGTTACTGTGAATCCGGGTCTCTGAGTGTTTTGTTACTGTGAACCCGGGTCTCTGCGTGTTTTGTTACTGTGAACCAGGGACTCTGAGTGTTTTGTTACTGTGAACCCGGGTCTCTGAGTGTTTTGTTACAGTGAACCCGGGTCTCTGTGTGCTTTGTTACTATGAACCAGGGTCTCTGAGTGTTTTGTTACAGTGAACCCGGGTCTCTGTGTGCTTTGTTACTATGAACTCGGGTCTCTGAGTGTTTTGTTACAGTGAACCCGGGTCTCTGTGTGTTTTGTTACTATGAACCAGGGTCTCTGAGTGTTTTGTTACTATGAACACGGGTCTCTGTGTGTTTTGTTACTATGAACCCGGGTCTCTGAGTGTTTTGTTACAGTGAACCCGGGTCTCTGTGTGTTTTGTTACTGTGATCCCGGGTCTCTGTGTGTTTTGTTACTGTGAACCCGGGTCTCTGAGTGTTTTGTTACAGTGAACCCGGGTCTCTGTGTGCTTTGTTACTATGAACTCGGGTCTCTGAGTGTTTTGTTACAGTGAACCCGGGTCTCTGTGTGTTTTGTTACTATGAACCAGGGTCTCTGAGTGTTTTGTTACAGTGAACCCGGGTCTCTGTGTGTTTTGTTACTATGAACCCGGGTCTCTGAGTGTTTTGTTACAGTGAAACCGGGTCTCTGTGTGTCTTGTTACTATGAACCCGGGTCTCTGAGTGTTTTGTTACAGTGAACCCGGGTCTCTGTGTGTTTTGTTACTGTGAACCCGTGTCTCTGTGTGTTTTGTTACTATGAACCTGGGTCTCTGTGTGTTTTGTTACTGTGAACCCGTGTCTCTGAGTGTTTTGTTACTGTGAACCCAGGTCTCTGTGTGTTTTGTTACTGTGAACCCGTGTCTCTGTGTGTTTTGTTACTGTGAAGCCGGGTTTCTGTGTGTTTTGTTACTCTGAACCCGGGTTTCTGTGTGTTTTGTTACTGTGATCCCGGGGTCTCTGTGTTCTGTTACTGTGAACCTGGATTTCTGTGTGTTTTGTTACTGTGAACCCGGGTCGCTGTGTGTTCTGTCACTGTGAACCCGGGTCTCTGTGTGTTCTGTCACTGTGAACCCGGGTCTCTGTGTGTTTTTTTACTGTGAATCTGGGTCTCTGTGTATTTTGTTACTGTGATCCCGGGTTACAATGTTTTGTTACTGTGAACCCGGGTCTCTGCGTGTTTTGTTACTGTGAACCAGGCATTCTGCGTGTTCTGTTACTGTGAACCCGGGTCTCTGTGTGTTTTGTTACTGTGATCCGGGTCTCTGCGTGTTTTTTTTACTGTGAATCCGGGTCTCTGTGTATTTTTTTACTGTGAATCTGGGTCCCTGTGTATTTTGTTACTGTGATCCCGGGTTACAATGTTTTGTTACTGTGAACCCGGGTCTCTGCGTGTTTTTTAACTGTGAATCCGGGTCACTGTGTGTTTTGTTAATCTGATCCCGGGTTACTGTGTTTTGTTACTGTGAACCCGGGTCTCTGTGTGTTTTGTTACTGTGATCCGGGGTTACTGTGTTTTGTTACTGTGAACCCGGGTCTCTGTGTGTTTTGTTACTGTGAACCCGGGTCTCTGAGTGTTTTGTTACTGTGAACCCGGGTCTCTGTGTGTTTTGTTACTGTGAACCCGGGTCTCTGCGTGTTTTGTTACTGTGAACCCGGGTCTCTGTGTGTTTTGTTACTGTGAACCCGGGTCTCTGTGTGTTTTGTTACTGTGAACCCGGGTCTCTGTGTGTTTTGTTACTGTGAATCCGGGTGTCTGAGTGTTTTGTTACTGTGAACCCGGGTCTCTGCGTGTTTTGTTACTGTGAACCAGGGACTCTGAGTGTTTTGTTACTGTGAACCCGGGTCTCTGTGTGTTTTGTTACTGTGAACCCGGGTGTCTGCGTGTTTTGTTACTGTGAACCAGGGACTCTGAGTGTTTTGTTACTGTGAACCCTGGTGTCTGTGAGTTTTGTTGCTGTGAACCCTCGTCTCTGTGTCTTTTGTTACTGTGAACCTGTGTCTCTGTGTGATTTGTTACTGTGAACCCTGGTTTCTGTGTGTTCTGTCACTGTGAACCCTGTTCTCTGTGTGTTCTGTCACTGTGAACCCGGGTCTCTGTGTGTTCTGTCACTGTGAACCCGGGTCTCTGTGTGTTTTTTTACTGTGAATCTGGGTCTCTGTGTATTTTGTTACTGTGATCCCGGGTTACAATGTTTTGTTACTGTGAACCCGGGTCTCTGTGTATTTTGTTACTGTGATCCCGGGTTACAATGTTTTGTTACTGTGAACCCGGGTCTCTGCGTGTTTTTTAACTGTGAATCCGGGTCACTGTGTGTTTTGTTACTCTGATCCCGGGTTACTGTGTTTTGTTACTGTGAACACGGGTCTCTGCGTGTTTTGTTACTGTGAACCGGAGTCTCTATGTGTTTTGTTACTGTGAACCCGGGACTCTGTGTGTTTTGTTACTGTGAACCCTGGTCCCTGCGTGTTTTGTTAGTGTGAACCAGGGATTCTCCGTGTTCTGTTACTGTGAATCCGAGTCAATTTGTGTTTTGTTACTGTGAATCCGGTTCAATTTGTGTTTTGTTACAGTGAACCCTGGTCTCTGCGTGTTTTGTTACTGTGAACCGGAGTCTCTATGTGTTTTGTTACTGTGAACCCTGGTCCCTGCGTGGTTTGTTACTGTGAACCCGGGACTCTGTGTGTTTTGTTACTGTGAACCCTGGTCCCTGCGTGGTTTGTTACTGTGAACCAGGGATTCTGCGTGTTCTGTTACTGTGAATCCGGGTCAATTTGTGTTTTGTTACTGTGAATCCAGTTCAATTTGTGTTTTGTTACAGTGAACCCTGGTCTCTGCGTGTTTTGTTACTGTGAACCCGAGTCTCTGAGTGTTTTGTTACTGTGATCCAGGGATTCTGCATGTTTTGTTACACTGAACCCTGGTCTCTGCGTGTTTTGTTACTGTGAACTCTGGTCTCTGTGTGTTTTGTTACTGTGAACTCTGGTCTCTGTGTGTTTTGTTACTGTGAATCCGGGTCTCTGAGTGTTTTGTTACTGTGAACCCGGTTCTCTGTCTGTTTTGTTAGTGTTATCCCGGGACTCTGAGTGTTTTATTACTGTGAACCTGGGTCTCTGTGTGTTTTGTTACTGTGATCCCGGGTCTCTGTGTATTTTGTTACTGTTAACCCGGGTCTCTGTGTGTTTTGTTACTGTGAACCCGGGTCTCTGCGTGTTTTGTTACTGTGAACCA
Organism: Hemitrygon akajei; assembly: GCF_048418815.1. Lineage (NCBI taxonomy): Eukaryota > Metazoa > Chordata > Chondrichthyes > Myliobatiformes > Dasyatidae > Hemitrygon > Hemitrygon akajei. The sequence continues at coordinate 8,578,395 of NC_133146.1, forward strand.
GGGACTCTGAGTGTTTTGTTACTGTGAACCCGGGTCTCTGTGTGTTTTGTTACTGTGAACCCGGGTGTCTGCGTGTTTTGTTACTGTGAACCAGGGACTCTGAGTGTTTTGTTACTGTGAACCCTGGTGTCTGTGAGTTTTGTTGCTGTGAACCCTCGTCTCTGTGTCTTTTGTTACTGTGAACCTGTGTCTCTGTGTGATTTGTTACTGTGAACCCTGGTTTCTGTGTGTTCTGTCACTGTGAACCCTGTTCTCTGTGTGTTCTGTCACTGTGAACCCGGGTCTCTGTGTGTTCTGTCACTGTGAACCCGGGTCTCTGTGTGTTTTTTTACTGTGAATCTGGGTCTCTGTGTATTTTGTTACTGTGATCCCGGGTTACAATGTTTTGTTACTGTGAACCCGGGTCTCTGTGTATTTTGTTACTGTGATCCCGGGTTACAATGTTTTGTTACTGTGAACCCGGGTCTCTGCGTGTTTTTTAACTGTGAATCCGGGTCACTGTGTGTTTTGTTACTCTGATCCCGGGTTACTGTGTTTTGTTACTGTGAACACGGGTCTCTGCGTGTTTTGTTACTGTGAACCGGAGTCTCTATGTGTTTTGTTACTGTGAACCCGGGACTCTGTGTGTTTTGTTACTGTGAACCCTGGTCCCTGCGTGTTTTGTTAGTGTGAACCAGGGATTCTCCGTGTTCTGTTACTGTGAATCCGGGTCAATTTGTGTTTTGTTACTGTGAATCCGGTTCAATTTGTGTTTTGTTACAGTGAACCCTGGTCTCTGCGTGTTTTGTTACTGTGAACCGGAGTCTCTATGTGTTTTGTTACTGTGAACCCTGGTCCCTGCGTGGTTTGTTACTGTGAACCCGGGACTCTGTGTGTTTTGTTACTGTGAACCCTGGTCCCTGCGTGGTTTGTTACTGTGAACCAGGGATTCTGCGTGTTCTGTTACTGTGAATCCGGGTCAATTTGTGTTTTGTTACTGTGAATCCAGTTCAATTTGTGTTTTGTTACAGTGAACCCTGGTCTCTGCGTGTTTTGTTACTGTGAACCCGAGTCTCTGAGTGTTTTGTTACTGTGATCCAGGGATTCTGCATGTTTTGTTACACTGAACCCTGGTCTCTGCGTGTTTTGTTACTGTGAACTCTGGTCTCTGTGTGTTTTGTTACTGTGAACTCTGGTCTCTGTGTGTTTTGTTACTGTGAATCCGGGTCTCTGAGTGTTTTGTTACTGTGAACCCGGGTCTCTGCGTGTTTTGTTACTGTGAACCAGGGACTCTGAGTGTTTTGTTACTGTGAATCCGGGTCTCTGTGTATTTTTTTACTGTGAATCTGGGTCCCTGTGTATTTTGTTACTGTGATCCCGGGTTACAATGTTTTGTTACTGTGAACCCGGGTCTCTGCGTGTTTTTTAACTGTGAATCCGGGTCACTGTGTGTTTTGTTAATCTGATCCCGGGTTACTGTGTTTTGTTACTGTGAACCCGGGTCTCTGTGTGTTTTGTTACTGTGATCCGGGGTTACTGTGTTTTGTTACTGTGAACCCGGGTCTCTGTGTGTTTTGTTATTGTGAACCCGGGTCTCTGCGTGTTTTGTTACTGTGAACCCGGGTCTCTGTGTGTTTTGTTACTGTGAACCCGGGTCTCTGCGTGTTTTGTTACTGTGAACCCGGGTCTCTGTGTGTTTTGTTACTGTGAACCCGGGTCTCTGTGTGTTTTGTTACTGTGAACCCGGGTCTCTGTGTGTTTTGTTACTGTGAACCCGGGTCTCTGTGTGTTTTGTTACTGTGAATCCGGGTCTCTGAGTGTTTTGTTACTGTGAACCCGGGTCTCTGCGTGTTTTGTTACTGTGAACCAGGGACTCTGAGTGTTTTGTTACTGTGAACCCGGGTCTCTGAGTGTTTTGTTACAGTGAACCCGGGTCTCTGTGTGCTTTGTTACTATGAACCAGGGTCTCTGAGTGTTTTGTTACAGTGAACCCGGGTCTCTGTGTGCTTTGTTACTATGAACTCGGGTCTCTGAGTGTTTTGTTACAGTGAACCCGGGTCTCTGTGTGTTTTGTTACTATGAACCAGGGTCTCTGAGTGTTTTGTTACTATGAACACGGGTCTCTGTGTGTTTTGTTACTATGAACCCGGGTCTCTGAGTGTTTTGTTACAGTGAACCCGGGTCTCTGTGTGTTTTGTTACTGTGATCCCGGGTCTCTGTGTGTTTTGTTACTGTGATCCGGGGTTACTGTGTTTTGTTACTGTGAACCCGGGTCTCTGTGTGTTTTGTTACTGTGAACCCGGGTCTCTGCGTGTTTTGTTACTGTGAACCCGGGTCTCTGTGTGTTTTGTTACTGTGAACCCGGGTCTCTGCGTGTTTTGTTACTGTGAACCCGGGTCTCTGTGTGTTTTGTTACTGTGAACCCGGGTCTCTGTGTGTTTTGTTACTGTGAACCCGGGTCTCTGTGTGTTTTGTTACTGTGAACCCGGGTCTCTGTGTGTTTTGTTACTGTGAATCCGGGTCTCTGAGTGTTTTGTTACTGTGAACCCGGGTCTCTGCGTGTTTTGTTACTGTGAACCAGGGACTCTGAGTGTTTTGTTACTGTGAACCCGGGTCTCTGAGTGTTTTGTTACAGTGAACCCGGGTCTCTGTGTGCTTTGTTACTATGAACCAGGGTCTCTGAGTGTTTTGTTACAGTGAACCCGGGTCTCTGTGTGCTTTGTTACTATGAACTCGGGTCTCTGAGTGTTTTGTTACAGTGAACCCGGGTCTCTGTGTGTTTTGTTACTATGAACCAGGGTCTCTGAGTGTTTTGTTACTATGAACACGGGTCTCTGTGTGTTTTGTTACTATGAACCCGGGTCTCTGAGTGTTTTGTTACAGTGAACCCGGGTCTCTGTGTGTTTTGTTACTGTGATCCCGGGTCTCTGTGTGTTTTGTTACTGTGAACCCGGGTCTCTGAGTGTTTTGTTACAGTGAACCCGGGTCTCTGTGTGCTTTGTTACTATGAACTCGGGTCTCTGAGTGTTTTGTTACAGTGAACCCGGGTCTCTGTGTGTTTTGTTACTATGAACCAGGGTCTCTGAGTGTTTTGTTACAGTGAACCCGGGTCTCTGTGTGTTTTGTTACTATGAACCCGGGTCTCTGAGTGTTTTGTTACAGTGAAACCGGGTCTCTGTGTGTCTTGTTACTATGAACCCGGGTCTCTGAGTGTTTTGTTACAGTGAACCCGGGTCTCTGTGTGTTTTGTTACTGTGAACCCGTGTCGCTGTGTGTTTTGTTACTATGAACCTGGGTCTCTGTGTGTTTTGTTACTGTGAACCCGTGTCTCTGAGTGTTTTGTTACTGTGAACCCAGGTCTCTGTGTGTTTTGTTACTGTGAACCCGTGTCTCTGTGTGTTTTGTTACTGTGAAGCCGGGTTTCTGTGTGTTTTGTTACTCTGAACCCGGGTTTCTGTGTGTTTTGTTACTGTGATCCCGGGGTCTCTGTGTTCTGTTACTGTGAACCTGGATTTCTGTGTGTTTTGTTACTGTGAACCCGGGTCGCTGTGTGTTCTGTCACTGTGAACCCGGGTCTCTGTGTGTTCTGTCACTGTGAACCCGGGTCTCTGTGTGTTTTTTTACTGTGAATCTGGGTCTCTGTGTATTTTGTTACTGTGATCCCGGGTTACAATGTTTTGTTACTGTGAACCCGGGTCTCTGCGTGTTTTGTTACTGTGAACCAGGCATTCTGCGTGTTCTGTTACTGTGAACCCGGGTCTCTGTGTGTTTTGTTACTGTGATCCGGGTCTCTGCGTGTTTTTTTTACTGTGAATCCGGGTCTCTGTGTATTTTTTTACTGTGAATCTGGGTCCCTGTGTATTTTGTTACTGTGATCCCGGGTTACAATGTTTTGTTACTGTGAACCCGGGTCTCTGCGTGTTTTTTAACTGTGAATCCGGGTCACTGTGTGTTTTGTTAATCTGATCCCGGGTTACTGTGTTTTGTTACTGTGAACCCGGGTCTCTGTGTGTTTTGTTACTGTGATCCGGGGTTACTGTGTTTTGTTACTGTGAACCCGGGTCTCTGTGTGTTTTGTTACTGTGAACCCGGGTCTCTGAGTGTTTTGTTACTGTGAACCCGGGTCTCTGTGTGTTTTGTTACTGTGAACCCGGGTCTCTGCGTGTTTTGTTACTGTGAACCCGGGTCTCTGTGTGTTTTGTTACTGTGAACCCGGGTCTCTGTGTGTTTTGTTACTGTGAACCCGGGTCTCTGTGTGTTTTGTTACTGTGAATCCGGGTCTCTGAGTGTTTTGTTACTGTGAACCCGGGTCTCTGCGTGTTTTGTTACTGTGAACCAGGGACTCTGAGTGTTTTGTTACTGTGAACCCGGGTCTCTGTGTGTTTTGTTACTGTGAACCCGGGTGTCTGCGTGTTTTGTTACTGTGAACCAGGGACTCTGAGTGTTTTGTTACTGTGAACCCTGGTGTCTGTGAGTTTTGTTGCTGTGAACCCTCGTCTCTGTGTCTTTTGTTACTGTGAACCTGTGTCTCTGTGTGATTTGTTACTGTGAACCCTGGTTTCTGTGTGTTCTGTCACTGTGAACCCTGTTCTCTGTGTGTTCTGTCACTGTGAACCCGGGTCTCTGTGTGTTCTGTCACTGTGAACCCGGGTCTCTGTGTGTTTTTTTACTGTGAATCTGGGTCTCTGTGTATTTTGTTACTGTGATCCCGGGTTACAATGTTTTGTTACTGTGAACCCGGGTCTCTGTGTATTTTGTTACTGTGATCCCGGGTTACAATGTTTTGTTACTGTGAACCCGGGTCTCTGCGTGTTTTTTAACTGTGAATCCGGGTCACTGTGTGTTTTGTTACTCTGATCCCGGGTTACTGTGTTTTGTTACTGTGAACACGGGTCTCTGCGTGTTTTGTTACTGTGAACCGGAGTCTCTATGTGTTTTGTTACTGTGAACCCGGGACTCTGTGTGTTTTGTTACTGTGAACCCTGGTCCCTGCGTGTTTTGTTAGTGTGAACCAGGGATTCTCCGTGTTCTGTTACTGTGAATCCGGGTCAATTTGTGTTTTGTTACTGTGAATCCGGTTCAATTTGTGTTTTGTTACAGTGAACCCTGGTCTCTGCGTGTTTTGTTACTGTGAACCGGAGTCTCTATGTGTTTTGTTACTGTGAACCCTGGTCCCTGCGTGGTTTGTTACTGTGAACCCGGGACTCTGTGTGTTTTGTTACTGTGAACCCTGGTCCCTGCGTGGTTTGTTACTGTGAACCAGGGATTCTGCGTGTTCTGTTACTGTGAATCCGGGTCAATTTGTGTTTTGTTACTGTGAATCCAGTTCAATTTGTGTTTTGTTACAGTGAACCCTGGTCTCTGCGTGTTTTGTTACTGTGAACCCGAGTCTCTGAGTGTTTTGTTACTGTGATCCAGGGATTCTGCATGTTTTGTTACACTGAACCCTGGTCTCTGCGTGTTTTGTTACTGTGAACTCTGGTCTCTGTGTGTTTTGTTACTGTGAACTCTGGTCTCTGTGTGTTTTGTTACTGTGAATCCGGGTCTCTGAGTGTTTTGTTACTGTGAACCCGGTTCTCTGTCTGTTTTGTTAGTGTTATCCCGGGACTCTGAGTGTTTTATTACTGTGAACCTGGGTCTCTGTGTGTTTTGTTACTGTGATCCCGGGTCTCTGTGTATTTTGTTACTGTTAACCCGGGTCTCTGTGTGTTTTGTTACTGTGAACCCGGGTCTCAGTGTGTTTTGTTACTGTGAACCCTGGTCTCTGTGTGTTCTGTCACTGTGAACCCTGTTCTCTGTGTGTTCTGTCACTGTGAACCCGGGTCTCTGTGTGTTCTGTCACTGTGAACCCGGGTTACTGTGTTTTGTTACTGTGAACCCAGGTCTCAGTGTTCTGTTACTGTGAACCCAGGTCTCTGTGTGTTCAGTCACTGTGAACCCGGGTCTCAGTGTGTTTTGTTACTGTGAACCCTGGTCCCTGCGTGTTTTGTTACTGTGAACCCGGGTCTCAGTGTGTTTTGTTACTGTGAACCCAGGTCTCAGTGTGTTTTGTTACTGTGAACCCAGGTCTCTGTTTGTTCTGTTAATGTGAACCCAGATCTCTGTCCGTTTTCTTACTGTGAACCCGGGTCTCAGTGTTGTGTTACTGTGAACCCGGGTCTCTGTGTGGTTTGTTACTGTGAACCAGGTTCTCTGTGTTCTGTCACTGTGAACCCGGGTCTCTGCGTGTTCTGTTACTGTGAACACGGGTCTCTGCGTGTTCTGTTACTGTAAACCCGGGTCTCTGCGTGTTTTGTTACTCTGATCCCGGGTTACTGTGTTTTGTTACTGTGAACCCGAGTCTCTGCGTGTTTTTTTACTGTGAATCCGGGTCAATTTGTGTTTTGTTACAGTGAACCCTGGTCTCTGCGTGTTTTGTTACTGTGAACCCAGGTCTCTGTGTGTTTTGTTACTGTGATCCAGGGATTCTGCGTGTTTTGTTACTGTGAACCAGGGACTCTGAGTGTTTTGTTACTGTGAACTCTGATCTCTGAGTGTTTTGTTACTGTGAACTCTGATCTCTGTGTGTTTTGTTACTGTGAACCCGAGTCTCTGAGTCTTTTGTTACTGTGAATTCGTGTCTCTGTGTTCTGTTACTGTGAACCCGGGTCTTTGCGTGTTTTGTTACTGTGATCCCGGGTTACTGTGTTTTTTTACTGTGATACCGGGTCTCAATGTTTTGTTACTGTGTACCCAGGTCTCTGCGTGTTTTTTAACTGTGAATCCGGGTCGCTGTGTGTTTTGTTACTCTGATCCCGGGTTACTGTGTTTTGTTACTGTGTTTTGTTACTGTGAACCCGGGTCTCTGCGTGTTTTGTTACTGTGAACCGGAGTCTCTGTGTGTTTTGTTACTGTGAACCCGGGACTCTGTGTGTTCTGTTACTGTGAACCCGGGTCTGTGTGTGTTTTGCTACTGTGAAACCTGGTCCCAGCGTGTTTTGTTACTGTGAACCAGGGATTCTGCGTGTTCTGTTACTGTGAACCCGGGTCTCTGTGTATTTTGTTACTGTGATCCCGGGTTACATTGATTTGTTACTGTGAACCCGGGTCTCTGCGTGTTTTTTAACTGTGAATCCGGGTCACTGTGTGTTTTGTTACTCTGATCCCGGGTTACTGTGTTTTGTACTGTGAACCCGGGTCTGTGTGTGTTTTGCTACTGTGAACCCTGGTCTCTGCGTGTTTTGTTACTGTGAACCCGGGTCTGTGTGTGTTTTGTTACTGTGATCCAGGGATTCTGCGTGTTTTGTTACTGTGAACCAGGGACTCTGAGTGTTTTGTTACTGTGAACCCTGGTGTCTGTGAGTTTTGTTACTGTGAACCCGGGTCTCTGTGTCTTTTTTTACTGTGAACCTGTGTCTCTGTGTGTTTTGTTACTGTGAACCTGGGTCTCTGTGTCTTTTATTACTGTGAACCCGAGTCTCTGTGTGTTTTGTTAGTGTTATCCCGGGACTCTGAGTGTTTTGTTACTGTGAACCCAGGTCTCTGTGTGGTTTGCTACTGTGAACCCAGGTCTCTATGTGTTTTGTTACTGTGAACCCGGGTCTCTGTGTGTTTTGTTACTGTGAACCCGGGTCTCTGTGTGTTTTGTTAGTGTTATCCCGGGACTCTGAGTGTTTTGTTACTGTGAACCCGGGTCTCTGTGTGTTTTGTTACTGTGAACCCGGGTCTCTGTGTGTTTTGTTAGTGTTATCCCGGGACTCTGAGTGTTTTGTTACTGTGAACCCGGGTCTCTGTGTGGTTTGTTACTGTGAAGCAGGGTTTCTGCGTGTTCTGTTACTGTGAACCTGGGTCTCTGTGTGTTTTGTTACTGTGATCCCGGGTCTCTGTGTATTTTGTTACTGTTAACCCGGGTCTCTGAGTGTTTTGTTACTGTGAACCCGGGTCTCAGTGTGTTTTGTTACTGTGAACCCTGGTCTCTGCGTGTTATGTTACTGTGATCCAGGGATTCTGCGTGTTCTGTTACTGTGAACCCGGGTCTCTGTGTGTTTTTTTACTGTGAATCCGGGTCAATTTGTGTTTTGTTACAGTGAACCCTGGTCTCTGCGTGTTTTGTTACTGTGAACCCGGGTCTCTGTGTGTTTTGTTACTGTGAATCCGGGTCTCTGTGTGTTTTGTTACTGTGAACCCGGGTCTCTGCGTGTTTTGTTACTGTGAACCCAGGTCTCTGTGTGTTTTGCTACTGTGAACCCAGGTCCCTGCCTGTTTTGTTACTGTGAACCAGGCATTCTGCGTGTTCTGTTACTGTGAACCCGGGTCTCTGTGTGTTTTGTTACTGTGAACCCGAGTCTCTGAGTCTTTTGTTACTGTGAATCCGTGTCTCTGTGTTCTGTTACTGTGAACCCTGGTCTCTGCGTGTTTTGTTACTGTGAACCCGGGTCTCTGTGTCTTTTGTTACTGTGTACCCGGGTCTCTGTGTGTTTTGTTACAGTGAACCCTGGTCTCTGCGTGTTTTGTTACTGTCAACCCGAGTCTCTGAGTGTTTTGTTACTGTGATCCAGGGATTCTGCATGTTTTGTTACACTGAACTCTGGTCTCTGCGTGTTTTGTTACTGTGAACTCTGGTCTCTGTGTGTTTTGTTACTGTGAACTCTGGTCTCTGTGTGTTTTGTTACTGTGAATCCGGGTCTCTGAGTGTTTTGTTACTGTGAACCCGGGTCTCTGCGTGTTTTGTTACTGTGAACCAGGGACTCTGAGTGTTTTGTTACTGTGAACCCGAGTTTCTGTGTGTTTTGTTACTTTGAACCAGGGACTCTGAGTGTTTTGTTACTGTGAACCCGGGTGTCTGCGTGTTTTGTTACTGTGAACCAGGGACTCTGAGTGTTTTGTTACTGTGAACCCTGGTGTCTGTGAGTTTTGTTGCTGTGAACCCTCGTCTCTGTGTCTTTTGTTACTGGGAACCTGTGTCTCTGCGTGTTTTGTTAATGTGAACCCGGTTCTCTGTCTGTTTTGTTAGTGTTATCCCGGGACTCTGAGTGTTTTGTTACTGTGAACCTGGGTCTCTGTGTGTTTTGTTACTGTGATCCCGGGTCTCTGTGTATTTTGTTACTGTTAATCCGGGTCTCTGTGTGTTTTGTTACTGTGAACCCGGGTCTCAGTGTGTTTTGTTACTGTGAACCCTGGTCTCTGTGTGTTCTGTCACTGTGAACCCTGTTCTCTGTGTGTTCTGTCACTGTGAACCCGGGTCTCTGTGTGTTCTGTCACTGTGAACCCGGGTTACTGTGTTTTGTTACTGTGAACCCAGGTCTCAGTGTTCTGTTACTGTGAACCCAGGTCTCTGTGTGTTCAGTCACTGTGAACCCGGGTCTCAGTGTGTTTTGTTACAGTGAACCCAGGTCTCTGTGTGGTTTGCTACTGTGAACCCAGGTCTCTATGTGTTTTGTTACTGTGAACCTGGGTCTCTGTGTGTTTTGTTACTGTGAACCCGGGTCTCTGTGTGTTTTGTTAGTGTTATCCCGGGACTCTGAGTGTTTTGTTACTGTGAACCCGGGTCTCTGTGTGTTTTGTTACTGTGAACCCGGGTCTCTGTGTGTTTTGTTAGTGTTATCCCGGGACTCTGAGTGTTTTGTTACTGTGAACCCGGGTCTCTGTGTGGTTTGTTACTGTGAAGCAGGGTTTCTGCGTGTTCTGTTACTGTGAACCTGGGTCTCTGTGTGTTTTGTTACTGTGATCCCGGGTCTCTGTGTATTTTGTTACTGTTAACCCGGGTCTCTGAGTGTTTTGTTACTGTGAACCCGGGTCTCAGTGTGTTTTGTTACTGTGAACCCTGGTCTCTGCGTGTTATGTTACTGTGATCCAGGGATTCTGCGTGTTCTGTTACTGTGAACCCGGGTCTCTGTGTGTTTTTTTACTGTGAATCCGGGTCAATTTGTGTTTTGTTACAGTGAACCCTGGTCTCTGCGTGTTTTGTTACTGTGAACCCGGGTCTCTGTGTGTTTTGTTACTGTGAATCCGGGTCTCTGTGTGTTTTGTTACTGTGAACCCGGGTCTCTGCGTGTTTTGTTACTGTGAACCCAGGTCTCTGTGTGTTTTGCTACTGTGAACCCAGGTCCCTGCGTGTTTTGTTACTGTGAACCAGGCATTCTGCGTGTTCTGTTACTGTGAACCCGGGTCTCTGTGTGTTTTGTTACTGTGAACCCGAGTCTCTGAGTCTTTTGTTACTGTGAATCCGTGTCTCTGTGTTCTGTTACTGTGAACCCTGGTCTCTGCGTGTTTTGTTACTGTCAACCCGAGTCTCTGAGTGTTTTGTTACTGTGATCCAGGGATTCTGCATGTTTTGTTACACTGAACTCTGGTCTCTGCGTGTTTTGTTACTGTGAACTCTGGTCTCTGTGTGTTTTGTTACTGTGAACTCTGGTCTCTGTGTGTTTTGTTACTGTGAATCCGGGTCTCTGAGTGTTTTGTTACTGTGAACCCGGGTCTCTGCGTGTTTTGTTACTGTGAACCAGGGACTCTGAGTGTTTTGTTACTGTGAATCCGGGTCTCTGTGTATTTTTTTACTGTGAATCTGGGTCCCTGTGTATTTTGTTACCGTGATCCCGGGTTACAATGTTTTGTTACTGTGAACCCGGGTCTCTGCGTGTTTTTTAACTGTGAATCCGGGTCACTGTGTGTTTTGTTAATCTGATCCCGGGTTACTGTGTTTTGTTACTGTGAACCCGGGTCTCTGTGTGTTTTGTTACTGTGATCCGGGGTTACTGTGTTTTGTTACTGTGAACCCGGGTCTCTGTGTGTTTTGTTACTGTGAACCCGGGTCTCTGCGTGTTTTGTTACTGTGAACCCGGGTCTCTGTGTGTTTTGTTACTGTGAACCCGGGTCTCTGCGTGTTTTGTTACTGTGAACCCGGGTCTCTGTGTGTTTTGTTACTGTGAACCCGGGTCTCTGTGTGTTTTGTTACTGTGAACCCGGGTCTCTGTGTGTTTTGTTACTGTGAACCCGGGTCTCTGTGTGTTTTGTTACTGTGAATCCGGGTCTCTGAGTGTTTTGTTACTGTGAACCCGGGTCTCTGCGTGTTTTGTTACTGTGAACCAGGGACTCTGAGTGTTTTGTTACTGTGAACCCGGGTCTCTGAGTGTTTTGTTACAGTGAACCCGGGTCTCTGTGTGCTTTGTTACTATGAACCAGGGTCTCTGAGTGTTTTGTTACAGTGAACCCGGGTCTCTGTGTGCTTTGTTACTATGAACTCGGGTCTCTGAGTGTTTTGTTACAGTGAACCCGGGTCTCTGTGTGTTTTGTTACTATGAACCAGGGTCTCTGAGTGTTTTGTTACTATGAACACGGGTCTCTGTGTGTTTTGTTACTATGAACCCGGGTCTCTGAGTGTTTTGTTACAGTGAACCCGGGTCTCTGTGTGTTTTGTTACTGTGATCCCGGGTCTCTGTGTGTTTTGTTACTGTGAACCCGGGTCTCTGAGTGTTTTGTTACAGTGAACCCGGGTCTCTGTGTGCTTTGTTACTATGAACTCGGGTCTCTGAGTGTTTTGTTACAGTGAACCCGGGTCTCTGTGTGTTTTGTTACTATGAACCAGGGTCTCTGAGTGTTTTGTTACAGTGAACCCGGGTCTCTGTGTGTTTTGTTACTATGAACCCGGGTCTCTGAGTGTTTTGTTACAGTGAAACCGGGTCTCTGTGTGTCTTGTTACTATGAACCCGGGTCTCTGAGTGTTTTGTTACAGTGAACCCGGGTCTCTGTGTGTTTTGTTACTGTGAACCCGTGTCGCTGTGTGTTTTGTTACTATGAACCTGGGTCTCTGTGTGTTTTGTTACTGTGAACCCGTGTCTCTGAGTGTTTTGTTACTGTGAACCCAGGTGTCTGTGTGTTTTGTTACTGTGAACCCGTGTCTCTGTGTGTTTTGTTACTGTGAAGCCGGGTTTCTGTGTGTTTTGTTACTCTGAACCCGGGTTTCTGTGTGTTTTGTTACTGTGATCCCGGGGTCTCTGTGTTCTGTTACTGTGAACCTGGATTTCTGTGTGTTTTGTTACTGTGAACCCGGGTCGCTGTGTGTTCTGTCACTGTGAACCCGGGTCTCTGTGTGTTCTGTCACTGTGAACCCGGGTCTCTGTGTGTTTTTTTACTGTGAATCTGGGTCTCTGTGTATTTTGTTACTGTGATCCCGGGTTACAATGTTTTGTTACTGTGAACCCGGGTCTCTGCGTGTTTTGTTACTGTGAACCAGGCATTCTGCGTGTTCTGTTACTGTGAACCCGGGTCTCTGTGTGTTTTGTTACTGTGATCCGGGTCTCTGCGTGTTTTTTTTACTGTGAATCCGGGTCTCTGTGTATTTTTTTACTGTGAATCTGGGTCCCTGTGTATTTTGTTACTGTGATCCCGGGTTACAATGTTTTGTTACTGTGAACCCGGGTCTCTGCGTGTTTTTTAACTGTGAATCCGGGTCACTGTGTGTTTTGTTAATCTGATCCCGGGTTACTGTGTTTTGTTACTGTGAACCCGGGTCTCTGTGTGTTTTGTTACTGTGATCCGGGGTTACTGTGTTTTGTTACTGTGAACCCGGGTCTCTGTGTGTTTTGTTACTGTGAACCCGGGTCTCTGAGTGTTTTGTTACTGTGAACCCGGGTCTCTGTGTGTTTTGTTACTGTGAACCCGGGTCTCTGCGTGTTTTGTTACTGTGAACCCGGGTCTCTGTGTGTTTTGTTACTGTGAACCCGGGTCTCTGTGTGTTTTGTTACTGTGAACCCGGGTCTCTGTGTGTTTTGTTACTGTGAATCCGGGTCTCTGAGTGTTTTGTTACTGTGAACCCGGGGTCTCTGCGTGTTTTGTTACTGTGAACCAGGGACTCTGAGTGTTTTGTTACTGTGAACCCGGGTCTCTGTGTGTTTTGTTACTGTGAACCCGGGTGTCTGCGTGTTTTGTTACTGTGAACCAGGGACTCTGAGTGTTTTGTTACTGTGAACCCTGGTGTCTGTGAGTTTTGTTGCTGTGAACCCTCGTCTCTGTGTCTTTTGTTACTGTGAACCTGTGTCTCTGTGTGATTTGTTACTGTGAACCCTGGTTTCTGTGTGTTCTGTCACTGTGAACCCTGTTCTCTGTGTGTTCTGTCACTGTGAACCCGGGTCTCTGTGTGTTCTGTCACTGTGAACCCGGGTCTCTGTGTGTTTTTTTTACTGTGAATCTGGGTCTCTGTGTATTTTGTTACTGTGATCCCGGGTTACAATGTTTTGTTACTGTGAACCCGGGTCTCTGTGTATTTTGTTACTGTGATCCCGGGTTAAAATGTTTTGTTACTGTGAACCCGGGTCTCTGCGTGTTTTTTAACTGTGAATCCGGGTCACTGTGTGTTTTGTTACTCTGATCCCGGGTTACTGTGTTTTGTTACTGTGAACACGGGTCTCTGCGTGTTTTGTTACTGTGAACCGGAGTCTCTATGTGTTTTGTTACTGTGAACCCGGGACTCTGTGTGTTTTGTTACTGTGAACCCTGGTCCCTGCGTGTTTTGTTAGTGTGAACCAGGGATTCTCCGTGTTCTGTTACTGTGAATCCGGGTCAATTTGTGTTTTGTTACTGTGAATCCGGTTCAATTTGTGTTTTGTTACAGTGAACCCTGGTCTCTGCGTGTTTTGTTACTGTGAACCGGAGTCTCTATGTGTTTTGTTACTGTGAACCCTGGTCCCTGCGTGGTTTGTTACTGTGAACCCGGGACTCTGTGTGTTTTGTTACTGTGAACCCTGGTCCCTGCGTGGTTTGTTACTGTGAACCAGGGATTCTGCGTGTTCTGTTACTGTGAATCCGGGTCAATTTGTGTTTTGTTACTGTGAATCCAGTTCAATTTGTGTTTTGTTACAGTGAACCCTGGTCTCTGCGTGTTTTGTTACTGTGAACCCGAGTCTCTGAGTGTTTTGTTACTGTGATCCAGGGATTCTGCATGTTTTGTTACACTGAACCCTGGTCTCTGCGTGTTTTGTTACTGTGAACTCTGGTCTCTGTGTGTTTTGTTACTGTGAACTCTGGTCTCTGTGTGTTTTGTTACTGTGAATCCGGGTCTCTGAGTGTTTTGTTACTGTGAACCCGGTTCTCTGTCTGTTTTGTTAGTGTTATCCCGGGACTCTGAGTGTTTTATTACTGTGAACCTGGGTCTCTGTGTGTTTTGTTACTGTGATCCCGGGTCTCTGTGTATTTTGTTACTGTTAACCCGGGTCTCTGTGTGTTTTGTTACTGTGAACCCGGGTCTCAGTGTGTTTTGTTACTGTGAACCCTGGTCTCTGTGTGTTCTGTCACTGTGAACCCTGTTCTCTGTGTGTTCTGTCACTGTGAACCCGGGTCTCTGTGTGTTCTGTCACTGTGAACCCGGGTTACTGTGTTTTGTTACTGTGAACCCAGGTCTCAGTGTTCTGTTACTGTGAACCCAGGTCTCTGTGTGTTCAGTCACTGTGAACCCGGGTCTCAGTGTGTTTTGTTACTGTGAACCCTGGTCCCTGCGTGTTTTGTTACTGTGAACCCGGGTCTCAGTGTGTTTTGTTACTGTGAACCCAGGTCTCAGTGTGTTTTGTTACTGTGAACCCAGGTCTCTGTTTGTTCTGTTAATGTGAACCCAGATCTCTGTCCGTTTTCTTACTGTGAACCCGGGTCTCAGTGTTGTGTTACTGTGAACCCGGGTCTCTGTGTGGTTTGTTACTGTGAACCAGGTTCTCTGTGTTCTGTCACTGTGAACCCGGGTCTCTGCGTGTTCTGTTACTGTGAACACGGGTCTCTGCGTGTTCTGTTACTGTAAACCCGGGTCTCTGCGTGTTTTGTTACTCTGATCCCGGGTTACTGTGTTTTGTTACTGTGAACCCGGGTCTCTGTGTGTTTTGTTACTGTGAACCCGGGTCTCTGAGTGTTTTGTTACTGTGAACCCGGGTCTCTGTGTGTTTTGTTACTGTGAACCCGGGTCTCTGCGTGTTTTGTTACTGTGAACCCGGGTCTCTGTGTGTTTTGTTACTGTGAACCCGGGTCTCTGTGTGTTTTGTTACTGTGAACCCGGGTCTCTGTGTGTTTTGTTACTGTGAATCCGGGTCTCTGAGTGTTTTGTTACTGTGAACCCGGGTCTCTGCGTGTTTTGTTACTGTGAACCAGGGACTCTGAGTGTTTTGTTACTGTGAACCCGGGTCTCTGTGTGTTTTGTTACTGTGAACCCGGGTGTCTGCGTGTTTTGTTACTGTGAACCAGGGACTCTGAGTGTTTTGTTACTGTGAACCCTGGTGTCTGTGAGTTTTGTTGCTGTGAACCCTCGTCTCTGTGTCTTTTGTTACTGTGAACCTGTGTCTCTGTGTGATTTGTTACTGTGAACCCTGGTTTCTGTGTGTTCTGTCACTGTGAACCCTGTTCTCTGTGTGTTCTGTCACTGTGAACCCGGGTCTCTGTGTGTTCTGTCACTGTGAACCCGGGTCTCTGTGTGTTTTTTTACTGTGAATCTGGGTCTCTGTGTATTTTGTTACTGTGATCCCGGGTTACAATGTTTTGTTACTGTGAACCCGGGTCTCTGTGTATTTTGTTACTGTGATCCCGGGTTACAATGTTTTGTTACTGTGAACCCGGGTCTCTGCGTGTTTTTTAACTGTGAATCCGGGTCACTGTGTGTTTTGTTACTCTGATCCCGGGTTACTGTGTTTTGTTACTGTGAACACGGGTCTCTGCGTGTTTTGTTACTGTGAACCGGAGTCTCTATGTGTTTTGTTACTGTGAACCCGGGACTCTGTGTGTTTTGTTACTGTGAACCCTGGTCCCTGCGTGTTTTGTTAGTGTGAACCAGGGATTCTCCGTGTTCTGTTACTGTGAATCCGGGTCAATTTGTGTTTTGTTACTGTGAATCCGGTTCAATTTGTGTTTTGTTACAGTGAACCCTGGTCTCTGCGTGTTTTGTTACTGTGAACCGGAGTCTCTATGTGTTTTGTTACTGTGAACCCTGGTCCCTGCGTGGTTTGTTACTGTGAACCCGGGACTCTGTGTGTTTTGTTACTGTGAACCCTGGTCCCTGCGTGGTTTGTTACTGTGAACCAGGGATTCTGCGTGTTCTGTTACTGTGAATCCGGGTCAATTTGTGTTTTGTTACTGTGAATCCAGTTCAATTTGTGTTTTGTTACAGTGAACCCTGGTCTCTGCGTGTTTTGTTACTGTGAACCCGAGTCTCTGAGTGTTTTGTTACTGTGATCCAGGGATTCTGCATGTTTTGTTACACTGAACCCTGGTCTCTGCGTGTTTTGTTACTGTGAACTCTGGTCTCTGTGTGTTTTGTTACTGTGAACTCTGGTCTCTGTGTGTTTTGTTACTGTGAATCCGGGTCTCTGAGTGTTTTGTTACTGTGAACCCGGTTCTCTGTCTGTTTTGTTAGTGTTATCCCGGGACTCTGAGTGTTTTATTACTGTGAACCTGGGTCTCTGTGTGTTTTGTTACTGTGATCCCGGGTCTCTGTGTATTTTGTTACTGTTAACCCGGGTCTCTGTGTGTTTTGTTACTGTGAACCCGGGTCTCAGTGTGTTTTGTTACTGTGAACCCTGGTCTCTGTGTGTTCTGTCACTGTGAACCCTGTTCTCTGTGTGTTCTGTCACTGTGAACCCGGGTCTCTGTGTGTTCTGTCACTGTGAACCCGGGTTACTGTGTTTTGTTACTGTGAACCCAGGTCTCAGTGTTCTGTTACTGTGAACCCAGGTCTCTGTGTGTTCAGTCACTGTGAACCCGGGTCTCAGTGTGTTTTGTTACTGTGAACCCTGGTCCCTGCGTGTTTTGTTACTGTGAACCCGGGTCTCAGTGTGTTTTGTTACTGTGAACCCAGGTCTCAGTGTGTTTTGTTACTGTGAACCCAGGTCTCTGTTTGTTCTGTTAATGTGAACCCAGATCTCTGTCCGTTTTCTTACTGTGAACCCGGGTCTCAGTGTTGTGTTACTGTGAACCCGGGTCTCTGTGTGGTTTGTTACTGTGAACCAGGTTCTCTGTGTTCTGTCACTGTGAACCCGGGTCTCTGCGTGTTCTGTTACTGTGAACACGGGTCTCTGCGTGTTCTGTTACTGTAAACCCGGGTCTCTGCGTGTTTTGTTACTCTGATCCCGGGTTACTGTGTTTTGTTACTGTGAACCCGAGTCTCTGCGTGTTTTTTTACTGTGAATCCGGGTCAATTTGTGTTTTGTTACAGTGAACCCTGGTCTCTGCGTGTTTTGTTACTGTGAACCCAGGTCTCTGTGTGTTTTGTTACTGTGATCCAGGGATTCTGCGTGTTTTGTTACTGTGAACCAGGGACTCTGAGTGTTTTGTTACTGTGAACTCTGATCTCTGAGTGTTTTGTTACTGTGAACTCTGATCTCTGTGTGTTTTGTTACTGTGAACCCGAGTCTCTGAGTCTTTTGTTACTGTGAATTCGTGTCTCTGTGTTCTGTTACTGTGAACCCGGGTCTTTGCGTGTTTTGTTACTGTGATCCCGGGTTACTGTGTTTTTTTACTGTGATACCGGGTCTCAATGTTTTGTTACTGTGTACCCAGGTCTCTGCGTGTTTTTTAACTGTGAATCCGGGTCGCTGTGTGTTTTGTTACTCTGATCCCGGGTTACTGTGTTTTGTTACTGTGTTTTGTTACTGTGAACCCGGGTCTCTGCGTGTTTTGTTACTGTGAACCGGAGTCTCTGTGTGTTTTGTTACTGTGAACCCGGGACTCTGTGTGTTCTGTTACTGTGAACCCGGGTCTGTGTGTGTTTTGCTACTGTGAAACCTGGTCCCAGCGTGTTTTGTTACTGTGAACCAGGGATTCTGCGTGTTCTGTTACTGTGAACCCGGGTCTCTGTGTATTTTGTTACTGTGATCCCGGGTTACATTGATTTGTTACTGTGAACCCGGGTCTCTGCGTGTTTTTTAACTGTGAATCCGGGTCACTGTGTGTTTTGTTACTCTGATCCCGGGTTACTGTGTTTTGTACTGTGAACCCGGGTCTGTGTGTGTTTTGCTACTGTGAACCCTGGTCTCTGCGTGTTTTGTTACTGTGAACCCGGGTCTGTGTGTGTTTTGTTACTGTGATCCAGGGATTCTGCGTGTTTTGTTACTGTGAACCAGGGACTCTGAGTGTTTTGTTACTGTGAACCCTGGTGTCTGTGAGTTTTGTTACTGTGAACCCGGGTCTCTGTGTCTTTTTTTACTGTGAACCTGTGTCTCTGTGTGTTTTGTTACTGTGAACCTGGGTCTCTGTGTCTTTTATTACTGTGAACCCGAGTCTCTGTGTGTTTTGTTAGTGTTATCCCGGGACTCTGAGTGTTTTGTTACTGTGAACCCAGGTCTCTGTGTGGTTTGCTACTGTGAACCCAGGTCTCTATGTGTTTTGTTACTGTGAACCCGGGTCTCTGTGTGTTTTGTTACTGTGAACCCGGGTCTCTGTGTGTTTTGTTAGTGTTATCCCGGGACTCTGAGTGTTTTGTTACTGTGAACCCGGGTCTCTGTGTGTTTTGTTACTGTGAACCCGGGTCTCTGTGTGTTTTGTTAGTGTTATCCCGGGACTCTGAGTGTTTTGTTACTGTGAACCCGGGTCTCTGTGTGGTTTGTTACTGTGAAGCAGGGTTTCTGCGTGTTCTGTTACTGTGAACCTGGGTCTCTGTGTGTTTTGTTACTGTGATCCCGGGTCTCTGTGTATTTTGTTACTGTTAACCCGGGTCTCTGAGTGTTTTGTTACTGTGAACCCGGGTCTCAGTGTGTTTTGTTACTGTGAACCCTGGTCTCTGCGTGTTATGTTACTGTGATCCAGGGATTCTGCGTGTTCTGTTACTGTGAACCCGGGTCTCTGTGTGTTTTTTTACTGTGAATCCGGGTCAATTTGTGTTTTGTTACAGTGAACCCTGGTCTCTGCGTGTTTTGTTACTGTGAACCCGGGTCTCTGTGTGTTTTGTTACTGTGAATCCGGGTCTCTGTGTGTTTTGTTACTGTGAACCCGGGTCTCTGCGTGTTTTGTTACTGTGAACCCAGGTCTCTGTGTGTTTTGCTACTGTGAACCCAGGTCCCTGCCTGTTTTGTTACTGTGAACCAGGCATTCTGCGTGTTCTGTTACTGTGAACCCGGGTCTCTGTGTGTTTTGTTACTGTGAACCCGAGTCTCTGAGTCTTTTGTTACTGTGAATCCGTGTCTCTGTGTTCTGTTACTGTGAACCCTGGTCTCTGCGTGTTTTGTTACTGTGAACCCGGGTCTCTGTGTCTTTTGTTACTGTGTACCCGGGTCTCTGTGTGTTTTGTTACAGTGAACCCTGGTCTCTGCGTGTTTTGTTACTGTCAACCCGAGTCTCTGAGTGTTTTGTTACTGTGATCCAGGGATTCTGCATGTTTTGTTACACTGAACTCTGGTCTCTGCGTGTTTTGTTACTGTGAACTCTGGTCTCTGTGTGTTTTGTTACTGTGAACTCTGGTCTCTGTGTGTTTTGTTACTGTGAATCCGGGTCTCTGAGTGTTTTGTTACTGTGAACCCGGGTCTCTGCGTGTTTTGTTACTGTGAACCAGGGACTCTGAGTGTTTTGTTACTGTGAACCCGAGTTTCTGTGTGTTTTGTTACTTTGAACCAGGGACTCTGAGTGTTTTGTTACTGTGAACCCGGGTGTCTGCGTGTTTTGTTACTGTGAACCAGGGACTCTGAGTGTTTTGTTACTGTGAACCCTGGTGTCTGTGAGTTTTGTTGCTGTGAACCCTCGTCTCTGTGTCTTTTGTTACTGGGAACCTGTGTCTCTGCGTGTTTTGTTAATGTGAACCCGGTTCTCTGTCTGTTTTGTTAGTGTTATCCCGGGACTCTGAGTGTTTTGTTACTGTGAACCTGGGTCTCTGTGTGTTTTGTTACTGTGATCCCGGGTCTCTGTGTATTTTGTTACTGTTAATCCGGGTCTCTGTGTGTTTTGTTACTGTGAACCCGGGTCTCAGTGTGTTTTGTTACTGTGAACCCTGGTCTCTGTGTGTTCTGTCACTGTGAACCCTGTTCTCTGTGTGTTCTGTCACTGTGAACCCGGGTCTCTGTGTGTTCTGTCACTGTGAACCCGGGTTACTGTGTTTTGTTACTGTGAACCCAGGTCTCAGTGTTCTGTTACTGTGAACCCAGGTCTCTGTGTGTTCAGTCACTGTGAACCCGGGTCTCAGTGTGTTTTGTTACAGTGAACCCAGGTCTCTGTGTGGTTTGCTACTGTGAACCCAGGTCTCTATGTGTTTTGTTACTGTGAACCTGGGTCTCTGTGTGTTTTGTTACTGTGAACCCGGGTCTCTGTGTGTTTTGTTAGTGTTATCCCGGGACTCTGAGTGTTTTGTTACTGTGAACCCGGGTCTCTGTGTGTTTTGTTACTGTGAACCCGGGTCTCTGTGTGTTTTGTTAGTGTTATCCCGGGACTCTGAGTGTTTTGTTACTGTGAACCCGGGTCTCTGTGTGGTTTGTTACTGTGAAGCAGGGTTTCTGCGTGTTCTGTTACTGTGAACCTGGGTCTCTGTGTGTTTTGTTACTGTGATCCCGGGTCTCTGTGTATTTTGTTACTGTTAACCCGGGTCTCTGAGTGTTTTGTTACTGTGAACCCGGGTCTCAGTGTGTTTTGTTACTGTGAACCCTGGTCTCTGCGTGTTATGTTACTGTGATCCAGGGATTCTGCGTGTTCTGTTACTGTGAACCCGGGTCTCTGTGTGTTTTTTTACTGTGAATCCGGGTCAATTTGTGTTTTGTTACAGTGAACCCTGGTCTCTGCGTGTTTTGTTACTGTGAACCCGGGTCTCTGTGTGTTTTGTTACTGTGAATCCGGGTCTCTGTGTGTTTTGTTACTGTGAACCCGGGTCTCTGCGTGTTTTGTTACTGTGAACCCAGGTCTCTGTGTGTTTTGCTACTGTGAACCCAGGTCCCTGCGTGTTTTGTTACTGTGAACCAGGCATTCTGCGTGTTCTGTTACTGTGAACCCGGGTCTCTGTGTGTTTTGTTACTGTGAACCCGAGTCTCTGAGTCTTTTGTTACTGTGAATCCGTGTCTCTGTGTTCTGTTACTGTGAACCCTGGTCTCTGCGTGTTTTGTTACTGTCAACCCGAGTCTCTGAGTGTTTTGTTACTGTGATCCAGGGATTCTGCATGTTTTGTTACACTGAACTCTGGTCTCTGCGTGTTTTGTTACTGTGAACTCTGGTCTCTGTGTGTTTTGTTACTGTGAACTCTGGTCTCTGTGTGTTTTGTTACTGTGAATCCGGGTCTCTGAGTGTTTTGTTACTGTGAACCCGGGTCTCTGCGTGTTTTGTTACTGTGAACCAGGGACTCTGAGTGTTTTGTTACTGTGAATCCGGGTCTCTGTGTATTTTTTTACTGTGAATCTGGGTCCCTGTGTATTTTGTTACCGTGATCCCGGGTTACAATGTTTTGTTACTGTGAACCCGGGTCTCTGCGTGTTTTTTAACTGTGAATCCGGGTCACTGTGTGTTTTGTTAATCTGATCCCGGGTTACTGTGTTTTGTTACTGTGAACCCGGGTCTCTGTGTGTTTTGTTACTGTGATCCGGGGTTACTGTGTTTTGTTACTGTGAACCCGGGTCTCTGTGTGTTTTGTTACTGTGAACCCGGGTCTCTGCGTGTTTTGTTACTGTGAACCCGGGTCTCTGTGTGTTTTGTTACTGTGAACCCGGGTCTCTGCGTGTTTTGTTACTGTGAACCCGGGTCTCTGTGTGTTTTGTTACTGTGAACCCGGGTCTCTGTGTGTTTTGTTACTGTGAACCCGGGTCTCTGTGTGTTTTGTTACTGTGAACCCGGGTCTCTGTGTGTTTTGTTACTGTGAATCCGGGTCTCTGAGTGTTTTGTTACTGTGAACCCGGGTCTCTGCGTGTTTTGTTACTGTGAACCAGGGACTCTGAGTGTTTTGTTACTGTGAACCCGGGTCTCTGAGTGTTTTGTTACAGTGAACCCGGGTCTCTGTGTGCTTTGTTACTATGAACCAGGGTCTCTGAGTGTTTTGTTACAGTGAACCCGGGTCTCTGTGTGCTTTGTTACTATGAACTCGGGTCTCTGAGTGTTTTGTTACAGTGAACCCGGGTCTCTGTGTGTTTTGTTACTATGAACCAGGGTCTCTGAGTGTTTTGTTACTATGAACACGGGTCTCTGTGTGTTTTGTTACTATGAACCCGGGTCTCTGAGTGTTTTGTTACAGTGAACCCGGGTCTCTGTGTGTTTTGTTACTGTGATCCCGGGTCTCTGTGTGTTTTGTTACTGTGAACCCGGGTCTCTGAGTGTTTTGTTACAGTGAACCCGGGTCTCTGTGTGCTTTGTTACTATGAACTCGGGTCTCTGAGTGTTTTGTTACAGTGAACCCGGGTCTCTGTGTGTTTTGTTACTATGAACCAGGGTCTCTGAGTGTTTTGTTACAGTGAACCCGGGTCTCTGTGTGTTTTGTTACTATGAACCCGGGTCTCTGAGTGTTTTGTTACAGTGAAACCGGGTCTCTGTGTGTCTTGTTACTATGAACCCGGGTCTCTGAGTGTTTTGTTACAGTGAACCCGGGTCTCTGTGTGTTTTGTTACTGTGAACCCGTGTCGCTGTGTGTTTTGTTACTATGAACCTGGGTCTCTGTGTGTTTTGTTACTGTGAACCCGTGTCTCTGAGTGTTTTGTTACTGTGAACCCAGGTGTCTGTGTGTTTTGTTACTGTGAACCCGTGTCTCTGTGTGTTTTGTTACTGTGAAGCCGGGTTTCTGTGTGTTTTGTTACTCTGAACCCGGGTTTCTGTGTGTTTTGTTACTGTGATCCCGGGGTCTCTGTGTTCTGTTACTGTGAACCTGGATTTCTGTGTGTTTTGTTACTGTGAACCCGGGTCGCTGTGTGTTCTGTCACTGTGAACCCGGGTCTCTGTGTGTTCTGTCACTGTGAACCCGGGTCTCTGTGTGTTTTTTTACTGTGAATCTGGGTCTCTGTGTATTTTGTTACTGTGATCCCGGGTTACAATGTTTTGTTACTGTGAACCCGGGTCTCTGCGTGTTTTGTTACTGTGAACCAGGCATTCTGCGTGTTCTGTTACTGTGAACCCGGGTCTCTGTGTGTTTTGTTACTGTGATCCGGGTCTCTGCGTGTTTTTTTTACTGTGAATCCGGGTCTCTGTGTATTTTTTTACTGTGAATCTGGGTCCCTGTGTATTTTGTTACTGTGATCCCGGGTTACAATGTTTTGTTACTGTGAACCCGGGTCTCTGCGT
Organism: Hemitrygon akajei; assembly: GCF_048418815.1. Lineage (NCBI taxonomy): Eukaryota > Metazoa > Chordata > Chondrichthyes > Myliobatiformes > Dasyatidae > Hemitrygon > Hemitrygon akajei. The sequence goes on from NC_133146.1 coordinate 8,601,546, forward strand.
GTTTTTTAACTGTGAATCCGGGTCACTGTGTGTTTTGTTAATCTGATCCCGGGTTACTGTGTTTTGTTACTGTGAACCCGGGTCTCTGTGTGTTTTGTTACTGTGATCCGGGGTTACTGTGTTTTGTTACTGTGAACCCGGGTCTCTGTGTGTTTTGTTACTGTGAACCCGGGTCTCTGAGTGTTTTGTTACTGTGAACCCGGGTCTCTGTGTGTTTTGTTACTGTGAACCCGGGTCTCTGCGTGTTTTGTTACTGTGAACCCGGGTCTCTGTGTGTTTTGTTACTGTGAACCCGGGTCTCTGTGTGTTTTGTTACTGTGAACCCGGGTCTCTGTGTGTTTTGTTACTGTGAATCCGGGTCTCTGAGTGTTTTGTTACTGTGAACCCGGGTCTCTGCGTGTTTTGTTACTGTGAACCAGGGACTCTGAGTGTTTTGTTACTGTGAACCCGGGTCTCTGTGTGTTTTGTTACTGTGAACCCGGGTGTCTGCGTGTTTTGTTACTGTGAACCAGGGACTCTGAGTGTTTTGTTACTGTGAACCCTGGTGTCTGTGAGTTTTGTTGCTGTGAACCCTCGTCTCTGTGTCTTTTGTTACTGTGAACCTGTGTCTCTGTGTGATTTGTTACTGTGAACCCTGGTTTCTGTGTGTTCTGTCACTGTGAACCCTGTTCTCTGTGTGTTCTGTCACTGTGAACCCGGGTCTCTGTGTGTTCTGTCACTGTGAACCCGGGTCTCTGTGTGTTTTTTTACTGTGAATCTGGGTCTCTGTGTATTTTGTTACTGTGATCCCGGGTTACAATGTTTTGTTACTGTGAACCCGGGTCTCTGTGTATTTTGTTACTGTGATCCCGGGTTACAATGTTTTGTTACTGTGAACCCGGGTCTCTGCGTGTTTTTTAACTGTGAATCCGGGTCACTGTGTGTTTTGTTACTCTGATCCCGGGTTACTGTGTTTTGTTACTGTGAACACGGGTCTCTGCGTGTTTTGTTACTGTGAACCGGAGTCTCTATGTGTTTTGTTACTGTGAACCCGGGACTCTGTGTGTTTTGTTACTGTGAACCCTGGTCCCTGCGTGTTTTGTTAGTGTGAACCAGGGATTCTCCGTGTTCTGTTACTGTGAATCCGGGTCAATTTGTGTTTTGTTACTGTGAATCCGGTTCAATTTGTGTTTTGTTACAGTGAACCCTGGTCTCTGCGTGTTTTGTTACTGTGAACCGGAGTCTCTATGTGTTTTGTTACTGTGAACCCTGGTCCCTGCGTGGTTTGTTACTGTGAACCCGGGACTCTGTGTGTTTTGTTACTGTGAACCCTGGTCCCTGCGTGGTTTGTTACTGTGAACCAGGGATTCTGCGTGTTCTGTTACTGTGAATCCGGGTCAATTTGTGTTTTGTTACTGTGAATCCAGTTCAATTTGTGTTTTGTTACAGTGAACCCTGGTCTCTGCGTGTTTTGTTACTGTGAACCCGAGTCTCTGAGTGTTTTGTTACTGTGATCCAGGGATTCTGCATGTTTTGTTACACTGAACCCTGGTCTCTGCGTGTTTTGTTACTGTGAACTCTGGTCTCTGTGTGTTTTGTTACTGTGAACTCTGGTCTCTGTGTGTTTTGTTACTGTGAATCCGGGTCTCTGAGTGTTTTGTTACTGTGAACCCGGTTCTCTGTCTGTTTTGTTAGTGTTATCCCGGGACTCTGAGTGTTTTATTACTGTGAACCTGGGTCTCTGTGTGTTTTGTTACTGTGATCCCGGGTCTCTGTGTATTTTGTTACTGTTAACCCGGGTCTCTGTGTGTTTTGTTACTGTGAACCCGGGTCTCAGTGTGTTTTGTTACTGTGAACCCTGGTCTCTGTGTGTTCTGTCACTGTGAACCCTGTTCTCTGTGTGTTCTGTCACTGTGAACCCGGGTCTCTGTGTGTTCTGTCACTGTGAACCCGGGTTACTGTGTTTTGTTACTGTGAACCCAGGTCTCAGTGTTCTGTTACTGTGAACCCAGGTCTCTGTGTGTTCAGTCACTGTGAACCCGGGTCTCAGTGTGTTTTGTTACTGTGAACCCTGGTCCCTGCGTGTTTTGTTACTGTGAACCCGGGTCTCAGTGTGTTTTGTTACTGTGAACCCAGGTCTCAGTGTGTTTTGTTACTGTGAACCCAGGTCTCTGTTTGTTCTGTTAATGTGAACCCAGATCTCTGTCCGTTTTCTTACTGTGAACCCGGGTCTCAGTGTTGTGTTACTGTGAACCCGGGTCTCTGTGTGGTTTGTTACTGTGAACCAGGTTCTCTGTGTTCTGTCACTGTGAACCCGGGTCTCTGCGTGTTCTGTTACTGTGAACACGGGTCTCTGCGTGTTCTGTTACTGTAAACCCGGGTCTCTGCGTGTTTTGTTACTCTGATCCCGGGTTACTGTGTTTTGTTACTGTGAACCCGAGTCTCTGCGTGTTTTTTTACTGTGAATCCGGGTCAATTTGTGTTTTGTTACAGTGAACCCTGGTCTCTGCGTGTTTTGTTACTGTGAACCCAGGTCTCTGTGTGTTTTGTTACTGTGATCCAGGGATTCTGCGTGTTTTGTTACTGTGAACCAGGGACTCTGAGTGTTTTGTTACTGTGAACTCTGATCTCTGAGTGTTTTGTTACTGTGAACTCTGATCTCTGTGTGTTTTGTTACTGTGAACCCGAGTCTCTGAGTCTTTTGTTACTGTGAATTCGTGTCTCTGTGTTCTGTTACTGTGAACCCGGGTCTTTGCGTGTTTTGTTACTGTGATCCCGGGTTACTGTGTTTTTTTACTGTGATACCGGGTCTCAATGTTTTGTTACTGTGTACCCAGGTCTCTGCGTGTTTTTTAACTGTGAATCCGGGTCGCTGTGTGTTTTGTTACTCTGATCCCGGGTTACTGTGTTTTGTTACTGTGTTTTGTTACTGTGAACCCGGGTCTCTGCGTGTTTTGTTACTGTGAACCGGAGTCTCTGTGTGTTTTGTTACTGTGAACCCGGGACTCTGTGTGTTCTGTTACTGTGAACCCGGGTCTGTGTGTGTTTTGCTACTGTGAAACCTGGTCCCAGCGTGTTTTGTTACTGTGAACCAGGGATTCTGCGTGTTCTGTTACTGTGAACCCGGGTCTCTGTGTATTTTGTTACTGTGATCCCGGGTTACATTGATTTGTTACTGTGAACCCGGGTCTCTGCGTGTTTTTTAACTGTGAATCCGGGTCACTGTGTGTTTTGTTACTCTGATCCCGGGTTACTGTGTTTTGTACTGTGAACCCGGGTCTGTGTGTGTTTTGCTACTGTGAACCCTGGTCTCTGCGTGTTTTGTTACTGTGAACCCGGGTCTGTGTGTGTTTTGTTACTGTGATCCAGGGATTCTGCGTGTTTTGTTACTGTGAACCAGGGACTCTGAGTGTTTTGTTACTGTGAACCCTGGTGTCTGTGAGTTTTGTTACTGTGAACCCGGGTCTCTGTGTCTTTTTTTACTGTGAACCTGTGTCTCTGTGTGTTTTGTTACTGTGAACCTGGGTCTCTGTGTCTTTTATTACTGTGAACCCGAGTCTCTGTGTGTTTTGTTAGTGTTATCCCGGGACTCTGAGTGTTTTGTTACTGTGAACCCAGGTCTCTGTGTGGTTTGCTACTGTGAACCCAGGTCTCTATGTGTTTTGTTACTGTGAACCCGGGTCTCTGTGTGTTTTGTTACTGTGAACCCGGGTCTCTGTGTGTTTTGTTAGTGTTATCCCGGGACTCTGAGTGTTTTGTTACTGTGAACCCGGGTCTCTGTGTGTTTTGTTACTGTGAACCCGGGTCTCTGTGTGTTTTGTTAGTGTTATCCCGGGACTCTGAGTGTTTTGTTACTGTGAACCCGGGTCTCTGTGTGGTTTGTTACTGTGAAGCAGGGTTTCTGCGTGTTCTGTTACTGTGAACCTGGGTCTCTGTGTGTTTTGTTACTGTGATCCCGGGTCTCTGTGTATTTTGTTACTGTTAACCCGGGTCTCTGAGTGTTTTGTTACTGTGAACCCGGGTCTCAGTGTGTTTTGTTACTGTGAACCCTGGTCTCTGCGTGTTATGTTACTGTGATCCAGGGATTCTGCGTGTTCTGTTACTGTGAACCCGGGTCTCTGTGTGTTTTTTTACTGTGAATCCGGGTCAATTTGTGTTTTGTTACAGTGAACCCTGGTCTCTGCGTGTTTTGTTACTGTGAACCCGGGTCTCTGTGTGTTTTGTTACTGTGAATCCGGGTCTCTGTGTGTTTTGTTACTGTGAACCCGGGTCTCTGCGTGTTTTGTTACTGTGAACCCAGGTCTCTGTGTGTTTTGCTACTGTGAACCCAGGTCCCTGCGTGTTTTGTTACTGTGAACCAGGCATTCTGCGTGTTCTGTTACTGTGAACCCGGGTCTCTGTGTGTTTTGTTACTGTGAACCCGAGTCTCTGAGTCTTTTGTTACTGTGAATCCGTGTCTCTGTGTTCTGTTACTGTGAACCCTGGTCTCTGCGTGTTTTGTTACTGTGAACCCGGGTCTCTGTGTCTTTTGTTACTGTGTACCCGGGTCTCTGTGTGTTTTGTTACAGTGAACCCTGGTCTCTGCGTGTTTTGTTACTGTCAACCCGAGTCTCTGAGTGTTTTGTTACTGTGATCCAGGGATTCTGCATGTTTTGTTACACTGAACTCTGGTCTCTGCGTGTTTTGTTACTGTGAACTCTGGTCTCTGTGTGTTTTGTTACTGTGAACTCTGGTCTCTGTGTGTTTTGTTACTGTGAATCCGGGTCTCTGAGTGTTTTGTTACTGTGAACCCGGGTCTCTGCGTGTTTTGTTACTGTGAACCAGGGACTCTGAGTGTTTTGTTACTGTGAACCCGGGTTTCTGTGTGTTTTGTTACTTTGAACCAGGGACTCTGAGTGTTTTGTTACTGTGAACCCGGGTGTCTGCGTGTTTTGTTACTGTGAACCAGGGACTCTGAGTGTTTTGTTACTGTGAACCCTGGTGTCTGTGAGTTTTGTTGCTGTGAACCCTCGTCTCTGTGTCTTTTGTTACTGGGAACCTGTGTCTCTGCGTGTTTTGTTAATGTGAACCCGGTTCTCTGTCTGTTTTGTTAGTGTTATCCCGGGACTCTGAGTGTTTTGTTACTGTGAACCTGGGTCTCTGTGTGTTTTGTTACTGTGATCCCGGGTCTCTGTGTATTTTGTTACTGTTAATCCGGGTCTCTGTGTGTTTTGTTACTGTGAACCCGGGTCTCAGTGTGTTTTGTTACTGTGAACCCTGGTCTCTGTGTGTTCTGTCACTGTGAACCCTGTTCTCTGTGTGTTCTGTCACTGTGAACCCGGGTCTCTGTGTGTTCTGTCACTGTGAACCCGGGTTACTGTGTTTTGTTACTGTGAACCCAGGTCTCAGTGTTCTGTTACTGTGAACCCAGGTCTCTGTGTGTTCAGTCACTGTGAACCCGGGTCTCAGTGTGTTTTGTTACAGTGAACCCTGGTCTCTGCGTGTTTTGTTACTGTGAACCCAGGTCTCTGTGTGTTTTGTTACTGTGATCCAGGGATTCTGCGTGTTTTGTTACTGTGAACCAGGGACTCTGAGTGTTTTGTTACTGTGAACTCTGATCTCTGAGTGTTTTGTTACTGTGAACTCTGATCTCTGTGTGTTTTGTTACTGTGAACCCGAGTCTCTGAGTCTTTTGTTACTGTGAATTCGTGTCTCTGTGTTCTGTTACTGTGAACCCGGGTCTTTGCGTGTTTGGTTACTGTGATCCCGGGTTACTGTGTTTTGTTACTGTGATACCAGGTCTCAGTGTTTTGTTACTGTGTACCCAGGTCTCTGCGTGTTTTTTAACTGTGAATCCGGGTCACTGTGTGTTTTGTTACTCTGATCCCGGGTTACTGTGTTTTGTTACTGTGAACCCGGGTCTCTGCGTGTTTTGTTACTGTGAACCGGAGTCTCTGTGTGTTTTGTTACTGTGAACCCGGGACTCTGTGTGTTCTGTTACTGTGAACCCGGGTCTGTGTGTGTTTTGCTACTGTGAAACCTGGTCTCTGCGTGTTTTGTTACTGTGAACCCAGGTCTCTGTGTGTTTTGTTACTGTGATCCAGGGATTCTGCGTGTTTTGTTACTGTGAACCAGGGACTCTGAGTGTTTTGTTACTGTGAACTCTGATCTCTGAGTGTTTTGTTACTGTGAACTCTGATCTCTGTGTGTTTTGTTACTGTGAACCCGAATCTCTGAGTCTTTTGTTACTGTGAATTCGTGTCTCTGTGTTCTGTTACTGTGAACCCGGGTCTTTGCGTGTTTGGTTACTGTGATCCCGGGTTACTGTGTTTTGTTACTGTGATACCAGGTCTCAGTGTTTTGTTACTGTGTACCCAGGTCTCTGCGTGTTTTTTAACTGTGAATCCGGGTCACTGTGTGTTTTGTTACTCTGATCCCGGGTTACTGTGTTTTGTTACTGTGAACCAGGGATTCTGCGTGTTCTGTTACTGTGAACCCGGGTCTCTGTGTATTTTGTTACTGTGATCCCGGGTTACATTGATTTGTTACTGTGAACCCGGGTCTCTGCGTGTTTTTTAACTGTGAATCCGGGTCACTGTGTGTTTTGTTACTCTGATCCCGGGTTACTGTGTTTTGTACTGTGAACCCGGGTCTGTGTGTGTTTTGCTACTGTGAACCCTGGTCTCTGCGTGTTTTGTTACTGTGAACCCGGGTCTGTGTGTGTTTTGTTACTGTGATCCAGGGATTCTGCGTGTTTTGTTACTGTGAACCAGGGACTCTGAGTGTTTTGTTACTGTGAACCCTGGTGTCTGTGAGTTTTGTTACTGTGAACCCGGGTCTCTGTGTCTTTTTTTACTGTGAACCTGTGTCTCTGTGTGTTTTGTTACTGTGAACCTGGGTCTCTGTGTGTTTTATTACTGTGAACCCGAGTCTCTGTGTGTTTTGTTAGTGTTATCCCGGGACTCTGAGTGTTTTGTTACTGTGAACCCAGGTCTCTGTGTGGTTTGCTACTGTGAACCCAGGTCTCTATGTGTTTTGTTACTGTGAACCCGGGTCTCTGTGTGTTTTGTTACTGTGAACCCGGGTCTCTGTGTGTTTTGTTAGTGTTATCCCGGGACTCTGAGTGTTTTGTTACTGTGAACCCGGGTCTCAGTGTGTATTGTTACTGTGAACCCTGGTCTCTGTGTGTTCTGTCACTGTGAACCCTGTTCTCTGTTTGTTCTGTCACTGTGAACCCGGGTCTCTGTGTGTTCTGTCACTGTGAACCCGGGTTACTGTGTTATGTTACTGTGAACCCAGGTCTCAGTGTTCTGTTACTGTGAACCCAGGTCTCTGTGTGTTCTGTCACTGTGAACCCGGGACTCTGTGTGTTTTGCTACTGTGAACCCTGGTCTCTGCGTGTTTTGTTACTGTGATCCAGGGATTCTGCGTGTTCTGTTACTGTGAACCCGGGTCTCTGTGTGTTTTTTTACTGTGAATCCGGGTCAATTTGTGTTTTGTTACAGTGAACCCTGGTCTCTGCGTGTTTTGTTACTGTGAACCCGGGTCTCTGTGTGTTTTGTTACTGTGAATCCGGGTCTCTGTGTGTTTTGTTACTGTGAACCCGGGTCTCTGCGTGTTTTGTTACTGTGAACCCAGGTCTCTGTGTGTTTTGCTACTGTGAACCCAGGTCCCTGCGTGTTTTGTTACTGTGAACCAGGCATTCTGCGTGTTCTGTTACTGTGAACCCGGGTCTCTGTGTGTTTTGTTACTGTGAACCCGAGTCTCTGAGTCTTTTGTTACTGTGAATCCGTGTCTCTGTGTTCTGTTACTGTGAACCCTGGTCTCTGCGTGTTTTGTTACTGTGAACCCGGGTCTCTGTGTCTTTTGTTACTGTGTACCCGGGTCTCTGTGTGTTTTGTTACAGTGAACCCTGGTCTCTGCGTGTTTTGTTACTGTCAACCCGAGTCTCTGAGTGTTTTGTTACTGTGATCCAGGGATTCTGCATGTTTTGTTACACTGAACTCTGGTCTCTGCGTGTTTTGTTACTGTGAACTCTGGTCTCTGGGTGTTTTGTTACTGTGAACTCTGGTCTCTGTGTGTTTTGTTACTGTGAATCCGGGTCTCTGAGTGTTTTGTTACTGTGAACCCGGGTCTCTGCGTGTTTTGTTACTGTGAACCAGGGACTCTGAGTGTTTTGTTACTGTGAACCCGGGTTTCTGTGTGTTTTGTTACTTTGAACCAGGGACTCTGAGTGTTTTGTTACTGTGAACCCGGGTGTCTGCGTGTTTTGTTACTGTGAACCAGGGACTCTGAGTGTTTTGTTACTGTGAACCCTGGTGTCTGTGAGTTTTGTTGCTGTGAACCCTCGTCTCTGTGTCTTTTGTTACTGGGAACCTGTGTCTCTGCGTGTTTTGTTAATGTGAACCCGGTTCTCTGTCTGTTTTGTTAGTGTTATCCCGGGACTCTGAGTGTTTTGTTACTGTGAACCTGGGTCTCTGTGTGTTTTGTTACTGTGATCCCGGGTCTCTGTGTATTTTGTTACTGTTAATCCGGGTCTCTGTGTGTTTTGTTACTGTGAACCCGGGTCTCAGTGTGTTTTGTTACTGTGAACCCTGGTCTCTGTGTGTTCTGTCACTGTGAACCCTGTTCTCTGTGTGTTCTGTCACTGTGAACCCGGGTCTCTGTGTGTTCTGTCACTGTGAACCCGGGTTACTGTGTTTTGTTACTGTGAACCCAGGTCTCAGTGTTCTGTTACTGTGAACCCAGGTCTCTGTGTGTTCAGTCACTGTGAACCCGGGTCTCAGTGTGTTTTGTTACAGTGAACCCTGGTCTCTGCGTGTTTTGTTACTGTGAACCCAGGTCTCTGTGTGTTTTGTTACTGTGATCCAGGGATTCTGCGTGTTTTGTTACTGTGAACCAGGGACTCTGAGTGTTTTGTTACTGTGAACTCTGATCTCTGAGTGTTTTGTTACTGTGAACTCTGATCTCTGTGTGTTTTGTTACTGTGAACCCGAGTCTCTGAGTCTTTTGTTACTGTGAATTCGTGTCTCTGTGTTCTGTTACTGTGAACCCGGGTCTTTGCGTGTTTGGTTACTGTGATCCCGGGTTACTGTGTTTTGTTACTGTGATACCAGGTCTCAGTGTTTTGTTACTGTGTACCCAGGTCTCTGCGTGTTTTTTAACTGTGAATCCGGGTCACTGTGTGTTTTGTTACTCTGATCCCGGGTTACTGTGTTTTGTTACTGTGAACCCGGGTCTCTGCGTGTTTTGTTACTGTGAACCGGAGTCTCTGTGTGTTTTGTTACTGTGAACCCGGGACTCTGTGTGTTCTGTTACTGTGAACCCGGGTCTGTGTGTGTTTTGCTACTGTGAAACCTTGTCTCTGCGTGTTTTGTTACTGTGAACCCAGGTCTCTGTGTGTTTTGTTACTGTGATCCAGGGATTCTGCGTGTTTTGTTACTGTGAACCAGGGACTCTGAGTGTTTTGTTACTGTGAACTCTGATCTCTGAGTGTTTTGTTACTGTGAACTCTGATCTCTGTGTGTTTTGTTACTGTGAACCCGAATCTCTGAGTCTTTTGTTACTGTGAATTCGTGTCTCTGTGTTCTGTTACTGTGAACCCGGGTCTTTGCGTGTTTGGTTACTGTGATCCCGGGTTACTGTGTTTTGTTACTGTGATACCAGGTCTCAGTGTTTTGTTACTGTGTACCCAGGTCTCTGCGTGTTTTTTAACTGTGAATCCGGGTCACTGTGTGTTTTGTTACTCTGATCCCGGGTTACTGTGTTTTGTTACTGTGAACCAGGGATTCTGCGTGTTCTGTTACTGTGAACCCGGGTCTCTGTGTATTTTGTTACTGTGATCCCGGGTTACATTGATTTGTTACTGTGAACCCGGGTCTCTGCGTGTTTTTTAACTGTGAATCCGGGTCACTGTGTGTTTTGTTACTCTGATCCCGGGTTACTGTGTTTTGTACTGTGAACCCGGGTCTGTGTGTGTTTTGCTACTGTGAACCCTGGTCTCTGCGTGTTTTGTTACTGTGAACCCGGGTCTGTGTGTGTTTTGTTACTGTGATCCAGGGATTCTGCGTGTTTTGTTACTGTGAACCAGGGACTCTGAGTGTTTTGTTACTGTGAACCCTGGTGTCTGTGAGTTTTGTTACTGTGAACCCGGGTCTCTGTGTCTTTTTTTACTGTGAACCTGTGTCTCTGTGTGTTTTGTTACTGTGAACCTGGGTCTCTGTGTGTTTTATTACTGTGAACCCGAGTCTCTGTGTGTTTTGTTAGTGTTATCCCGGGACTCTGAGTGTTTTGTTACTGTGAACCCAGGTCTCTGTGTGGTTTGCTACTGTGAACCCAGGTCTCTATGTGTTTTGTTACTGTGAACCCGGGTCTCTGTGTGTTTTGTTACTGTGAACCCGGGTCTCTGTGTGTTTTGTTAGTGTTATCCCGGGACTCTGAGTGTTTTGTTACTGTGAACATGGGTCTCAGTGTGTATTGTTACTGTGAACCCTGGTCTCTGTGTGTTCTGTCACTGTGAACCCTGTTCTCTGTTTGTTCTGTCACTGTGAACCCGGGTCTCTGTGTGTTCTGTCACTGTGAACCCGGGTTACTGTGTTATGTTACTGTGAACCCAGGTCTCAGTGTTCTGTTACTGTGAACCCAGGTCTCTGTGTGTTCTGTCACTGTGAACCCGGGACTCTGTGTGTTTTGCTACTGTGAACCCTGGTCTCTGCGTGTTTTGTTACTGTGATCCAGGGATTCTGCGTGTTCTGTTACTGTGAACCCGGGTCTCTGTGTGTTTTTTTACTGTGAATCCGGGTCAATTTGTGTTTTGTTACAGTGAACCCTGGTCTCTGCGTGTTTTGTTACTGTGAACCCGGGTCTCTGTGTGTTTTGTTACTGTGAATCCGGGTCTCTGTGTGTTTTGTTACTGTGAACCCGGGTCTCTGCGTGTTTTGTTACTGTGAACCCAGGTCTCTGTGTGTTTTGCTACTGTGAACCCAGGTCCCTGCGTGTTTTGTTACTGTGAACCAGGCATTCTGCGTGTTCTGTTACTGTGAACCCGGGTCTCTGTGTGTTTTGTTACTGTGAACCCGAGTCTCTGAGTCTTTTGTTACTGTGAATCCGTGTCTCTGTGTTCTGTTACTGTGAACCCTGGTCTCTGCGTGTTTTGTTACTGTGAACCCGGGTCTCTGTGTCTTTTGTTACTGTGTACCCGGGTCTCTGTGTGTTTTGTTACAGTGAACCCTGGTCTCTGCGTGTTTTGTTACTGTCAACCCGAGTCTCTGAGTGTTTTGTTACTGTGATCCAGGGATTCTGCATGTTTTGTTACACTGAACTCTGGTCTCTGCGTGTTTTGTTACTGTGAACTCTGGTCTCTGTGTGTTTTGTTACTGTGAACTCTGGTCTCTGTGTGTTTTGTTACTGTGAATCCGGGTCTCTGAGTGTTTTGTTACTGTGAACCCGGGTCTCTGCGTGTTTTGTTACTGTGAACCAGGGACTCTGAGTGTTTTGTTACTGTGAACCCGGGTTTCTGTGTGTTTTGTTACTTTGAACCAGGGACTCTGAGTGTTTTGTTACTGTGAACCCGGGTGTCTGCGTGTTTTGTTACTGTGAACCAGGGACTCTGAGTGTTTTGTTACTGTGAACCCTGGTGTCTGTGAGTTTTGTTGCTGTGAACCCTCGTCTCTGTGTCTTTTGTTACTGGGAACCTGTGTCTCTGCGTGTTTTGTTAATGTGAACCCGGTTCTCTGTCTGTTTTGTTAGTGTTATCCCGGGACTCTGAGTGTTTTGTTACTGTGAACCTGGGTCTCTGTGTGTTTTGTTACTGTGATCCCGGGTCTCTGTGTATTTTGTTACTGTTAATCCGGGTCTCTGTGTGTTTTGTTACTGTGAACCCGGGTCTCAGTGTGTTTTGTTACTGTGAACCCGTGTCTCTGTGTGTTCTGTCACTGTGAACCCTGTTCTCTGTGTGTTCTGTCACTGTGAACCCGGGTCTCTGTGTGTTCTGTCACTGTGAACCCGGGTTACTGTGTTTTGTTACTGTGAACCCAGGTCTCAGTGTTCTGTTACTGTGAACCCAGGTCTCTGTGTGTTCAGTCACTGTGAACCCGGGTCTCAGTGTGTTTTGTTACAGTGAACCCTGGTCTCTGCGTGTTTTGTTACTGTGAACCCAGGTTTCTGTGTGTTTTGTTACTGTGATCCAGGGATTCTGCGTGTTTTGTTACTGTGAACCAGGGACTCTGAGTGTTTTGTTACTGTGAACTCTGATCTCTGAGTGTTTTGTTACTGTGAACTCTGATCTCTGTGTGTTTTGTTACTGTGAACCCGAGTCTCTGAGTCTTTTGTTACTGTGAATTCGTGTCTCTGTGTTCTGTTACTGTGAACCCGGGTCTTTGCGTGTTTGGTTACTGTGATCCCGGGTTACTGTGTTTTGTTACTGTGATACCAGGTCTCAGTGTTTTGTTACTGTGTACCCAGGTCTCTGCGTGTTTTTTAACTGTGAATCCGGGTCACTGTGTGTTTTGTTACTCTGATCCCGGGTTACTGTGTTTTGTTACTGTGAACCCGGGTCTCTGCGTGTTTTGTTACTGTGAACCGGAGTCTCTGTGTGTTTTGTTACTGTGAACCCGGGACTCTGTGTGTTCTGTTACTGTGAACCCGGGTCTGTGTGTGTTTTGCTACTGTGAAACCTGGTCTCTGCGTGTTTTGTTACTGTGAACCCAGGTCTCTGTGTGTTTTGTTACTGTGATCCAGGGATTCTGCGTGTTTTGTTACTGTGAACCAGGGACTCTGAGTGTTTTGTTACTGTGAACTCTGATCTCTGAGTGTTTTGTTACTGTGAACTCTGATCTCTGTGTGTTTTGTTACTGTGAACCCGAATCTCTGAGTCTTTTGTTACTGTGAATTCGTGTCTCTGTGTTCTGTTACTGTGAACCCGGGTCTTTGCGTGTTTGGTTACTGTGATCCCGGGTTACTGTGTTTTGTTACTGTGATACCAGGTCTCAGTGTTTTGTTACTGTGTACCCAGGTCTCTGCGTGTTTTTTAACTGTGAATCCGGGTCACTGTGTGTTTTGTTACTCTGATCCCGGGTTACTGTGTTTTGTTACTGTGAACCAGGGATTCTGCGTGTTCTGTTACTGTGAACCCGGGTCTCTGTGTATTTTGTTACTGTGATCCCGGGTTACATTGATTTGTTACTGTGAACCCGGGTCTCTGCGTGTTTTTTAACTGTGAATCCGGGTCACTGTGTGTTTTGTTACTCTGATCCCGGGTTACTGTGTTTTGTACTGTGAACCCGGGTCTGTGTGTGTTTTGCTACTGTGAACCCTGGTCTCTGCGTGTTTTGTTACTGTGAACCCGGGTCTGTGTGTGTTTTGTTACTGTGATCCAGGGATTCTGCGTGTTTTGTTACTGTGAACCAGGGACTCTGAGTGTTTTGTTACTGTGAACCCTGGTGTCTGTGAGTTTTGTTACTGTGAACCCGGGTCTCTGTGTCTTTTTTTACTGTGAACCTGTGTCTCTGTGTGTTTTGTTACTGTGAACCCGGGTCTCTGTGTGTTTTGTTAGTGTTATCCCGGGACTCTGAGTGTTTTGTTACTGTGAACCCGGGTCTCAGTGTGTATTGTTACTGTGAACCCTGGTCTCTGTGTGTTCTGTCACTGTGAACCCTGTTCTCTGTTTGTTCTGTCACTGTGAACCCGGGTCTCTGTGTGTTCTGTCACTGTGAACCCGGGTTACTGTGTTATGTTACTGTGAACCCAGGTCTCAGTGTTCTGTTACTGTGAACCCAGGTCTCTGTGTGTTCTGTCACTGTGAACCCGGGACTCTGTGTGTTTTGCTACTGTGAACCCTGGTCTCTGCGTGTTTTGTTACTGTGATCCAGGGATTCTGCGTGTTCTGTTACTGTGAACCCGGGTCTCTGTGTGTTTTTTTACTGTGAATCCGGGTCAATTTGTGTTTTGTTACAGTGAACCCTGGTCTCTGCGTGTTTTGTTACTGTGAACCCGGGTCTCTGTGTGTTTTGTTACTGTGAATCCGGGTCTCTGTGTGTTTTGTTACTGTGAACCCGGGTCTCTGCGTGTTTTGTTACTGTGAACCCAGGTCTCTGTGTGTTTTGCTACTGTGAACCCAGGTCCCTGCGTGTTTTGTTACTGTGAACCAGGCATTCTGCGTGTTCTGTTACTGTGAACCCGGGTCTCTGTGTGTTTTGTTACTGTGAACCCGAGTCTCTGAGTCTTTTGTTACTGTGAATCCGTGTCTCTGTGTTCTGTTACTGTGAACCCTGGTCTCTGCGTGTTTTGTTACTGTGAACCCGGGTCTCTGTGTCTTTTGTTACTGTGTACCCGGGTCTCTGTGTGTTTTGTTACAGTGAACCCTGGTCTCTGCGTGTTTTGTTACTGTCAACCCGAGTCTCTGAGTGTTTTGTTACTGTGATCCAGGGATTCTGCATGTTTTGTTACACTGAACTCTGGTCTCTGCGTGTTTTGTTACTGTGAACTCTGGTCTCTGGGTGTTTTGTTACTGTGAACTCTGGTCTCTGTGTGTTTTGTTACTGTGAATCCGGGTCTCTGAGTGTTTTGTTACTGTGAACCCGGGTCTCTGCGTGTTTTGTTACTGTGAACCAGGGACTCTGAGTGTTTTGTTACTGTGAACCCGGGTTTCTGTGTGTTTTGTTACTTTGAACCAGGGACTCTGAGTGTTTTGTTACTGTGAACCCGGGTGTCTGCGTGTTTTGTTACTGTGAACCAGGGACTCTGAGTGTTTTGTTACTGTGAACCCTGGTGTCTGTGAGTTTTGTTGCTGTGAACCCTCGTCTCTGTGTCTTTTGTTACTGGGAACCTGTGTCTCTGCGTGTTTTGTTAATGTGAACCCGGTTCTCTGTCTGTTTTGTTAGTGTTATCCCGGGACTCTGAGTGTTTTGTTACTGTGAACCTGGGTCTCTGTGTGTTTTGTTACTGTGATCCCGGGTCTCTGTGTATTTTGTTACTGTTAATCCGGGTCTCTGTGTGTTTTGTTACTGTGAACCCGGGTCTCAGTGTGTTTTGTTACTGTGAACCCTGGTCTCTGTGTGTTCTGTCACTGTGAACCCTGTTCTCTGTGTGTTCTGTCACTGTGAACCCGGGTCTCTGTGTGTTCTGTCACTGTGAACCCGGGTTACTGTGTTTTGTTACTGTGAACCCAGGTCTCAGTGTTCTGTTACTGTGAACCCAGGTCTCTGTGTGTTCAGTCACTGTGAACCCGGGTCTCAGTGTGTTTTGTTACAGTGAACCCTGGTCTCTGCGTGTTTTGTTACTGTGAACCCAGGTCTCTGTGTGTTTTGTTACTGTGATCCAGGGATTCTGCGTGTTTTGTTACTGTGAACCAGGGACTCTGAGTGTTTTGTTACTGTGAACTCTGATCTCTGAGTGTTTTGTTACTGTGAACTCTGATCTCTGTGTGTTTTGTTACTGTGAACCCGAGTCTCTGAGTCTTTTGTTACTGTGAATTCGTGTCTCTGTGTTCTGTTACTGTGAACCCGGGTCTTTGCGTGTTTGGTTACTGTGATCCCGGGTTACTGTGTTTTGTTACTGTGATACCAGGTCTCAGTGTTTTGTTACTGTGTACCCAGGTCTCTGCGTGTTTTTTAACTGTGAATCCGGGTCACTGTGTGTTTTGTTACTCTGATCCCGGGTTACTGTGTTTTGTTACTGTGAACCCGGGTCTCTGCGTGTTTTGTTACTGTGAACCGGAGTCTCTGTGTGTTTTGTTACTGTGAACCCGGGACTCTGTGTGTTCTGTTACTGTGAACCCGGGTCTGTGTGTGTTTTGCTACTGTGAAACCTTGTCTCTGCGTGTTTTGTTACTGTGAACCCAGGTCTCTGTGTGTTTTGTTACTGTGATCCAGGGATTCTGCGTGTTTTGTTACTGTGAACCAGGGACTCTGAGTGTTTTGTTACTGTGAACTCTGATCTCTGAGTGTTTTGTTACTGTGAACTCTGATCTCTGTGTGTTTTGTTACTGTGAACCCGAATCTCTGAGTCTTTTGTTACTGTGAATTCGTGTCTCTGTGTTCTGTTACTGTGAACCCGGGTCTTTGCGTGTTTGGTTACTGTGATCCCGGGTTACTGTGTTTTGTTACTGTGATACCAGGTCTCAGTGTTTTGTTACTGTGTACCCAGGTCTCTGCGTGTTTTTTAACTGTGAATCCGGGTCACTGTGTGTTTTGTTACTCTGATCCCGGGTTACTGTGTTTTGTTACTGTGAACCAGGGATTCTGCGTGTTCTGTTACTGTGAACCCGGGTCTCTGTGTATTTTGTTACTGTGATCCCGGGTTACATTGATTTGTTACTGTGAACCCGGGTCTTTGCGTGTTTTTTAACTGTGAATCCGGGTCACTGTGTGTTTTGTTACTCTGATCCCGGGTTACTGTGTTTTGTACTGTGAACCCGGGTCTGTGTGTGTTTTGCTACTGTGAACCCTGGTCTCTGCGTGTTTTGTTACTGTGAACCCGGGTCTGTGTGTGTTTTGTTACTGTGATCCAGGGATTCTGCGTGTTTTGTTACTGTGAACCAGGGACTCTGAGTGTTTTGTTACTGTGAACCCTGGTGTCTGTGAGTTTTGTTACTGTGAACCCGGGTCTCTGTGTCTTTTTTTACTGTGAACCTGTGTCTCTGTGTGTTTTGTTACTGTGAACCTGGGTCTCTGTGTGTTTTATTACTGTGAACCCGAGTCTCTGTGTGTTTTGTTAGTGTTATCCCGGGACTCTGAGTGTTTTGTTACTGTGAACCCAGGTCTCTGTGTGGTTTGCTACTGTGAACCCAGGTCTCTATGTGTTTTGTTACTGTGAACCCGGGTCTCTGTGTGTTTTGTTACTGTGAACCCGGGTCTCTGTGTGTTTTGTTAGTGTTATCCCGGGACTCTGAGTGTTTTGTTACTGTGAACCTGGGTCTCAGTGTGTATTGTTACTGTGAACCCTGGTCTCTGTGTGTTCTGTCACTGTGAACCCTGTTCTCTGTTTGTTCTGTCACTGTGAACCCGGGTCTCTGTGTGTTCTGTCACTGTGAACCCGGGTTACTGTGTTATGTTACTGTGAACCCAGGTCTCAGTGTTCTGTTACTGTGAACCCAGGTCTCTGTGTGTTCTGTCACTGTGAACCCGGGACTCTGTGTGTTTTGCTACTGTGAACCCTGGTCTCTGCGTGTTTTGTTACTGTGATCCAGGGATTCTGCGTGTTCTGTTACTGTGAACCCGGGTCTCTGTGTGTTTTTTTACTGTGAATCCGGGTCAATTTGTGTTTTGTTACAGTGAACCCTGGTCTCTGCGTGTTTTGTTACTGTGAACCCGGGTCTCTGTGTGTTTTGTTACTGTGAATCCGGGTCTCTGTGTGTTTTGTTACTGTGAACCCGGGTCTCTGCGTGTTTTGTTACTGTGAACCCAGGTCTCTGTGTGTTTTGCTACTGTGAACCCAGGTCCCTGCGTGTTTTGTTACTGTGAACCAGGCATTCTGCGTGTTCTGTTACTGTGAACCCGGGTCTCTGTGTGTTTTGTTACTGTGAACCCGAGTCTCTGAGTCTTTTGTTACTGTGAATCCGTGTCTCTGTGTTCTGTTACTGTGAACCCTGGTCTCTGCGTGTTTTGTTACTGTGAACCCGGGTCTCTGTGTCTTTTGTTACTGTGTACCCGGGTCTCTGTGTGTTTTGTTACAGTGAACCCTGGTCTCTGCGTGTTTTGTTACTGTCAAACCGAGTCTCTGAGTGTTTTGTTACTGTGATCCAGGGATTCTGCATGTTTTGTTACACTGAACTCTGGTCTCTGCGTGTTTTGTTACTGTGAACTCTGGTCTCTGTGTGTTTTGTTACTGTGAACTCTGGTCTCTGTGTGTTTTGTTACTGTGAATCCGGGTCTCTGAGTGTTTTGTTACTGTGAACCCGGGTCTCTGCGTGTTTTGTTACTGTGAACCAGGGACTCTGAGTGTTTTGTTACTGTGAACCCGGGTTTCTGTGTGTTTTGTTACTTTGAACCAGGGACTCTGAGTGTTTTGTTACTGTGAACCCGGGTGTCTGCGTGTTTTGTTACTGTGAACCAGGGACTCTGAGTGTTTTGTTACTGTGAACCCTGGTGTCTGTGAGTTTTGTTGCTGTGAACCCTCGTCTCTGTGTCTTTTGTTACTGGGAACCTGTGTCTCTGCGTGTTTTGTTAATGTGAACCCGGTTCTCTGTCTGTTTTGTTAGTGTTATCCCGGGACTCTGAGTGTTTTGTTACTGTGAACCTGGGTCTCTGTGTGTTTTGTTACTGTGATCCCGGGTCTCTGTGTATTTTGTTACTGTTAATCCGGGTCTCTGTGTGTTTTGTTACTGTGAACCCGGGTCTCAGTGTGTTTTGTTACTGTGAACCCGTGTCTCTGTGTGTTCTGTCACTGTGAACCCTGTTCTCTGTGTGTTCTGTCACTGTGAACCCGGGTCTCTGTGTGTTCTGTCACTGTGAACCCGGGTTACTGTGTTTTGTTACTGTGAACCCAGGTCTCAGTGTTCTGTTACTGTGAACCCAGGTCTCTGTGTGTTCAGTCACTGTGAACCCGGGTCTCAGTGTGTTTTGTTACAGTGAACCCTGGTCTCTGCGTGTTTTGTTACTGTGAACCCAGGTTTCTGTGTGTTTTGTTACTGTGATCCAGGGATTCTGCGTGTTTTGTTACTGTGAACCAGGGACTCTGAGTGTTTTGTTACTGTGAACTCTGATCTCTGAGTGTTTTGTTACTGTGAACTCTGATCTCTGTGTGTTTTGTTACTGTGAACCCGAGTCTCTGAGTCTTTTGTTACTGTGAATTCGTGTCTCTGTGTTCTGTTACTGTGAACCCGGGTCTTTGCGTGTTTGGTTACTGTGATCCCGGGTTACTGTGTTTTGTTACTGTGATACCAGGTCTCAGTGTTTTGTTACTGTGTACCCAGGTCTCTGCGTGTTTTTTAACTGTGAATCCGGGTCACTGTGTGTTTTGTTACTCTGATCCCGGGTTACTGTGTTTTGTTACTGTGAACCCGGGTCTCTGCGTGTTTTGTTACTGTGAACCGGAGTCTCTGTGTGTTTTGTTACTGTGAACCCGGGACTCTGTGTGTTCTGTTACTGTGAACCCGGGTCTGTGTGTGTTTTGCTACTGTGAAACCTGGTCTCTGCGTGTTTTGTTACTGTGAACCCAGGTCTCTGTGTGTTTTGTTACTGTGATCCAGGGATTCTGCGTGTTTTGTTACTGTGAACCAGGGACTCTGAGTGTTTTGTTACTGTGAACTCTGATCTCTGAGTGTTTTGTTACTGTGAACTCTGATCTCTGTGTGTTTTGTTACTGTGAACCCGAATCTCTGAGTCTTTTGTTACTGTGAATTCGTGTCTCTGTGTTCTGTTACTGTGAACCCGGGTCTTTGCGTGTTTGGTTACTGTGATCCCGGGTTACTGTGTTTTGTTACTGTGATACCAGGTCTCAGTGTTTTGTTACTGTGTACCCAGGTCTCTGCGTGTTTTTTAACTGTGAATCCGGGTCACTGTGTGTTTTGTTACTCTGATCCCGGGTTACTGTGTTTTGTTACTGTGAACCAGGGATTCTGCGTGTTCTGTTACTGTGAACCCGGGTCTCTGTGTATTTTGTTACTGTGATCCCGGGTTACATTGATTTGTTACTGTGAACCCGGGTCTCTGCGTGTTTTTTAACTGTGAATCCGGGTCACTGTGTGTTTTGTTACTCTGATCCCGGGTTACTGTGTTTTGTACTGTGAACCCGGGTCTGTGTGTGTTTTGCTACTGTGAACCCTGGTCTCTGCGTGTTTTGTTACTGTGAACCCGGGTCTGTGTGTGTTTTGTTACTGTGATCCAGGGATTCTGCGTGTTTTGTTACTGTGAACCAGGGACTCTGAGTGTTTTGTTACTGTGAACCCTGGTGTCTGTGAGTTTTGTTACTGTGAACCCGGGTCTCTGTGTCTTTTTTTACTGTGAACCTGTGTCTCTGTGTGTTTTGTTACTGTGAACCTGGGTCTCTGTGTGTTTTATTACTGTGAACCCGAGTCTCTGTGTGTTTTGTTAGTGTTATCCCGGGACTCTGAGTGTTTTGTTACTGTGAACCCAGGTCTCTGTGTGGTTTGCTACTGTGAACCCAGGTCTCTATGTGTTTTGTTACTGTGAACCCGGGTCTCTGTGTGTTTTGTTACTGTGAACCCGGGTCTCTGTGTGTTTTGTTAGTGTTATCCCGGGACTCTGAGTGTTTTGTTACTGTGAACCCGGGTCTCAGTGTGTATTGTTACTGTGAACCCTGGTCTCTGTGTGTTCTGTCACTGTGAACCCTGTTCTCTGTTTGTTCTGTCACTGTGAACCCGGGTCTCTGTGTGTTCTGTCACTGTGAACCCGGGTTACTGTGTTATGTTACTGTGAACCCAGGTCTCAGTGTTCTGTTACTGTGAACCCAGGTCTCTGTGTGTTCTGTCACTGTGAACCCGGGACTCTGTGTGTTTTGCTACTGTGAACCCTGGTCTCTGCGTGTTTTGTTACTGTGATCCAGGGATTCTGCGTGTTCTGTTACTGTGAACCCGGGTCTCTGTGTGTTTTTTTACTGTGAATCCGGGTCAATTTGTGTTTTGTTACAGTGAACCCTGGTCTCTGCGTGTTTTGTTACTGTGAACCCGGGTCTCTGTGTGTTTTGTTACTGTGAATCCGGGTCTCTGTGTGTTTTGTTACTGTGAACCCGGGTCTCTGCGTGTTTTGTTACTGTGAACCCAGGTCTCTGTGTGTTTTGCTACTGTGAACCCAGGTCCCTGCGTGTTTTGTTACTGTGAACCAGGCATTCTGCGTGTTCTGTTACTGTGAACCCGGGTCTCTGTGTGTTTTGTTACTGTGAACCCGAGTCTCTGAGTCTTTTGTTACTGTGAATCCGTGTCTCTGTGTTCTGTTACTGTGAACCCGGGTCTTTGCGTGTTTTGTTACTGTGATCCCGGGTCTCTGTGTGTTTTTTTACTGTGAATCCGGGTCTCTGTGTATTTTATTACTGTGAACCCGGGTCTCTGTGTGTTTTGTTACTGTGAACCCGGGTCTCTGTGTCTTTTGTTACTGTGAACCCGGGTCTCTGTGTGTTTTGTTACTGTGAACCCGGGTCTCTGTGTGTTTTTTTACTGTGAATCCGGGTCTCTGTGTATTTTATTACTGTGAACCCGGGTCTCTGTGTGTTTTGTTACTGTGAACCCGGGTCTCTGCGTGTTTTGTTACTGTGAACCCGGGTCTGTGTGTGTTTTGTTACTGTGAATCCGGGTCTCTGTGTATTTTATTACTGTGAACCCGGGTCTCTGTGTCTTTTGTTACTGTGAACCCGGGTCTCTGCGTGTTTTGTTACTGTGAACCCGGGTCTGTGTGTGTTTTGTTACTGTGATCCAGGGATTCTGCGTGTTTTGTTACTGTGAAGCAAGGACTCTGAGTGGTTTGTTACTGTGAACACTGGTGTCTGTGAGTTTTGTTACTGTGAACCCGGGTCTCTGTGTCTTTTTTTACTGTGAACCTGTGTCTCTGTGTGTTTTGTTACTGTGAACCCGGGTCTCTGTGTGTTTTGTTACAGTGAACCCTGGTCTCTGCGTGTTTTGTTACTGTGAACCCGAGTCTCTGAGTGTTTTGTTACTGTGATCCAGGGATTCTGCATGTTTTGTTACACTGAACCCTGGTCTCTGTGTGTTTTGTTACTTTGAACCAGGGACTCTGAGTGTTTTGTTACTGTGAACCCGGATGTCTGCGTGTTTTGTTACTGTGAACCAGGGACTCTGAGTGTTTTGTTACTGTGAACCCTGGTGTCTGTGAGTTTTGTTGCTGTGAACCCTCGTCTCTGTGTCTTTTGTTACTGGGAACCTGTGTCTCTGCGTGTTTTGTTAATGTGAACCCGGTTCTCTGTCTGTTTTGTTAGTGTTATCCCGGGACTCTGAGTGTTTTGTTACTGTGAACCTGGGTCTCTGTGTGTTTTGTTACTGTGATCCCGGGTCTCTGTGTATTTTGTTACTGTTAACCCGGGTCTCTGTGTGTTTTGTTACTGTGAACCCGGGTCTCAGTGTGTTTTGTTACTGTGAACCCTGGTCTCTGTGTCTTCTGTCACTGTGAACCCTGTTCTCTGTGTGTTCTGTCACTGTGAACCCGGGTCTCTGTGTGTTCTGTCACTGTGAACCCGGGTTACTGTGTTTTGTTACTGTGAACCCAGGTCTCAGTGTTCTGTTACTGTGAACCCAGGTCTCTGTGTGTTCAGTCACTGTGAACCCGGGTCTCAGTGTGTTTTGTTACTGTGAACCCTGGTCCCTGCGTGTTTTGTTACTGTGAACCCGGGTCTCAGTGTGTTTTGTTACTGTGAACCCAGGTCTCAGTGTGTTTTGTTACTGTGAACCCAGGTCTCTGTTTGTTCTGTTAATGTGAACCCAGATCTCTGTCCGTTTTGTTACTGTGAACCCGGGTCTCAGTGTTGTGTTACTGTGAACCCGGGTCTCTGTGTGGTTTGTTACTGTGAACCAGGTTCTCTGTGTTCTGTCACTGTGAACCCGGGTCTCTGCGTGTTCTGTTACTGTGAACACGGGTCTCTGCGTGTTCTGTTACCGTAAACCCGGGTCTCTGCGTGTTTTGTTACTCTGATCCCGGGTTACTGTGTTTTGTTACTGTGAACCCGAGTCTCTGCGTGTTTTTTTACTGTGAATCCGGGTCAATTTGTGTTTTGTTACAGTGAACCCTGGTCTCTGCGTGTTTTGTTACTGTGAACCCAGGTCTCTGTGTGTTTTGTTACTGTGATCCAGGGATTCTGCGTGTTTTGTTACTGTGAACCAGGGACTCTGAGTGTTTTGTTACTGTGAACTGTGATCTCTGAGTGTTTTGTTACTGTGAACTCTGATCTCTGTGTGTTTTGTTACTGTGAACCCGAGTCTCTGAGTCTTTTGTTACTGTGAATTCGTGTCTCTGTGTTCTGTTACTGTGAACCCGGGTCTTTGCGTGTTTTGTTACTGTGATCCCGGGTTACTGTGATACCGGGTCTCAGTGTTTTGTTACTGTGTACCCAGGTCTCTGCGTGTTTTTTAACTGTGAATCCGGGTCACTGTGTGTTTTGTTACTCTGATCCCGGGTTACTGTGTTTTGTTACTGTGTTTTGTTACTGTGAAACCGGGTCTCTGCGTGTTTTGTTACTGTGAACCGGAGTCTCTGTGTGTTTTGTTACTGTGAACCCGGGACTCTGTGTGTTCTGTTACTGTGAACCCGGGTCTGTGTGTGTTTTGCTACTGTGAAACCTGGTCCCAGCGTGTTTTGTTACTGTGAACCAGGGATTCTGCGTGTTCTGTTACTGTGATCCCGGGTCTCTGTGTGTTTTGTTACTCTGATCCCGGGTTACATTGATTTGTTACTGTGAACCCGGGTCTCTGCGTGTTTTTTAACTGTGAACCGGAGTCTCGGTGTGTTTTGTTACTGTGAACCCGGGACTCTGTGTGTTCTGTTACTGTGAACCCGGGTCTGTGTGTGTTTTGCTACTGTGAAACCTGGTCCCAGCGTGTTTTGTTACTGTGAACCAGGGATTCTGCGTGTTCTGTTACTGTGAACCCGGGTCTCTGTGTATTTTGTTACTGTGATCCCGGGTTACATTGATTTGTTACTGTGAACCCGGGTCTCTGCGTGTTTTTTAACTGTGAATCCGGGTCACTGTGTGTTTTGTTACTCTGATCCCGGGTTACTGTGTTTTGTACTGTGAACCCGGGTCTGTGTGTGTTTTGCTACTGTGAACCCTGGTCTCTGCGTGTTTTGTTACTGTGAACCCGGGTCTGTGTGTGTTTTGTTACTGTGATCCAGGGATTCTGCGTGTTTTGTTACTGTGAACCAGGGACTCTGAGTGTTTTGTTACTGTGAACCCTGGTGTCTGTGAGTTTTGTTACTGTGAACCCGGGTCTCTGTGTCTTTTTTTACTGTGAACCTGTGCCTCTATGTGTTTTGTTACTGTGAACCCGGGTCTCTGTGTGTTTTATTACTGTGAACCCGAGTCTCTGTGTGTTTTGTTAGTGTTATCCCGGGACTCTGAGTGTTTTGTTACTGTGAACCCGGGTCTCTGTGTGTTTTGTTACTGTGAACCCGGGTCTCTGTGTGTTTTGTTAGTGTTATCCCGGGACTCTGAGTGTTTTGTTACTGTGAACCCGGGTCTCTGTGTGGTTTGTTACTGTGAACCAGGGTTTCTGCGTGTTCTGTTTCTGTGAACCTGGGTCTCTGTGTGTTTTGTTACTGTGATCCCGGGTCTCTGTGTATTTTGTTACTGTTAACCCGGGTCTCTGAGTGTTTTGTTACTGTGAACCCGGGTCTCAGTGTGTTTTGTTACTGTGAACCCTGGTCTCTGTGTGTTCTGTCACTGTGAACCCTGTTCTCTGTGTGTTCTGTCACTGTGAACACGGGTCTCTGTGTGTTCTGTCACTGTGAACCCGGGTTACTGTGTTATGTTACTGTGAACCCAGGTCTCAGTGTTCTGTTACTGTGAACCCAGGTCTCTGTGTGTTCTGTCACTGTGAACACGGGTCTCTGTGTGTTTTGCTACTGTGAACCCTGGTCTCTGCGTGTTTTGTTACTGTGATCCAGGGATTCTGCGTGTTCTGTTACTGTGAACCCGGGTCTCTGTGTGTTTTTTTACTGTGAATCAGGGTCAATTTGTGTTTTGTTACAGTGAACCCTGGTCTCTGAGTGTTTTGTTACTGTGAACCCGGGTCTCTGTGTGTTTTGTTACTGTGAATCCGGGTCTCTGTGTGTTTTGTTACTGTGAACCCGGGTCTCTGCGTGTTTTGTTACTGTGAACCCAGGTCTCAGTGTGTTTTGCTACTGTGAACCCAGGTCCCTGCGTGTTTTGTTACTGTGAACCAGGCATTCTGCGTGTTCTGTCACTGTGAACCCGGGTCTCTGTGTGTTTTGTTACTGTGAACCCGAGTCTCTGAGTCTTTTGTTACTGTGAATCCGTGTCTCTGTGTTCTGTTACTGTGAACCCGGGTCTTTGCGTGTTTTGTTACTGTGATCCCGGGTCTCTGTGTGTTTTTTTACTGTGAATCCGGGTCTCTGTGTATTTTATTACTGTGAACCCGGGTCTCTGTGTGTTTTGTTACTGTGAACCCGGGTCTCTGTGTCTTTTGTTACTGTGAACCCGGGTCTCTGTGTGTTTTGTTACTGTGAACCCGGGTCTCTGTGTGTTTTTTTACTGTGAATCCGGGTCTCTGTGTATTTTATTACTGTGAACCCGGGTCTCTGTGTGTTTTGTTACTGTGAACCCGGGTCTCTGTGTCTTTTGTTACTGTGAACCCGGGTCTCTGCGTGTTTTGTTACTGTGAACCCGAGTCTCTGAGTGTTTTGTTACTGTGATCCAGGGATTCTGCATGTTTTGTTACACTGAACCCTGGTCTCTGCGTGTTTTGTTACTGTGAACTCTGGTCTCTGTGTGTTTTGTTACTGTGAACTCTGGTCTCTGTGTGATTTGTTACTGTGAATCCGGGTCTCTGAGTGTTTTGTTACTGTGAACCCGGGTCTCTGCGTGTTTTGTTACTGTGAACCAGGGACTCTGAATGTTTTGTTACTGTGAACCCGGGTTTCTGTGTGTTTTGTTACTTTGAACCAGGGACTCTGAGTGTTTTGTTACTGTGAACCCGGGTGTCTGCGTGTTTTGTTACTGTGAACCAGGGACTCTGAGTGTTTTGTTACTGTGAACCCTGGTGTCTGTGAGTTTTGTTGCTGTGAACCCTCGTCTCTGTGTCTTTTGTTACTGGGAACCTGTGTCTCTGCGTGTTTTGTTAATGTGAACCCGGTTCTCTGTCTGTTTTGTTAGTGTTATCCCGGGACTCTGAGTGTTTTGTTACTGTGAACCTGGGTCTCTGTGTGTTTTGTTACTGTGATCCCGGGTCTCTGTGTATTTTGTTACTGTTAACCCGGGTCTCTGTGTGTTTTGTTACTGTGAACCCGGGTCTCAGTGTGTTTTGTTACTGTGAACCCTGGTCTCTGTGTGTTCTGTCACTGTGAACCCTGTTCTCTGTGTGTTCTGTCACTGTGAACCCGGGTCTCTGTGTGTTCTGTCACTGTGAACCCGGGTTACTGTGTTTTGTTACTGTGAACCCAGGTCTCAGTGTTCTGTTACTGTGAACCCAGGTCTCTGTGTGTTCAGTCACTGTGAACCCGGGTCTCAGTGTGTTTTGTTACTGTGAACCCTGGTCCCTGCGTGTTTTGTTACTGTGAACCCGGGTCTCAGTGTGTTTTGTTACTGTGATCCAGGGATTCTGCGTGTTCTGTTACTGTGAACCCGGGTCTCTGTGTATTTTGTTACTGTGATCCCGGGTTACATTGATTTGTTACTGTGAACCCGGGTCTCTGCGTGTTTTTTAACTGTGAATCCGGGTCACTGTGTGTTTTGTTACTCTGATCCCGGGTTACTGTGTTTTGTACTGTGAACCCGGGTCTGTGTGTGTTTTGCTACTGTGAACCCTGGTCTCTGCGTGTTTTGTTACTGTGAACCCGGGTCTGTGTGTGTTTTGTTACTGTGATCCAGGGATTCTGCGTGTTTTGTTACTGTGAACCAGGGACTCTGAGTGTTTTGTTACTGTGAACCCTGGTGTCTGCGTGTTTTGTTACTGTGATCCCGGGTCTCAGTGTGCTTTGTTACTGTGAACCCAGGTCTCAGTGTGTTTTGTTACTGTGAACCCAGGTCTCTGCGTGTTCTGTCACTGTGAACCCGGGTTACTGTGTTTTGTTACTGTGAACCCAGGTCTCAGTGTTCTGTTACTGTGAACCCAGGTCTCTGTGTGTTCAGTCACTGTGAACCCGGGTCTCAGTGTGTTTTGTTACTGTGAACCCTGGTCCCTGCGTGTTTTGTTACTGTGAACCCGGGTCTCAGTGTGTTTTGTTACTGTGAACCCAGGTCTCAGTGTGTTTTGTTACTGTGAACCCAGGTCTCTGTTTGTTCTGTTAATGTGAACCCAGATCTCTGTCCGTTTTGTTACTGTGAACCCGGGTCTCAGTGTTGTGTTACTGTGAACCCGGGTCTCTGTGTGGTTTGTTACTGTGAACCAGGTTCTCTGTGTTCTGTCACTGTGAACCCGGGTCTCTGCGTGTTCTGTTACTGTGAACACGGGTCTCTGCGTGTTCTGTTACTGTAAACCCGGGTCTCTGCGTGTTTTGTTACTCTGATCCCGGGTTACTGTGTTTTGTTACTGTGAACCCGAGTCTCTGCGTGTTTTTTTACTGTGAATCCGGGTCAATTTGTGTTTTGTTACAGTGAACCCTGGTCTCTGCGTGTTTTGTTACTGTGAACCCAGGTCTCTGTGTGTTTTGTTACTGTGATCCAGGGATTCTGCGTGTTTTGTTACTGTGAACCCTGGTCTCTGCGTGTTTTGTTACTGTGAACTCTGGTCTCTGTGTGTTTTGTTACTGTGAACTCTGGTCTCTGTGTGTTTTGTTACTGTGAATCCGGGTCTCTGAGTGTTTTGTTACTGTGAACCCGGTTCTCTGTCTGTTTTGTTAGTGTTATTCCGGGACTCTGAGTGTTTTATTACTGTGAACCTGGGTCTCTGTGTGTTTTGTTACTGTGATCCCGGGTCTCTGTGTATTTTGTTACTGTTAACCCGGGTCTCTGTGTGTTTTGTTACTGTGAACCCGGGTCTCAGTGTGTTTTGTTACTGTGAACCCTGGTCTCTGTGTGTTCTGTCACTGTGAACCCTGTTCTCTGTGTGTTCTGTCACTGTGAACCCGGGTCTCTGTGTGTTCTGTCACTGTGAACCCGGGTTACTGTGTTTTGTTACTGTGAACCCAGGTCTCAGTGTTCTGTTACTGTGAACCCTGGTCTCTGTGTGTTCTGTCACTGTGAACCCTGTTCTCTGTGTGTTCTGTCACTGTGAACCCGGGTCTCTGTGTGTTCTGTCACTGTGAACCCGGGTTACTGTGTTTTGTTACTGTGAACCCAGGTCTCAGTGTTCTGTTACTGTGAACCCAGGTCTCTGTGTGTTCAGTCACTGTGAACCCGGGTCTCTGCGTGTTTTGTTACTGTGAACCCAGGTCTCAGTGTGTTTTGCTACTGTGAACCCAGGTCCCTGCGTGTTTTGTTACTGTGAACCAGGCATTCTGCGTGTTCTGTCACTGTGAACCCGGGTCTCTGTGTGTTTTGTTACTGTGAACCCGAGTCTCTGAGTCTTTTGTTACTGTGAATCCGTGTCTCTGTGTTCTGTTACTGTGAACCCGGGTCTTTGCGTGTTTTGGTACTGTGATCCCGGGTCTCTGTGTGTTTTTTTACTGTGAATCCGGGTCTCTGTGTATTTTATTACTGTGAACCCGGGTCTCTGTGTGTTTTGTTACTGTGAACCCGGGTCTCTGTGTCTTTTGTTACTGTGAACCCGGGTCTCTGTGTGTTTTGTTACTGTGAACCCGGGTCTCTGTGTGTTTTTTTACTGTGAATCCGGGTCTCTGTGTATTTTATTACTGTGAACCCGGGTCTCTGTGTGTTTTGTTACTGTGAACCCGGGTCTCTGTGTCTTTTGTTACTGTGAACCCGGGTCTCTGCGTGTTTTGTTACTGTGAACCCGAGTCTCTGAGTGTTTTGTTACTGTGATCCAGGGATTCTGCATGTTTTGTTACACTGAACCCTGGTCTCTGCGTGTTTTGTTACTGTGAACTCTGGTCTCTGTGTGTTTTGTTACTGTGAACTCTGGTCTCTGTGTGATTTGTTACTGTGAATCCGGGTCTCTGAGTGTTTTGTTACTGTGAACCCGGGTCTCTGCGTGTTTTGTTACTGTGAACCAGGGACTCTGAATGTTTTGTTACTGTGAACCCGGGTTTCTGTGTGTTTTGTTACTTTGAACCAGGGACTCTGAGTGTTTTGTTACTGTGAACCCGGGTGTCTGCGTGTTTTGTTACTGTGAACCAGGGACTCTGAGTGTTTTGTTACTGTGAACCCTGGTGTCTATGAGTTTTGTTGCTGTGAACCCTCGTCTCTGTGTCTTTTGTTACTGGGAACCTGTGTCTCTGCGTGTTTTGTTAATGTTAACCGGGTTCTCTGTCTGTTTTGTTAGTGTTATCCCGGGACTCTGAGTGTTTTGTTACTGTGAACCTGGGTCTCTGTGTGTTTTGTTACTGTGATCCCGGGTCTCTGTGTATTTTGTTACTGTTAACCCGGGTCTCTGTGTGTTTTGTTACTGTGAACCCGGGTCTCAGTGTGTTTTGTTACTGTGAACCCAGGTCTCAGTGTGTTTTGTTACTGTGAACCCAGGTCTCTGTTTGTTCTGTTAATGTGAACCCAGATCTCTGTCCGTTTTCTTACTGTGAACCCGGGTCTCAGTGTTGTGTTACTGTGAACCCGGGTCTCTGTGTGGTTTGTTACTGTGAACCAGGTTCTCTGTGTTCTGTCACTGTGAATCCGGGTCTCTGCGTGTTCTGTTACTGTGAACACGGGTCTCTGCGTGTTCTGTTACTGTAAACCCGGGTCTCTGCGTGTTTTGTTACTCTGATCCCGGGTTACTGTGTTTTGTTACTGTGAACCCGAGTCTCTGCGTGTTTTTTTACTGTGAATCCGGGTCAATTTGTGTTTTGTTACAGTGATCCCTGGTCTCTGCGTGTTTTGTTACTGTGAACCCAGGTCTCTGTGTGTTTTGTTACTGTGATCCAGGGATTCTGCGTGTTTTGTTACTGTGAACCCTGGTCTCTGCGTGTTTTGTTACTGTGAACTCTGGTCTCTGTGTGTTTTGTTACTGTGAACTCTGGTCTCTGTGTGTTTTGTTACTGTGAATCCGGGTCTCTGAGTGTTTTGTTACTGTGAACCCGGTTCTCTGTCTGTTTTGTTAGTGTTATCCCGGGACTCTGAGTGTTTTATTACTGTGAACCTGGGTCTCTGTGTGTTTTGTTACTGTGATCCCGGGTCTCTGTGTATTTTGTTACTGTTAACCCGGGTCTCTGTGTGTTTTGTTACTGTGAACCCGGGTCTCAGTGTGTTTTGTTACTGTGAACCCTGGTCTCTGTGTGTTCTGTCACTGTGAACCCTGTTCTCTGTGTGTTCTGTCACTGTGAACCCGGGTCTCTGTGTGTTCTGTCACTGTGAACCCGGGTTACTGTGTTTTGTTACTGTGAACCCAGGTCTCAGTGTTCTGTTACTGTGAACCCTGGTCTCTGTGTGTTCTGTCACTGTGAACCCTGTTCTCTGTGTGTTCTGTCACTGTGAACCCGGGTCTCTGTGTGTTCTGTCACTGTGAACCCGGGTTACTGTGTTTTGTTACTGTGAACCCAGGTCTCAGTGTTCTGTTACTGTGAACCCAGGTCTCTGTGTGTTCAGTCACTGTGAACCCGGGTCTCTGCGTGTTTTGTTACTGTGAACCCTGGTCTCAGTGTGTTTTGCTACTGTGAACCCAGGTCCCTGCGTGTTTTGTTACTGTGAACCAGGCATTCTGCGTGTTCTGTCACTGTGAACCCGGGTCTCTGTGTGTTTTGTTACTGTGAACCCGAGTCTCTGAGTCTTTTGTTACTGTGAATCCGTGTCTCTGTGTTCTGTTACTGTGAACCCGGGTCTTTGCGTGTTTTGTTACTGTGATCCCGGGTCTCTGTGTGTTTTTTTACTGTGAATCCGGGTCTCTGTGTATTTTATTACTGTGAACCCGGGTCTCTGTGTGTTTTGTTACTGTGAACCCGGGTCTCTGTGTCTTTTGTTACTGTGAACCCGGGTCTCTGTGTGTTTTGTTACTGTGAACCCGGGTCTCTGTGTGTTTTTTTACTGTGAATCCGGGTCTCTGTGTATTTTATTACTGTGAACCCGGGTCTCTGTGTGTTTTGTTACTGTGAACCCGGGTCTCTGTGTCTTTTGTTACTGTGAACCCGGGTCTCTGCGTGTTTTGTTACTGTGAACCCGAGTCTCTGAGTGTTTTGTTACTGTGATCCAGGGATTCTGCATGTTTTGTTACACTGAACCCTGGTCTCTGCGTGTTTTGTTACTGTGAACTCTGGTCTCTGTGTGTTTTGTTACTGTGAACTCTGGTCTCTGTGTGATTTGTTACTGTGAATCCGGGTCTCTGAGTGTTTTGTTACTGTGAACCCGGGTCTCTGCGTGTTTTGTTACTGTGAACCAGGGACTCTGAATGTTTTGTTACTGTGAAGCCGGGTTTCTGTGTGTTTTGTTACTTTGAACCAGGGACTCTGAGTGTTTTGTTACTGTGAACCCGGGTGTCTGCGTGTTTTGTTACTGTGAACCAGGGACTCTGAGTGTTTTGTTACTGTGAACCCTGGTGTCTGTGAGTTTTGTTGCTGTGAACCCTCGTCTCTGTGTCTTTTGTTACTGGGAACCTGTGTCTCTGCGTGTTTTGTTAATGTGAACCCGGTTCTCTGTCTGTTTTGTTAGTGTTATCCCGGGACTCTGAGTGTTTTGTTACTGTGAACCTGGGTCTCTGTGTGTTTTGTTACTGTGATCCCGGGTCTCTGTGTATTTTGTTACTGTTAACCCGGGTCTCTGTGTGTTTTGTTACTGTGAACCCGGGTCTCAGTGTGTTTTGTTACTGTGAACCCTGGTCTCTGTGTGTTCTGTCACTGTGAACCCTGTTCTCTGTGTGTTCTGTCACTGTGAACCCGGGTCTCTGTGTGTTCTGTCACTGTGAACCCGGGTTACTGTGTTTTGTTACTGTGAACCCAGGTCTCAGTGTTCTGTTACTGTGAACCCAGGTCTCTGTGTGTTCAGTCACTGTGAACCCGGGTCTCAGTGTGTTTTGTTACTGTGAACCCTGGTCCCTGCGTGTTTTGTTACTGTGAACCCGGGTCTCAGTGTGTTTTGTTACTGTGATCCAGGGATTCTGCGTGTTCTGTTACTGTGAACCCGGGTCTCTGTGTATTTTGTTACTGTGATCCCGGGTTACATTGATTTGTTACTGTGAACCCGGGTCTCTGCGTGTTTTTTAACTGTGAATCCGGGTCACTGTGTGTTTTGTTACTCTGATCCCGGGTTACTGTGTTTTGTACTGTGAACCCGGGTCTGTGTGTGTTTTGCTACTGTGAACCCTGGTCTCTGCGTGTTTTGTTACTGTGAACCCGGGTCTGTGTGTGTTTTGTTACTGTGATCCAGGGATTCTGCGTGTTTTGTTACTGTGAACCAGGGACTCTGAGTGTTTTGTTACTGTGAACCCTGGTGTCTGCGTGTTTTGTTACTGTGATCCCGGGTCTCAGTGTGCTTTGTTACTGTGAACCCAGGTCTCAGTGTGTTTTGTTACTGTGAACCCAGGTCTCTGCGTGTTCTGTCACTGTGAACCCGGGTTACTGTGTTTTGTTACTGTGAACCCAGGTCTCAGTGTTCTGTTACTGTGAACCCAGGTCTCTGTGTGTTCAGTCACTGTGAAACCGGGTCTCAGTGTGTTTTGTTACTGTGAACCCTGGTCCCTGCGTGTTTTGTTACTGTGAACCCGGGTCTCAGTGTGTTTTGTTACTGTGAACCCAGGTCTCAGTGTGTTTTGTTACTGTGAACCCAGGTCTCTGTTTGTTCTGTTAATGTGAACCCAGATCTCTGTCCGTTTTGTTACTGTGAACCCGGGTCTCAGTGTTGTGTTACTGTGAACCCGGGTCTCTGTGTGGTTTGTTACTGTGAACCAGGTTCTCTGTGTTCTGTCACTGTGAATCCGGGTCTCTGCGTGTTCTGTTACTGTGAACACGGGTCTCTGCGTGTTCTGTTACTGTAAACCCGGGTCTCTGCGTGTTTTGTTACTCTGATCCCGGGTTACTGTGTTTTGTTACTGTGAACCCGAGTATCTGCGTGTTTTTTTACTGTGAATCCGGGTCAATTTGTGTTTTGTTACAGTGAACCCTGGTCTCTGCGTGTTTTGTTACTGTGAACCCAGGTCTCTGTGTGTTTTGTTACTGTGATCCAGGGATTCTGCGTGTTTTGTTACTGTGAACCCTGGTCTCTGCGTGTTTTGTTACTGTGAACTCTGGTCTCTGTGTGTTTTGTTACTGTGAACTCTGGTCTCTGTGTGTTTTGTTACTGTGAATCCGGGTCTCTGAGTGTTTTGTTACTGTGAACCCGGTTCTCTGTCTGTTTTGTTAGTGTTATCCCGGGACTCTGAGTGTTTTATTACTGTGAACCTGGGTCTCTGTGTGTTTTGTTACTGTGATCCCGGGTCTCTGTGTATTTTGTTACTGTTAACCCGGGTCTCTGTGTGTTTTGTTACTGTGAACCCGGGTCTCAGTGTGTTTTGTTACTGTGAACCCTGGTCTCTGTGTGTTCTGTCACTGTGAACACTGTTCTCTGTGTGTTCTGTCACTGTGAACCCGGGTCTCTGTGTGTTCTGTCACTGTGAACCCGGGTTACTGTGTTTTGTTACTGTGAACCCAGGTCTCAGTGTTCTGTTACTGTGAACCCAGGTCTCTGTGTGTTCAGTCACTGTGAACCCGGGTCTCAGTGTGTTTTGTTACTGTGAACCCTGGTCCTTGCGTGTTTTGTTACTGTGAACCCGGGTCTCAGTGTGTTTTGTACTGTGAACCCAGGTCTCAGTGTGTTTTGTTACTGTGAACCCAGGTCTCTGTTTGTTCTGTTAATGTGAACCCAGATCTCTGTCCGTTTTGTTACTGTGAACCCGGGTCTCAGTGTTGTGTTACTGTGAACCCGGGTCTCTGTGTGGTTTGTGACTGTGAACCAGGTTCTCTGTGTTCTGTCACTGTGAACCCGGGTCTCTGCGTGTTCTGTTACTGTGAACACGGGTCTCTGCGTGTTCTGTTACTGTAAACCCGGGTCTCTGCGTGTTTTGTTACTCTGATCCCGGGTTACTGTGTTTTGTTACTGTGAACCCGAGTCTCTGCGTGTTTTTTTACTGTGAATCCGGGTCAATTTGTGTTTTGTTACAGTGAACCCTGGTCTCTGCGTGTTTTGTTACTGTGAACCCAGGTCTCTGTGTGTTTTGTTACTGTGATCCAGGGATTCTGCGTGTTTTGTTACTGTGAACCAGGGACTCTGAGTGTTTTGTTACTGTGAACTCTGATCTCTGAGTGTTTTGTTACTGTGAACTCTGATCTCTGTGTGTTTTGTTACTGTGAACCCGAGTCTCTGAGTCTTTTGTTACTGTGAATTCGTGTCTCTGTGTTCTGTTACTGTGAACCCGGGTCTTTGCGTGTTTTGTTACTGTGATCCCGGGTTACTGTGTTTTGTTACTGTGATACCGGGTCTCAGTGTTTTGTTACTGTGTACCCAGGTCTCTGCGTGTTTTTTAACTGTGAATCCGGGTCACTGTGTGTTTTGTTACTCTGATCCCGGGTTACTGTGTTTTGTTACTGTGTTTTGTTACTGTGAACCCGGGTCTCTGCGTGTTTTGTTACTGTGAACCGGAGTCTCTGTGTGTTTTGTTACTGTGAACCCGGGACTCTGTGTGTTCTGTTACTGTGAACCCGGGTCTGTGTGTGTTTTGCTACTGTGAAAACTGGTCCCAGCGTGTTTTGTTACTGTGAACCCGTGTCTCTGCGTGTTTTTTAACTGTGAATCCGGGTCACTGTGTGTTTTGTTACTCTGATCCCGGGTTACTGTGTTTTGTACTGTGAACCCGGGTCTGTGTGTGTTTTGCTACTGTGAACCCTGGTCTCTGCGTGTTTTGTTACTGTGAACCCGGGTCTGTGTGTGTTTTGTTACTGTGATCCAGGGATTCTGCGTGTTTTGTTACTGTGAACCAGGGACTCTGAGTGTTTTGTTACTGTGAACCCTGGTGTCTGTGAGTTTTGTTACTGTGAACCCGGGTCTCTGTGTCTTTTTTTACTGTGAACCTGTTTCTCTGTGTGTTTTGTTACTGTGAACCTGGGTCTCTGTGTGTTTTATTACTGTGAACCCGAGTCTCTGTGTGTTTTGTTAGTGTTATCCCGGGACTCTGAGTGTTTTGTTACTGTGAACCCAGGTCTCTGTGTGGTTTGCTACTGTGAACCCAGGTCTCTGTTTTTTTTGTTACTGTGAACCCGGGTCTCTGTGTGTTTTGTTACTGTGAACCCGGGTCTCTGTGTGTTTTGTTAGTGTTATCCCGGGTCTCTGTGTATTTTGTTACTGTGAACCCAGGTCTCTGTGTGGTTTGCTACTGTGAACCCAGGTCTCTGTTTTTTTTGTTACTGTGAAGCAGGGTTTCTGCGTGTTCTGTTACTGTGAACCTGGGTCTCTGTGTGTTTTGTTACTGTGATCCCGGGTCTCTGTGTATTTTGTTACTGTTAACCCGGGTCTCTGAGTGTTTTGTTACTGTGAACCCGGGTCTCAGTGTGTTTTGTTACTGTGAACCCTGGTCTCTGTGTGTTCTGTCACTGTGAACCCTGTTCTCTGTGTGTTCTGTCACTGTGAACCCGGGTCTCTGTGTGTTCTGTCACTGTGAACCCGGGTTACTGTGTTATGTTACTGTGAACCCAGGTCTCAGTGTTCTGTTACTGTGAACCCAGGTCTCTGTGTGTTCTGTCACTGTGAACCCGGGACTCTGTGTGTTTTGCTACTGTGAACCCTGGTCTCTGCGTGTTTTGTTACTGTGATCCAGGGATTCTGCGTGTTCTGTTACTGTGAACCCGGGTCTCTGTGTGTTTTTTTACTGTGAATCCGGGTCAATTTGTGTTTTGTTACAGTGAACCCTGGTCTCTGCGTGTTTTGTTACTGTGAACCCGGGTCTCTGTGTGTTTTGTTACTGTGAATCCGGGTCTCTGTGTGTTTTGTTACTGTGAACCCAGGTCTCTGCGTGTTTTGTTACTGTGAACCCAGGTCTCTGTGTGTTTTGCTACTGTGAACCCAGGTCCCTGCGTGTTTTGTTACTGTGAACCAGGCATTCTGCGTGTTCTGATACTGTGAACCCGGGTCTCTGTGTGTTTTGTTACTGTGAACCCGAGTCTCTGGGTCTTTTGTTACTGTGAATCCGTGTCTCTGTGTTCTGTTACTGTGAACCCGGGTCTTTGCGTGTTTTGTTACTGTGATCCCGGGTCTCTGTGTGTTTTGTTACTGTGAACCCGGGTCTCTGTGTGTTTTTTTACTGTGAATCCGGGACTCTGTGTATTTTATTACTGTGAACCCGGGTCTCTGTGTGTTTTGTTACTGTTAACCCGGGTCTCTTTGTCTTTTGTTACTGTGAACCCGGGTCTCTGCGTGTTTTGTTACTGTGAACCCGGGTCTGTGTGTGTTTTGTTACTGTGATCCAGGGATTCTGCGTGTTTTGTTACTGTGAAGCAAGGACTCTGAGTGGTTTGTTACTGTGAACCCGCGTCTCTGTGTCTTTTTTTACTGTGAACCTGTGTCTCTGTGTGTTTTGTTACTGTGAACCCGGGTCTCTGTGTGTTTTGTTACAGTGAACCCTGGTCTCTGCGTGTTTTGTTACTGTCAACCCGAGTCTCTGAGTGTTTTGTTACTGTGATCCAGGGATTCTGCATGTTTTGTTACACTGAACCCTGGTCTCTGCGTGTTTTGTTACTGTGAACTCTGGTCTCTGTGTGTTTTGTTACTGTGAACTCTGGTCTCTGTGTGTTTTGTTACTGTGAATCCGGGTCTCTGAGTGTTTTGTTACTGTGAACCCGGGTCTCTGCGTGTTTTGTTACTGTGAACCAGGGACTCTGAGTGTTTTGTTACTGTGAACCCGGGTTTCTGTGTGTTTTGTTACTTTGAACCAGGGACTCTGAGTGTTTTGTTACTGTGAACCCGGGTGTCTGCGTGTTTTGTTACTGTGAACCAGGGACTCTGAGTGTTTTGTTACTGTGAACCCTGGTGTCTGTGAGTTTTGTTGCTGTGAACCCTCGTCTCTGTGTCTTTTGTTACTGGGAACCTGTGTCTCTGCGTGTTTTGTTAATGTGAACCCGGGTCTCTGTGTATTTTGTTACTGTTAACCCGGGTCTCTGTGTGTTTTGTTACTGTGAACCCGGGTCTCAGTGTGTTTTGTTACTGTGAACCCTGGTCTCTGTGTGTTCTGTCACTGTGAACCCTGTTCTCTGTGTGTTCTGTCACTGTGAACCCGGGTCTCTGTGTGTTCTGTCACTGTGAACCCGGGTTACTGTGTTTTGTTACTGTGAACCCAGGTCTCAGTGTTCTGTTACTGTGAACCCAGGTCTTTGTGTGTTCAGTCACTGTGAACCCGGGTCTCAGTGTGTTTTGTTACAGTGAACCCTGGTCTCTGCGTGTTTTGTTACTGTGAACCCAGGTCTCTGTGTGTTTTGTTACTGTGATCCAGGGATTCTGCGTGTTTTGTTACTGTGAACCCTGGTCTCTGCGTGTTTTGTTACTGTGAACTCTGGTCTCTGTGTGTTTTGTTACTGTGAACTCTGGTCTCTGTGTGTTTTGTTACTGTGAATCCGGGTCTCTGAGTGTTTTGTTACTGTGAACCCGGTTCTCTGTCTGTTTTGTTAGTGTTATCCCGGGACTCTGAGTGTTTTATTACTGTGAACCTGGGTCTCTGTGTGTTTTGTTACTGTGATCCCGGGTCTCTGTGTATTTTGTTACTGTTAACCCGGGTCTCTGTGTGTTTTGTTACTGTGAACCCGGGTCTCAGTGTGTTTTGTTACTGTGAACCCTGGTCTCTGTGTGTTCTGTCACTGTGAACACTGTTCTCTGTGTGTTCTGTCACTGTGAACCCGGGTCTCTGTGTGTTCTGTCACTGTGAACCCGGGTTACTGTGTTTTGTTACTGTGAACCCAGGTCTCAGTGTTCTGTTACTGTGAACCCAGGTCTCTGTGTGTTCAGTCACTGTGAACCCGGGTCTCAGTGTGTTTTGTTACTGTGAACCCTGGTCCTTGCGTGTTTTGTTACTGTGAACCCGGGTCTCAGTGTGTTTTGTACTGTGAACCCAGGTCTCAGTGTGTTTTGTTACTGTGAACCCAGGTCTCTGTTTGTTCTGTTAATGTGAACCCAGATCTCTGTCCGTTTTGTTACTGTGAACCCGGGTCTCAGTGTTGTGTTACTGTGAACCCGGGTCTCTGTGTGGTTTGTGACTGTGAACCAGGTTCTCTGTGTTCTGTCACTGTGAACCCGGGTCTCTGCGTGTTCTGTTACTGTGAACACGGGTCTCTGCGTGTTCTGTTACTGTAAACCCGGGTCTCTGCGTGTTTTGTTACTCTGATCCCGGGTTACTGTGTTTTGTTACTGTGAACCCGAGTCTCTGCGTGTTTTTTTATTGTGAATCCGGGTCAATTTGTGTTTTGTTACAGTGAACCCTGGTCTCTGCGTGTTTTGTTACTGTGAACCCAGGTCTCTGTGTGTTTTGTTACTGTGATCCAGGGATTCTGCGTGTTTTGTTACTGTGAACCAGGGACTCTGAGTGTTTTGTTACTGTGAACTCTGATCTCTGAGTGTTTTGTTACTGTGAACTCTGATCTCTGTGTGTTTTGTTACTGTGAACCCGAGTCTCTGAGTCTTTTGTTACTGTGAATTCGTGTCTCTGTGTTCTGTTACTGTGAACCCGGGTCTTTGCGTGTTTTGTTACTGTGATCCCGGGTTACTGTGTTTTGTTACTGTGATACCGGGTCTCAGTGTTTTGTTACTGTGTACCCAGGTCTCTGCGTGTTTTTTAACTGTGAATCCGGGTCACTGTGTGTTTTGTTACTCTGATCCCGGGTTACTGTGTTTTGTTACTGTGTTTTGTTACTGTGAACCCGGGTCTCTGCGTGTTTTGTTACTGTGAACCGGAGTCTCTGTGTGTTTTGTTACTGTGAACCCGGGACTCTGTGTGTTCTGTTACTGTGAACCCGGGTCTGTGTGTGTTTTGCTACTGTGAAAACTGGTCCCAGCGTGTTTTGTTACTGTGAACCCGGGTCTCTGCGTGTTTTTTAACTGTGAATCCGGGTCACTGTGTGTTTTGTTACTCTGATCCCGGGTTACTGTGTTTTGTACTGTGAACCCGGGTCTGTGTGTGTTTTGCTACTGTGAACCCTGGTCTCTGCGTGTTTTGTTACTGTGAACCCGGGTCTGTGTGTGTTTTGTTACTGTGATCCAGGGATTCTGCGTGTTTTGTTACTGTGAACCAGGGACTCTGAGTGTTTTGTTACTGTGAACCCTGGTGTCTGTGAGTTTTGTTACTGTGAACCCGGGTCTCTGTGTCTTTTTTTACTGTGAACCTGTTTCTCTGTGTGTTTTGTTACTGTGAACCTGGGTCTCTGTGTGTTTTATTACTGTGAACCCGAGTCTCTGTGTGTTTTGTTAGTGTTATCCCGGGACTCTGAGTGTTTTGTTACTGTGAACCCAGGTCTCTGTGTGGTTTGCTACTGTGAACCCAGGTCTCTGTTTTTTTTGTTACTGTGAACCCGGGTCTCTGTGTGTTTTGTTACTGTGAACCCGGGTCTCTGTGTGTTTTGTTAGTGTTATCCCGGGTCTCTGTGTATTTTGTTACTGTGAACCCAGGTCTCTGTGTGGTTTGCTACTGTGAACCCAGGTCTCTGTTTTTTTTGTTACTGTGAAGCAGGGTTTCTGCGTGTTCTGTTACTGTGAACCTGGGTCTCTGTGTGTTTTGTTACTGTGATCCCGGGTCTCTGTGTATTTTGTTACTGTTAACCCGGGTCTCTGAGTGTTTTGTTACTGTGAACCCTGGTCTCTGTGTGTTCTGTCACTGTGAACCCTGTTCTCTGTGTGTTCTGTCACTGTGAACCCGGGTCTCTGTGTGTTCTGTCACTGTGAACCCGGGTTACTGTGTTATGTTACTGTGAACCCAGGTCTCAGTGTTCTGTTACTGTGAACCCAGGTCTCTGTGTGTTCTGTCACTGTGAACCCGGGACTCTGTGTGTTTTGCTACTGTGAACCCTGGTCTCTGCGTGTTTTGTTACTGTGATCCAGGGATTCTGCGTGTTCTGTTACTGTGAACCCGGGTCTCTGTGTGTTTTTTTACTGTGAATCCGGGTCAATTTGTGTTTTGTTACAGTGAACCCTGGTCTCTGCGTGTTTTGTTACTGTGAACCCGGGTCTCTGTGTGTTTTGTTACTGTGAATCCGGGTCTCTGTGTGTTTTGTTACTGTGAACCCAGGTCTCTGCGTGTTTTGTTACTGTGAACCCAGGTCTCTGTGTGTTTTGCTACTGTGAACCCAGGTCCCTGCGTGTTTTGTTACTGTGAACCAGGCATTCTGCGTGTTCTGATACTGTGAACCCGGGTCTCTGTGTGTTTTGTTACTGTGAACCCGAGTCTCTGGGTCTTTTGTTACTGTGAATCCGTGTCTCTGTGTTCTGTTACTGTGAACCCGGGTCTTTGCGTGTTTTGTTACTGTGATCCCGGGTCTCTGTGTGTTTTGTTACTGTGAACCCGGGTCTCTGTGTGTTTTTTTACTGTGAATCCGGGTCTCTGTGTATTTTATTACTGTGAACCCGGGTCTCTGTGTGTTTTGTTACTGTTAACCCGGGTCTCTTTGTCTTTTGTTACTGTGAACCCGGGTCTCTGCGTGTTTTGTTACTGTGAACCCGGGTCTGTGTGTGTTTTGTTACTGTGATCCAGGGATTCTGCGTGTTTTGTTACTGTGAAGCAAGGACTCTGAGTGGTTTGTTACTGTGAACCCGCGTCTCTGTGTCTTTTTTTACTGTGAACCTGTGTCTCTGTGTGTTTTGTTACTGTGAACCCGGGTCTCTGTGTGTTTTGTTACAGTGAACCCTGGTCTCTGCGTGTTTTGTTACTGTCAACCCGAGTCTCTGAGTGTTTTGTTACTGTGATCCAGGGATTCTGCATGTTTTGTTACACTGAACCCTGGTCTCTGCGTGTTTTGTTACTGTGAACTCTGGTCTCTGTGTGTTTTGTTACTGTGAACTCTGGTCTCTGTGTGTTTTGTTACTGTGAATCCGGGTCTCTGAGTGTTTTGTTACTGTGAACCCGGGTCTCTGCGTGTTTTGTTACTGTGAACCAGGGACTCTGAGTGTTTTGTTACTGTGAACCCGGGTTTCTGTGTGTTTTGTTACTTTGAACCAGGGACTCTGAGTGTTTTGTTACTGTGAACCCGGGTGTCTGCGTGTTTTGTTACTGTGAACCAGGGACTCTGAGTGTTTTGTTACTGTGAACCCTGGTGTCTGTGAGTTTTGTTGCTGTGAACCCTCGTCTCTGTGTCTTTTGTTACTGGGAACCTGTGTCTCTGCGTGTTTTGTTAATGTGAACCCGGTTCTCTGTCTGTTTTGTTAGTGTTATCCCGGGACTCTGAGTGTTTTGTTACTGTGAACCTGGGTCTCTGTGTGTTTTGTTACTGTGATCCCGGGTCTCTGTGTATTTTGTTACTGTTAACCCCGGTCTCTGTGTGTTTTGTTACTGTGAACCCGGGTCTCAGTGTGTTTTGTTACTGTGAACCCTGGTCTCTGTGTGTTCTGTCACTGTGAACCCTGTTCTCTGTGTGTTCTGTCACTGTGAACCCGGGTCTCTGTGTGTTCTGTCACTGTGAACCCGGGTTACTGTGTTTTGTTACTGTGAACCCAGGTCTCAGTGTTCTGTTACTGTGAACCCAGGTCTCTGTGTGTTCAGTCACTGTGAACCCGGGTCTCAGTGTGTTTTGTTACTGTGAACCCTGGTCCCTGCATGTTTTGTTACTGTGAAACCGGGTCTCAGTGTGTTTTGTTACTGTGAACCCAGGTCTCAGTGTGTTTTGTTACTGTGAACCCAGGTCTCTGTTTGTTCTGTTAATGTGAACCCAGATCTCTGTCCGTTTTGTTACTGTGAACCCGGGTCTCAGTGTTGTGTTACTGTGAACCCGGGTCTCTGTGTGGTTTGTTACTGTGAACCAGGTTCTCTGTGTTCTGTCACTGTGAACCCGGGTCTCTGCGTGTTCTGTTACTGTGAACACGGGTCTCTGCGTGTTCTGTTACTGTAAACCCGGGTCTCTGCGTGTTTTGTTACTCTGATCCCGGGTTACTGTGTTTTGTTACTGTGAACCCGAGTCTCTGCGTGTTTTTTTACTGTGAATCCGGGTCAATTTGTGTTTTGTTACAGTGATCCCTGGTCTCTGCGTGTTTTGTTACTGTGAACCCAGGTCTCTGTGTGTTTTGTTACTGTGATCCAGGGATTCTGCGTGTTTTGTTACTGTGAACCAGGGACTCTGAGTGTTTTGTTACTGTGAACTCTGATCTCTGAGTGTTTTGTTACTGTGAACTCTGATCTCTGTGTGTTTTGTTACTGTGAACCCGAGTCTCTGAGTCTTTTGTTACTGTGAATTCGTGTCTCTGTGTTCTGTTACTGTGAACCCGGGTCTTTGCGTGTTTTGTTACTGTGATCCCGGGTTACTGTGTTTTGTTACTGTGATACCGGGTCTCAGTGTTTTGTTACTGTGTACCCAGGTCTCTGCGTGTTTTTTAACTGTGAATCCGGGTCACTGTGTGTTTTGTTACTCTGATCCCGGGTTACTGTGTTTTGTTACTGTGTTTTGTTACTGTGAAACCGGGTCTCTGCGTGTTTTGTTACTGTGAACCGGAGTCTCTGTGTGTTTTGTTACTGTGAACCCGGGACTCTGTGTGTTCTGTTACTGTGAACCCGGGTCTGTGTGTGTTTTGCTACTGTGAAACCTGGTCCCAGCGTGTTTTGTTACTGTGAACCAGGGATTCTGCGTGTTCTGTTACTGTGATCCCGGGTCTCTGTGTATTTTGTTACTGTGAACCCGGGTCTCTGCGTGTTTTGTTACTGTGAACCCGGGTCTGTGTGTGTTTTGTTACTGTGATCCAGGGATTCTGCGTGTTTTGTTACTGTGAAGCAAGGACTCTGAGTGGTTTGTTACTGTGAACCCTGGTGTCTGTGAGTTTTGTTACTGTGAACCCGGGTCTCTGTGTCTTTTTTTACTGTGAACCTGTGTCTCTGTGTGTTTTGTTACTGTGAACCCGGGTCTCTGTGTGTTTTGTTACAGTGAACCCTGGTCTCTGCGTGTTTTGTTACTGTGAACCCGAGTCTCTGAGTGTTTTGTTACTGTGATGCAGGGATTCTGCATGTTTTGTTACACTGAACCCTGGTCTCTGCGTGTTCTGTTACTGTGAACTCTGGTCTCTGTGTGTTTTGTTACTGTGAACTCTGGTCTCTGTGTGTTTTGTTACTGTGAATCCGGGTCTCTGAGTGTTTTGTTACTGTGAACCCGGGTCTCTGCGTGTTTTGTTACTGTGAACCAGGGACTCTGAGTGTTTTGTTACTGTGAACCCGGGTTTCTGTATGTTTTGTTACTTTGAACCAGGGACTCTGAGTGTTTTGTTACTGTGAACCCGGGTGTCTGCGTGTTTTGTTACTGTGAACCCTGGTGTCTGTGAGTTTTGTTGCTGTGAACCCTCGTCTCTGTG
Source organism: Hemitrygon akajei (assembly GCF_048418815.1). Classification (NCBI taxonomy): domain Eukaryota; kingdom Metazoa; phylum Chordata; class Chondrichthyes; order Myliobatiformes; family Dasyatidae; genus Hemitrygon; species Hemitrygon akajei. The sequence continues at coordinate 8,644,665 of NC_133146.1, forward strand.
TCTTTTGTTACTGGGAACCTGTGTCTCTGCGTGTTTTGTTAATGTGAACCCGGTTCTCTGTCTGTTTTGTTAGTGTTATCCCGGGACTCTGAGTGTTTTGTTACTGTGAACCTGGGTCTCTGTGTGTTTTGTTACTGTGATCCCGGGTCTCTGTGTATTTTGTTACTGTTAACCCGGGTCTCTGTGTGTTTTGTTACTGTGAACCCGGGTCTCAGTGTGTTTTGTTACTGTGAACCCTGGTCTCTGTGTGTTCTGTCACTGTGAACCCTGTTCTCTGTGTGTTCTGTCACTGTGAACCCGGGTCTCTGTGTGTTCTGTCACTGTGAACCCGGGTTACTGTGTTTTGTTACTGTGAACCCAGGTCTCAGTGTTCTGTTACTGTGAACCCAGGTCTCTGTGTGTTCAGTCACTGTGAACCCGGGTCTCAGTGTGTTTTGTTACTGTGAACCCTGGTCCCTGCGTGTTTTGTTACTGTGAACCCGGGTCTCAGTGTGTTTTGTACTGTGAACCCAGGTCTCAGTGTATTTTGTTACTGTGAACCCAGGTCTCTGTTTGTTCTGTTAATGTGAACCCAGATCTCTGTCCGTTTTGTTACTGTGAACCCGGGTCTCAGTGTTGTGTTACTGTGAACCCGGGTCTCTGTGTGGTTTGTTACTGTGAACCAGGTTCTCTGTGTTCTGTCACTGTGAACCCGGGTCTCTGCGTGTTCTGTTACTGTGAACACGGGTCTCTGCGTGTTCTGTTACTGTAAACCCGGGTCTCTGCGTGTTTTGTTACTCTGATCCCGGGTTACTGTGTTTTGTTACTGTGAACCCGAGTCTCTGCGTGTTTTTTTACTGTGAATCCGGGTCAATTTGTGTTTTGTTACAGTGAACCCTGGTCTCTGCGTGTTTTGTTACTGTGAACCCAGGTCTCTGTGTGTTTTGTTACTGTGATCCAGGGATTCTGCGTGTTTTGTTACTGTGAACCAGGGACTCTGAGTGTTTTGTTACTGTGAACTCTGATCTCTGAGTGTTTTGTTACTGTGAACTCTGATCTCTGTGTGTTTTGTTACTGTGAACCCGAGTCTCTGAGTCTTTTGTTACTGTGAATTCGTGTCTCTGTGTTCTGTTACTGTGAACCCGGGTCTTTGCGTGTTTTGTTACTGTGATCCCGGGTTACTGTGTTTTGTTACTGTGATACCGGGTCTCAGTGTTTTGTTACTGTGTACCCAGGTCTCTGCGTGTTTTTTAACTGTGAATCCGGGTCACTGTGTGTTTTGTTACTCTGATCCCGGGTTACTGTGTTTTGTTACTGTGTTTTGTTACTGTGAAACCCGGTCTCTGCGTGTTTTGTTACTGTGAACCGGAGTCTCTGTGTGTTTTGTTACTGTGAACCCGGGACTCTGTGTGTTCTGTTACTGTGAACCCGGGTCTGTGTGTGTTTTGCTACTGTGAAACCTGGTCCCAGCGTGTTTTGTTACTGTGAACCAGGGATTCTGCGTGTTCTGTTACTGTGATCCCGGGTCTCTGTGTATTTTGTTACTGTGAACCCGGGTCTCTGCATGTTTTGTTACTGTGAACCCGGGTCTGTGTGTGTTTTGTTACTGTGATCCAGGGATTCTGCGTGTTTTGTTACTGTGAAGCAAGGACTCTGAGTGGTTTGTTACTGTGAACCCTGGTGTCTGTGAGTTTTGTTACTGTGAACCCGGGTCTCTGTGTCTTTTTTTACTGTGAACCTGTGTCTCTGTGTGTTTTGTTACTGTGAACCCGGGTCTCTGTGTGTTTTGTTACAGTGAACCCTGGTCTCTGCGTGTTTTGTTACTGTGAACCCGAGTCTCTGAGTGTTTTGTTACTGTGATCCAGGGATTCTGCATGTTTTGTTACACTGAACCCTGGTCTCTGCGTGTTTTGTTACTGTGAACTCTGGTCTCTGTGTGTTTTGTTACTGTGAACTCTGGTCTCTGTGTGTTTTGTTACTGTGAATCCGGGTCTCTGAGTGTTTTGTTACTGTGAACCCGGGTCTCTGCGTGTTTTGTTACTGTGAACCAGGGACTCTGAGTGTTTTGTTACTGTGAACCCGGGTTTCTGTATGTTTTGTTACTTTGAACCAGGGACTCTGAGTGTTTTGTTACTGTGAACCCGGGTGTCTGCGTGTTTTGTTACTGTGAACCAGGGACTCTGAGTGTTTTGTTACTGTGAACCCTGGTGTCTGTGAGTTTTGTTGCTGTGAACCCTCGTCTCTGTGTCTTTTGTTACTGGGAACCTGTGTCTCTGCGTGTTTTGTTAATGTGAACCCGGTTCTCTGTCTGTTTTGTTAGTGTTATCCCGGGACTCTGAGTGTTTTGTTACTGTGAACCTGGGTCTCTGTGTGTTTTGTTACTGTGATCCCGGGTCTCTGTGTATTTTGTTACTGTTAACCCGGGTCTCTGTGTGTTTTGTTACTGTGAACCCGGGTCTCAGTGTGTTTTGTTACTGTGAACCCTGGTCTCTGTGTGTTCTGTCACTGTGAACCCTGTTCTCTGTGTGTTCTGTCACTGTGAACCCGGGTCTCTGTGTGTTCTGTCACTGTGAACCCGGGTTACTGTGTTTTGTTACTGTGAACCCAGGTCTCAGTGTTCTGTTACTGTGAACCCAGGTCTCTGTGTGTTCAGTCACTGTGAACCCGGGTCTCAGTGTGTTTTGTTACTGTGAAACCTGGTTCCTGCGTGTTTTGTTACTGTGAACCCGGGTCTCAGTGTGTTTTGTTACTGTGAACCCAGGTCTCAGTGTGTTTTGTTACTGTGAACCCAGGTCTCTGTTTGTTCTGTTAATGTGAACACAGATCTCTGTCCGTTTTGTTACTGTGAACCCGGGTCTCAGTGTTGTGTTACTGTGAACCCGGGTCTCTGTGTGGTTTGTTACTGTGAACCAGGTTCTCTGTGTTCTGTCACTGTGAACCCGGGTCTCTGCGTGTTCTGTTACTGTGAACACGGGTCTCTGCGTGTTCTGTTACTGTAAACCCGGGTCTCTGCGTGTTTTGTTACTCTGATCCCGGGTTACTGTGTTTTGTTACTGCGAACCCGAGTCTCTGCGTGTTTTTTTACTGTGAATCCGGGTCAATTTGTGTTTTGTTACAGTGAACCCTGGTCTCTGCGTGTTTTGTTACTGTGAACCCAGGTCTCTTTTTTTTTTGTTACTGTGATCCAGGGATTCTGCGTGTTTTTTTAGTGTGAACCAGGGACTCTGAGTGTTTTGTTACTGTGAACTCTGATCTCTGAGTGTTTTGTTACTGTGAACTCTGATCTCTGTGTGTTTTGTTACTGTGAACCCGAGTCTCTGAGTCTTTTGTTACTGTGAATTCGTGTCTCTGTGTTCTGTTACTGTGAACCCGGGTCTTTGCGTGTTTTGTTACTGTGATCCCGGGTTACTGTGTTTTGTTACTGTGATACCGGGTCTCAGTGTTTTGTTACTGTGTACTCAGGTCTCTGCGTGTTTTTTAACTGTGAATCCGGGTCACTGTGTGTTTTGTTACTCTGATCCCGGGTTACTGTGTTTTGTTACTGTGTTTTGTTACTGTGAAACCGGGTCTCTGCGTGTTTTGTTACTGTGAACCGGAGTCTCTGTGTGTTTTGTTACTGTGAACCCGGGACTCTGTGTGTTCTGTTACTGTGAACCCGGGTCTGTGTGTGTTTTGCTACTGTGAAACCTGGTCCCAGCGTGTTTTGTTACTGTGAACCAGGGATTCTGCGTGTTCTGTTACTGTGATCCCGGGTCTCTGTGTATTTTGTTACTGTGATCCCGGGTTACATTGATTTGTTACTGTGAACCCGGGTCTCTGCGTGTTTTTTAACTGTGAACCGGAGTCTCTGTGTGTTTTGTTACTGTGAACCCGGGACTCTGTGTGTTCTGTTACTGTGAACCCGGGTCTGTGTGTGTTTTGCTACTGTGAAACCTGGTCCCAGCGTGTTTTGTTACTGTGAACCAGGGATTCTGCGTGTTCTGTTACTGTGAACCCGGGTCTCTGTGTATTTTGTTACTGTGATCCCGGGTTACATTGATTTGTTACTGTGAACCCGGGTCTCTGCGTGTTTTTTAACTGTGAATCCGGGTCACTGTGTGTTTTGTTACTCTGATCCCGGGTTACTGTGTTTTGTACTGTGAACACGGGTCTGTGTTTTTTTGCTACTGTGAACCCTGGTCTCTGCGTGTTTTGTTACTGTGAACCCGGGTCTGTGTGTGTTTTGTTACTGTGATCCAGGGATTCTGCGTGTTTTGTTACTGTGAACCAGGGACTCTGAGTGTTTTGTTACTGTGAACCCTGGTGTCTGTGAGTTTTGTTACTGTGAACCCGGGTCTCTGTGTCTTTTTTTACTGTGAACCTGTGCCTCTGTGTGTTTTGTTACTGTGAACCTGGGTCTCTGTGTGTTTTATTACTGTGAACCCGAGTCTCTGTGTGTTTTGTTAGTGTTATCCCGGGACTCTGAGTGTTTTGTTACTGTGAATCCGGGTCTCTGTGTGTTTTGTTACTGTGAACCCGGGTCTCTGAGTGTTTTGTTAGTGTTATCCCGGGACTCTGAGTGTTTTGTTACTGTGAACCCGGGTCTCTGTGTGGTTTGTTACTGTGAAGCAGGGTTTCTGCGTGTTCTGTTACTGTGAACCTGGGTCTCTGTGTGTTTTGTTACTGTGATCCCGGGTCTCTGTGTATTTTGTTACTGTTAACCCGGGTCTCTGAGTGTTTTGTTACTGTGAACCCGGGTCTCAGTGTGTTTTGTTACTGTGAACCCTGGTCTCTGTGTGTTATGTCACTGTGAACCCTGTTCTCTGTGTGTTCTGTCACTGTGAACCCGGGTCTCTGTGTGTTCTGTCACTGTGAACCCGGGTTACTGTGTTTTGTTACTGTGAACCCAGGTCTCAGTGTTCTGTTACTGTGAACCCAGGTCTCTGTGTGTTCAGTCACTGTGAACCCGGGTCTCAGTGTGTTTTGTTACTGTGAAACCTGGTCCCTGCGTGTTTTGTTACTGTGAACCCGGGTCTCAGTGTGTTTTGTTACTGTGAACCCAGGTCTCAGTGTGTTTTGTTACTGTGAATCCAGGTCTCTGTTTGTTCTGTTAATGTGAACACAGATCTCTGTCCGTTTTGTTACTGTGAACCCGGGTCTCAGTGTTGTGTTACTGTGAACCCGGGTCTCTGTGTGGTTTGTTACTGTGAACCAGGTTCTCTGTGTTCTGTCGCTGTGAACCCGGGTCTCTGCGTGTTCTGTTACTGTGAACACGGGTCTCTGCGTGTTCTGTTACTGTAAACCCGGGTCTCTGCGTGTTTTGTTACTCTGATCCCGGGTTACTGTGTTTTGTTACTGTGAACCCGAGTCTCTGCGTGTTTTTTTACTGTGAATCCGGGTCAATTTGTGTTTTGTTACAGTGAACCCTGGTCTCTGCGTGTTTTGTTACTGTGAACCCAGGTCTCTGTGTGTTTTGTTACTGTGATCCAGGGATTCTGCGTGTTTTGTTACTGTGAACCAGGGACTCTGAGTGTTTTGTTACTGTGAACTCTGATCTCTGAGTGTTTTGTTACTGTGAACTCTGATCTCTGTGTGTTTTGTTACTGTGAACCCGAGTCTCTGAGTCTTTTGTTACTGTGAATTCGTGTCTCTGTGTTCTGTTACTGTGAACCCGGGTCTTTGCGTGTTTTGTTACTGTGATCCCGGGTTACTGTGTTTTGTTACTGTGATACCGGGTCTCAGTGTTTTGTTACTGTGTACCCAGGTCTCTGCGTGTTTTTTAACTGTGAATCCGGGTCACTGTGTGTTTTGTTACTCTGATCCCGGGTTACTGTGTTTTGTTACTGTGTTTTGTTACTGTGAAACCGGGTCTCTGCGTGTTTTGTTACTGTGAACCGGAGTCTCTGTGTGTTTTGTTACTGTGAACCCGGGACTCTGTGTGTTCTGTTACTGTGAACCCGGGTCTGTGTGTGTTTTGCTACTGTGAAACCTGGTCCCAGCGTGTTTTGTTACTGTGAACCAGGGATTCTGCGTGTTCTGTTACTGTGAACCCGGGTCTCTGTGTATTTTGTTACTGTGATCCCGGGTTACATTGATTTGTTACTGTGAACCCGGGTCTCTGCGTGTTTTTTAACTGTGAATCCGGGTCACTGTGTGTTTTGTTACTCTGATCCCGGGTTACTGTGTTTTGTACTGTGAACCCGGGTCTGTGTGTGTTTTGCTACTGTGAACCCTGGTCTCTGCGTGTTTTGTTACTGTGAACCCGGGTCTGTGTGTGTTTTGTTACTGTGATCCAGGGATTCTGCGTGTTTTGTTACTGTGAACCAGGGACTCTGAGTGTTTTGTTACTGTGAACCCTGGTGTCTGTGAGTTTTGTTACTGTGAACCCGGGTCTCTGTGTCTTTTTTTACTGTGAACCTGTGCCTCTGTGTGTTTTGTTACTGTGAACCTGGGTCTCTGTGTGTTTTATTACTGTGAACCCGAGTCTCTGTGTGTTTTGTTAGTGTTATCCCGGGACTCTGAGTGTTTTGTTACTGTGAATCCGGGTCTCTGTGTGTTTTGTTACTGTGAACCCGGGTCTCTGTGTGTTTTGTTAGTGTTATCCCGGGACTCTGAGTGTTTTGTTACTGTGAACCCGGGTCTCTGTGTGGTTTGTTACTGTGAAGCAGGGTTTCTGCGTGTTCTGTTACTGTGAACCTGGGTCTCTGTGTGTTTTGTTACTGTGATCCCGGGTCTCTGTGTATTTTGTTACTGTTAACCCGGGTCTCTGAGTGTTTTGTTACTGTGAACCCGGGTCTCAGTGTGTTTTGTTACTGTGAACCCTGGTCTCTGTGTGTTCTGTCACTGTGAACCCTGTTCTCTGTGTGTTCTGTCACTGTGAACACGGGTCTCTGTGTGTTCTGTCACTGTGAACCCGGGTTACTGTGTTATGTTACTGTGAACCCACGTCTCAGTGTTCTGTTACTATGAACCCAGGTCTCTGTGTGTTCTGTCACTGTGAACACGGGTCTCTGTGTGTTTTGCTACTGTGAACCCTGGTCTCTGCGTGTTTTGTTACTGTGATCCAGGGATTCTGCGTGTTCTGTTACTGTGAACCCGGGTCTCTGTGTGTTTTTTTACTGTGAATCAGGGTCAATTTGTGTTTTGTTACAGTGAACCCTGGTCTCTGAGTGTTTTGTTACTGTGAACCCGGGTCTCTGTGTGTTTTGTTACTGTGAATCCGGGTCTCTGTGTGTTTTGTTACTGTGAACCCGAGTCTCTGAATCTTTTGTTACTGTGAATCCGTGTCTCTGTGTTCGGTTACTGTGAACCCGGGTCTTTGCGTGTTTTGTTACTGTGATCCCGGGTCTCTGTGTGTTTTTTTACTGTGAATCCGGGTCTCTGTGTATTTTATTACTGTGAACCCGGGTCTCTGTGTGTTTTGTTACTGTGTACCCGGGTCTCTGTGTGTTTTGTTACTGTGAACCCGGGTCTCTGTGTCTTTTGTTACTGTGAACCCGGGTCTCTGTGTGTTTTGTTACTGTGAACCCGGGTCTCTGTGTGTTTTTTTACTGTGAATCCGGGTCTCTGTGTATTTTTTTACTGTGAACCCGGGTCTCTGTGTATTTTGTTACTGTGAACCCGGGTCTCTGTGTCTTTTTTTACTGTGAACCCGGGTCTCTGCGTGTTTTGCTACTGTGAACCCGAGTCTCTGAGTGTTTTGTTACTGTGATCCAGGGATTCTGCATGTTTTGTTACACTGAACCCTGGTCTCTGCGTGTTTTGTTACTGTGAACTCTGGTGTCTGTGTGTTTTGTTACTGTGAACTCTGGTCTCTGTGTGATTTGTTACTGTGAATCCGGGTCTCTGAGTGTTTTGTTACTGTGAACCCGGGTCTCTGCGTGTTTTGTTACTGTGAACCAGGGACTCTGAGTGTTTTGTTACTGTGAACCCGGGTTTCTGTGTGTTTTGTTACTTTGAACCAGGTACTCTGAGTGTTTTGTTACTGTGAACCCGGGTGTCTGCGTGTTTTGTTACTGTGAACCAGGGACTATGAGTGTTTTGTTACTGTGAACCCTGGTGTCTGTGAGTTTTGTTGCTGTGAACCCTCGTCTCTGTGTCTTTTGTTACTGGGAACCTGTGTCTCTGCGTGTTTTGTTACTGTGAACCTGGGTCTCTGTGTGTTTTGTTACTGTGATCCCGGGTATCTGTGTATTTTGTTACTGTTAACCCGGGTCTCTGTGTGTTTTGTTACTGTGAACCCGGGTCTCAGTGTGTTTTGTTACTGTGAACCCTGGTCTCTGTGTGTTCTGTCACTGTGAACCCTGTTCTCTGTGTGTTCTGTCACTGTGAACCCGGGTCTCTGTGTGTTCTGTCACTGTGAACCCGGGTTACTGTGTTTTGTTACTGTGAACCCAGGTCTCAGTGTTCTGTTACTGTGAACCCAGGTCTCTGTGTGTTCAGTCACTGTGAACCCGGGTCTCAGTGTGTTTTGTTACTGTGAACCCTGGTCCCTGCGTGTTTTGTTACTGTGAACCCGGGTCTCAGTGTGTTTTGTTACTGTGATCCAGGGATTCTGCGTGTTCTGTTACTGTGAACCCGGGTCTCTGTGTATTTTGTTACTGTGATCCCGGGTTACATTGATTTGTTACTGTGAACCCGGGTCTCTGCGTGTTTTTTAACTGTGAATCCGGGTCACTGTGTGTTTTGTTACTCTGATCCCGGGTTACTGTGTTTTGTACTGTGAACCCGGGTCTGTGTGTGTTTTGCTACTGTGAACCCTGGTCTCTGCGTGTTTTGTTACTGTGAACCCGGGTCTGTGTGTGTTTTGTTACTGTGATCCAGGGATTCTGCGTGTTTTGTTACTGTGAACCAGGGACTCTGAGTGTTTTGTTACTGTGAACCCTGGTGTCTGTGAGTTTTGTTACTGTGAACCCGGGTCTCTGTGTCTTTTTTTACTGTGAACCTGTGTCTCTGTGTGTTTTGTTACTGTGAACCTGGGTCTCTGTGTGTTTTATTACTGTGAACCCGAGTCTCTGTGTGTTTTGTTAGTGTTATCCCGGGACTCTGAGTGTTTTGTTAGTGTTATCCCGGTTCTCTGTCTGTTTTGTTAGTGTTATCCCGGGACTCTGAGTGTTTTGTTACTGTGAACCTGGGTCTCTGTGTGTTTTGTTACTGTGATCCCGGGTCTCTGTGTATTTTGTTACTGTTAACCCGGGTCTCTGTGTGTTTTGTTACTGTGAACCCGGATCTCAGTGTGTTTTGTTACTGTGAACCCTGGTCTCTGTGTGTTCTGTCACTGTGAACCCTGTTCTCTGTGTGTTCTGTCACTGTGAACCCGGGTCTCTGTGTGTTCTGTCACTGTGAACCCGGGTTACTGTGTTTTGTTACTGTGAACCCAGGTCTCAGTGTTCTGTTACTGTGAACCCAGGTCTCTGTGTGTTCAGTCACTGTGAACCCGGGTCTCAGTGTGTTTTGTTACTGTGAACCCTGGTCCCTGCGTGTTTTGTTACTGTGAACCCGGGTCTCAGTGTGTTTTGTTACTGTGATCCAGGGATTCTGCGTGTTCTGTTACTGTGAACCCGGGTCTCTGTGTATTTTGTTACTGTGATCCCGGGTTACATTGATTTGTTACTGTGAACCCGGGTCTCTGCGTGTTTTTTAACTGTGAATCCGGGTCACTGTGTGTTTTGTTACTCTGATCCCGGGTTACTGTGTTTTGTACTGTGAACCCGGGTCTGTGTGTGTTTTGCTACTGTGAACCCTGGTCTCTGCGTGTTTTGTTACTGTGAACCCGGGTCTGTGTGTGTTTTGTTACTGTGATCCAGGGATTCTGCGTGTTTTGTTACTGTGAACCAGGGACTCTGAGTGTTTTGTTACTGTGAACCCTGGTGTCTGCGTGTTTTGTTACTGTGAACCCGAGTCTCTGAGTGTTTTGTTACTGTGATCCAGGGATTCTGCATGTTTTGTTACACTGAACCCTGGTCTCTGCGTGTTTTGTTACTGTGAACTCTGGTCTCTGAGTGTTTTGTTACTGTGAACCCGGGTCTCTGCGTGTTTTGTTACTGTGAACCAGGGACTCTGAGTGTTTTGTTACTGTGAACCCGGGTTTCTGTGTGTTTTGTTACTTTGAACCAGGTACTCTGAGTGTTTTGTTACTGTGAACCCGGGTGTCTGCGTGTTTTGTTACTGTGAACCAGGGACTATGAGTGTTTTGTTACTGTGAACCCTGGTGTCTGTGAGTTTTGTTGCTGTGAACCCTCGTCTCTGTGTCTTTTGTTACTGGGAACCTGTGTCTCTGCGTGTTTTGTTACTGTGAACCTGGGTCTCTGTGTGTTTTGTTACTGTGATCCCGGGTCTCTGTGTATTTTGTTACTGTTAACCCGGGTCTCTGTGTGTTTTGTTACTGTGAACCCGGGTCTCAGTGTGTTTTGTTACTGTGAACCCTGGTCTCTGTGTGTTCTGTCACTGTGAACCCTGTTCTCTGTGTGTTCTGTCACTGTGAACCCGGGTCTCTGTGTGTTCTGTCACTGTGAACCCGGGTTACTGTGTTTTGTTACTGTGAACCCAGGTCTCAGTGTTCTGTTACTGTGAACCCAGGTCTCTGTGTGTTCAGTCACTGTGAACCCGGGTCTCAGTGTGTTTTGTTACTGTGAACCCTGGTCCCTGCGTGTTTTGTTACTGTGAACCCGGGTCTCAGTGTGTTTTGTTACTGTGATCCAGGGATTCTGCGTGTTCTGTTACTGTGAACCCGGGTCTCTGTGTATTTTGTTACTGTGATCCCGGGTTTCATTGATTTGTTACTGTGAACCCGGGTCTCTGCGTGTTTTTTAACTGTGAATCCGGGTCACTGTGTGTTTTGTTACTCTGATCCCGGGTTACTGTGTTTTGTACTGTGAACCCGGGTCTGTGTGTGTTTTGCTACTGTGAACCCTGGTCTCTGCGTGTTTTGTTACTGTGAACCCGGGTCTGTGTGTGTTTTGTTACTGTGATCCAGGGATTCTGCGTGTTTTGTTACTGTGAACCAGGGACTCTGAGTGTTTTGTTACTGTGAACCCTGGTGTCTGTGAGTTTTGTTACTGTGAACCCGGGTCTCTGTGTCTTTTTTTACTGTGAACCTGTGTCTCTGTGTGTTTTGTTACTGTGAACCTGGGTCTCTGTGTGTTTTATTACTGTGAACCCGAGTCTCTGTGTGTTTTGTTAGTGTTATCCCGGGACTCTGAGTGTTTTGTTAGTGTTATCCCGGTTCTCTGTCTGTTTTGTTAGTGTTATCCCGGGACTCTGAGTGTTTTGTTACTGTGAACCTGGGTCTCTGTGTGTTTTGTTACTGTGATCCCGGGTCTCTGTGTATTTTGTTACTGTTAACCCGGGTCTCTGTGTGTTTTGTTACTGTGAACCCGGATCTCAGTGTGTTTTGTTACTGTGAACCCTGGTCTCTGTGTGTTCTGTCACTGTGAACCCTGTTCTCTGTGTGTTCTGTCACTGTGAACCCGGGTCTCTGTGTGTTCTGTCACTGTGAACCCGGGTTACTGTGTTTTGTTACTGTGAACCCAGGTCTCAGTGTTCTGTTACTGTGAACCCAGGTCTCTGTGTGTTCAGTCACTGTGAACCCGGGTCTCAGTGTGTTTTGTTACTGTGAACCCTGGTCCCTGCGTGTTTTGTTACTGTGAACCCGGGTCTCAGTGTGTTTTGTTACTGTGATCCAGGGATTCTGCGTGTTCTGTTACTGTGAACCCGGGTCTCTGTGTATTTTGTTACTGTGATCCCGGGTTACATTGATTTGTTACTGTGAACCCGGGTCTCTGCGTGTTTTTTAACTGTGAATCCGGGTCACTGTGTGTTTTGTTACTCTGATCCCGGGTTACTGTGTTTTGTACTGTGAACCCGGGTCTGTGTGTGTTTTGCTACTGTGAACCCTGGTCTCTGCGTGTTTTGTTACTGTGAACCCGGGTCTGTGTGTGTTTTGTTACTGTGATCCAGGGATTCTGCGTGTTTTGTTACTGTGAACCAGGGACTCTGAGTGTTTTGTTACTGTGAACCCTGGTGTCTGCGTGTTTTGTTACTGTGATCCCGGGTCTCAGTGTGCTTTGTTACTGTGAACCCAGGTCTCAGTGTGTTTTGTTACTGTGAACCCAGGTCTCTGTTTGTTCTGTTAATGTGAACCCAGATCTCTGTCCGTTTTGTTACTGTGAACCCGGGTCTCAGTGTTGTGTTACTGTGAAACTGGGTCTCTGTGTGGTTTGTTACTGTGAACCAGGTTCTCTGTGTTCTGTCACTGTGAACACGGGTCTCTGCGTGTTCTGTTACTGTAAACCCGGGTCTCTGCGTGTTTTGTTACTCTGATCCCGGGTTACTGTGTTTTGTTACTGTGAACCCGAGTCTCTACGTGTTTTTTTACTGTGAATCCGGGTCAATTTGTGTTTTGTTACAGTGAACCCTGGTCTCTGCGTGTTTTGTTACTGTGAACCCAGGTCTCTGTGTGTTTTGTTACTGTGATCCAGGGATTCTGCGTGTTTTGTTACTGTGAACCAGGGACTCTGAGTGTTTTGTTACTGTGAACTCTGATCTCTGAGTGTTTTGTTACTGTGAACTCTGATCTCTGTGTGTTTTGTTACTGTGAACCCGAGTCTCTGAGTCTTTTGTTACTGTGAATTCGTGTCTCTGTGTTCTGTTACTATGAACCCGGGTCTTTGCGTGTTTTGTTACTGTGATCCCGGGTTACTGTGTTTTGTTACTGTGATACCGGGTCTCAGTGTTTTGTTACTGTGTACCCAGGTCTCTGCGTGTTTTTTCACTGTGAATCCGGGTCACTGTGTGTTTTGTTACTCTGATCCCGGGTTACTGTGTTTTGTTACTGTGTTTTGTTACTGTGAACCCGGGTCTCTGCGTGTTTTGTTACTGTGAACCGGAGTCTCTGTGTGTTTTGTTACTGTGAACCCGGGACTCTGTGTGTTCTGTTACTGTGAACCCGGGTCTGTGTGTGTTTTGCTACTGTGAAACCTGGTCCCAGCGTGTTTTGTTACTGTGAACCAGGGATTCTGCGTGTTCTGTTACTGTGAACCCGGGTCTCTGTGTATTTTGTTACTGTGATCCCGGGTTACATTGATTTGTTACTGTGAACCCGGGTCTCTGCGTGTTTTTTAACTGTGAATCCGGGTCACTGTGTGTTTTGTTACTCTGATCCCGGGTTACTGTGTTTTGTACTGTGAACCCGGGTCTGTGTGTGTTTTGCTACTGTGAACCCTGGTCTCTGCGTGTTTTGTTACTGTGAACCCGGGTCTGTGTTTGTTTTGTTACTGTGATCCAGGGATTCTGCGTGTTTTGTTACTGTGAACCAGGGACTCTGAGTGTTTTGTTACTGTGAACCCTGGTGTCTGTGAGTTTTGTTACTGTGAACCCGGGTCTCTGTGTCTATTTTTACTGTGAACCTGTGTCTCTGTGTGTTTTGTTACTGTGAACCTGGGTCTCTGTGTGTTTTATTACTGTGAACCCGAGTCTCTGTGTGTTTTGTTAGTGTTATCCCGGGACTCTGAGTGTTTTGTTAGTGTTATCCCGGTTCTCTGTCTGTTTTGTTAGTGTTATCCCGGGACTCTGAGTGTTTTGTTACTGTGAACCTGGGTCTCTGTGTGTTTTGTTACTGTGATCCCGGGTCTCTGTGTATTTTGTTACTGTTAACCCGGGTCTCTGTGTGTTTTGTTACTGTGAACCCGGGTCTCAGTGTGTTTTGTTACTGTGAACCCTGGTCTCTGTGTGTTCTGTCACTGTGAACCCTGTTCTCTGTGTGTTCTGTCACTGTGAACCCGGGTCTCTGTGTGTTCTGTCACTGTGAACCCGGGTTACTGTGTTTTGTTACTGTGAACCCAGGTCTCAGTGTTCTGTTACTGTGAACCCAGGTCTCTGTGCGTTCAGTCACTGTGAACCCGGGTCTCAGTGTCTTTTGTTACTGTGAACCCTGGTCCCTGCGTGTTTTGTTACTGTGAACCCGGGTCTCAGTGTGTTTTGTTACTGTGAACCCAGGTCTCAGTGTGTTTTGTTACTGTGAACCCGGGTCTCAGTGTGTTTTGTTACTGTGATCCAGGGATTCTGTGTGTTCTGTTACTGTGAACCCGGGTCTCTGTGTATTTTGTTACTGTGATCCCGGGTTACATTGATTTGTTACTGTGAACCCGGGTCTCTGCGTGTTTTTTAACTGTGAATCCGGGTCTCTGTGTGTTTTGTTACTCTGATCCCGGGTTACTGTGTTTTGTACTGTGAACCCGGGTCTGTGTGTGTTTTGCTACTGTGAACCCTGGTCTCTGCGTGTTTTGTTACTGTGAACCCGGGTCTGTGTGTGTTTTGTTACTGTGATCCAGGGATTCTGCGTGTTTTGTTACTGTGAACCAGGGACTCTGAGTGTTTTGTTACTGTGAACCCTGGTGTCTGCGTGTTTTGTTACTGTGATCCCGGGTCTCAGTGTGCTTTGTTACTGTGAAACCAGGTCTCAGTGTGTTTTGTTACTGTGAACCCAGGTCTCTGTTTGTTCTGTTAATGTGAACCCAGATCTCTGTCCGTTTTGTTACTGTGAACCCGGGTCTCAGTGTTGTGTTACTGTGAAACTGGGTCTCTGTGTGGTTTGTTACTGTGAACCAGGTTCTCTGTGTTCTGTCACTGTGAACCCGGGTCTCTGCGTGTTCTGTTACTGTGAACACGGGTCTCTGCGTGTTCTGTTACTGTAAACCCGGGTCTCTGCGTGTTTTGTTACTCTGATCCCGGGTTACTGTGTTTTGTTACTGTGAACCCGAGTCTCTACGTGTTTTTTTACTGTGAATCCGGGTCAATTTGTGTTTTGTTACAGTGAACCCTGGTCTCTGCGTGTTTTGTTACTGTGAACCCAGGTCTCTGTGTGTTTTGTTACTGTGATCCAGGGATTCTGCGTGTTTTGTTACTGTGAACCAGGGACTCTGAGTGTTTTGTTACTGTGAACTCTGATCTCTGAGTGTTTTGTTACTGTGAACTCTGATCTCTGTGTGTTTTGTTACTGTGAACCCGAGTCTCTGAGTCTTTTGTTACTGTGAATTCGTGTCTCTGTGTTCTGTTACTGTGAACCCGGGTCTTTGCGTGTTTTGTTACTGTGATCCCGGGTTACTGTGTTTTGTTACTGTGATACCGGGTCTCAGTGTTTTGTTACTGTGTACCCAGGTCTCTGCGTGTTTTTTAACTGTGAATCCGGGTCACTGTGTGTTTTGTTACTCTGATCCCGGGTTACTGTGTTTTGTTACTGTGTTTTGTTACTGTGAACCCGGGTCTCTGCGTGTTTTGTTACTGTGAACCGGAGTCTCTGTGTGTTTTGTTACTGTGAACCCGGGACTCTGTGTGTTCTGTTACTGTGAACCCGGGTCTGTGTGTGTTTTGCTACTGTGAAACCTGGTCCCAGCGTGTTTTTTTACTGTGAACCAGGGATTCTGCGTGTTCTGTTACTGTGAACCCGGGTCTCTGTGTATTTTGTTACTGTGATCCCGGGTTACATTGATTTGTTACTGTGAACCCGGGTCTCTGCGTGTTTTTTAACTGTGAATCCGGGTCACTGTGTGTTTTGTTACTCTGATCCCGGGTTACTGTGTTTTGTACTGTGAACCCGGGTCTGTGTGTGTTTTGCTACTGTGAACCCTGGTCTCTGCGTGTTTTGTTACTGTGAACCCAGGTCTCTGTTTGTTCTGTTAATGTGAACCCAGATCTCTGTCCGTTTTGTTACTGTGAACCCCTGTCTCAGTGTTGTGTTACTGTGAAACCGGGTCTCTGTGTGGTTTGTTACTGTGAACCAGGTTCTCTGTGTTCTGTCACTGTGAACCCGGGTCTCTGCGTGTTCTGTTACTGTGAACACGGGTCTCTGCGTGTTCTGTTACTGTAAACCCGGGTCTCTGCGTGTTTTGTTACTCTGATCCCGGGTTACTGTGTTTTGTTACTGTGAACCCGAGTCTCTGCGTGTTTTTTTACTGTGAATCCGGGTCAATTTGTGTTTTGTTACAGTGAACCCTGGTCTCTGCGTGTTTTGTTACTGTGAACCCAGGTCTCTGTGTGTTTTGTTACTGTGATCCAGGGATTCTGCGTGTTTTGTTACTGTGAACCAGGGACTCTGAGTGTTTTGTTACTGTGAACTCTGATCTCTGAGTGTTTTGTTACTGTGAACTCTGATCTCTGTGTGTTTTGTTACTGTGAACCCGAGTCTCTGAGTCTTTTGTTACTGTGAATTCGTGTCTCTGTGTTCTGTTACTGTGAACCCGGGTCTTTGCGTGTTTTGTTACTGTGATCCCAGGTTACTGTGTTTTGTTACTGTGATACCGGGTCTCAGTGTTTTGTTACTGTGTACCCAGGTCTCTGCGTGTTTTTTAACTGTGAATCTGGGTCACTGTGTGTTTTGTTACTCTGATCCCGGGTAACTGTGTTTTGTTACTGTGTTTTGTTACTGTGAAACCGGGTCTCTGCGTGTTTTGTTACTGTGAACCGGAGTCTCTGTGTGTTTTGTTACTGTGAACCCGGGACTCTGTGTGTTCTGTTAGTGTGAACCCGGGTCTGTGTGTGTTTTGCTACTGTGAAACCTGGTCCCAGCGTGTTTTGTTACTGTGAACCAGGGATTCTGCGTGTTCTGTTACTGTGATCCCGGGTCTCTGTGTATTTTCTTACTGTGATCCCGGGTTACATTGATTTGTTACTGTGAACCCGGGTCTCTGCGTGTTTTTTAACTGTGAACCGGAGTCTCTGTGTGTTTTGTTACTGTGAACCCGGGACTCTGTGTGTTCTGTTACTGTGAACCCGGGTCTGTGTGTGCTTTGCTACTGTGAAACCTGGTCCCAGCGTGTTTTGTTACTGTGAACCAGGGATTCTGCGTGTTCTGTTACTGTGAACCCGGGTCTCTGTGTATTTTGTTACTGTGATCCCGGGTAACATTGATTTGTTACTGTGAACCCGGGTCTCTGCGTGTTTTTTAACTGTGAATCTGGGTCACTGTGTGTTTTGTTACTCTGATCCCGGGTTACTGTGTTTTGTACTGTGAACCCGGGTCTGTGTGTGTTTTGCTACTGTGAACCCTGGTCTCTGCGTGTTTTGTTACTGTGAACCCGGGTCTGTGTGTGTTTTGTTACTGTGATCCAGGGATTCTGGGTGTTTTGTTACTGTGAACCAGGGACTCTGAGTGTTTTGTTACTGTGAACCCTGGTGTCTGCGTGTTTTGTTACTGTGAACCCGGGTCTCTGTGTGTTTTTTTACTGTGAACCTGTGTCTCTGTGTGTTTTGTTACTGTGAACCTGGGTCTCTGTGTGTTTTATTACTGTGAACCCGAGTCTCTGTGTGTTTTGTTAGTGTTATCCCGGGACTCTGTGTGTTTTGTTAGTGTTATCCCTGGACTCTGAGTGTTTTGTTACTGTGAACCCGGGTCTCTGTGTGGTTTGTTACTGTGAACCAGGGTTTCTGCGTGTTCTGTTACTGTGAACCTGGGTCTCTGTGTGTTTTGTTACTGTGATCCCGGGTCTCTGTGTATTTTGTTACTGTGAACCCTGCTCTCTGTGTGTTCTGTCACTGTGAACCCTGTTCTCTGTGTGTTCTGTCACTGTGAACCCGGGTCTCTGTGTGTTTTGTTACTGTGAATCCGGGTCTCTGTGTGTTTTGTTACTGTGAACCCGGGTCTCTGCGTGTTTTGTTACTGTGAACCCAGGTCTCAGTGTGTTTTGCTACTGTGAACCCAGGTCCCTGCGTGTTTTGTTACTGTGAACCAGGCATTCTGCGTGTTCTGTTACTGTGAACCCGGGTCTCTGTGTGTTTTGTTACTGTGAACCCGAGTCTCTGAGTCTTTTGTTACTGTGAATCCGTGTCTCTGTGTTCTGTTACTGTGAACCCGGGTCTTTGCGTGTTTTGTTACTGTGATCCAGGGTCTCTGTGTGTTTTTTTACTGTGAATCCGGGTCTCTGTGTATTTTATTACTGTGAACCCGGGTCTCTGTGTGTTTTGTTACTGTGAACCCGGGTCTCTGTGTGTTTTGTTACTGTGAACCCGGGTCTCTGTGTGTTTTGTTACTGTGAACCCGGGTCTCTGTGTGTTTTTTTACTGTGAATCCGGGTCTCTGTGTATTTTATTACTGTGAACCCGGGTCTCTGTGTGTTCTGTTACTGTGAACCCGGGTCTCTGTGTGTTTTGTTACTGTGAACCCGGGTCTCTGTGTCTTTTGTTACTGTGAACCCGGGTCTCTGCGTGTTTTGTTACTGTGAACCCGAGTCTCTGAGTGTTTTGTTACTGTGAACCCGGGTCTCTGTGTGTTCTGTTACTGTGAACCCGGGTCTCTGTGTGTTTTGTTACTGTGAACCCGGGTCTCTGTGTGTTTTGTTACTGTGAACCTGGGTCTCTGTGTCTTTTGTTACTGTGAACCCGGGTCTCTGCGTGTTCTGTTACTGTGAACCCGGGTCTCTGTGTGTTCTGTTACTGTGAACCCGGGTCTCTGTGTGTTTTGTTACTGTGAACCCGGGTCTCTGTGTCTTTTGTTACTGTGAACCCGGGTCTCTGCGTGTTTTGTTACTGTGAACCCGAGTCTCTGAGTGTTTTGTTACTGTGATCCAGGGATTCTGCATGTTTTGTTACACTGAACCCTGGTCTCTGCGTGTTTTGTTACTGTGAACTCTGGTCTCTGTGTGTTTTGTTACTGTGAACTCTGGTCTCTGTGTGATTTGTTACTGTGAATCCGGGTCTCTGAGTGTTTTGTTACTGTGAACCCGGGTCTCTGCGTGTTTTGTTACTGTGAACCAGGGACTCTGAGTGTTTTGTTACTGCGAACCCGGGTTTCTGTGTGTTTTGTTACTTTGAACCAGGGACTCTGAGTGTTTTGTTAATGTGAACCCGGGTGTCTGCGTGTTTTGTTACTGTGAACCAGGGACTCTGAGTGTTTTGTTACTGTGAACCCTGGTGTCTGTGAGTTTTGTTGCTGTGAACCCTCGTCTCTGTGTCTTTTGTTACTGGGAACCTGTGTCTCTGCGTGTTTTGTTAATGTGATCCCGGTTCTCTGTCTGTTTTGTTAGTGTTATCCCGGGACTCTGAGTGTTTTGTTAATGTGAACCTGGGTCTCTGTGTGTTTTGTTACTGTGATCCCGGGTCTCTGTGTATTTTGTTACTGTTAACCCGGGTCTCTGTGTGTTTTGTTACTGTGAACCCGGGTCTCAGTGTATTTTGTTACTGTGAACCCTGGTCTCTGTGTGTTCTGTCACTGTGAACCCTGTTCTCTGTGTGTTCTGTCACTGTGAACCTGGGTCTCTGTGTGTTCTGTCACTGTGAACCCGGGTTACTGTGTTTTGTTACTGTGAACCCAGGTCTCAGTGTTCTGTTACTGTGAACCCAGGTCTCTGTGTGTTCAGTCACTGTGAACCCGGGTCTCAGTGTGTTTTGTTACTGTGAACCCAGGTCTCTGTTTGTTCTGTTAATGTGAACCCAGATCTCTGTCCGTTTTGTTACTGTGAACCCGGGTCTCAGTGTTGTGTTTCTGTGAACCCGGGTCTCTGTGTGGTTTGTTACTGTGAACCAGGTTCTCTGTGTTCTGTCACTGTGAACCCGGGTCTCTGCGTGTTCTGTTACTGTGAACACGGGTCTCTGCGTGTTCTGTTACTGTAAACCCGGGTCTCTGCGTGTTTTGTTACTCTGATCCCGGGTTACTGTGTTTTGTTACTGTGAACCCGAGTCTCTGCGTGTTTTTTTACTGTGAATCCGGGTCAATTTGTGTTTTGTTACAGTGAACCCTGGTCTCTGCGTGTTTTGTTACTGTGAACCCAGGTCTCTGTGTGTTTTGTTACTGTGATCCAGGGATTCTGCGTGTTTTGTTACTGTGAACCAGGGACTCTGAGTTTTTTGTTACTGTGAACACTGATCTCTGAGTGTTTTGTTACTGTGAACTCTGATCTCTGTGTGTTTTGTTACTGTGAACCCGAGTCTCTGAGTCTTTTGTTACTGTGAATTCGTGTCTCTGTGTTCTGTTACTGTGAACCCGGGTCTTTGCGTGTTTTGTTACTGTGATCCCGGGTTACTGTGATACCGGGTCTCAGTGTTTTGTTACTGTGTACCCAGGTCTCTGCGTGTTTTTTAACTGTGAATCCGGGTCACTGTGTGTTTTGTTACTCTGATCCCGGGTTACTGTGTTTTGTTACTGTGTTTTGTTACTGTGAAACCGGGTCTCTGCGTGTTTTGTTACTGTGAACCGGAGTCTCTGTGTGTTTTGTTACTGTGAACCCGGGACTCTGTGTGTTCTGTTACTGTGAACCCGGGTCTGTGTGTGTTTTGCTACTGTGAAACCTGGTCCCAGCGTGTTTTGTTACTGTGAACCAGGGATTCTGCGTGTTCTGTTACTGTGAACCCGGGTCTCTGTGTATTTTGTTACTGTGATCCCGGGTTTCATTGATTTGTTACTGTGAACCCGGGTCTCTGCGTGTTTTTTAACTGTGAACCGGAGTCTCTGTGTGTTTTGTTACTGTGAACCCGGGACTCTGTGTGTTCTGTTGCTGTGAACCCGGGTCTGTGTGTGTTTTGCTACTGTGAAACCTGGTCCCAGCGTGTTTTGTTACTGTGAACCAGGGATTCTGCGTGTTCTGTTACTGTGAACCCGGGTCTCTGTGTATTTTGTTACTGTGATCCCGGGTTACATTGATTTGTTACTGTGAACCCGGGTCTCTGCGTGTTTTTTAACTGTGAAATCGGGTCACTGTGTGTTTTGTTACTCTGATCCCGGGTTACTGTGTTTTGTACTGTGAACCCGGGTCTGTGTGTGTTTTGCTACTGTGAACCCTGGTCTCTGCGTGTTTTGTTACTGTGAACCCGGGTCTGTGTGTGTTTTGCTACTGTGAACCCTGGTCTCTGCGTGTTTTGTTACTGTGAACCCGGGTCTGTGTGTGTTTTGTTACTGTGATCCCGGGTCTCTGTGTATTTTGTTACTGTTAACCCGGGTCTCTGTGTGTTTTCTTACTGTGAACCCGGGTCTCAGTGTGTTTTGTTACTGTGAACCCTGGTCTCTGTGTGTTCTGTCACTGTGAACCCTGTTCTCTGTGTGTTCTGTCACTGTGAACCCGGGTCTCTGTGTGTTCTGTCACTGTGAACCCGGGTTACTGTGTTTTGTTACTGTGAACCCAGGTCTCAGTGTTCTGTTACTGTGAACCCAGGTCTCTGTGTGTTCAGTCACTGTGAACCCGGGTCTCAGTGTGTTTTGTTACTGTGAACCCAGGTCTCTGTTTGTTCTGTTAATGTGAACCCAGATCTCTGTCCGTTTTGTTACTGTGAACCCGGGTCTCAGTGTTGTGTTTCTGTGAACCCGGGTCTCTGTGTGGTTTGTTACTGTGAACCAGGTTCTCTGTGTTCTGTCACTGTGAACCCGGGTCTCTGCGTGTTCTGTCACTGTGAACCCGGGTTACTGTGTTTTGTTACTGTGAACCCAGGTCTCAGTGTTCTGTTACTGTGAACCCGGGTCTCAGTGTTGTGTTTCTGTGAACCCGGGTCTCTGCGTGTTTTTTAACTGTGAACCGGAGTCTCTGTGTGTTTTGTTACTGTGAACCCGGGACTCTGTGTGTTCTGTTGCTGTGAACCCGGGTCTGTGTGTGTTTTGCTACTGTGAAACCTGGTCCCAGCGTGTTTTGTTACTGTGAACCAGGGATTCTGCGTGTTCTGTTACTGTGAACCCGGGTCTCTGTGTATTTTGTTACTGTGATCCCGGGTTACATTGATTTGTTACTGTGAACCCGGGTCTCTGCGTGTTTTTTAACTGTGAAATCGGGTCACTGTGTGTTTTGTTACTCTGATCCCGGGTTACTGTGTTTTGTACTGTGAACCCGGGTCTGTGTGTGTTTTGCTACTGTGAACCCTGGTCTCTGCGTGTTTTGTTACTGTGAACCCGGGTCTGTGTGTGTTTTGTTACTGTGATCCAGGGATTCTGCGTGTTTTGTTACTGTGAACCAGGGACTCTGAGTGTTTTGTTACTGTGAACCCTGGTGTCTGTGAGTTTTGTTACTGTGAACCCGGGTCTCTGTGTCTTTTTTTACTGTGAACCTGTGTCTCTGTGTGTTTTGTTACTGTGAACCTGGGTCTCTGTGTGTTTTATTACTGTGAACCCGAGTCTCTGTGTGTTTTGTTAGTGTTATCCCGGGACTCTGAGTGTTTTGTTACTGTGAACCCAGGTCTCTGTGTGGTTTGCTACTGTGAACCCAGGTCTCTGTGTGTTTTGTTACTGTGAACCCGGGTCTCTGTGTGTTTTGTTACTGTGAACCCGGGTCTCTGTGTGTTTTGTTAGTGTTATCCCGGGACTCTGAGTGTTTTGTTACTGTGAACCCGGGTCTATGTGTGTTTTGTTACTGTGAACCCGGGTCTCTGTGTGTTTTGTTAGTGTTATCCCGGGACTCTGAGTGTTTTGTTACTGTGAACCCGGGTCTCTGTGTGGTTTGTTACTGTGAACCAGGGTTTCTGCGTGTTCTGTTACTGTGAACCTGGGTCTCTGTGTGTTTTGTTACTGTGATCCCGGGTCTCTGTGTATTTTGTTACTGTTAACCCGGGTCTCTGAGTGTTTTGTTACTGTGAACCCGGGTCACAGTGTCTTTTGTTACTGTGAACCCGGGTCTCTGCGTGTTTTGTTACTGTGAACCCGGGTCTGTGTGTGTTTTGTTACTGTGATCCAGGGATTCTGCGTGTTTTGTTACTGTGAAGCAAGGACTCTGAGTGGTTTGTTACTGTGAACCCTGGTGTCTGTGAGTTTTGTTACTGTAAACCCGGGTCTCTGTGTCTTTTTTTACTGTGAACCTGTGTCTCTGTGTGTTTTGTTACTGTGAACCTGTGTCTCTGTGTGTTTTGTTACTGTGAACCCGGGTGTCTGCGTGTTTTGTTACTGTGAACCCGAGTCTCTGAGTCTTTTGTTACTGTGAATTCGTGTCTCTGTGTTCTGTTACTGTGAACCCGGGTCTTTGCGTGTTTTGTTACTGTGATCCCGGGTTACTGTGTTTTGTTACTGTGATACCGGGTCTCAGTGTTTTGTTACTGTGTACCCAGGTCTCTGCGTGTTTTTTAACTGTGAATCCGGGTCACTGTGTGTTTTGTTACTCTGATCCCGGGTTACTGTGTTTTGTTACTGTGTTTTGTTACTGTGAAACCGGGTCTCTGCGTGTTTTGTTACTGTGAACCGGAGTCTCTGTGTGTTTTGTTACTGTGAACCCGGGACTCTGTGTGTTCTGTTACTGTGAACCCGGGTCTGTGTGTGTTTTGCTACTGTGAAACCTGGTCCCAGCGTGTTTTGTTACTGTGAACCAGGGATTCTGCGTGTTCTGTTACTGTGAACCCGGGTCTCTGTGTATTTTGTTACTGTGATCCCGGGTTTCATTGATTTGTTACTGTGAACCCGGGTCTCTGCGTGTTTTTTAACTGTGAACCGGAGTCTCTGTGTGTTTTGTTACTGTGAACCCGGGACTCTGTGTGTTCTGTTACTGTGAACCCGGGTCTGTGTGTGTTTTGCTACTGTGAAACCTGGTCCCAGCGTGTTTTGTTACTGTGAACCAGGGATTCTGCGTGTTCTGTTACTGTGAACCCGGGTCTCTGTGTATTTTGTTACTGTGATCCCGGGTTACATTGATTTGTTACTGTGAACCCGGGTCTCTGCGTGTTTTTTAACTGTGAATCCGGGTAACTGTGTGTTTTGTTACTCTGATCCCGGGTTACTGTGTTTTGTACTGTGAACCCGGGTCTGTGTGTGTTTTGCTACTGTGAACCCTGGTCTCTGCGTGTTTTGTTACTGTGAACCCGGGTCTGTGTGTGTTTTGTTACTGTGATCCCGGGTCTCTGTGTATTTTGTTACTGTTAACCCGGGTCTCTGTGTGTTTTCTTACTGTGAACCCGGGTCTCAGTGTGTTTTGTTACTGTGAACCCTGGTCTCTGTGTGTTCTGTCACTGTGAACCCTGTTCTCTGTGTGTTCTGTCACTGTGAACCCGGGTCTCTGTGTGTTCTGTCACTGTGAACCCGGGTTACTGTGTTTTGTTACTGTGAACCCAGGTCTCAGTGTTCTGTTACTGTGAACCCAGGTCTCTGTGTGTTCAGTCACTGTGAACCCGGGTCTCAGTGTGTTTTGTTACTGTGAACCCAGGTCTCTGTTTGTTCTGTTAATGTGAACCCAGATCTCTGTCCGTTTTGTTACTGTGAACCCGGGTCTCAGTGTTGTGTTTCTGTGAACCCGGGTCTCTGTGTGGTTTGTTACTGTGAACCAGGTTCTCTGTGTTCTGTCACTGTGAACCCGGGTCTCTGCGTGTTCTGTTACTGTGAACACGGGTCTCTGCGTGTTCTGTTACTGTAAACCCGGGTCTCTGCGTGTTTTGTTACTCTGATCCCGGGTTACTGTGTTTTGTTACTGTGAACCCGAGTCTCTGCGTGTTTTTTTACTGTGAATCCGGGTCAATTTGTGTTTTGTTACAGTGAACCCTGGTCTCTGCGTGTTTTGTTACTGTGAACCCAGGTCTCTGTGTGTTTTGTTACTGTGATCCAGGGATTCTGCGTGTTTTGTTACTGTGAACCAGGGACTCTGAGTGTTTTGTTACTGTGAACCCGGGTCTCTGTGTGTTTTGTTACAGTGAACCCTGGTCTCTGCGTGTTTTGTTACTGTGAACTCTGGTCTCTGTGTGTTTTGTTACTGTGAACTCTGGTCTCTGTGTGTTTTGTTACTGTGAATCCGGGTCTCTGAGTGTTTTGTTACTGTGAACCCGGGTTTCTGTGTGTTTTGTTACTTTGAACCAGGGACTCTGAGTGTTTTGTTACTGTGAACCCGGGTGTCTGCGTGTTTTGTTACTGTGAACCCGAGTCTCTGAGTCTTTTGTTACTGTGAATTCGTGTCTCTGTGTTCTGTTACTGTGAACCCGGGTCTTTGCGTGTTTTGTTACTGTGATCCCGGGTTACTGTGTTTTGTTACTGTGATACCGGGTCTCAGTGTTTTGTTACTGTGTACCCAGGTCTCTGCGTGTTTTTTAACTGTGAATCCGGGTCACTGTGTGTTTTGTTACTCTGATCCCGGGTTACTGTGTTTTGTTACTGTGTTTTGTTACTGTGAAACCGGGTCTCTGCGTGTTTTGTTAATGTGAACCGGAGTCTCTGTGTGTTTTGTTACTGTGAACCCGGGACTCTGTGTGTTCTGTTACTGTGAACCCGGGTCTGTGTGTGTTTTGCTACTGTGAAACCTGGTCCCAGCGTGTTTTGTTACTGTGAACCAGGGATTCTGTGTGTTCTGTTACTGTGAACCCGGGTCTCTGTGTATTTTGTTACTGTGATCCCGGGTTTCATTGATTTGTTACTGTGAACCCGGGTCTCTGCGTGTTTTTTAACTGTGAACCGGAGTCTCTGTGTGTTTTGTTACTGTGAACCCAGGACTCTGTGTGTTCTGTTACTGTGAACCCGGGTCTGTGTGTGTTTTGCTACTGTGAAACCTGGTCCCAGCGTGTTTTGTTACTGTGAACCAGGGATTCTGCGTGTTCTGTTACTGTGAACCCGGGTCTCTGTGTATTTTGTTACTGTGATCCCGGGTTACATTGATTTGTTACTGTGAACCCGGGTCTCTGCGTGTTTTTTAACTGTGAATCCGGGTAACTGTGTGTTTTGTTACTCTGATCCCGGGTTACTGTGTTTTGTACTGTGAACCCGGGTCTGTGTGTGTTTTGCTACTGTGAACCCTGGTCTCTGCGTGTTTTGTTACTGTGAACCCGGGTCTGTGTGTGTTTTGTTACTGTGATCCCGGGTCTCTGTGTATTTTGTTACTGTTAACCCGGGTCTCTGTGTGTTTTGTTACTGTGAACCCGGGTCTCAGTGTGTTTTGTTACTGTGAACCCTGGTCTCTGTGTGTTCTGTCACTGTGAACCCTGTTCTCTGTGTGTTCTGTCACTGTGAACCCGGGTCTCTGTGTGTTCTGTCACTGTGAACCCGGGTTACTGTGTTTTGTTACTGTGAACCCAGGTCTCAGTGTTCTGTTACTGTGAACCCAGGTCTCTGTGTGTTCAGTCACTGTGAACCCGGGTCTCAGTGTGTTTTGTTACTGTGAACCCAGGTCTCTGTTTGTTCTGTTAATGTGAACCCAGATCTCTGTCCGTTTTGTTACTGTGAACCCGGGTCTCAGTGTTGTGTTTCTGTGAACCCGGGTCTCTGTGTGGTTTGTTACTGTGAACCAGGTTCTCTGTGTTCTGTCACTGTGAACCCGGGTCTCTGCGTGTTCTGTTACTGTGAACACGGGTCTCTGTGTGTTCTGTTACTGTAAACCCGGGTCTCTGCGTGTTTTGTTACTCTGATCCCGGGTTACTGTGTTTTGTTACTGTGAACCC
The DNA here is from genome assembly GCF_048418815.1 of Hemitrygon akajei. NCBI lineage: Eukaryota > Metazoa > Chordata > Chondrichthyes > Myliobatiformes > Dasyatidae > Hemitrygon > Hemitrygon akajei. The sequence goes on from NC_133146.1 coordinate 8,670,927, forward strand.
GAGTCTCTGCGTGTTTTTTTACTGTGAATCCGGGTCAATTTGTGTTTTGTTACAGTGAACCCTGGTCTCTGTGTGTTTTGTTACTGTGAACCCAGGTCTCTGTGTGTTTTGTTACTGTGATCCAGGGATTCTGCGTGTTTTGTTACTGTGAACCAGGGACTCTGAGTGTTTTGTTACTGTGAACTCTGATCTCTGAGTGTTTTGTTACTGTGAACTCTGATCTCTGTGTGTTTTGTTACTGTGAACCCGAGTCTCTGAGTCTTTTGTTACTGTGAATTCGTGTCTCTGTGTTCTGTTACTGTGAACCCGGGTCTTTGCGTGTTTTGTTACTGTGATCCCGGGTTACTGTGATACCGGGTCTCAGTGTTTTGTTACTGTGTACCCAGGTCTCTGTGTGTTTTGTTACTGTGATCCCGGGTCTCTGTGTATTTTGTTACTGTGAACCCTGCTCTCTGTGTGTTCTGTCACTGTGAACCCTGTTCTCTGTGTGTTCTGTCACTGTGAACCCGCGTCTCTGTGTGTTTTGTTACTGTGAATCCGGGTCTCTGTGTGTTTTGTTACTGTGAACCCGGGTCTCTGCGTGTTTTGTTACTGTGAACCCAGGTCTCAGTGTGTTTTGCTACAGTGAACCCAGGTCCCTGCGTGTTTTGTTACTGTGAACCAGGCATTCTGCGTGTTCTGTTACTGTGAACCCGGGTCTCTGTGTGTTTTGTTACTGTGAACCCGAGTCTCTGAGTCTTTTGTTACTGTGAATCCGTGTCTCTGTGTTCTGTTACTGTGAACCCGGGTCTTTGCGTGTTTTGTTACTGTGATCCAGGGTCTCTGTGTGTTTTTTTACTGTGAATCCGGGTCTCTGTGTATTTTATTACTGTGAACCCGGGTCTCTGTGTGTTTTGTTACTGTGAACCCGGGTCTCTGTGTGTTTTGTTACTGTGAACCCGGGTCTCTGTGTGTTTTGTTACTGTGAACCCGGGTCTCTGTGTGTTTTTTTACTGTGAATCCGGGTCTCTGTGTATTTTATTACTGTGAACCCGGGTCTCTGTGTGTTCTGTTACTGTGAACCCGGGTCTCTGTGTCTTTTGTTACTGTGAACCCGGGTCTCTGCGTGTTTTGTTACTGTGAACCCGAGTCTCTGAGTGTTTTGTTACTGTGAACCCGGGTCTCTGTGTGTTCTGTTACTGTGAACCCGGGTCTCTGTGTGTTTTGTTACTGTGAACCCGGGTCTCTGTGTGTTTTGTTACTGTGAACCCGGGTCTCTGTGTCTTTTGTTACTGTGAACCCGGGTCTCTGCGTGTTCTGTTACTGTGAACCCGGGTCTCTGTGTGTTCTGTTACTGTGAACCCGGGTCTCTGTGTGTTTTGTTACTGTGAACCCGGGTCTCTGTGTCTTTTGTTACTGTGAACCCGGGTCTCTGCGTGTTTTGTTACTGTGAACCCGAGTCTCTGAGTGTTTTGTTACTGTGATCCAGGGATTCTGCATGTTTTGTTACACTGAACCCTGGTCTCTGCGTGTTTTGTTACTGTGAACTCTGGTCTCTGTGTGTTTTGTTACTGTGAACTCTGGTCTCTGTGTGATTTGTTACTGTGAATCCGGGTCTCTGAGTGTTTTGTTACTGTGAACCCGGGTCTCTGCGTGTTTTGTTACTGTGAACCAGGGACTCTGAGTGTTTTGTTACTGCGAACCCGGGTTTCTGTGTGTTTTGTTACTTTGAACCAGGGACTCTGAGTGTTTTGTTAATGTGAACCCGGGTGTCTGCGTGTTTTGTTACTGTGAACCAGGGACTCTGAGTGTTTTGTTACTGTGAACCCTGGTGTCTGTGAGTTTTGTTGCTGTGAACCCTCGTCTCTGTGTCTTTTGTTACTGGGAACCTGTGTCTCTGCGTGTTTTGTTAATGTGATCCCGGTTCTCTGTCTGTTTTGTTAGTGTTATCCCGGGACTCTGAGTGTTTTGTTAATGTGAACCTGGGTCTCTGTGTGTTTTGTTACTGTGATCCCGGGTCTCTGTGTATTTTGTTACTGTTAACCCGGGTCTCTGTGTGTTTTGTTACTGTGAACCCGGGTCTCAGTGTATTTTGTTACTGTGAACCCTGGTCTCTGTGTGTTCTGTCACTGTGAACCCTGTTCTCTGTGTGTTCTGTCACTGTGAACCTGGGTCTCTGTGTGTTCTGTCACTGTGAACCCGGGTTACTGTGTTTTGTTACTGTGAACCCAGGTCTCAGTGTTCTGTTACTGTGAACCCAGGTCTCTGTGTGTTCAGTCACTGTGAACCCGGGTCTCAGTGTGTTTTGTTACTGTGAACCCAGGTCTCTGTTTGTTCTGTTAATGTGAACCCAGATCTCTGTCCGTTTTGTTACTGTGAACCCGGGTCTCAGTGTTGTGTTTCTGTGAACCCGGGTCTCTGTGTGGTTTGTTACTGTGAACCAGGTTCTCTGTGTTCTGTCACTGTGAACCCGGGTCTCTGCGTGTTCTGTTACTGTGAACACGGGTCTCTGCGTGTTCTGTTACTGTAAACCCGGGTCTCTGCGTGTTTTGTTACTCTGATCCCGGGTTACTGTGTTTTGTTACTGTGAACCCGAGTCTCTGCGTGTTTTTTTACTGTGAATCCGGGTCAATTTGTGTTTTGTTACAGTGAACCCTGGTCTCTGCGTGTTTTGTTACTGTGAACCCAGGTCTCTGTGTGTTTTGTTACTGTGATCCAGGGATTCTGCGTGTTTTGTTACTGTGAACCAGGGACTCTGAGTGTTTTGTTACTGTGAACACTGATCTCTGAGTGTTTTGTTACTGTGAACTCTGATCTCTGTGTGTTTTGTTACTGTGAACCCGAGTCTCTGAGTCTTTTGTTACTGTGAATTCGTGTCTCTGTGTTCTGTTACTGTGAACCCGGGTCTTTGCGTGTTTTGTTACTGTGATCCCGGGTTACTGTGATACCGGGTCTCAGTGTTTTGTTACTGTGTACCCAGGTCTCTGCGTGTTTTTTAACTGTGAATCCGGGTCACTGTGTGTTTTGTTACTCTGATCCCGGGTTACTGTGTTTTGTTACTGTGTTTTGTTACTGTGAAACCGGGTCTCTGCGTGTTTTGTTACTGTGAACCGGAGTCTCTGTGTGTTTTGTTACTGTGAACCCGGGACTCTGTGTGTTCTGTTACTGTGAACCCGGGTCTGTGTGTGTTTTGCTACTGTGAAACCTGGTCCCAGCGTGTTTTGTTACTGTGAACCAGGGATTCTGCGTGTTCTGTTACTGTGAACCCGGGTCTCTGTGTATTTTGTTACTGTGATCCCGGGTTTCATTGATTTGTTACTGTGAACCCGGGTCTCTGCGTGTTTTTTAACTGTGAACCGGAGTCTCTGTGTGTTTTGTTACTGTGAACCCGGGACTCTGTGTGTTCTGTTGCTGTGAACCCGGGTCTGTGTGTGTTTTGCTACTGTGAAACCTGGTCCCAGCGTGTTTTGTTACTGTGAACCAGGGATTCTGCGTGTTCTGTTACTGTGAACCCGGGTCTCTGTGTATTTTGTTACTGTGATCCCGGGTTACATTGATTTGTTACTGTGAACCCGGGTCTCTGCGTGTTTTTTAACTGTGAAATCGGGTCACTGAGTGTTTTGTTACTCTGATCCCGGGTTACTGTGTTTTGTACTGTGAACCCGGGTCTGTGTGTGTTTTGCTACTGTGAACCCTGGTCTCTGCGTGTTTTGTTACTGTGAACCCGGGTCTGTGTGTGTTTTGTTACTGTGATCCAGGGATTCTGCGTGTTTTGTTACTGTGAACCAGGGACTCTGAGTGTTTTGTTACTGTGAACCCTGGTGTCTGTGAGTTTTGTTACTGTGAACCCGGGTCTCTGTGTCTTTTTTTACTGTGAACCTGTGTCTCTGTGTGTTTTGTTACTGTGAACCTGGGTCTCTGTGTGTTTTATTACTGTGAACCCGAGTCTCTGTGTGTTTTGTTAGTGTTATCCCGGGACTCTGAGTGTTTTGTTACTGTGAACCCAGGTCTCTGTGTGGTTTGCTACTGTGAACCCAGGTCTCTGTGTGTTTTGTTACTGTGAACCCGGGTCTCTGTGTGTTTTGTTACTGTGAACCCGGGTCTCTGTGTGTTTTGTTAGTGTTATCCCGGGACTCTGAGTGTTTTGTTACTGTGAACCCGGGTCTATGTGTGTTTTGTTACTGTGAACCCGGGTCTCTGTGTGTTTTGTTAGTGTTATCCCGGGACTCTGAGTGTTTTGTTACTGTGAACCCGGGTCTCTGTGTGGTTTGTTACTGTGAACCAGGGTTTCTGCGTGTTCTGTTACTGTGAACCTGGGTCTCTGTGTGTTTTGTTACTGTGATCCCGGGTCTCTGTGTATTTTGTTACTGTTAACCCGGGTCTCTGAGTGTTTTGTTACTGTGAACCCGGGTCACTGTGTCTTTTGTTACTGTGAACCCGGGTCTCTGCGTGTTTTGTTACTGTGAACCCGGGTCTGTGTGTGTTTTGTTACTGTGATCCAGGGATTCTGCGTGTTTTGTTACTGTGAAGCAAGGACTCTGAGTGGTTTGTTACTGTGAACCCTGGTGTCTGTGAGTTTTGTTACTGTAAACCCGGGTCTCTGTGTCTTTTTTTACTGTGAACCTGTGTCTCTGTGTGTTTTGTTACTGTGAACCCGGGTCTCTGTGTGTTTTGTTACTGTGAACCTGTGTCTCTGTGTGTTTTGTTACTGTGAACCCGGGTGTCTGCGTGTTTTGTTACTGTGAACCCGAGTCTCTGAGTCTTTTGTTACTGTGAATTCGTGTCTCTGTGTTCTGTTACTGTGAACCCGGGTCTTTGCGTGTTTTGTTACTGTGATCCCGGGTTACTGTGTTTTGTTACTGTGATACCGGGTCTCAGTGTTTTGTTACTGTGTACCCAGGTCTCTGCGTGTTTTTTAACTGTGAATCCGGGTCACTGTGTGTTTTGTTACTCTGATCCCGGGTTACTGTGTTTTGTTACTGTGTTTTGTTACTGTGAAACCGGGTCTCTGCGTGTTTTGTTACTGTGAACCGGAGTCTCTGTGTGTTTTGTTACTGTGAACCCGGGACTCTGTGTGTTCTGTTACTGTGAACCCGGGTCTGTGTGTGTTTTGCTACTGTGAAACCTGGTCCCAGCGTGTTTTGTTACTGTGAACCAGGGATTCTGCGTGTTCTGTTACTGTGAACCCGGGTCTCTGTGTATTTTGTTACTGTGATCCCGGGTTTCATTGATTTGTTACTGTGAACCCGGGTCTCTGCGTGTTTTTTAACTATGAACCGGAGTCTCTGTGTGTTTTGTTACTGTGAACCCGGGACTCTGTGTGTTCTGTTACTGTGAACCCGGGTCTGTGTGTGTTTTGCTACTGTGAAACCTGGTCCCAGCGTGTTTTGTTACTGTGAACCAGGGATTCTGCGTGTTCTGTTACTGTGAACCCGGGTCTCTGTGTATTTTGTTACTGTGATCCCGGGTTACATTGATTTGTTACTGTGAACCCGGGTCTCTGCGTGTTTTTTAACTGTGAATCCGGGTAACTGTGTGTTTTGTTACTCTGATCCCGGGTTACTGTGTTTTGTACTGTGAACCCGGGTCTGTGTGTGTTTTGCTACTGTGAACCCTGGTCTCTGCGTGTTTTGTTACTGTGAACCCGGGTCTGTGTGTGTTTTGTTACTGTGATCCCGGGTCTCTGTGTATTTTGTTACTGTTAACCCGGGTCTCTGTGTGTTTTGTTACTGTGAACCCGGGTCTCAGTGTGTTTTGTTACTGTGAATCCTGGTCTCTGTGTGTTCTGTCACTGTGAACCCTGTTCTCTGTGTGTTCTGTCACTGTGAACCCGGGTCTCTGTGTGTTCTGTCACTGTGAACCCGGGTTACTGTGTTTTGTTACTGTGAACCCAGGTCTCAGTGTTCTGTTACTGTGAACCCAGGTCTCTGTGTGTTCAGTCACTGTGAACCCGGGTCTCAGTGTGTTTTGTTACTGTGAACCCAGGTCTCTGTTTGTTCTGTTAATGTGAACCCAGATCTCTGTCCGTTTTGTTACTGTGAACCCGGGTCTCAGTGTTGTGTTTCTGTGAACCCGGGTCTCTGTGTGGTTTGTTACTGTGAACCAGGTTCTCTGTGTTCTGTCACTGTGAACCCGGGTCTCTGCGTGTTCTGTTACTGTGAACACGGGTCTCTGCGTGTTCTGTTACTGTAAACCCGGGTCTCTGCGTGTTTTGTTACTCTGATCCCGGGTTACTGTGTTTTGTTACTGTGAACCCGAGTCTCTGCGTGTTTTTTTACTGTGAATCCGGGTCAATTTGTGTTTTGTTACAGTGAACCCTGGTCTCTGCGTGTTTTGTTACTGTGAAGCCAGGTCTCTGTGTGTTTTGTTACTGTGATCCAGGGATTCTGCGTGTTTTGTTACTGTGAACCAGGGACTCTGAGTGTTTTGTTACTGTGAACCCGGGTCTCTGTGTGTTTTGTTACAGTGAACCCTGGTCTCTGCGTGTTTTGTTACTGTGAACTCTGGTCTCTGTGTGTTTTGTTACTGTGAACTCTGGTCTCTGTGTGTTTTGTTACTGTGAATCCGGGTCTCTGAGTGTTTTGTTACTGTGAACCCGGGTTTCTGTGTGTTTTGTTACTTTGAACCAGGGACTCTGAGTGTTTTGTTACTGTGAACCCGGGTGTCTGCGTGTTTTGTTACTGTGAACCCGAGTCTCTGAGTCTTTTGTTACTGTGAATTCGTGTCTCTGTGTTCTGTTACTGTGAACCCGGGTCTTTGCGTGTTTTGTTACTGTGATCCCGGGTTACTGTGTTTTGTTACTGTGATACCGGGTCTCAGTGTTTTGTTACTGTGTACCCAGGTCTCTGCGTGTTTTTTAACTGTGAATCCGGGTCACTGTGTGTTTTGTTACTCTGATCCCGGGTTACTGTGTTTTGTTACTGTGTTTTGTTACTGTGAAACCGGGTCTCTGCGTGTTTTGTTACTGTGAACCGGAGTCTCTGTGTGTTTTGTTACTGTGAACCCGGGACTCTGTGTGTTCTGTTACTGTGAACCCGGGTCTGTGTGTGTTTTGCTACTGTGAAACCTGGTCCCAGCGTGTTTTGTTACTGTGAACCAGGGATTCTGTGTGTTCTGTTACTGTGAACCCGGGTCTCTGTGTATTTTGTTACTGTGATCCCGGGTTTCATTGATTTGTTACTGTGAACCCGGGTCTCTGCGTGTTTTTTAACTGTGAACCGGAGTCTCTGTGTGTTTTGTTACTGTGAACCCAGGACTCTGTGTGTTCTGTTACTGTGAACCCGGGTCTGTGTGTGTTTTGCTACTGTGAAACCTGGTCCCAGCGTGTTTTGTTACTGTGAACCAGGGATTCTGCGTGTTCTGTTACTGTGAACCCGGGTCTCTGTGTATTTTGTTACTGTGATCCCGGGTTACATTGATTTGTTACTGTGAACCCGGGTCTCTGCGTGTTTTTTAACTGTGAATCCGGGTAACTGTGTGTTTTGTTACTCTGATCCCGGGTTACTGTGTTTTGTACTGTGAACCCGGGTCTGTGTGTGTTTTGCTACTGTGAACCCTGGTCTCTGCGTGTTTTGTTACTGTGAACCCGGGTCTGTGTGTGTTTTGTTACTGTGATCCCGGGTCTCTGTGTATTTTGTTACTGTTAACCCGGGTCTCTGTGTGTTTTGTTACTGTGAACCCGGGTCTCAGTGTGTTTTGTTACTGTGAATCCTGGTCTCTGTGTGTTCTGTCACTGTGAACCCTGTTCTCTGTGTGTTCTGTCACTGTGAACCCGGGTCTCTGTGTGTTCTGTCACTGTGAACCCGGGTTACTGTGTTTTGTTACTGTGAACCCAGGTCTCAGTGTTCTGTTACTGTGAACCCAGGTCTCTGTGTTCAGTCACTGTGAACCCGGGTCTCAGTGTGTTTTGTTACTGTGAACCCAGGTCTCTGTTTGTTCTGTTAATGTGAACCCAGATCTCTGTCCGTTTTGTTACTGTGAACCCGGGTCTCAGTGTTGTGTTTCTGTGAACCCGGGTCTCTGTGTGGTTTGTTACTGTGAACCAGGTTCTCTGTGTTCTGTCACTGTGAACCCGGGTCTCTGCGTGTTCTGTTACTGTGAACACGGGTCTCTGTGTGTTCTGTTACTGTAAACCCGGGTCTCTGCGTGTTTTGTTACTCTGATCCCGGGTTACTGTGTTTTGTTACTGTGAACCCGAGTCTCTGCTTTTTTTTTTACTGTGAATCCGGGTCAATTTGTGTTTTGTTACAGTGAACCCTGGTCTCTGTGTGTTTTGTTACTGTGAACCCAGGTCTCTGTGTGTTTTGTTACTGTGATCCAGGGATTCTGCGTGTTTTGTTACTGTGAACCAGGGACTCTGAGTGTTTTGTTACTGTGAACTCTGATCTCTGAGTGTTTTGTTACTGTGAACTCTGATCTCTGTGTGTTTTGTTACTGTGAACCCGAGTCTCTGAGTCTTTTGTTACTGTGAATTCGTGTCTCTGTGTTCTGTTACTGTGAACCCGGGTCTTTGCGTGTTTTGTTACTGTGATCCCGGGTTACTGTGATACCGGGTCTCAGTGTTTTGTTACTGTGTACCCAGGTCTCTGCGTGTTTTTTAACTGTGAATCCGGGTCACTGTGTGTTTTGTTACTCTGATCCCGGGTTACTGTGTTTTGTTACTGTGTTTTGTTACTGTGTTTTGTTACTGTGAAACCGGGTCTCTGCGTGTTTTGTTACTGTGAACCGGAGTCTCTGTGTGTTTTGTTACTGTGAACCCGGGACTCTGTGTGTTCTGTTACTGTGAACCCGGGTCTGTGTGTGTTTTGCTACTGTAAAACCTGGTCCCAGCGTGTTTTGTTACTGTGAACCAGGGATTCTGCGTGTTCTGTTACTGTGAACCCGGGTCTCTGTGTATTTTGTTACTGTGATCCCGGGTTTCATTGATTTGTTACTGTGAACCCGGGTCTCTGCGTGTTTTTTAACTGTGAACCGGAGTCTCTGTGTGTTTTGTTACTGTGAACCCGGGACTCTGTGTGTTCTGTTGCTGTGAACCCGGGTCTGTGTGTGTTTTGCTACTGTGAAACCTGGTCCCAGCGTGTTTTGTTACTGTGAACCAGGGATTCTGCGTGTTCTGTTACTGTGAACCCGGGTCTCTGTGTATTTTGTTACTGTGATCCCGGGTTACATTGATTTGTTACTGTGAACCCGGGTCTCTGCGTGTTTTTTAACTGTGAAATCGGGTCACTGTGTGTTTTGTTACTCTGATCCCGGGTTACTGTGTTTTGTACTGTGAACCCGGGTCTGTGTGTGTTTTGCTACTGTGAACCCTGGTCTCTGCGTGTTTTGTTACTGTGAACCCGGGTCTGTGTGTGTTTTGTTACTGTGATCCAGGGATTCTGCGTGTTTTGTTACTGTGAACCAGGGACTCTGAGTGTTTTGTTACTGTGCACCCTGGTGTCTGTGAGTTTTGTTACTGTGAACCCGGGTCTCTGTGTCTTTTTTTACTGTGAACCTGTGTCTCTGTGTGTTTTGTTACTGTGAACCTGGGTCTCTGTGTGTTTTATTACTGTGAACCCGAGTCTCTGTGTGTTTTGTTAGTGTTATCCCGGGACTCTGAGTGTTTTGTTACTGTGAACCCAGGTCTCTGTGTGGTTTGCTACTGTGAACCCAGGTCTCTGTGTGTTTTGTTACTGTGAACCCGGGTCTCTGTGTGTTTTGTTACTGTGAACCCGGGTCTCTGTGTGTTTTGTTAGTGTTATCCCGGGACTCTGAGTGTTTTGTTACTGTGAACCCGGGTCTCTGTGTGTTTTGTTACTGTGAACCCGGGTCTCTGTGTGTTTTGTTAGTGTTATCCCGGGACTCTGAGTGTTTTGTTACTGTGAACCCAGGTCTCTGTGTGGTTTGCTACTGTGAACCCAGGTCTCTGTGTGTTTTGTTACTGTGAACCCGGGTCTCTGTGTGTTTTGTTACTGTGAACCCGGGTCTCTGTGTGTTTTGTTAGTGTTATCCCGGGACTCTGAGTGTTTTGTTACTGTGAACCCGGGTCTCTGTGTGTTTTGTTACTGTGAACCCGGGTCTCTGTGTGTTTTGTTAGTGTTATCCCGGGACTCTGAGTGTTTTGTTACTGTGAACCCGGGTCTCTGTGTGGTTTGTTACTGTGAACCAGGGTTTCTGCGTGTTCTGTTACTGTGAACCTGGGTCTCTGTGTGTTTTGTTACTGTGATCCCGGGTCTCTGTGTATTTTGTTACTGTTAACCCGGGTCTCTGAGTGTTTTGTTACTGTGAACCCGGGTCACTGTGTCTTTTGTTACTGTGAACCCGGGTCTCTGCGTGTTTTGTTACTGTGAACCCGGGTCTGTGTGTGTTTTGTTACTGTGATCAAGGGATTCTGCGTGTTTTGTTACTGTGAAGCAAGGACTCTGAGTGGTTTGTTACTGTGAACCCTGGTGTCTGTGAGTTTTGTTACTGTAAACCCGGGTCTCTGTGTCTTTTTTTACTGTGAACCTGTGTCTCTGTGTGTTTTGTTACTGTGAACCCGGGTCTCTGCGTGTTTTGTTACTGTGAACCCGAGTCTCTGAGTGTTTTGTTACTGTGATCCAGGGATTCTGCATGTTTTGTTACACTGAACCCTGGTCTCTGCGTGTTTTGTTACTGTGAACTCTGGTCTCTGTGTGTTTTGTTACTGTGAACTCTGGTCTCTGTGTGTTTTGTTACTGTGAATCCGGGTCTCTGAGTGTTTTGTTACTGTGAACCCGGGTTTCTGTGTGTTTTGTTACTTTGAACCAGGGACTCTGAGTGTTTTGTTACTGTGAACCTGGGTGTCTGCGTGTTTTGTTACTGTGAACCCGAGTCTCTGAGTCTTTTGTTACTGTGAATTCGTGTCTCTGTGTTCTGTTACTGTGAACCCGGGTCTTTGCGTGTTTTGTTACTGTGATCCCGGGTTACTGTGTTTTGTTACTGTGATACCGGGTCTCAGTGTTTTGTTACTGTGTACCCAGGTCTCTGCGTGTTTTTTAACTGTGAATCCGGGTGACTGTGTGTTTTGTTACTCTGATCCCGGGTTACTGTGTTTTGTTACTGTGTTTTGTTACTGTGAAACCGGGTCTCTGCGTGTTTTGTTACTGTGAACCGGAGTCTCTGTGTGTTTTGTTACTGTGAACCCGGGACTCTGTGTGTTCTGTTACTGTGAACCCGGGTCTGTGTGTGTTTTGCTACTGTGAAACCTGGTCCCAGCGTGTTTTGTTACTGTGAACCAGGGATTCTGCGTGTTCTGTTACTGTGAACCCGGGTCTCTGTGTATTTTGTTACTGTGATCCCGGGTTTCATTGATTTGTTACTGTGAACCCGGGTCTCTGCGTGTTTTTTAACTGTGAACCGGAGTCTCTGTGTGTTTTGTTACTGTGAACCCGGGACTCTGTGTGTTCTGTTACTGTGAACCCGGGTCTGTGTGTGTTTTGCTACTGTGAAACCTGGTCCCAGCGTGTTTTGTTACTGTGAACCAGGGATTCTGCGTGTTCTGTTACTGTGAACCCGGGTCTCTGCGTATTTTGTTACTGTGATCCCGGGTTACATTGATTTGTTACTGTGAACCCGGGTCTCTGCGTGTTTTTTAACTGTGAATCCGGGTAACTGTGTGTTTTGTTACTCTGATCCCGGGTTACTGTGTTTTGTACTGTGAACCCGGGTCTGTGTGTGTTTTGCTACTGTGAACCCTGGTCTCTGCGTGTTTTGTTACTGTGAACCCGGGTCTGTGTGTGTTTTGTTACTGTGATCCAGGGATTCTGCGTGTTTTGTTACTGTGAACCAGGGACTCTGAGTGTTTTGTTACTGTGAACCCTGGTGTCTGTGAGTTTTGTTACTGTGAACCCGGGTCTTTGCGTGTTTTGTTACTGTGATCCCGGGTTACTGTGATACCGGGTCTCAGTGTTTTGTTACTGTGTACCCAGGTCTCTGCGTGTTTTTTAACTGTGAATCCGGGTCACTGTGTGTTTTGTTACTCTGATCCCGGGTTACTGTGTTTTGTTACTGTGTTTTGTTACTGTGAAACCGGGTCTCTGCGTGTTTTGTTACTGTGAACCGGAGTCTCTGTGTGTTTTGTTACTGTGAACCCGGGACTCTGTGTGTTCTGTTACTGTGAACCCGGGTCTGTGTGTGTTTTGCTACTGTGAAACCTGGTCCCAGCGTGTTTTGTTACTGTGAACCAGGGATTCTGCGTGTTCTGTTACTGTGAACCCGGGTCTCTGTGTATTTTGTTACTGTGATCCCGGGTTTCATTGATTTGTTACTGTGAACCCGGGTCTCTGCGTGTTTTTTAACTGTGAACCGGAGTCTCTGTGTGTTTTGTTACTGTGAACCCGGGACTCTGTGTGTTCTGTTGCTGTGAACCCGGGTCTGTGTGTGTTTTGCTACTGTGAAACCTGGTCCCAGCGTGTTTTGTTACTGTGAACCAGGGATTCTGCGTGTTCTGTTACTGTGAACCCGGGTCTCTGTGTATTTTGTTACTGTGATCCCGGGTTACATTGATTTGTTACTGTGAACCCGGGTCTCTGCGTGTTTTTTAACTGTGAAATCGGGTCACTGTGTGTTTTGTTACTCTGATCCCGGGTTACTGTGTTTTGTACTGTGAACCCGGGTCTGTGTGTGTTTTGCTACTGTGAACCCTGGTCTCTGCGTGTTTTGTTACTGTGAACCCGGGTCTGTGTGTGTTTTGTTACTGTGATCCAGGGATTCTGCGTGTTTTGTTACTGTGAACCAGGGACTCTGAGTGTTTTGTTACTGTGCACCCTGGTGTCTGTGAGTTTTGTTACTGTGAACCCGGGTCTCTGTGTCTTTTTTTACTGTGAACCTGTGTCTCTGTGTGTTTTGTTACTGTGAACCTGGGTCTCTGTGTGTTTTATTACTGTGAACCCGAGTCTCTGTGTGTTTTGTTAGTGTTATCCCGGGACTCTGAGTGTTTTGTTACTGTGAACCCAGGTCTCTGTGTGGTTTGCTACTGTGAACCCAGGTCTCTGTGTGTTTTGTTACTGTGAACCCGGGTCTCTGTGTGTTTTGTTACTGTGAACCCGGGTCTCTGTGTGTTTTGTTAGTGTTATCCCGGGACTCTGAGTGTTTTGTTACTGTGAACCCGGGTCTCTGTGTGTTTTGTTACTGTGAACCCGGGTCTCTGTGTGTTTTGTTAGTGTTATCCCGGGACTCTGAGTGTTTTGTTACTGTGAACCCAGGTCTCTGTGTGGTTTGCTACTGTGAACCCAGGTCTCTGTGTGTTTTGTTACTGTGAACCCGGGTCTCTGTGTGTTTTGTTACTGTGAACCCGGGTCTCTGTGTGTTTTGTTAGTGTTATCCCGGGACTCTGAGTGTTTTGTTACTGTGAACCCGGGTCTCTGTGTGTTTTGTTACTGTGAACCCGGGTCTCTGTGTGTTTTGTTAGTGTTATCCCGGGACTCTGAGTGTTTTGTTACTGTGAACCCGGGTCTCTGTGTGGTTTGTTACTGTGAACCAGGGTTTCTGCGTGTTCTGTTACTGTGAACCTGGGTCTCTGTGTGTTTTGTTACTGTGATCCCGGGTCTCTGTGTATTTTGTTACTGTTAACCCGGGTCTCTGAGTGTTTTGTTACTGTGAACCCGGGTCACTGTGTCTTTTGTTACTGTGAACCCGGGTCTCTGCGTGTTTTGTTACTGTGAACCCGGGTCTGTGTGTGTTTTGTTACTGTGATCAAGGGATTCTGCGTGTTTTGTTACTGTGAAGCAAGGACTCTGAGTGGTTTGTTACTGTGAACCCTGGTGTCTGTGAGTTTTGTTACTGTAAACCCGGGTCTCTGTGTCTTTTTTTACTGTGAACCTGTGTCTCTGTGTGTTTTGTTACTGTGAACCCGGGTCTCTGCGTGTTTTGTTACTGTGAACCCGAGTCTCTGAGTGTTTTGTTACTGTGATCCAGGGATTCTGCATGTTTTGTTACACTGAACCCTGGTCTCTGCGTGTTTTGTTACTGTGAACTCTGGTCTCTGTGTGTTTTGTTACTGTGAACTCTGGTCTCTGTGTGTTTTGTTACTGTGAATCCGGGTCTCTGAGTGTTTTGTTACTGTGAACCCGGGTTTCTGTGTGTTTTGTTACTTTGAACCAGGGACTCTGAGTGTTTTGTTACTGTGAACCTGGGTGTCTGCGTGTTTTGTTACTGTGAACCCGAGTCTCTGAGTCTTTTGTTACTGTGAATTCGTGTCTCTGTGTTCTGTTACTGTGAACCCGGGTCTTTGCGTGTTTTGTTACTGTGATCCCGGGTTACTGTGTTTTGTTACTGTGATACCGGGTCTCAGTGTTTTGTTACTGTGTACCCAGGTCTCTGCGTGTTTTTTAACTGTGAATCCGGGTCACTGTGTGTTTTGTTACTCTGATCCCGGGTTTCATTGATTTGTTACTGTGAACCCGGGTCTCTGCGTGTTTTTTAACTGTGAACCGGAGTCTCTGTGTGTTTTGTTACTGTGAACCCAGGACTCTGTGTGTTCTGTTACTGTGAACCCGGGTCTGTGTGTGTTTTGCTACTGTGAAACCTGGTCCCAGCGTGTTTTGTTACTGTGAACCAGGGATTCTGCGTGTTCTGTTACTGTGAACCCGGGTCTCTGTGTATTTTGTTACTGTGATCCCGGGTTACATTGATTTGTTACTGTGAACCCGGGTCTCTGCGTGTTTTTTAACTGTGAATCCGGGTAACTGTGTGTTTTGTTACTCTGATCCCGGGTTACTGTGTTTTGTACTGTGAACCCGGGTCTGTGTGTGTTTTGCTACTGTGAACCCTGGTCTCTGCGTGTTTTGTTACTGTGAACCCGGGTCTGTGTGTGTTTTGTTACTGTGATCCCGGGTCTCTGTGTATTTTGTTACTGTTAACCCGGGTCTCTGTGTGTTTTGTTACTGTGAACCCGGGTCTCAGTGTGTTTTGTTACTGTGAACCCTGGTCTCTGTGTGTTCTGTCACTGTGAACCCTGTTCTCTGTGTGTTCTGTCACTGTGAACCCGGGTCTCTGTGTGTTCTGTCACTGTGAACCCGGGTTACTGTGTTTTGTTACTGTGAACCCAGGTCTCAGTGCTCTGTTACTGTGAACCCAGGTCTCTGTGTGTTCAGTCACTGTGAACCCGGGTCTCAGTGTGTTTTGTTACTGTGAACCCAGGTCTCTGTTTGTTCTGTTAATGTGAACCCAGATCTCTGTCCGTTTTGTTACTGTGAACCCGGGTCTCAGTGTTGTGTTTCTGTGAACCCGGGTCTCTGTGTGGTTTGTTACTGTGAACCAGGTTCTCTGTGTTCTGTCACTGTGAACCCGGGTCTCTGCGTGTTCTGTTACTGTGAACACGGGTCTCTGTGTGTTCTGTTACTGTAAACCCGGGTCTCTGCGTGTTTTGTTACTCTGATCCCGGGTTACTGTGTTTTGTTACTGTGAACCCGAGTCTCTGCGTGTTTTTTTACTGTGAATCCGGGTCAATTTGTGTTTTGTTACAGTGAACCCTGGTCTCTGTGTGTTTTGTTACTGTGAACCCAGGTCTCTGTGTGTTTTGTTACTGTGATCCAGGGATTCTGCGTGTTTTGTTACTGTGAACCAGGGACTCTGAGTGTTTTGTTACTGTGAACTCTGATCTCTGAGTGTTTTGTTACTGTGAACTCTGATCTCTGTGTGTTTTGTTACTGTGAACCCGAGTCTCTGAGTCTTTTGTTACTGTGAATTCGTGTCTCTGTGTTCTGTTACTGTGAACCCGGGTCTTTGCGTGTTTTGTTACTGTGATCCCGGGTTACTGTGATACCGGGTCTCAGTGTTTTGTTACTGTGTACCCAGGTCTCTGCGTGTTTTTTAACTGTGAATCCGGGTCACTGTGTGTTTTGTTACTCTGATCCCGGGTTACTGTGTTTTGTTACTGTGTTTTGTTACTGTGAAACCGGGTCTCTGCGTGTTTTGTTACTGTGAACCGGAGTCTCTGTGTGTTTTGTTACTGTGAACCCGGGACTCTGTGTGTTCTGTTACTGTGAACCCGGGTCTGTGTGTGTTTTGCTACTGTGAAACCTGGTCCCAGCGTGTTTTGTTACTGTGAACCAGGGATTCTGCGTGTTCTGTTACTGTGAACCCGGGTCTCTGTGTATTTTGTTACTGTGATCCCGGGTTTCATTGATTTGTTACTGTGAACCCGGGTCTCTGCGTGTTTTTTAACTGTGAACCGGAGTCTCTGTGTGTTTTGTTACTGTGAACCCGGGACTCTGTGTGTTCTGTTGCTGTGAACCCGGGTCTGTTTGTGTTTTGCTACTGTGAAACCTGGTCCCAGCGTGTTTTGTTACTGTGAACCAGGGATTCTGCGTGTTCTGTTACTGTGAACCCGGGTCTCTGTGTATTTTGTTACTGTGATCCCGGGTTACATTGATTTGTTACTGTGAACCCGGGTCTCTGCGTGTTTTTTAACTGTGAAATCGGGTCACTGTGTGTTTTGTTACTCTGATCCCGGGTTACTGTGTTTTGTACTGTGAACCCGGGTCTGTGTGTGTTTTGCTACTGTGAACCCTGGTCTCTGCGTGTTTTGTTACTGTGAACCCGGGTCTGTGTGTGTTTTGTTACTGTGATCCAGGGATTCTGCGTGTTTTGTTACTGTGAACCAGGGACTCTGAGTGTTTTGTTACTGTGCACCCTGGTGTCTGTGAGTTTTGTTACTGTGAACCCGGGTCTCTGTGTCTTTTTTTACTGTGAACCTGTGTCTCTGTGTGTTTTGTTACTGTGAACCTGGGTCTCTGTGTGTTTTATTACTGTGAACCCGAGTCTCTGTGTGTTTTGTTAGTGTTATCCCGGGACTCTGAGTGTTTTGTTACTGTGAACCCAGGTCTCTGTGTGTTTTGTTACTGTGAACCCGGGTCTCTGTGTGTTTTGTTACTGTGAACCCGGGTCTCTGTGTGTTTTGTTAGTGTTATCCCGGGACTCTGAGTGTTTTGTTACTGTGAACCCGGGTCTCTGTGTGTTTTGTTACTGTGAACCCGGGTCTCTGTGTGTTTTGTTAGTGTTATCCCGGGACTCTGAGTGTTTTGTTACTGTGAACCCAGGTCTCTGTGTGGTTTGCTACTGTGAACCCAGGTCTCTGTGTGTTTTGTTACTGTGAACCCGGGTCTCTGTGTGTTTTGTTACTGTGAACCCGGGTCTCTGTGTGTTTTGTTAGTGTTATCCCGGGACTCTGAGTGTTTTGTTACTGTGAACCCGGGTCTCTGTGTGTTTTGTTACTGTGAACCCGGGTCTCTGTGTGTTTTGTTAGTGTTATCCCGGGACTCTGAGTGTTTTGTTACTGTGAACCCGGGTCTCTGTGTGGTTTGTTACTGTGAACCAGGGTTTCTGCGTGTTCTGTTACTGTGAACATGGGTCTCTGTGTGTTTTGTTACTGTGATCCCGGGTCTCTGTGTATTTTGTTACTGTTAACCCGGGTCTCTGAGTGTTTTGTTACTGTGAACCCGGGTCACTGTGTCTTTTGTTACTGTGAACCCGGGTCTCTGCGTGTTTTGTTACTGTGAACCCGGGTCTGTGTGTGTTTTGTTACTGTGATCAAGGGATTCTGCGTGTTTTGTTACTGTGAAGCAAGGACTCTGAGTGGTTTGTTACTGTGAACCCTGGTGTCTGTGAGTTTTGTTACTGTAAACCCGGGTCTCTGTGTCTTTTTTTACTGTGAACCTGTGTCTCTGTGTGTTTTGTTACTGTGAACCCGGGTCTCTGCGTGTTTTGTTACTGTGAACCCGAGTCTCTGAGTGTTTTGTTACTGTGATCCAGGGATTCTGCATGTTTTGTTACACTGAACCCTGGTCTCTGCGTGTTTTGTTACTGTGAACTCTGGTCTCTGTGTGTTTTGTTACTGTGAACTCTGGTCTCTGTGTGTTTTGTTACTGTGAATCCGGGTCTCTGAGTGTTTTGTTACTGTGAACCCGGGTTTCTGTGTGTTTTGTTACTTTGAACCAGGGACTCTGAGTGTTTTGTTACTGTGAACCTGGGTGTCTGCGTGTTTTGTTACTGTGAACCCGAGTCTCTGAGTCTTTTGTTACTGTGAATTCGTGTCTCTGTGTTCTGTTACTGTGAACCCGGGTCTTTGCGTGTTTTGTTACTGTGATCCCGGGTTACTGTGTTTTGTTACTGTGATACCGGGTCTCAGTGTTTTGTTACTGTGTACCCAGGTCTCTGCGTGTTTTTTAACTGTGAATCCGGGTCACTGTGTGTTTTGTTACTCTGATCCCGGGTTTCATTGATTTGTTACTGTGAACCCGGGTCTCTGCGTGTTTTTTAACTGTGAACCGGAGTCTCTGTGTGTTTTGTTACTGTGAACCCAGGACTCTGTGTGTTCTGTTACTGTGAACCCGGGTCTGTGTGTGTTTTGCTACTGTGAAACCTGGTCCCAGCGTGTTTTGTTACTGTGAACCAGGGATTCTGCGTGTTCTGTTACTGTGAACCCGGGTCTGTGTGTGTTTTGCTACTGTGAAACCTGGTCCCAGCGTGTTTTGTTACTGTGAACCAGGGATTCTGCGTGTTCTGTTACTGTGAACCCGGGTCTCTGTGTATTTTGTTACTGTGATCCCGGGTTACATTGATTTGTTACTGTGAACCCGGGTCTCTGCGTGTTTTTTAACTGTGAATCCGGGTAACTGTGTGTTTTGTTACTCTGATCCCGGGTTACTGTGTTTTGTACTGTGAACCCGGGTCTGTGTGTGTTTTGCTACTGTGAACCCTGGTCTCTGCGTGTTTTGTTACTGTGAACCCGGGTCTGTGTGTGTTTTGTTACTGTGATCCCGGGTCTCTGTGTATTTTGTTACTGTTAACCCGGGTCTCTGTGTGTTTTGTTACTGTGAACCCGGGTCTCAGTGTGTTTTGTTACTGTGAACCCTGGTCTCTGTGTGTTCTGTCACTGTGAACCCTGTTCTCTGTGTGTTCTGTCACTGTGAACCCGGGTCTCTGTGTGTTCTGTCACTGTGAACCCGGGTTACTGTGTTTTGTTACTGTGAACCCAGGTCTCAGTGTTCTGTTACTGTGAACCCAGGTCTCTGTGTGTTCAGTCACTGTGAACCCGGGTCTCAGTGTGTTTTGTTACTGTGAACCCAGGTCTCTGTTTGTTCTGTTAATGTGAACCCAGATCTCTGTCCGTTTTGTTACTGTGAACCCGGGTCTCAGTGTTGTGTTTCTGTGAACCCGGGTCTCTGTGTGGTTTGTTACTGTGAACCAGGTTCTCTGTGTTCTGTCACTGTGAACCCGGGTCTCTGCGTGTTCTGTTACTGTGAACACGGGTCTCTGTGTGTTCTGTTACTGTAAACCCGGGTCTCTGCGTGTTTTGTTACTCTGATCCCGGGTTACTGTGTTTTGTTACTGTGAACCCGAGTCTCTGCGTGTTTTTTTACTGTGAATCCGGGTCAATTTGTGTTTTGTTACAGTGAACCCTGGTCTCTGTGTGTTTTGTTACTGTGAACCCAGGTCTCTGTGTGTTTTGTTACTGTGATCCAGGGATTCTGCGTGTTTTGTTACTGTGAACCAGGGACTCTGAGTGTTTTGTTACTGTGAACTCTGATCTCTGAGTGTTTTGTTACTGTGAACTCTGATCTCTGTGTGTTTTGTTACTGTGAACCCGAGTCTCTGAGTCTTTTGTTACTGTGAATTCGTGTCTCTGTGTTCTGTTACTGTGAACCCGGGTCTTTGCGTGTTTTGTTACTGTGATACCGGGTCTCAGTGTTTTGTTACTGTGTACCCAGGTCTCTGCGTGTTTTTTAACTGTGAATCCGGGTCACTGTGTGTTTTGTTACTCTGATCCCGGGTTACTGTGTTTTGTTACTGTGTTTTGTTACTGTGAAACCGGGTCTCTGCGTGTTTTGTTACTGTGAACCGGAGTCTCTGTGTGTTTTGTTACTGTGAACCCGGGACTCTGTGTGTTCTGTTACTGTGAACCCGGGTCTG
Organism: Hemitrygon akajei; assembly: GCF_048418815.1. NCBI lineage: Eukaryota > Metazoa > Chordata > Chondrichthyes > Myliobatiformes > Dasyatidae > Hemitrygon > Hemitrygon akajei. The sequence goes on from NC_133146.1 coordinate 8,690,817, forward strand.
TGTGTGTTTTGCTACTGTGAAACCTGGTCCCAGCGTGTTTTGTTACTGTGAACCAGGGATTCTGCGTGTTCTGTTACTGTGAACCCGGGTCTCTGTGTATTTTGTTACTGTGATCCCGGGTTTCATTGATTTGTTACTGTGAACCCGGGTCTCTGCGTGTTTTTTAACTGTGAACCGGAGTCTCTGTGTGTTTTGTTACTGTGAACCCGGGACTCTGTGTGTTCTGTTGCTGTGAACCCGGGTCTGTTTGTGTTTTGCTACTGTGAAACCTGGTCCCAGCGTGTTTTGTTACTGTGAACCAGGGATTCTGCGTGTTCTGTTACTGTGAACCCGGGTCTCTGTGTATTTTGTTACTGTGATCCCGGGTTACATTGATTTGTTACTGTGAACCCGGGTCTCTGCGTGTTTTTTAACTGTGAAATCGGGTCACTGTGTGTTTTGTTACTCTGATCCCGGGTTACTGTGTTTTGTACTGTGAACCCGGGTCTGTGTGTGTTTTGCTACTGTGAACCCTGGTCTCTGCGTGTTTTGTTACTGTGAACCCGGGTCTGTGTGTGTTTTGTTACTGTGATCCAGGGATTCTGCGTGTTTTGTTACTGTGAACCAGGGACTCTGAGTGTTTTGTTACTGTGCACCCTGGTGTCTGTGAGTTTTGTTACTGTGAACCCGGGTCTCTGTGTCTTTTTTTACTGTGAACCTGTGTCTCTGTGTGTTTTGTTACTGTGAACCTGGGTCTCTGTGTGTTTTATTACTGTGAACCCGAGTCTCTGTGTGTTTTGTTAGTGTTATCCCGGGACTCTGAGTGTTTTGTTACTGTGAACCCAGGTCTCTGTGTGTTTTGTTACTGTGAACCCGGGTCTCTGTGTGTTTTGTTACTGTGAACCCGGGTCTCTGTGTGTTTTGTTAGTGTTATCCCGGGACTCTGAGTGTTTTGTTACTGTGAACCCGGGTCTCTGTGTGTTTTGTTACTGTGAACCCGGGTCTCTGTGTGTTTTGTTAGTGTTATCCCGGGACTCTGAGTGTTTTGTTACTGTGAACCCAGGTCTCTGTGTGGTTTGCTACTGTGAACCCAGGTCTCTGTGTGTTTTGTTACTGTGAACCCGGGTCTCTGTGTGTTTTGTTACTGTGAACCCGGGTCTCTGTGTGTTTTGTTAGTGTTATCCCGGGACTCTGAGTGTTTTGTTACTGTGAACCCGGGTCTCTGTGTGTTTTGTTACTGTGAACCCGGGTCTCTGTGTGTTTTGTTAGTGTTATCCCGGGACTCTGAGTGTTTTGTTACTGTGAACCCGGGTCTCTGTGTGGTTTGTTACTGTGAACCAGGGTTTCTGCGTGTTCTGTTACTGTGAACATGGGTCTCTGTGTGTTTTGTTACTGTGATCCCGGGTCTCTGTGTATTTTGTTACTGTTAACCCGGGTCTCTGAGTGTTTTGTTACTGTGAACCCGGGTCACTGTGTCTTTTGTTACTGTGAACCCGGGTCTCTGCGTGTTTTGTTACTGTGAACCCGGGTCTGTGTGTGTTTTGTTACTGTGATCAAGGGATTCTGCGTGTTTTGTTACTGTGAAGCAAGGACTCTGAGTGGTTTGTTACTGTGAACCCTGGTGTCTGTGAGTTTTGTTACTGTAAACCCGGGTCTCTGTGTCTTTTTTTACTGTGAACCTGTGTCTCTGTGTGTTTTGTTACTGTGAACCCGGGTCTCTGCGTGTTTTGTTACTGTGAACCCGAGTCTCTGAGTGTTTTGTTACTGTGATCCAGGGATTCTGCATGTTTTGTTACACTGAACCCTGGTCTCTGCGTGTTTTGTTACTGTGAACTCTGGTCTCTGTGTGTTTTGTTACTGTGAACTCTGGTCTCTGTGTGTTTTGTTACTGTGAATCCGGGTCTCTGAGTGTTTTGTTACTGTGAACCCGGGTTTCTGTGTGTTTTGTTACTTTGAACCAGGGACTCTGAGTGTTTTGTTACTGTGAACCTGGGTGTCTGCGTGTTTTGTTACTGTGAACCCGAGTCTCTGAGTCTTTTGTTACTGTGAATTCGTGTCTCTGTGTTCTGTTACTGTGAACCCGGGTCTTTGCGTGTTTTGTTACTGTGATCCCGGGTTACTGTGTTTTGTTACTGTGATACCGGGTCTCAGTGTTTTGTTACTGTGTACCCAGGTCTCTGCGTGTTTTTTAACTGTGAATCCGGGTCACTGTGTGTTTTGTTACTCTGATCCCGGGTTACTGTGTTTTGTTACTGTGTTTTGTTACTGTGAAACCGGGTCTCTGCGTGTTTTGTTACTGTGAACCGGAGTCTCTGTGTGTTTTGTTACTGTGAACCCGGGACTCTGTGTGTTCTGTTACTGTGAACCCGGGTCTGTGTGTGTTTTGCTACTGTGAAACCTGGTCCCAGCGTGTTTTGTTACTGTGAACCAGGGATTCTGCGTGTTCTGTTACTGTGAACCCGGGTCTCTGTGTATTTTGTTACTGTGATCCCGGGTTTCATTGATTTGTTACTGTGAACCCGGGTCTCTGCGTGTTTTTTAACTGTGAACCGGAGTCTCTGTGTGTTTTGTTACTGTGAACCCGGGACTCTGTGTGTTCTGTTACTGTGAACCCGGGTCTGTGTGTGTTTTGCTACTGTGAAACCTGGTCCCAGCGTGTTTTGTTACTGTGAACCAGGGATTCTGCGTGTTCTGTTACTGTGAACCCGGGTCTCTGCGTATTTTGTTACTGTGATCCCGGGTTACATTGATTTGTTACTGTGAACCCGGGTCTCTGCGTGTTTTTTAACTGTGAATCCGGGTAACTGTGTGTTTTGTTACTCTGATCCCGGGTTACTGTGTTTTGTACTGTGAACCCGGGTCTGTGTGTGTTTTGCTACTGTGAACCCTGGTCTCTGCGTGTTTTGTTACTGTGAACCCGGGTCTGTGTGTGTTTTGTTACTGTGATCCAGGGATTCTGCGTGTTTTGTTACTGTGAACCAGGGACTCTGAGTGTTTTGTTACTGTGAACCCTGGTGTCTGTGAGTTTTGTTACTGTGAACCCGGGTCTCTGTGTCTTTTTTTACTGTGAACCTGTGTCTCTGTGTGTTTTGTTACTGTGAACCTGGGTCTCTGTGTATTTTGTTACTGTTAACCCGGGTCTCTGAGTGTTTTGTTACTGTGAACCCGGGTCACTGTGTCTTTTGTTACTGTGAACCCGGGTCTCTGCGTGTTTTGTTACTGTGAACCCGGGTCTGTGTGTGTTTTGTTACTGTGATCCAGGGATTCTGCGTGTTTTGTTACTGTGAAGCAAGGACTCTGAGTGGTTTGTTACTGTGAACCCTGGTGTCTGTGAGTTTTGTTACTGTAAACCCGGGTCTCTGTGTCTTTTTTTACTGTGAACCTGTGTCTCTGTGTGTTTTGTTACTGTGAACCCGGGTCTCTGTGTGTTTTGTTACAGTGAACCCTGGTCTCTGCGTGTTTTGTTACTGTGAACCCGGGTCTCTGTGTGTTTTGTTACTGTGAACCCGGGTCTGTGTGTGTTTTGTTACTGTGATCCAGGGATTCTGCGTGTTTTGTTACTGTGAAGCAAGGACTCTCAGTGGTTTGTTACTGTGAACCCTGGTGTCTGTGAGTTTTGTTACTGTAAACCCGGGTCTCTGTGTCTTTTTTTACTGTGAACCTGTGTCTCTGTGTGTTTTGTTACTGTGAACACGGGTCTCTGTTTGTTTTGTTGCTGTGAACCCGGGTCTCTGTGTGTTTTGTTACAGTGAACCCTGGTCTCTGCGTGTTTTGTTACTGTGAACCCGAGTCTCTGAGTGTTTTGTTACTGTGATCCAGGGATTCTGCATGTTTTGTTACACTGAACCCTGGTCTCTGCGTGTTTTGTTACTGTGAACTCTGGTCTCTGTGTGTTTTGTTACTGTGAACTCTGGTCTCTGTGTGTTTTGTTACTGTGAATCCGGGTCTCTGAGTGTTTTGTTACTGTGAACCCGGGTCTCTGCGTGTTTTGTTACTGTGAACCAGGGACTCTGAGTGTTTTGTTACTGTGAACCCGGGTTTCTGTGTGTTTTGTTACTTTGAACCAGGGACTCTGAGTGTTTTGTTACTGTGAACCCGGGTGTCTGCGTGTTTTGTTACTGTGAACCAGGGACTCTGAGTGTTTTGTTACTGTGAACCCTGGTGTCTGTGAGTTTTGTTGCTGTGAACCCTCGTCTCTGTGTCTTTTGTTACTGGGAACCTGTGTCTCTGCGTGTTTTGTTAATGTGAACCCGGTTCTCTGTCTGTTTTGTTAGTGTTATCCCGGGACTCTGAGTGTTTTGTTACTGTGAACCTGGGTCTCTGTGTGTTTTGTTACTGTGATCCCGGGTCTCTGTGTATTTTGTTACTGTTAACCCGGGTCTCTGTGTGTTTTGTTACTGTGAACCCGGGTCTCAGTGTGTTTTGTTACTGTGAACCCTGGTCTCTGTGTGTTCTGTCACTGTGAACCCTGTTCTCTGTGTGTTCTGTCACTGTGAACCCGGGTCTCTGTGTGTTCTGTCACTGTGAACCCGGGTCTCTGTGTGTTCTGTCACTGTGAACCCGGGTTACTGTGTTTTGTTACTGTGAACCCAGGTCTCAGTGTTCTGTTACTGTGAACCCAGGTCTCTGTGTGTTCAGTCACTGTGATCCCGGGTCTCAGTGTGTTTTGTTACTGTGAACCCTGGTCCCTGCGTGTTTTGTTACTGTGAACCCGGGTCTCAGTGTGTTTTGTTACTGTGAACCCAGGTCTCTGTTTGTTCTGTTAATGTGAACCCAGATCTCTGTCCGTTTTGTTACTGTGAACCCGGGTCTCAGTGTTGTGTTACTGTGAACCCGGGTCTCTGTGTGGTTTGTTACTGTGAACCAGGTTCTCTGTGTTCTGTCACTGTGAACCCGGGTCTCTGCGTGTTCTGTTACTGTGAACCCGGGTCTCTGTGTGTTTTGTTACAGTGAACCCTGGTCTCTGCGTGTTTTGTTACTGTGAACCCGAGTCTCTGAGTGTTTTGTTACTGTGATCCAGGGATTCTGCATGTTTTGTTACACTGAACCCTGGTCTCTGCGTGTTTTGTTACTGTGAACTCTGGTCTCTGTGTGTTTTGTTACTGTGAACTCTGGTCTCTGTGTGTTTTGTTACTGTGAATCCGGGTCTCTGAGTGTTTTGTTACTGTGAACCCGGGTCTCTGCGTGTTTTGTTACTGTGAACCAGGGACTCTGAGTGTTTTGTTACTGTGAACCCGGGTTTCTGTGTGTTTTGTTACTTTGAACCAGGGACTCTGAGTGTTTTGTTACTGTGAACCCGGGTGTCTGCGTGTTTTGTTACTGTGAACCAGGGACTCTGAGTGTTTTGTTACTGTGAACCCTGGTGTCTGTGAGTTTTGTTGCTGTGAACCCTCGTCTCTGTGTCTTTTGTTACTGGGAACCTGTGTCTCTGCGTGTTTTGTTAATGTGAACCCGGTTCTCTGTCTGTTTTGTTAGTGTTATCCCGGGACTCTGAGTGTTTTGTTACTGTGAACCTGGGTCTCTGTGTGTTTTGTTACTGTGATCCCGGGTCTCTGTGTATTTTGTTACTGTTAACCCGGGTCTCTGTGTGTTTTGTTACTGTGAACCCGGGTCTCAGTGTGTTTTGTTACTGTGAACCCTGGTCTCTGTGTGTTCTGTCACTGTGAACCTTGTTCTCTGTGTGTTCTGTCACTGTGAACCCGGGTCTCTGTGTGTTCTGTCACTGTGAACCCGGGTTACTGTGTTTTGTAACTGTGAACCCAGGTCTCAGTGTTCTGTTACTGTGAACCCAGGTCTCTGTGTGTTCAGTCACTGTGAACCCGGGTCTCAGTGTGTTTTGTTACTGTGAACCCTGGTCCCTGCGTGTTTTGTTACTGTGAACCCTGGTCTCAGTGTGTTTTGTTACTGTGAACCCAGGTCTCTGTTTGTTCTGTTAATGTGAACCCAGATCTCTGTCCGTTTTGTTACTGTGAACCCGGGTCTCAATGTTGTGTTACTGTGAACCCGGGTCTCTGTGTGGTTTGTTACTGTGAACCAGGTTCTCTGTGTTCTGTCACTGTGAACCCGGGTCTCTGCGTGTTCTGTTACTGTGAACACGGGTCTCTGCGTGTTCTGTTACTGTAAACCCGGGTCTCTGCGTGTTTTGTTACTCTGATCCCGGGTTACTGTGTTTTGTTACTGTGAACCCGAGTCTCTGCGTGTTTTTTTACTGTGAATCCGGGTCAATTTGTGTTTTGTTACAGTGAACCCTGGTCTCTGCGTGTTTTGTTACTGTGAACCCAGGTCTCTGTGTGTTTTGTTACTGTGATCCAGGGATTCTGCGTGTTTTGTTACTGTGAACCAGGGACTCTGAGTGTTTTGTTACTGTGAACTCTGATCTCTGAGTGTTTTGTTACTGTGAACTTAGATCTCTGTGTGTTTTGTTACTGTGAACCCGAGTCTCTGAGTCTTTTGTTACTGTGAATTCGTGTCTCTGTGTTCTGTTACTGTGAACCCGGGTCTTTGCGTGTTTTGTTACTGTGATCCCGGGTTACTGTGTTTTGTTACTGTGATACCGGGTCTCAGTGTTTTGTTACTGTGTACCCAGGTCTCTGCGTGTTTTTTAACTGTGAATCCGGGTCACTGTGTGTTTTGTTACTCTGATCCCGGGTTACTGTGTTTTGTTACTGTGAAACCGGGTCTCTGCGTGTTTTGTTACTGTGAACCGGAGTCTCTGTGTGTTTTGTTACTGTGAACCCGGGACTCTGTGTGTTCTGTTACTGTGAACCCGGGTCTGTGTGTGTTTTGCTACTGTGAAACCTGGTCCCAGCGTGTTTTGTTACTGTGAACCAGGGATTCAGCGTGTTCTGTTACTGTGAACCCGGGTCTCTGTGTATTTTGTTACTGTGATCCCGGGTTTCATTGATTTGTTACTGTGAACCCGGGTCTCTGCGTGTTTTTTAACTGTGAACCGGAGTCTCTGTGTGTTTTGTTACTGTGAACCCGGGACTCTGTGTGTTCTGTTGCTGTGAACCCGGGTCTGTGTGTGTTTTGCTACTGTGAAACCTGGTCCCAGCGTGTTTTGTTACTGTGAACCAGGGATTCTGCGTGTTCTGTTACTGTGAACCCGGGTCTCTGTGTATTTTGTTACTGTGATCCCGGGTTACATTGATTTGTTACTGTGAACCCGGGTCTCTGCGTGTTTTTTAACTGTGAAATCGGGTCACTGTGTGTTTTGTTACTCTGATCCCGGGTTACTGTGTTTTGTACTGTGAACCCGGGTCTGTGTGTGTTTTGCTACTGTGAACCCTGGTCTCTGCGTGTTTTGTTACTGTGAACCCGGGTCTGTGTGTGTTTTGTTACTGTGATCCAGGGATTCTGCGTGTTTTGTTACTGTGAACCAGGGACTCTGAGTGTTTTGTTACTGTGAACCCTGGTGTCTGTGAGTTTTGTTACTGTGAACCCGGGTCTCTGTGTGTTTTGTTAGTGTTATCCCGGGACTCTGAGTGTTTTGTTACTGTGAACCCTGGTCTCTGTGTCTTTTTTTACTGTGAACCTGTGTCTCTGTGTGTTTTGTTACTGTGAACCTGGGTCTCTGTGTGTTTTATTACTGTGAACCCGAGTCTCTGTGTGTTTTGTTAGTGTTATCCCGGGACTCTGAGTGTTTTGTTACTGTGAACCCAGGTCTCTGTGTGGTTTGCTACTGTGAACCCAGGTCTCTGTGTGTTTTGTTACTGTGAACCCGGGTCTCTGTGTGTTTTGTTACTGTGAACCCGGGTCTCTGTGTGTTTTGTTAGTGTTATCCCGGGACTCTGAGTGTTTTGTTACTGTGAACCCGGGTCTCTGTGTGTTTTGTTACTGTGAACCCGGGTCTCTGTGTGTTTTGTTAGTGTTATCCCGGGACTCTGAGTGTTTTGTTACTGTGAACCCGGGTCTCTGTGTGTTTTGTTACTGTGAACCAGGGTTTCTTCGTGTTCTGTTACTGTGAACCTGGGTCTCTGTGTGTTTTGTTACTGTGATCCCGGGTCTCTGTGCATTTTGTTACTGTTAACCCGGGTCTCTGAGTGTTTTGTTACTGTGAACCCGGGTCACTGTGTCTTTTGTTACTGTGAACCCGGGTCTCTGCGTGTTTTGTTACTGTGAACCCGGGTCTGTGTGTGTTTTGTTACTGTGATCCAGGGATTCTGCGTGTTTTGTTACTGTGAAGCAAGGACTCTGAGTGGTTTGTTACTGTGAACCCTGGTGTCTGTGAGTTTTGTTACTGTAAACCCGGGTCTCTGTGTCTTTTTTTACTGTGAACCTGTGTCTCTGTGTGTTTTGTTACTCTGAACCCGGGTCTCTGTGTGTTTTGTTACAGTGAACCCTGGTCTCTGCGTGTTTTGTTACTGTGAACCCGAGTCTCTGAGTGTTTTGTTACTGTGATCCAGGGATTCTGCATGTTTTGTTACACTGAACCCTGGTATCTGCGTGTTTTGTTACTGTGAACTCTGGTCTCTGTGTGTTTTGTTACTGTGAACTCTGGTCTCTGTGTGTTTTGTTACTGTGAATCCGGGTCTCTGAGTGTTTTGTTACTGTGAACCCGGGTCTCTGCGTGTTTTGTTACTGTGAACCAGGGACTCTGAGTGTTTTGTTACTGTGAACCCGGGTTTCTGTGTGTTTTGTTACTGTGAACCCGAGTCTCTGAGTCTTTTGTTACTGTGAATTCGTGTCTCTGTGTTCTGTTACTGTGAACCCGGGTCTTTGCGTGTTTTGTTACTGTGATCCCGGGTTACTGTGTTTTGTTACTGTGATACCGGGTCTCAGTGTTTTGTTACTGTGTACCCAGGTCTCTGCGTGTTTTTTAACTGTGAATCCGGGTCACTGTGTGTTTTGTTACTCTGATCCCGGGTTACTGTGTTTTGTTACTGTGTTTTGTTACTGTGAAACCGGGTCTCTGCGTGTTTTGTTACTGTGAACCGGAGTCTCTGTGTGTTTTGTTACTGTGAACCCGGGACTCTGTGTGTTCTGTTACTGTGAACCCGGGTCTGTGTGTGTTTTGCTACTGTGAAACCTGGTCCCAGCGTGTTTTGTTACTGTGAACCAGGGATTCTGCGTGTTCTGTTACTGTGAACCCGGGTCTCTGTGTATTTTGTTACTGTGATCCCGGGTTTCATTGATTTGTTACTGTGAACCCGGGTCTCTGCGTGTTTTTTAACTGTGAACCGGAGTCTCTGTGTGTTTTGTTACTGTGAACCCGGGACTCTGTGTGTTCTGTTACTGTGAACCCGGGTCTGTGTGTGTTTTGCTACTGTGAAACCTGGTCCCAGCGTGTTTTGTTACTGTGAACCAGGGATTCTGCGTGTTCTGTTACTGTGAACCCGGGTCTCTGTGTATTTTGTTACTGTGATCCCGGGTTACATTGATTTGTTACTGTGAACCCGGGTCTCTGCGTGTTTTTTAACTGTGAATCCGGGTAACTGTGTGTTTTGTTACTCTGATCCCGGGTTACTGTGTTTTGTACTGTGAACCCGGGTCTGTGTGTGTTTTGCTACTGTGAACCCTGGTCTCTGCGTGTTTTGTTACTGTGAACCCGGCTCTTTGTGTGTTTTGTTACTGTGATCCAGGGATTCTGCGTGTTTTGTTACTGTGAACCAGGGACTCTGAGTGTTTTGTTACTGTGAACCCTGGTGTCTGTGAGTTTTGTTACTGTGAACCCGGGTCTCTGTGTCTTTTTTTACTGTGAACCTGTGTCTCTGTGTGTTTTGTTACTGTGAACCTGGGTCTCTGTGTGTTTTATTACTGTGAACCCGAGTCTCTGTGTGTTTTGTTAGTGTTATCCCGGGACTCTGAGTGTTTTGTTACTGTGAACCCAGGTCTCTGTGTGGTTTGCTACTGTGTACCCAGGTCTCTGTGTGTTTTGTTACTGTGAACCCGGGTCTCTGTGTGTTTTGTTACTGTGAACCCGGGTCTCTGTGTGTTTTGTTAGTGTTATCCCGGGACTCTGAGTGTTTTGTTACTGTGAACCCGGGTCTCTGTGTGTTTTGTTACTGTGAACCCGGGTCTCTGTGTGTTTTGTTAGTGTTATCCCGGGACTCTGAGTGTTTTGTTACTGTGAACCCGGGTCTCTGTGTGGTTTGTTACTGTGAACCAGGGTTTCTGCGTGTTCTGTTACTGTGAACCTGGGTCTCTGTGTGTTTTGTTACTGTGATCCCGGGTCTCTGTGTATTTTGTTACTGTGAACCCGGGTCTGTGTGTGTTTTGTTACTGTGATCCAGGGATTCTGCGTGTTTTGTTACTGTGAAGCAAGGACACTCAGTGGTTTGTTACTGTGAACCCTGGTGTCTGTGAGTTTTGTTACTGTAAACCTGGGTCTCTGTGTCTTTTTTTACTGTGAACCTGTGTCTCTGTGTGTTTTGTTACTGTGAACCCGGGTCTCTGTGTGTTTTGTTACAGTGAACCCTGGTCTCTGCGTGTTTTGTTACTGTGAACCCGAGTCTCTGAGTGTTTTGTTACTGTGATCCAGGGATTCTGCATGTTTTGTTACACTGAACCCTGGTCTCTGCGTGTTTTGTTACTGTGAACTCTGGTCTCTGTGTGTTTTGTTACTGTGAACTCTTGTCTCTGTGTGTTTTGTTACTGTGAATCCGGGTCTCTGAGTGTTTTGTTACTGTGAACCCGGGTCTCTGCGTGTTTTGTTACTGTGAACCAGGGACTCTGAGTGTTTTGTTACTGTGAACCCGGGTTTCTGTGTGTTTTGTTACTTTGAACCAGGGACTCTGAGTGTTTTGTTACTGTGAACCCGGGTGTCTGCGTGTTTTGTTACTGTGAACCAGGGACTCTGAGTGTTTTGTTACTGTGAACCCTGGTGTCTGTGAGTTTTGTTGCTGTGAACCCTCGTCTCTGTGTCTTTTGTTACTGGGAACCTGTGTCTCTGCGTGTTTTGTTAATGTGAACCCGGTTCTCTGTCTGTTTTGTTAGTGTTATCCCGGGACTCTGAGTGTTTTGTTACTGTGAACCTGGGTCTCTGTGTGTTTTGTTACTGTGATCCCGGGTCTCTGTGTATTTTGTTACTGTTAACCCGGGTCTCTGTGTGTTTTGTTACTGTGAACCCGGGTCTCAGTGTGTTTTGTTACTGTGAACCCTGGTCTCTGTGTGTTCTGTCACTGTGAACCCTGTTCTCTGTGTGTTCTGTCACTGTGAACCCGGGTCTCTTTGTGTTCTGTCACTGTGAACCCGGGTTACTGTGTTTTGCTACTGTGAACCCAGGTCTCAGTGTTCTGTTACTGTGAACTCTGGTCTCTGTGTGTTTTGTTACTGTGAACCCGAGTCTCTGAGTCTTTTGTTACTGTGAATCCGTGTCTCTGTGTTCTGTTACAGAGAACCCGAGTCTCTGTCTGTTTTGCTACTGTGAACCCTGGTCCCTGCGTGTTTTCTTACTGTGAACCAGGGTTTCTACGTGTTCTGTTACTGTGTACCCAGGTCTTGGTGTGTTTTGTTACTGTGAACCGGAGTCTCTGTGTTCTGTTACTGTGAACCTGGGTCTCTGCGTGTTTTTTTACTGTGAACCCGGGTCTCTGTGTACTTTGTTACTGTGAACCCGGGTCTCTGTGTGTTTTGTTACTGTAAACCAGGGGTTCTGCGTGTTTTGTTACTATGAACCCGGGTCTCTGCGTGTTTTTTTTACTGTGAATCCGGGTCTCTGTGTATTTTGTTACTGTGAACCCAGGTCTCTGTGTTTTGTTTCTGTGAATCTGGGTCTCTGTGTGTTTTTTTACTGTGAATCTGGGTCTCTGTGTGTTTTGTTACTGTGAACCCGGGTCTCTGTGTGTTTTGTTAGTGTTATCCCGGGACTCTGAGTGTTTTGTTACTGTGAACCCGGGTCTCTGTGTGGTTTGTTACTGTGAACCAGGGTTTCTGCGTGTTCTGTTACTGTGAACCTGGGTCTCTGTGTGTTTTGTTACTGTGATCCCGGGTCTCTGTGTATTTTGTTACTGTTAACCCGGGTCTCTGAGTGTTTTGTTACTGTGAACCCGGGTCACTGTGTCTTTTGTTACTGTGAACCCGGGTCTCTGCGTGTTTTGTTACTGTGAACCCGGGTCTGTGTGTGTTTTGTTACTGTGATCCAGGGATTCTGCGTGTTTTGTTACTGTGAAGCAAGGACTCTCAGTGGTTTGTTACTGTGAACCCTGGTGTCTGTGAATTTTGTTACTGTAAACCCGGGTCTCTGTGTCTTTTTTTACTGTGAACCTGTGTCTCTGTGTGTTTTGTTACTGTGAACCCGGGTCTCTGTGTGTTTTGTTACTGTGAACCCGGGTCTCTGTGTGTTTTGTTACAATGAACCCTGGTCTCTGCGTGTTTTGTTACTGTCAACCCGAGTCTCTGAGTGTTTTGTTACTGTGATCCAGGGATTCTGCATGTTTTGTTACACTGAACCCTGGTCTCTGCGTGTTTTGTTACTGTGAACTCTGGTCTCTGTGTGTTTTGTTACTGTGAACTCTGGTCTCTGTGTGTTTTGTTACTGTGAATCCGGGTCTCTGAGTGTTTTGTTGCTGTGAACCCTCGTCTCTGTGTCTTTTGTTACTGGGAACCTGTGTCTCTGCGTGTTTTGTTACTGTGAACCCAGGTCTCTGTGTTTTGTTTCTGTGAACCCGGGTCTCTGTGTGTTTTGTTACTGTGAACCCGGGTCTCTGTGTGTTTTGTTAGTGTTATCCCGGGACTCTGAGTGTTTTGTTACTGTGAACCCGGGTCTCTGTGTGTTTTGTTACTGTGAACCCGGGTCTCTGTGTGTTTTGTTAGTGTTATCCCGGGACTCTGAGTGTTTTGTTACTGTGAACCCGGGTCTCTGTGTGTTTTGTTACTGTGAACCAGGGTTTCTTCGTGTTCTGTTACTGTGAACCTGGGTCTCTGTGTGTTTTGTTACTGTGATCCCGGGTCTCTGTGCATTTTGTTACTGTTAACCCGGGTCTCTGAGTGTTTTGTTACTGTGAACCCGGGTCACTGTGTCTTTTGTTACTGTGAACCCGGGTCTCTGCGTGTTTTGTTACTGTGAACCCGGGTCTGTGTGTGTTTTGTTACTGTGATCCAGGGATTCTGCGTGTTTTGTTACTGTGAAGCAAGGACTCTGAGTGGTTTGTTACTGTGAACCCTGGTGTCTGTGAGTTTTGTTACTGTAAACCCGGGTCTCTGTGTCTTTTTTTACTGTGAACCTGTGTCTCTGTGTGTTTTGTTACTCTGAACCCGGGTCTCTGTGTGTTTTGTTACAGTGAACCCTGGTCTCTGCGTGTTTTGTTACTGTGAACCCGAGTCTCTGAGTGTTTTGTTACTGTGATCCAGGGATTCTGCATGTTTTGTTACACTGAACCCTGGTATCTGCGTGTTTTGTTACTGTGAACTCTGGTCTCTGTGTGTTTTGTTACTGTGAACTCTGGTCTCTGTGTGTTTTGTTACTGTGAATCCGGGTCTCTGAGTGTTTTGTTACTGTGAACCCGGGTCTCTGCGTGTTTTGTTACTGTGAACCAGGGACTCTGAGTGTTTTGTTACTGTGAACCCGGGTTTCTGTGTGTTTTGTTACTGTGAACCCGAGTCTCTGAGTCTTTTGTTACTGTGAATTCGTGTCTCTGTGTTCTGTTACTGTGAACCCGGGTCTTTGCGTGTTTTGTTACTGTGATCCCGGGTTACTGTGTTTTGTTACTGTGATACCGGGTCTCAGTGTTTTGTTACTGTGTACCCAGGTCTCTGCGTGTTTTTTAACTGTGAATCCGGGTCACTGTGTGTTTTGTTACTCTGATCCCGGGTTACTGTGTTTTGTTACTGTGTTTTGTTACTGTGAAACCGGGTCTCTGCGTGTTTTGTTACTGTGAACCGGAGTCTCTGTGTGTTTTGTTACTGTGAACCCGGGACTCTGTGTGTTCTGTTACTGTGAACCCGGTTCTGTGTGTGTTTTGCTACTGTGAAACCTGGTCCCAGCGTGTTTTGTTACTGTGAACCAGGGATTCTGCGTGTTCTGTTACTGTGAACCCGGGTCTCTGTGTATTTTGTTACTGTGATCCCGGGTTTCATTGATTTGTTACTGTGAACCCGGGTCTCTGCGTGTTTTTTAACTGTGAACCGGAGTCTCTGTGTGTTTTGTTACTGTGAACCCGGGACTCTGTGTGTTCTGTTACTGTGAACCCGGGTCTGTGTGTGTTTTGCTACTGTGAAACCTGGTCCCAGCGTGTTTTGTTACTGTGAACCAGGGATTCTGCGTGTTCTGTTACTGTGAACCCGGGTCTCTGTGTATTTTGTTACTGTGATCCCGGGTTACATTGATTTGTTACTGTGAACCCGGGTCTCTGCGTGTTTTTTAACTGTGAATCCGGGTAACTGTGTGTTTTGTTACTCTGATCCCGGGTTACTGTGTTTTGTACTGTGAACCCGGGTCTGTGTGTGTTTTGCTACTGTGAACCCTGGTCTCTGCGTGTTTTGTTACTGTGAACCCGGCTCTTTGTGTGTTTTGTTACTGTGATCCAGGGATTCTGCGTGTTTTGTTACTGTGAACCAGGGACTCTGAGTGTTTTGTTACTGTGAACCCTGGTGTCTGTGAGTTTTGTTACTGTGAACCCGGGTCTCTGTGTCTTTTTTTACTGTGAACCTGTGTCTCTGTGTGTTTTGTTACTGTGAACCTGGGTCTCTGTGTGTTTTATTACTGTGAACCCGAGTCTCTGTGTGTTTTGTTAGTGTTATCCCGGGACTCTGAGTGTTTTGTTACTGTGAACCCAGGTCTCTGTGTGGTTTGCTACTGTGTACCCAGGTCTCTGTGTGTTTTGTTACTGTGAACCCGGGTCTCTGTGTGTTTTGTTACTGTGAACCCGGGTCTCTGTGTGTTTTGTTAGTGTTATCCCGGGACTCTGAGTGTTTTGTTACTGTGAACCCGGGTCTCTGTGTGTTTTGTTACTGTGAACCCGGGTCTCTGTGTGTTTTGTTAGTGTTATCCCGGGACTCTGAGTGTTTTGTTACTGTGAACCCGGGTCTCTGTGTGGTTTGTTACTGTGAACCAGGGTTTCTGCGTGTTCTGTTACTGTGAACCTGGGTCTCTGTGTGTTTTGTTACTGTGATCCCGGGTCTCTGTGTATTTTGTTACTGTGAACCCGGGTCTCTGCGTGTTTTGTTACTGTGAACCCGGGTCTGTGTGTGTTTTGTTACTGTGATCCAGGGATTCTGCGTGTTTTGTTACTGTGAAGCAAGGACACTCAGTGGTTTGTTACTGTGAACCCTGGTGTCTGTGAGTTTTGTTACTGTAAACCTGGGTCTCTGTGTCTTTTTTTACTGTGAACCTGTGTCTCTGTGTGTTTTGTTACTGTGAACCCGGGTCTCTGTGTGTTTTGTTACAGTGAACCCTGGTCTCTGCGTGTTTTGTTACTGTGAACCCGAGTCTCTGAGTGTTTTGTTACTGTGATCCAGGGATTCTGCATGTTTTGTTACACTGAACCCTGGTCTCTGCGTGTTTTGTTACTGTGAACTCTGGTCTCTGTGTGTTTTGTTACTGTGAACTCTTGTCTCTGTGTGTTTTGTTACTGTGAATCCGGGTCTCTGAGTGTTTTGTTACTGTGAACCCGGGTCTCTGCGTGTTTTGTTACTGTGAACCAGGGACTCTGAGTGTTTTGTTACTGTGAACCCGGGTTTCTGTGTGTTTTGTTACTTTGAACCAGGGACTCTGAGTGTTTTGTTACTGTGAACCCGGGTGTCTGCGTGTTTTGTTACTGTGAACCAGGGACTCTGAGTGTTTTGTTACTGTGAACCCTGGTGTCTGTGAGTTTTGTTGCTGTGAACCCTCGTCTCTGTGTCTTTTGTTACTGGGAACCTGTGTCTCTGCGTGTTTTGTTAATGTGAACCCGGTTCTCTGTCTGTTTTGTTAGTGTTATCCCGGGACTCTGAGTGTTTTGTTACTGTGAACCTGGGTCTCTGTGTGTTTTGTTACTGTGATCCCGGGTCTCTGTGTATTTTGTTACTGTTAACCCGGGTCTCTGTGTGTTTTGTTACTGTGAACCCGGGTCTCAGTGTGTTTTGTTACTGTGAACCCTGGTCTCTGTGTGTTCTGTCACTGTGAACCCTGTTCTCTGTGTGTTCTGTCACTGTGAACCCGGGTCTCTTTGTGTTCTGTCACTGTGAACCCGGGTTACTGTGTTTTGCTACTGTGAACCCAGGTCTCAGTGTTCTGTTACTGTGAACTCTGGTCTCTGTGTGTTTTGTTACTGTGAACCCGAGTCTCTGAGTCTTTTGTTACTGTGAATCCGTGTCTCTGTGTTCTGTTACAGAGAACCCGAGTCTCTGTCTGTTTTGCTACTGTGAACCCTGGTCCCTGCGTGTTTTCTTACTGTGAACCAGGGTTTCTACGTGTTCTGTTACTGTGTACCCAGGTCTTGGTGTGTTTTGTTACTGTGAACCGGAGTCTCTGTGTTCTGTTACTGTGAACCTGGGTCTCTGCGTGTTTTTTTACTGTGAACCCGGGTCTCTGTGTACTTTGTTACTGTGAACCCGGGTCTCTGTGTGTTTTGTTACTGTAAACCAGGGGTTCTGCGTGTTTTGTTACTATGAACCCGGGTCTCTGCGTGTTTTTTTTACTGTGAATCCGGGTCTCTGTGTATTTTGTTACTGTGAACCCAGGTCTCTGTGTTTTGTTTCTGTGAATCTGGGTCTCTGTGTGTTTTTTTACTGTGAATCTGGGTCTCTGTGTGTTTTGTTACTGTGAACCCGGGTCTCTGTGTGTTTTGTTAGTGTTATCCCGGGACTCTGAGTGTTTTGTTACTGTGAACCCGGGTCTCTGTGTGGTTTGTTACTGTGAACCAGGGTTTCTGCGTGTTCTGTTACTGTGAACCTGGGTCTCTGTGTGTTTTGTTACTGTGATCCCGGGTCTCTGTGTATTTTGTTACTGTTAACCCGGGTCTCTGAGTGTTTTGTTACTGTGAACCCGGGTCACTGTGTCTTTTGTTACTGTGAACCCGGGTCTCTGCGTGTTTTGTTACTGTGAACCCGGGTCTGTGTGTGTTTTGTTACTGTGATCCAGGGATTCTGCGTGTTTTGTTACTGTGAAGCAAGGACTCTCAGTGGTTTGTTACTGTGAACCCTGGTGTCTGTGAATTTTGTTACTGTAAACCCGGGTCTCAGTGTCTTTTTTTACTGTGAACCTGTGTCTCTGTGTGTTTTGTTACTGTGAACCCGGGTCTCTGTGTGTTTTGTTACTGTGAACCCGGGTCTCTGTGTGTTTTGTTACAATGAACCCTGGTCTCTGCGTGTTTTGTTACTGTCAACCCGAGTCTCTGAGTGTTTTGTTACTGTGATCCAGGGATTCTGCATGTTTTGTTACACTGAACCCTGGTCTCTGCGTGTTTTGTTACTGTGAACTCTGGTCTCTGTGTGTTTTGTTACTGTGAACTCTGGTCTCTGTGTGTTTTGTTACTGTGAATCCGGGTCTCTGAGTGTTTTGTTGCTGTGAACCCTCGTCTCTGTGTCTTTTGTTACTGGGAACCTGTGTCTCTGCGTGTTTTGTTACTGTGAACCCAGGTCTCTGTGTTTTGTTTCTGTGAATCTGGGTCTCTGTGTGTTTTTTTACTGTGAATCTGGGTCTCTGTGTGTTTTGTTACTGTGAACCCGGGTCTCTGTGTGTTTTGTTAGTGTTATCCCGGGACTCTGAGTGTTTTGTTACTGTGAACCCGGGTCTCTGTGTGGTTTGTTACTGTGAACCAGGGTTTCTGCGTGTT
This sequence comes from Hemitrygon akajei, assembly GCF_048418815.1. Taxonomy (NCBI): domain Eukaryota; kingdom Metazoa; phylum Chordata; class Chondrichthyes; order Myliobatiformes; family Dasyatidae; genus Hemitrygon; species Hemitrygon akajei. Next base: position 8,708,489 of record NC_133146.1, read on the forward strand.
CTGTTACTGTGAACCTGGGTCTCTGTGTGTTTTGTTACTGTGATCCCGGGTCTCTGTGTATTTTGTTACTGTTAACCCGGGTCTCTGAGTGTTTTGTTACTGTGAACCCGGGTCACTGTGTCTTTTGTTACTGTGAACCCGGGTCTCTGCGTGTTTTGTTACTGTGAACCCGGGTCTGTGTGTGTTTTGTTACTGTGATCCAGGGATTCTGCGTGTTTTGTTACTGTGAAGCAAGGACTCTCAGTGGTTTGTTACTGTGATCCCTGGTGTCTGTGAGTTTTGTTACTGTAAACCCGGGTCTCTGTGTCTTTTTTTACTGTGAACCTGTGTCTCTGTGTGTTTTGTTACTGTGAACCCGGGTCTCTGTGTGTTTTGTTACTGTGAACCCGGGTCTCTGTGTGTTTTGTTACAGTGAACCCTGGTCTCTGCGTGTTTTGTTACTGTCAACCCGAGTCTCTGAGTGTTTTGTTACTGTGATCCAGGGATTCTGCATGTTTTGTTACACTGAACCCTGGTCTCTGCGTGTTTTGTTACTGTGAACTCTGGTCTCTGTGTGTTTTGTTACTGTGAACTCTGGTCTCTGTGTGTTTTGTTACTGTGAATCCGGGTCTCTGAGTGTTTTGTTACTGTGAACCCGGGTCTCTGCGTGTTTTGTTACTGTGAACCAGGGACTCTGAGTGTTTTGTTACTGTGAACCCGGGTTTCTGTGTGTTTTGTTACTTTGAACCAGGGACTCTGAGTGTTTTGTTACTGTGAACCCGGGTGTCTGCGTGTTTTGTTACTGTGAACCAGGGACTCTGAGTGTTTTGTTACTGTGAACCCTGGTGTCTGTGAGTTTTGTTGCTGTGAACCCTCGTCTCTGTGTCTTTTGTTACTGGGAACCTGTGTCTCTGCGTGTTTTGTTAATGTGAACCCGGTTCTCTGTCTGTTTTGTTAGTGTTATCCCGGGACTCTGAGTGTTTTGTTACTGTGAACCTGGGTCTCTGTGTGTTTTGTTACTGTGATCCCGGGTCTCTGTGTATTTTGTTACTGTTAACCCGGGTCTCTGTGTGTTTTGTTACTGTGAACCCGGGTCTCAGTGTGTTTTGTTACTGTGAACCCTGGTCTCTGTGTGTTCTGTCACTGTGAACCCTGTTCTCTGTGTGTTCTGTCACTGTGAACCCGGGTCTCTGTGTGTTCTGTCACTGTGAACCCGGGTTACTGTGTTTTGTTACTGTGAACCCAGGTCTCAGTGTTCTGTTACTGTGAACTCTGGTCTCTGTGTGTTTTGTTACTGTGAACCCGAGTCTCTGAGTCTTTTGTTACTGTGAATCCGTGTCTCTGTGTTCTGTTACAGAGAACCCGAGTCTCTGTCTGTTTTGCTACTGTGAACCCTGGTCCCTGCGTGTTTTCTTACTGTGAACCAGGGTTTCTACGTGTTCTGTTACTGTGTACCCAGGTCTTGGTGTGTTTTGTTACTGTGAACCGGAGTCTCTGTGTTCTGTTACTGTGAACCTGGGTCTCTGCGTGTTTTTTTACTGTGAACCCGGGTCTCTGTGTACTTTGTTACTGTGAACCTGTGTCTCTTTGTGTTTTGTTACTGTGAACCTGGGTCTCTGTGTGTTTTATTACTGTGAACCCGAGTCTCTGTGTGTTTTGTTAGTGTTATCCCGGGACTCTGAGTGTTTTGTTACTGTGAACCCAGGTCTCTGTGTGGTTTGCTACTGTGAACCCAGGTCTCTGTGTGTTTTGTTACTGTGAACCCGGGTCTCTGTGTGTTTTGTTACTGTGAACCCGGGTCTCTGTGTGTTTTGTTAGTGTTATCCCGGGACTCTGAGTGTTTTGTTACTGTGAACCCGGGTCTCTGTGTGTTTTGTTACTGTGAACCCGGGTCTCTGTGTGTTTTGTTAGTGTTATCCCGGGACTCTGAGTGTTTTGTTACTGTGAACCCGGGTCTCTGTGTAGTTTGTTACTGTGAACCAGGGTTTCTGCGTGTTCTGTTACTGTGAACCTGGGTCTCTGTGTGTTTTGTTACTGTGATCCCGGGTCTCTGTGTATTTTGTTACTGTTAACCCGGGTCTCTGAGTGTTTTGTTACTGTGAACCCGGGTCACTGTGTCTTTTGTTACTGTGAACCCGGGTCTCTGCGTGTTTTGTTACTGTGAACCCGGGTCTGTGTGTGTTTTGTTACTGTGATCCAGGGATTCTGCGTGTTTTGTTACTGTGAAGCAAGGACTCTGAGTGGTTTGTTACTGTGAACCCTGGTGTCTGTGAGTTTTGTTACTGTAAACCCGGGTCTCTGTGTCTTTTTTTACTGTGAACCTGTGTCTCTGTGTGTTTTGTTACTGTGAACCCGGGTCTCTGTGTGTTTTGTTACAGTGAACCCTGGTCTCTGCGTGTTTTGTTACTGTGAACCCGAGTCTCTGAGTGTTTTGTTACTGTGATCCAGGGATTCTGCATGTTTTGTTACACTGAACCCTGGTCTCTGCGTGTTTTGTTACTGTGAACTCTGGTCTCTGTGTGTTTTGTTACTGTGAACTCTGGTCTCTGTGTGTTTTGTTACTGTGAATCCGGGTCTCTGAGTGTTTTGTTACTGTGAACCCGGGTCTCTGCGTGTTTTGTTACTGTGAACCAGGGACTCTGAGTGTTTTGTTACTGTGAACCCGGGTTTCTGTGTGTTTTGTTACTTTGAACCAGGGACTCTGATTGTTTTGTTACTGTGAACCCGGGTGTCTGCGTGTTTTGTTACTGTGAACCAGGGACTCTGAGTGTTTTGTTACTGTGAACCCTGGTGTCTGTGAGTTTTGTTGCTGTGAACCCTCGTCTCTGTGTCTTTTGTTACTGGGAACCTGTGTCTCTGCGTGTTTTGTTAATGTGAACCCGGTTCTCTGTCTGTTTTGTTAGTGTTATCCCGGGACTCTGAGCGTTTTGTTACTGTGAACCTGGGTCTCTGTGTGTTTTGTTACTGTGATCCCGGGTCTCTGTGTATTTTGTTACTGTTAACCCGGGTCTCTGTGTGTTTTGTTACTGTGAACCCGGGTCTCAGTGTGTTTTGTTACTGTGAACCCTGGTCTCTGTGTGTTCTGTCACTGTGAACCCTGTTCTCTGTGTGTTCTGTCACTGTGAACCCGGGTCTCTGTGTGTTCTGTCACTGTGAACCCGGGTTACTGTGTTTTGTTACTGTGAACCCAGGTCTCAGTGTTCTGTTACTGTGAACTCTGGTCTCTGTGTGTTTTGTTACTGTGAACCCGAGTCTCTGAGTCTTTTGTTACTGTGAATCCGTGTCTCTGTGTTCTGTTACAGAGAACCCGAGTCTCTGTCTGTTTTGCTACTGTGAACCCTGGTCCCTGCGTGTTTTCTTACTGTGAACCAGGGTTTCTACGTGTTCTGTTACTGTGTACTCAGGTCTTGGTGTGTTTTGTTACTGTGAACCGGAGTCTCTGTGTTCTGTTACTGTGAACCTGGGTCTCTGCGTGTTTTTTTACTGTGAACCCGGGTCTCTGTGTACTTTGTTACTGTGATCCCGGGTTACTGTGTTTTGTTAATGTGAACCCGGCTCTCTGTGTGTTTTGTTACTGTGAACCCGGGTCTCTGTGTGTTTTGTTACTGTGAACCAGGGGTTCTGCGTGTTTTGTTACTATGAACCCGGGTCTCTGCGTGTTTTTTTTACTGTGAATCCGGGTCTCTGTGTATTTTGTTACTGTGAACCCAGGTCTCTGTGTTTTGTTTCTGTGAATCTGGGTCTCTGTGTGTTTTTTTACTGTGAATCTGGGTCTCTGTGTAATTTGTTACTGTGATCCCGGGTTACAATGTTTTGTTACTGTGATCCCGGGTCTCTGCGTGTTTTTTAACTGTGAATCCGGGTCACTGTGTGTTTTGTTACTCTGATCCCGGGTTACTGTGTTTTGTTACTGTGAACCCGGGTCTCTTTGTGTTTTGTTACTGTGAACTCTGGTCTCTGTGTGTTTTGTCACTGTGAACCCGAGTCCCTGAGTCTTTTTTTACTGTGAATTCGTGTCTCTGTGTTCTGTTACTGTGAACCCGGGTCTTTGCGTGTTTTGTTACTGTGATCCCGGGTCTCTGTGTTTTGTTACTGTGTACCCAGGTCTCTGTGTGTTTTGTTACTGTGAACCCGGGTCTCTGTGTGTTTTGTTACTGTGATCCCGGGTCTCTGCGTGTTTTTTAACTGTGAATCCGGGTCACTGTGTGTTTTGTTACTCTGATCCCGGGTTACTGTGTTTTGTTACTGTGAACCCGGGTCTCTTTGTGTTTTGTTACTGTGAACTCTGGTCTCTGTGTGTTTTGTCACTGTGAACCCGAGTCCCTGAGTCTTTTTTTACTGTGAATTCGTGTCTCTGTGTTCTGTTACTGTGAACCCGGGTCTTTGCGTGTTTTGTTACTGTGATCCCGGGTCTCTGTGTTTTGTTACTGTGTACCCAGGTCTCTGTGTGTTTTGTTACTGTGAACCCGGGTTTCTGCATGTTTTGTTACTGTGAACCCGGGTCTCTGTGTGTTTTGTTACTGTGAACCAGGGTTTCTGCGTGTTTTGTTACTGTGAACCCGGGTTTCTGCGTGTTTTTTTACTGTGAACCCAGGTCTCTTTGTGTTTTGTTACTTTGAATCCGGGTCTCTGTGTGTTTTGTTACTGTGAACCCGGGTCTCTGCGTGTTTTTTAACTGTGAATCCGGGTCACTGTGTGTTTTGTTACTCTGATCCCGGGTTACTGTGTTTTGTTACTGTGAACCCGGGACTCTGAGTGTTTTGTTACTGTGAACCCGGGTCTGTGTGTGTTTTGTTACTGTGATCCAGGGACTCTGCGTGTTTTGTTACTGTGAAGCAAGGACTCTCAGTGGTTTGTTACTGTGAACCCTGGTGTCTGTGAGTTTTGTTACTGTAAACCCGGGTCTCTGTGTCTTTTTTTACTGTGAACCTGTGTCTCTGTGTGTTTTGTTACTGTGAACCCGGGTCTCTGTGTGTTTTGTTACTGTGAACCCGGGTCTCTGTGTGTTTTGTTACAGTGAACCCTGGTCTCTGCGTGTTTTGTTACTGTCAACCCGAGTCTCTGAGTGTTTTGTTACTGTGATCCAGGGATTCTGCATGTTTTGTTACACTGAACCCTGGTCTCTGCGTGTTTTGTTACTGTGAACTCTGGTCTCTGTGTGTTTTGTTACTGTGAACTCTGGTCTCTGTGTGTTTTGTTACTGTGAATCCGGGTCTCTGAGTGTTTTGTTACTGTGAACCCGGGTCTCTGCGTGTTTTTTTACTGTGAACCAGGGACTCTGAGTGTTTTGTTACTGTGAACCCGGGTTTCTGTGTGTTTTGTTACTTTGAACCAGGGACTCTGAGTGTTTTGTTACTGTGAACCCGGGTGTCTGCGTGTTTTGTTACTGTGAACCAGGGACTCTGAGTGTTTTGTTACTGTGAATCCTGGTGTCTGTGAGTTTTGTTGCTGTGAACCCTCGTCTCTGTGTCTTTTGTTACTGGGAACCTGTGTCTCTGCGTGTTTTGTTAATGTGAACCCGGTTCTCTGTCTGTTTTGTTAGTGTTATCCCGGGACTCTGAGTGTTTTGTTACTGTGAACCTGGGTCTCTGTGTGTTTTGTTACTGTGATCCCGGGTCTCTGTGTATTTTGTTACTGTTAACCCGGGTCTCTGTGTGTTTTGTTACTGTGAACCCGGGTCTCAGTGTGTTTTGTTACTGTGAACCCTGGTCTCTGTGTGTTCTGTCACTGTGAACCCTGTTCTCTGTGTGTTCTGTCACTGTGAACCCGGGTCTCTGTGTGTTCTGTCACTGTGAACCCGGGTTACTGTGTTTTGTTACTGTGAACCCAGGTCTCAGTGTTCTGTTATGTGAACTCTGGTCTCTGTGTGTTTTGTTACTGTGAACCCGAGTCTCTGAGTCTTTTGTTACTGTGAATCCGTGTCTCTGTGTTCTGTTACAGAGAACCCGAGTCTCTGTCTGTTTTGCTACTGTGAACCCTGGTCCCTGCGTGTTTTCTTACTGTGAACCAGGGTTTCTACGTGTTCTGTTACTGTGTACCCAGGTCTTGGTGTGTTTTGTTACTGTGAACCGGAGTCTCTGTGTTCTGTTACTGTGAACCTGGGTCTCTGCGTGTTTTTTTACTGTGAACCCGGGTCTCTGTGTACTTTGTTACTGTGAACCTGTGTCTCTTTGTGTTTTGTTACTGTGAACCTGGGTCTCTGTGTGTTTTATTACTGTGAACCCGAGTCTCTGTGTGTTTTGTTAGTGTTATCCCGGGACTCTGAGTGTTTTGTTACTGTGAACCCAGGTCTCTGTGTGGTTTGCTACTGTGAACCCAGGTCTCTGTGTGTTTTGTTACTGTGAACCCGGGTCTCTGTGTGTTTTGTTACTGTGAACCCGGGTCTCTGTGTGTTTTGTTAGTGTTATCCCGGGACTCTGAGTGTTTTGTTACTGTGAACCCGGGTCTCTGTGTGTTTTGTTACTGTGAACCCGGGTCTCTGTGTGTTTTGTTAGTGTTATCCCGGGACTCTGAGTGTTTTGTTACTGTGAACCCGGGTCTCTGTGTAGTTTGTTACTGTGAACCAGGGTTTCTGCGTGTTCTGTTACTGTGAACCTGGGTCTCTGTGTGTTTTGTTACTGTGATCCCGGGTCTCTGTGTATTTTGTTACTGTTAACCCGGGTCTCTGAGTGTTTTGTTACTGTGAACCCGGGTCACTGTGTCTTTTGTTACTGTGAACCCGGGTCTCTGCGTGTTTTGTTACTGTGAACCCGGGTCTGTGTGTGTTTTGTTACTGTGATCCAGGGATTCTGCGTGTTTTGTTACTGTGAAGCAAGGACTCTGAGTGGTTTGTTACTGTGAACCCTGGTGTCTGTGAGTTTTGTTACTGTAAACCCGGGTCTCTGTGTCTTTTTTTACTGTGAACCTGTGTCTCTGTGTGTTTTGTTACTGTGAACCCGGGTCTCTGTGTGTTTTGTTACAGTGAACCCTGGTCTCTGCGTGTTTTGTTACTGTGAACCCGAGTCTCTGAGTGTTTTGTTACTGTGATCCAGGGATTCTGCATGTTTTGTTACACTGAACCCTGGTCTCTGCGTGTTTTGTTACTGTGAACTCTGGTCTCTGTGTGTTTTGTTACTGTGAACTCTGGTCTCTGTGTGTTTTGTTACTGTGAATCCGGGTCTCTGAGTGTTTTGTTACTGTGAACCCGGGTCTCTGCGTGTTTTGTTACTGTGAACCAGGGACTCTGAGTGTTTTGTTACTGTGAACCCGGGTTTCTGTGTGTTTTGTTACTTTGAACCAGGGACTCTGAGTGTTTTGTTACTGTGAACCCGGGTGTCTGCGTGTTTTGTTACTGTGAACCAGGGACTCTGAGTGTTTTGTTACTGTGAACCCTGGTGTCTGTGAGTTTTGTTGCTGTGAACCCTCGTCTCTGTGTCTTTTGTTACTGGGAACCTGTGTCTCTGCGTGTTTTGTTAATGTGAACCCGGTTCTCTGTCTGTTTTGTTAGTGTTATCCCGGGACTCTGAGCGTTTTGTTACTGTGAACCTGGGTCTCTGTGTGTTTTGTTACTGTGATCCCGGGTCTCTGTGTATTTTGTTACTGTTAACCCGGGTCTCTGTGTGTTTTGTTACTGTGAACCCGGGTCTCAGTGTGTTTTGTTACTGTGAACCCTGGTCTCTGTGTGTTCTGTCACTGTGAACCCTGTTCTCTGTGTGTTCTGTCACTGTGAACCCGGGTCTCTGTGTGTTCTGTCACTGTGAACCCGGGTTACTGTGTTTTGTTACTGTGAACCCAGGTCTCAGTGTTCTGTTACTGTGAACTCTGGTCTCTGTGTGTTTTGTTACTGTGAACCCGAGTCTCTGAGTCTTTTGTTACTGTGAATCCGTGTCTCTGTGTTCTGTTACAGAGAACCCGAGTCTCTGTCTGTTTTGCTACTGTGAACCCTGGTCCCTGCGTGTTTTCTTACTGTGAACCAGGGTTTCTACGTGTTCTGTCACTGTGTACTCAGGTCTTGGTGTGTTTTGTTACTGTGAACCGGAGTCTCTGTGTTCTGTTACTGTGAACCTGGGTCTCTGCGTGTTTTTTTACTGTGAACCCGGGTCTCTGTGTACTTTGTTACTGTGATCCCGGGTTACTGTGTTTTGTTAATGTGAACCCGGCTCTCTGTGTGTTTTGTTACTGTGAACCCGGGTCTCTGTGTGTTTTGTTACTGTGAACCAGGGGTTCTGCGTGTTTTGTTACTATGAAGCCGGGTCTCTGCGTGTTTTTTTTACTGTGAATCCGGGTCTCTGTGTATTTTGTTACTGTGAACCCAGGTCTCTGTGTTTTGTTTCTGTGAATCTGGGTCTCTGTGTGTTTTTTTACTGTGAATCTGGGTCTCTGTGTAATTTGTTACTGTGATCCCGGGTTACAATGTTTTGTTACTGTGATCCCGGGTCTCTGCGTGTTTTTTAACTGTGAATCCGGGTCACTGTGTGTTTTGTTACTCTGATCCCGGGTTACTGTGTTTTGTTACTGTGAACCCGGGTCTCTTTGTGTTTTGTTACTGTGAACTCTGGTCTCTGTGTGTTTTGTCACTGTGAACCCGAGTCCCTGAGTCTTTTTTTACTGTGAATTCGTGTCTCTGTGTTCTCTTACTGTGAACCCGGGTCTTTGCGTGTTTTGTTACTGTGATCCCGGGTCTCTGTGTTTTGTTACTGTGTACCCAGGTCTCTGTGTGTTTTGTTACTGTGAACCCGGGTTTCTGCATGTTTTGTTACTGTGAACCCGGGTCTCTGTGTGTTTTGTTACTGTGAACCAGGGTTTCTGCGTGTTTTGTTACTGTGAACCCGGGTTTCTGCGTGTTTTTTTACTGTGAACCCAGGTCTCTTTGTGTTTTGTTACTTTGAATCCGGGTCTCTGTGTGTTTTGTTACTGTGAACCCGGGTCTCTGCGTGTTTTTTAACTGTGAATCCGGGTCACTGTGTGTTTTGTTACTCTGATCCCGGGTTACTGTGTTTTGTTACTGTGAACCCGGGTCTCTGAGTGTTTTGTTACTGTGAACCTGGGTCTCTGTGTGTTTTGTTACTGTGATCCCGGGTCTCTGTGTATTTTGTTACTGTTAACCCGGGTCTCTGTGTGTTTTGTTACTGTGAACCCGGGTCTCAGTGTGTTTTGTTACTGTGAACCCTGGTCTCTGTGTGTTCTGTCACTGTGAACCCTGTTCTCTGTGTGTTCTGTCACTGTGAACCCGGGTCTCTGTGTGTTCTGTCACTGTGAACCCGGGTTACTGTGTTTTGTTACTGTGAACCCAGGTCTCAGTGTTCTGTTACTGTGAACTCTGGTCTCTGTGTGTTTTGTTACTGTGAACCCGAGTCTCTGAGTCTTTTGTTACTGTGAATCCGTGTCTCTGTGTTCTGTTACAGAGAACCCGAGTCTCTGTCTGTTTTGCTACTGTGAACCCTGGTCCCTGCGTGTTTTCTTACTGTGAACCAGGGTTTCTACGTGTTCTGTTACTGTGTACCCAGGTCTTGGTGTGTTTTGTTACTGTGAACCGGAGTCTCTGTGTTCTGTTACTGTGAACCTGGGTCTCTGCATGTTTTTTTACTGTGAACCCGGGTCTCTGTGTACTTTGTTACTGTGATCCCGGGTTACTGTGTTTTGTTAATGTGAACCCGGCTCTCTGTGTGTTTTGTTACTGTGAACCCGGGTCTCTGTGTGTTTTGTTACTGTGAACCAGGGGTTCTGCGTGTTTTGTTACTATGAACCCGGGTCTCTGCGTGTTTTTTTTACTGTGAATCCGGGTCTCTGTGTATTTTGTTACTGTGAACCCAGGTCTCTGTGTTTTGTTTCTGTGAATCTGGGTCTCTGTGTGTTTTTTTACTGTGAATCTGGGTCTCTGTGTAATTTGTTACTGTGATCCCGGGTTACAATGTTTTGTTACTGTGATCCCGGGTCTCTGCGTGTTTTTTAACTGTGAATCCGGGTCACTGTGTGTTTTGTTACTCTGATCCCGGGTTACTGTGTTTTGTTACTGTGAACCCGGGTCTCTTTGTGTTTTGTTACTGTGAACTCTGGTCTCTGTGTGTTTTGTCACTGTGAACCCGAGTCCCTGAGTCTTTTTTTACTGTGAATTCGTGTCTCTGTGTTCTGTTACTGTGAACCCGGGTCTTTGCGTGTTTTGTTACTGTGATCCCGGGTCTCTGTGTTTTGTTACTGTGTACCCTGGTCTCTGTGTGTTCTGTTACTGTTAACCCAGGTCTCTGTGTGTTTTGTTACTGTGAACCCAGGACTCTGTGTGTTTTTGGTTACTGTTAACCCAGGTCTCTGTGTGTTTTGTTACTGTGAACCCTGGTCTCTGTGTGTTCTGTTACTGTTAACCCAGGTCTCTTTGTGTTTTGTTACTTTGAATCCGGGTCTCTGTGTGTTTTGTTACTGTGAACCCGGGTCTCTGTGTGTTTTGTTACTGTGAATCTGGGTCTCTGTTTATTTTGTTACTGTGAACCCGGGTCTCTGTGTGTTTTGTTACTGTGAATCCGGGTCTCTGTGTGTTTTGTTACTGTGAACCCTGGTCTCTGTGTGTTCGGTTACTGTTAACCCAGGTCTCTGTGTGTTTTGTTACTGTTAACCCTGGTCTCTGTGTGTTCTGTTACTGTTAACCCAGGTCTCTGTGTGTTTTGTTACTGTGAACCCAGGACTCTGTGTGTTTTTGGTTACTGTTAACCCAGGTCTCTGTGTGTTTTGTTACTGTGAACCCTGGTCTCTGTGTGTTCTGTTACTGTTAACCCAGGTCTCTGGGTGTTTTGTTACTGTTAACCCAGTTCTCTGTGTGTTTTTGGTTACTGTGAACCCGGGTCTCTGTGTGTTTTGTTACTGTGAACACAGGTCTTTGTGTTTTTTTGGTTACTGTTAACCCATGTCTCTGTGTGTTTTGTTACTGTGAACCCTGGTCTCTGCGTGTTCTGTTACTGTGAACCCAGGTCTCTGTGTGTTTTGTTACTGTGAATCCGGGTCTCTGTGTGTTTTGTTACTGTGAACCCTGGTCTCTGTGTGTTCGGTTACTGTTAACCCAGGTCTCTGTGTGTTTTGTTACTGTTAACCCTGGTCTCTGTGTGTTCTGTTACTGTTAACCCAGGTCTCTGTGTGTTTTGTTACTGTGAACCCAGGACTCTGAGTGTTTTGTTACTGTGAACCTGGGTCTCTGTGTGTTTTGTTACTGTGATCCCGGGTCTCTGTGTATTTTGTTACTGTTAACCCGGGTCTCTGTGTGTTTTGTTACTGTGAACCCGGGTCTCAGTGTGTTTTGTTACTGTGAACCCTGGTCTCTGTGTGTTCTGTCACTGTGAACCCTGTTCTCTGTGTGTTCTGTCACTGTGAACCCGGGTCTCTGTGTGTTCTGTCACTGTGAACCCGGGTTACTGTGTTTTGTTACTGTGAACCCAGGTCTCAGTGTTCTGTTACTGTGAACTCTGGTCTCTGTGTGTTTTGTTACTGTGAACCCGAGTCTCTGAGTCTTTTGTTACTGTGAATCCGTGTCTCTGTGTTCTGTTACAGAGAACCCGAGTCTCTGTCTGTTTTGCTACTGTGAACCCTGGTCCCTGCGTGTTTTCTTACTGTGAACCAGGGTTTCTACGTGTTCTGTTACTGTGTACCCAGGTCTTGGTGTGTTTTGTTACTGTGAACCGGAGTCTCTGTGTTCTGTTACTGTGAACCTGGGTCTCTGCATGTTTTTTTACTGTGAACCCGGGTCTCTGTGTACTTTGTTACTGTGATCCCGGGTTACTGTGTTTTGTTAATGTGAACCCGGCTCTCTGTGTGTTTTGTTACTGTGAACCCGGGTCTCTGTGTGTTTTGTTACTGTGAACCAGGGGTTCTGCGTGTTTTGTTACTATGAACCCGGGTCTCTGCGTGTTTTTTTTACTGTGAATCCGGGTCTCTGTGTATTTTGTTACTGTGAACCCAGGTCTCTGTGTTTTGTTTCTGTGAATCTGGGTCTCTGTGTGTTTTTTTACTGTGAATCTGGGTCTCTGTGTAATTTGTTACTGTGATCCCGGGTTACAATGTTTTGTTACTGTGATCCCGGGTCTCTGCGTGTTTTTTAACTGTGAATCCGGGTCACTGTGTGTTTTGTTACTCTGATCCCGGGTTACTGTGTTTTGTTACTGTGAACCCGGGTCTCTTTGTGTTTTGTTACTGTGAACTCTGGTCTCTGTGTGTTTTGTCACTGTGAACCCGAGTCCCTGAGTCTTTTTTTACTGTGAATTCGTGTCTCTGTGTTCTGTTACTGTGAACCCGGGTCTTTGCGTGTTTTGTTACTGTGATCCCGGGTCTCTGTGTTTTGTTACTGTGTACCCTGGTCTCTGTGTGTTCTGTTACTGTTAACCCAGGTCTCTGTGTGTTTTGTTACTGTGATCCCAGGACTCTGTGTGTTTTTGGTTACTGTTAACCCAGGTCTCTGTGTGTTTTGTTACTGTGAACCCTGGTCTCTGTGTGTTCTGTTACTGTTAACCCAGGTCTCTTTGTGTTTTGTTACTTTGAATCCGGGTCTCTGTGTGTTTTGTTACTGTGAACCCGGGTCTCTGTGTGTTTTGTTACTGTGAATCTGGGTCTCTGTTTATTTTGTTACTGTGAACCCGGGTCTCTGTGTGTTTTGTTACTGTGAATCCGGGTCTCTGTGTGTTTTGTTACTGTGAACCCTGGTCTCTGTGTGTTCGGTTACTGTTAACCCAGGTCTCTGTGTGTTTTGTTACTGTTAACCCTGGTCTCTGTGTGTTCTGTTACTGTTAACCCAGGTCTCTGTGTGTTTTGTTACTGTGAACCCAGGACTCTGTGTGTTTTTGGTTACTGTTAACCCAGGTCTCTGTGTGTTTTGTTACTGTGAACCCTGGTCTCTGTGTGTTCTGTTACTGTTAACCCAGGTCTCTGTGTGTTTTGTTACTGTTAACCCAGTTCTCTGTGTGTTTTTGGTTACTGTGAACCCGGGTCTCTGTGTGTTTTGTTACTGTGAACACAGGTCTTTGTGTTTTTTTGGTTACTGTTAACCCATGTCTCTGTGTGTTTTGTTACTGTGAACCCTGGTCTCTGCGTGTTCTGTTACTGTGAACCCGAGTCTCTGTGTGTTTTGTTAGTGTTATCCCGGGACTCTGAGTGTTTTGTTACTGTGAACCCAGGTCTCTGTGTGGTTTGCTACTGTGAACCCAGGTCTCTGTGTGTTTTGTTACTGTGAACCCGGGTCTCTGTGTGTTTTGTTACTGTGAACCCGGGTCTCTGTGTGTTTTGTTAGTGTTATCCCGGGACTCTGAGTGTTTTGTTACTGTGAACCCGGGTCTCTGTGTGTTTTGTTACTGTGAACCCGGGTCTCTGTGTGTTTTGTTAGTGTTATCCCGGGACTCTGAGTGTTTTGTTACTGTGAACCCGGGTCTCTGTGTAGTTTGTTACTGTGAACCAGGGTTTCTGCGTGTTCTGTTACTGTGAACCTGGGTCTCTGTGTGTTTTGTTACTGTGATCCCGGGTCTCTGTGTATTTTGTTACTGTTAACCCGGGTCTCTGAGTGTTTTGTTACTGTGAACCCGGGTCACTGTGTCTTTTGTTACTGTGAACCCGGGTCTCTGCGTGTTTTGTTACTGTGAACCCGGGTCTGTGTGTGTTTTGTTACTGTGATCCAGGGATTCTGCGTGTTTTGTTACTGTGAAGCAAGGACTCTGAGTGGTTTGTTACTGTGAACCCTGGTGTCTGTGAGTTTTGTTACTGTAAACCCGGGTCTCTGTGTCTTTTTTTACTGTGAACCTGTGTCTCTGTGTGTTTTGTTACTGTGAACCCGGGTCTCTGTGTGTTTTGTTACAGTGAACCCTGGTCTCTGCGTGTTTTGTTACTGTGAACCCGAGTCTCTGAGTGTTTTGTTACTGTGATCCAGGGATTCTGCATGTTTTGTTACACTGAACCCTGGTCTCTGCGTGTTTTGTTACTGTGAACTCTGGTCTCTGTGTGTTTTGTTACTGTGAACTCTGGTCTCTGTGTGTTTTGTTACTGTGAATCCGGGTCTCTGAGTGTTTTGTTACTGTGAACCCGGGTCTCTGCGTGTTTTGTTACTGTGAACCAGGGACTCTGAGTGTTTTGTTACTGTGAACCCGGGTTTCTGTGTGTTTTGTTACTTTGAACCAGGGACTCTGAGTGTTTTGTTACTGTGAACCCGGGTGTCTGCGTGTTTTGTTACTGTGAACCAGGGACTCTGAGTGTTTTGTTACTGTGAACCCTGGTGTCTGTGAGTTTTGTTGCTGTGAACCCTCGTCTCTGTGTCTTTTGTTACTGGGAACCTGTGTCTCTGCGTGTTTTGTTAATGTGAACCCGGTTCTCTGTCTGTTTTGTTAGTGTTATCCCGGGACTCTGAGCGTTTTGTTACTGTGAACCTGGGTCTCTGTGTGTTTTGTTACTGTGATCCCGGGTCTCTGTGTATTTTGTTACTGTTAACCCGGGTCTCTGTGTGTTTTGTTACTGTGAACCCGGGTCTCAGTGTGTTTTGTTACTGTGAACCCTGGTCTCTGTGTGTTCTGTCACTGTGAACCCTGTTCTCTGTGTGTTCTGTCACTGTGAACCCGGGTCTCTGTGTGTTCTGTCACTGTGAACCCGGGTTACTGTGTTTTGTTACTGTGAACCCAGGTCTCAGTGTTCTGTTACTGTGAACTCTGGTCTCTGTGTGTTTTGTTACTGTGAACCCGAGTCTCTGAGTCTTTTGTTACTGTGAATCCGTGTCTCTGTGTTCTGTTACAGAGAACCCGAGTCTCTGTCTGTTTTGCTACTGTGAACCCTGGTCCCTGCGTGTTTTCTTACTGTGAACCAGGGTTTCTACGTGTTCTGTCACTGTGTACTCAGGTCTTGGTGTGTTTTGTTACTGTGAACCGGAGTCTCTGTGTTCTGTTACTGTGAACCTGGGTCTCTGCGTGTTTTTTTACTGTGAACCCGGGTCTCTGTGTACTTTGTTACTGTGATCCCGGGTTACTGTGTTTTGTTAATGTGAACCCGGCTCTCTGTGTGTTTTGTTACTGTGAACCCGGGTCTCTGTGTGTTTTGTTACTGTGAACCAGGGGTTCTGCGTGTTTTGTTACTATGAAGCCGGGTCTCTGCGTGTTTTTTTTACTGTGAATCCGGGTCTCTGTGTATTTTGTTACTGTGAACCCAGGTCTCTGTGTTTTGTTTCTGTGAATCTGGGTCTCTGTGTGTTTTTTTACTGTGAATCTGGGTCTCTGTGTAATTTGTTACTGTGATCCCGGGTTACAATGTTTTGTTACTGTGATCCCGGGTCTCTGCGTGTTTTTTAACTGTGAATCCGGGTCACTGTGTGTTTTGTTACTCTGATCCCGGGTTACTGTGTTTTGTTACTGTGAACCCGGGTCTCTTTGTGTTTTGTTACTGTGAACTCTGGTCTCTGTGTGTTTTGTCACTGTGAACCCGAGTCCCTGAGTCTTTTTTTACTGTGAATTCGTGTCTCTGTGTTCTCTTACTGTGAACCCGGGTCTTTGCGTGTTTTGTTACTGTGATCCCGGGTCTCTGTGTTTTGTTACTGTGTACCCAGGTCTCTGTGTGTTTTGTTACTGTGAACCCGGGTTTCTGCATGTTTTGTTACTGTGAACCCGGGTCTCTGTGTGTTTTGTTACTGTGAACCAGGGTTTCTGCGTGTTTTGTTACTGTGAACCCGGGTTTCTGCGTGTTTTTTTACTGTGAACCCAGGTCTCTTTGTGTTTTGTTACTTTGAATCCGGGTCTCTGTGTGTTTTGTTACTGTGAACCCGGGTCTCTGCGTGTTTTTTAACTGTGAATCCGGGTCACTGTGTGTTTTGTTACTCTGATCCCGGGTTACTGTGTTTTGTTACTGTGAACCCGGGTCTCTGAGTGTTTTGTTACTGTGAACCTGGGTCTCTGTGTGTTTTGTTACTGTGATCCCGGGTCTCTGTGTATTTTGTTACTGTTAACCCGGGTCTCTGTGTGTTTTGTTACTGTGAACCCGGGTCTCAGTGTGTTTTGTTACTGTGAACCCTGGTCTCTGTGTGTTCTGTCACTGTGAACCCTGTTCTCTGTGTGTTCTGTCACTGTGAACCCGGGTCTCTGTGTGTTCTGTCACTGTGAACCCGGGTTACTGTGTTTTGTTACTGTGAACCCAGGTCTCAGTGTTCTGTTACTGTGAACTCTGGTCTCTGTGTGTTTTGTTACTGTGAACCCGAGTCTCTGAGTCTTTTGTTACTGTGAATCCGTGTCTCTGTGTTCTGTTACAGAGAACCCGAGTCTCTGTCTGTTTTGCTACTGTGAACCCTGGTCCCTGCGTGTTTTCTTACTGTGAACCAGGGTTTCTACGTGTTCTGTTACTGTGTACCCAGGTCTTGGTGTGTTTTGTTACTGTGAACCGGAGTCTCTGTGTTCTGTTACTGTGAACCTGGGTCTCTGCATGTTTTTTTACTGTGAACCCGGGTCTCTGTGTACTTTGTTACTGTGATCCCGGGTTACTGTGTTTTGTTAATGTGAACCCGGCTCTCTGTGTGTTTTGTTACTGTGAACCCGGGTCTCTGTGTGTTTTGTTACTGTGAACCAGGGGTTCTGCGTGTTTTGTTACTATGAACCCGGGTCTCTGCGTGTTTTTTTTACTGTGAATCCGGGTCTCTGTGTATTTTGTTACTGTGAACCCAGGTCTCTGTGTTTTGTTTCTGTGAATCTGGGTCTCTGTGTGTTTTTTTACTGTGAATCTGGGTCTCTGTGTAATTTGTTACTGTGATCCCGGGTTACAATGTTTTGTTACTGTGATCCCGGGTCTCTGCGTGTTTTTTAACTGTGAATCCGGGTCACTGTGTGTTTTGTTACTCTGATCCCGGGTTACTGTGTTTTGTTACTGTGAACCCGGGTCTCTTTGTGTTTTGTTACTGTGAACTCTGGTCTCTGTGTGTTTTGTCACTGTGAACCCGAGTCCCTGAGTCTTTTTTTACTGTGAATTCGTGTCTCTGTGTTCTGTTACTGTGAACCCGGGTCTTTGCGTGTTTTGTTACTGTGATCCCGGGTCTCTGTGTTTTGTTACTGTGTACCCTGGTCTCTGTGTGTTCTGTTACTGTTAACCCAGGTCTCTGTGTGTTTTGTTACTGTGAACCCAGGACTCTGTGTGTTTTTGGTTACTGTTAACCCAGGTCTCTGTGTGTTTTGTTACTGTGAACCCTGGTCTCTGTGTGTTCTGTTACTGTTAACCCAGGTCTCTTTGTGTTTTGTTACTTTGAATCCGGGTCTCTGTGTGTTTTGTTACTGTGAACCCGGGTCTCTGTGTGTTTTGTTACTGTGAATCTGGGTCTCTGTTTATTTTGTTACTGTGAACCCGGGTCTCTGTGTGTTTTGTTACTGTGAATCCGGGTCTCTGTGTGTTTTGTTACTGTGAACCCTGGTCTCTGTGTGTTCGGTTACTGTTAACCCAGGTCTCTGTGTGTTTTGTTACTGTTAACCCTGGTCTCTGTGTGTTCTGTTACTGTTAACCCAGGTCTCTGTGTGTTTTGTTACTGTGAACCCAGGACTCTGTGTGTTTTTGGTTACTGTTAACCCAGGTCTCTGTGTGTTTTGTTACTGTGAACCCTGGTCTCTGTGTGTTCTGTTACTGTTAACCCAGGTCTCTGGGTGTTTTGTTACTGTTAACCCAGTTCTCTGTGTGTTTTTGGTTACTGTGAACCCGGGTCTCTGTGTGTTTTGTTACTGTGAACACAGGTCTTTGTGTTTTTTTGGTTACTGTTAACCCATGTCTCTGTGTGTTTTGTTACTGTGAACCCTGGTCTCTGCGTGTTCTGTTACTGTGAACCCAGGTCTCTGTGTGTTTTGTTACTGTGAATCCGGGTCTCTGTGTGTTTTGTTACTGTGAACCCTGGTCTCTGTGTGTTCGGTTACTGTTAACCCAGGTCTCTGTGTGTTTTGTTACTGTTAACCCTGGTCTCTGTGTGTTCTGTTACTGTTAACCCAGGTCTCTGTGTGTTTTGTTACTGTGAACCCAGGACTCTGAGTGTTTTGTTACTGTGAACCTGGGTCTCTGTGTGTTTTGTTACTGTGATCCCGGGTCTCTGTGTATTTTGTTACTGTTAACCCGGGTCTCTGTGTGTTTTGTTACTGTGAACCCGGGTCTCAGTGTGTTTTGTTACTGTGAACCCTGGTCTCTGTGTGTTCTGTCACTGTGAACCCTGTTCTCTGTGTGTTCTGTCACTGTGAACCCGGGTCTCTGTGTGTTCTGTCACTGTGAACCCGGGTTACTGTGTTTTGTTACTGTGAACCCAGGTCTCAGTGTTCTGTTACTGTGAACTCTGGTCTCTGTGTGTTTTGTTACTGTGAACCCGAGTCTCTGAGTCTTTTGTTACTGTGAATCCGTGTCTCTGTGTTCTGTTACAGAGAACCCGAGTCTCTGTCTGTTTTGCTACTGTGAACCCTGGTCCCTGCGTGTTTTCTTACTGTGAACCAGGGTTTCTACGTGTTCTGTTACTGTGTACCCAGGTCTTGGTGTGTTTTGTTACTGTGAACCGGAGTCTCTGTGTTCTGTTACTGTGAACCTGGGTCTCTGCATGTTTTTTTACTGTGAACCCGGGTCTCTGTGTACTTTGTTACTGTGATCCCGGGTTACTGTGTTTTGTTAATGTGAACCCGGCTCTCTGTGTGTTTTGTTACTGTGAACCCGGGTCTCTGTGTGTTTTGTTACTGTGAACCAGGGGTTCTGCGTGTTTTGTTACTATGAACCCGGGTCTCTGCGTGTTTTTTTTACTGTGAATCCGGGTCTCTGTGTATTTTGTTACTGTGAACCCAGGTCTCTGTGTTTTGTTTCTGTGAATCTGGGTCTCTGTGTGTTTTTTTACTGTGAATCTGGGTCTCTGTGTAATTTGTTACTGTGATCCCGGGTTACAATGTTTTGTTACTGTGATCCCGGGTCTCTGCGTGTTTTTTAACTGTGAATCCGGGTCACTGTGTGTTTTGTTACTCTGATCCCGGGTTACTGTGTTTTGTTACTGTGAACCCGGGTCTCTTTGTGTTTTGTTACTGTGAACTCTGGTCTCTGTGTGTTTTGTCACTGTGAACCCGAGTCCCTGAGTCTTTTTTTACTGTGAATTCGTGTCTCTGTGTTCTGTTACTGTGAACCCGGGTCTTTGCGTGTTTTGTTACTGTGATCCCGGGTCTCTGTGTTTTGTTACTGTGTACCCTGGTCTCTGTGTGTTCTGTTACTGTTAACCCAGGTCTCTGTGTGTTTTGTTACTGTGATCCCAGGACTCTGTGTGTTTTTGGTTACTGTTAACCCAGGTCTCTGTGTGTTTTGTTACTGTGAACCCTGGTCTCTGTGTGTTCTGTTACTGTTAACCCAGGTCTCTTTGTGTTTTGTTACTTTGAATCCGGGTCTCTGTGTGTTTTGTTACTGTGAACCCGGGTCTCTGTGTGTTTTGTTACTGTGAATCTGGGTCTCTGTTTATTTTGTTACTGTGAACCCGGGTCTCTGTGTGTTTTGTTACTGTGAATCCGGGTCTCTGTGTGTTTTGTTACTGTGAACCCTGGTCTCTGTGTGTTCGGTTACTGTTAACCCAGGTCTCTGTGTGTTTTGTTACTGTTAACCCTGGTCTCTGTGTGTTCTGTTACTGTTAACCCAGGTCTCTGTGTGTTTTGTTACTGTGAACCCAGGACTCTGTGTGTTTTTGGTTACTGTTAACCCAGGTCTCTGTGTGTTTTGTTACTGTGAACCCTGGTCTCTGTGTGTTCTGTTACTGTTAACCCAGGTCTCTGTGTGTTTTGTTACTGTTAACCCAGTTCTCTGTGTGTTTTTGGTTACTGTGAACCCGGGTCTCTGTGTGTTTTGTTACTGTGAACACAGGTCTTTGTGTTTTTTTGGTTACTGTTAACCCATGTCTCTGTGTGTTTTGTTACTGTGAACCCTGGTCTCTGCGTGTTCTGTTACTGTGAACCCAGGTCTCTGTGTGTTTTGTTACTGTGAATCCGGGTCTCTGTGTGTTTTGTTACTGTGAACCCTGGTCTCTGTGTGTTCGGTTACTGTTAACCCAGGTCTCTGTGTGTTTTGTTACTGTTAACCCTGGTCTCTGTGTGTTCTGTTACTGTTAACCCAGGTCTCTGTGTGTTTTGTTACTGTGAACCCAGGACTCTGAGTGTTTTGTTACTGTGAACCTGGGTCTCTGTGTGTTTTGTTACTGTGATCCCGGGTCTCTGTGTATTTTGTTACTGTTAACCCGGGTCTCTGTGTGTTTTGTTACTGTGAACCCGGGTCTCAGTGTGTTTTGTTACTGTGAACCCTGGTCTCTGTGTGTTCTGTCACTGTGAACCCTGTTCTCTGTGTGTTCTGTCACTGTGAACCCGGGTCTCTGTGTGTTCTGTCACTGTGAACCCGGGTTACTGTGTTTTGTTACTGTGAACCCAGGTCTCAGTGTTCTGTTACTGTGAACTCTGGTCTCTGTGTGTTTTGTTACTGTGAACCCGAGTCTCTGAGTCTTTTGTTACTGTGAATCCGTGTCTCTGTGTTCTGTTACAGAGAACCCGAGTCTCTGTCTGTTTTGCTACTGTGAACCCTGGTCCCTGCGTGTTTTCTTACTGTGAACCAGGGTTTCTACGTGTTCTGTTACTGTGTACCCAGGTCTTGGTGTGTTTTGTTACTGTGAACCGGAGTCTCTGTGTTCTGTTACTGTGAACCTGGGTCTCTGCATGTTTTTTTACTGTGAACCCGGGTCTCTGTGTACTTTGTTACTGTGATCCCGGGTTACTGTGTTTTGTTAATGTGAACCCGGCTCTCTGTGTGTTTTGTTACTGTGAACCCGGGTCTCTGTGTGTTTTGTTACTGTGAACCAGGGGTTCTGCGTGTTTTGTTACTATGAACCCGGGTCTCTGCGTGTTTTTTTTACTGTGAATCCGGGTCTCTGTGTATTTTGTTACTGTGAACCCAGGTCTCTGTGTTTTGTTTCTGTGAATCTGGGTCTCTGTGTGTTTTTTTACTGTGAATCTGGGTCTCTGTGTAATTTGTTACTGTGATCCCGGGTTACAATGTTTTGTTACTGTGATCCCGGGTCTCTGCGTGTTTTTTAACTGTGAATCCGGGTCACTGTGTGTTTTGTTACTCTGATCCCGGGTTACTGTGTTTTGTTACTGTGAACCCGGGTCTCTTTGTGTTTTGTTACTGTGAACTCTGGTCTCTGTGTGTTTTGTCACTGTGAACCCGAGTCCCTGAGTCTTTTTTTACTGTGAATTCGTGTCTCTGTGTTCTGTTACTGTGAACCCGGGTCTTTGCGTGTTTTGTTACTGTGATCCCGGGTCTCTGTGTTTTGTTACTGTGTACCCTGGTCTCTGTGTGTTCTGTTACTGTTAACCCAGGTCTCTGTGTGTTTTGTTACTGTGAACCCAGGACTCTGTGTGTTTTTGGTTACTGTTAACCCAGGTCTCTGTGTGTTTTGTTACTGTGAACCCTGGTCTCTGTGTGTTCTGTTACTGTTAACCCAGGTCTCTTTGTGTTTTGTTACTTTGAATCCGGGTCTCTGTGTGTTTTGTTACTGTGAACCCGGGTCTCTGTGTGTTTTGTTACTGTGAATCTGGGTCTCTGTTTATTTTGTTACTGTGAACCCGGGTCTCTGTGTGTTTTGTTACTGTGAATCCGGGTCTCTGTGTGTTTTGTTACTGTGAACCCTGGTCTCTGTGTGTTCGGTTACTGTTAACCCAGGTCTCTGTGTGTTTTGTTACTGTTAACCCTGGTCTCTGTGTGTTCTGTTACTGTTAACCCAGGTCTCTGTGTGTTTTGTTACTGTGAACCCAGGACTCTGTGTGTTTTTGGTTACTGTTAACCCAGGTCTCTGTGTGTTTTGTTACTGTGAACCCTGGTCTCTGTGTGTTCTGTTACTGTTAACCCAGGTCTCTGTGTGTTTTGTTACTGTTAACCCAGTTCTCTGTGTGTTTTTGGTTACTGTGAACCCGGGTCTCTGTGTGTTTTGTTACTGTGAACACAGGTCTTTGTGTTTTTTTGGTTACTGTTAACCCATGTCTCTGTGTGTTTTGTTACTGTGAACCCTGGTCTCTGCGTGTTCTGTTACTGTGAACCCAGGTCTCTGTGTGTTTTGTTACTGTGAACCCGGGTTTCTGCGTGTTTTTTTACTGTGAACCCAGGTCTCTTTGTGTTTTGTTACTTTGAATCCGGGTCTCTGTGTGTTTTGTTACTGTGAACCCGGGTCTCTGCGTGTTTTTTAACTGTGAATCCGGGTCACTGTGTGTTTTGTTACTCTGATCCCGGGTTACTGTGTTTTGTTACTGTGAACCCGGGACTCTGAGTGTTTTGTTACTGTGAACCTGGGTCTCTGTGTGTTTTGTTACTGTGATCCCGGGTCTCTGTGTATTTTGTTACTGTTAACCCGGGTCTCTGTGTGTTTTGTTACTGTGAACCCGGGTCTCAGTGTGTTTTGTTACTGTGAACCCTGGTCTCTTTGTGTTCTGTCACTGTGAACCCTGTTCTCTGTGTGTTCTGTCACTGTGAACCCGGGTCTCTGTGTGTTCTGTCACTGTGAACCCGGGTTACTGTGTTTTGTTACTGTGAACCCAGGTCTCAGTGTTCTGTTACTGTGAACCCAGGTCTCTGTGTGTTCTGTCACTGTGAACCCGGGTCTCAGTGTGTTTTGTTACTGTGAACCCAGGTCTCTGTTTGTTCTGTTAATGTGAACCCAGATCTCTGTCCGTTTTGTTACTGTGAACCCGGGTCTCAGTGTTGTGTTACTGTGAACCCGGGTCTCTGTATGGTTTGTTACTGTGAACCAGGTTCTCTGTGTTCTGTCACTGTGAACCCGGGTCTCTGCGTGTTCTGTTACTGTGAACACGGGTCTCTGCGTGTTCTGTTACTGTGAACCCGGGTCTCTGCGTGTTTTGTTACTGTGAACCCAGGTCTCTGTGTGGTTTGCTACTGTGAACCCAGGTCTCTGTGTGTTTTGTTACTGTGAACCCGGGTCTCTGTGTGTTTTGTTACTGTGAACCCGGGTCTCTGTGTGTTTTGTTAGTGTTATCCCGGGACTCTGAGTGTTTTGTTACTGTGAACCCGGGTCTCTGTGTGTTTTGTTACTGTGAACCCGGGTCTCTGTGTGTTTTGTTAGTGTTATCCCGGGACTCTGAGTGTTTTGTTACTGTGAACCCGGGTCTCTGTGTGGTTTGTTACTGTGAACCAGGGTTTCTGCGTGTTCTGTTACTGTGAACCTGGGTCTCTGTGTGTTTTGTTACTGTGATCCCGGGTCTCTGTGTATTTTGTTACTGTTAACCCGGGTCTCTGAGTGTTTTGTTACTGTGAACCCGGGTCACTGTGTCTTTTGTTACTGTGAACCCGGGTCTCTGCGTGTTTTGTTACTGTGAACCCGGGTCTGTGTGTGTTTTGTTACTGTGATCCAGGGATTCTGCGTGTTTTGTTACTGTGAAGCAAGGACTCTGAGTGGTTTGTTACTGTGAACCCTGGTGTCTGTGAGTTTTGTTACTGTAAACCCGGGTCTCTGTGTCTTTTTTTACTGTGAACCTGTGTCTCTGTGTGTTTTGTTACTGTGAACCCGGGTCTCTGTGTGTTTTGTTACAGTGAACCCTGGTCTCTGCGTGTTTTGTTACTGTGAACCCGAGTCTCTGAGTGTTTTGTTACTGTGATCCAGGGATTCTGCATGTTTTGTTACACTGAACCCTGGTCTCTGCGTGTTTTGTTACTGTGAACTCTGGTCTCTGTGTGTTTTGTTACTGTGAACTCTGGTCTCTGTGTGTTTTGTTACTGTGAATCCGGGTCTCTGAGTGTTTTGTTACTGTGAACCCGGGTCTCTGCGTGTTTTGTTACTGTGAACCAGGGACTCTGAGTGTTTTGTTACTGTGAACCCGGGTTTCTGTGTGTTTTGTTACTTTGAACCAGGGACTCTGAGTGTTTTGTTACTGTGAACCCGGGTGTCTGCGTGTTTTGTTACTGTGAACCAGGGACTCTGAGTGTTTTGTTACTGTGAACCCTGGTGTCTGTGAGTTTTGTTGCTGTGAACCCTCGTCTCTGTGTCTTTTGTTACTGGGAACCTGTGTCTCTGCGTGTTTTGTTAATGTGAACCCGGTTCTCTGTCTGTTTTGTTAGTGTTATCCCGGGACTCTGAGTGTTTTGTTACTGTGAACCTGGGTCTCTGTGTGTTTTGTTACTGTGATCCTGGGTCTCTGTGTATTTTGTTACTGTTAACCCGGGTCTCTGTGTGTTTTGTTACTGTGAACCCGGGTCTCAGTGTGTTTTGTTACTGTGAACCCTGGTCTCTGTGTGTTCTGTCACTGTGAACCCTGTTCTCTGTGTGTTCTGTCACTGTGAACCCGGGTCTCTGTGTGTTCTGTCACTGTGAACCCGGGTTACTGTGTTTTGTTACTGTGAACCCAGGTCTCAGTGTTCTGTTACTGTGAACTCTGGTCTCTGTGTGTTTTGTTACTGTGAACCCGAGTCTCTGAGTCTTTTGTTACTGTGAATCCGTGTCTCTGTGTTCTGTTACAGAGAACCCGAGTCTCTGTCTGTTTTGCTACTGTGAACCCTGGTCCCTGCATGTTTTCTTACTGTGAACCAGGGTTTCTACGTGTTCTGTTACTGTGTACTCAGGTCTTGGTGTGTTTTGTTACTGTGAACCGGAGTCTCTGTGTTCTGTTACTGTGAACCTGGGTCTCTGCGTGTTTTTTTACTGTGAACCCGGGTCTCTGTGTACTTTGTTACTGTGATCCCGGGTTACTGTGTTTTGTTAATGTGAACCCGGCTCTCTGTGTGTTTTGTTACTGTGAACCCGGGTCTCTGTGTGTTTTGTTACTGTGAACCAGGGGTTCTGCGTGTTTTGTTACTATGAACCCGGGTCTCTGCGTGTTTTTTTTACTGTGAATCCGGGTCTCTGTGTATTTTGTTACTGTGAACCCAGGTCTCTGTGTTTTGTTTCTGTGAATCTGGGTCTCTGTGTGTTTTTTTACTGTGAATCTGGGTCTCTGTGTAATTTGTTACTGTGATCCCGGGTTACAATGTTTTGTTACTGTGATCCCGGGTCTCTGCGTGTTTTTTAACTGTGAATCCGGGTCACTGTGTGTTTTGTTACTCTGATCCCGGGTTACTGTGTTTTGTTACTGTGAACCCGGGTCTCTTTGTGTTTTGTTACTGTGAACTCTGGTCTCTGTGTGTTTTGTCACTGTGAACCCGAGTCCCTGAGTCTTTTTTTACTGTGAATTCGTGTCTCTGTGTTCTGTTACTGTGAACCCGGGTCTTTGCGTGTTTTGTTACTGTGATCCCGGGTCTCTGTGTTTTGTTACTGTGTACCCTGGTCTCTGTGTGTTCTGTTACTGTTAACCCAGGTCTCTGTGTGTTTTGTTACTGTGAACCCAGGACTCTGTGTGTTTTTGGTTACTGTTAACCCAGGTCTCTGTGTGTTTTGTTACTGTGAACCCTGGTCTCTGTGTGTTCTGTTACTGTTAACCCAGGTCTCTTTGTGTTTTGTTACTTTGAATCCGGGTCTCTGTGTGTTTTGTTACTGTGAACCCGGGTCTCTGTGTGTTTTGTTACTGTGAATCTGGGTCTCTGTTTATTTTGTTACTGTGAACCCGGGTCTCTGTGTGTTTTGTTACTGTGAATCCGGGTCTCTGTGTGTTTTGTTACTGTGAACCCTGGTCTCTGTGTGTTCGGTTACTGTTAACCCAGGTCTCTGTGTGTTTTGTTACTGTTAACCCTGGTCTCTGTGTGTTCTGTTACTGTTAACCCAGGTCTCTGTGTGTTTTGTTACTGTGAACCCAGGACTCTGTGTGTTTTTGGTTACTGTTAACCCAGGTCTCTGTGTGTTTTGTTACTGTGAACCCTGGTCTCTGTGTGTTCTGTTACTGTTAACCCAGGTCTCTGTGTGTTTTGTTACTGTTAACCCAGTTCTCTGTGTGTTTTTGGTTACTGTGAACCCGGGTCTCTGTGTGTTTTGTTACTGTGAACACAGGTCTTTGTGTTTTTTTGGTTACTGTTAACCCATGTCTCTGTGTGTTTTGTTACTGTGAACCCTGGTCTCTGCGTGTTCTGTTACTGTGAACCCAGGTCTCTGTGTGTTTTGTTACTGTGAACCCGGGTTTCTGCGTGTTTTTTTACTGTGAACCCAGGTCTCTTTGTGTTTTGTTACTTTGAATCCGGGTCTCTGTGTGTTTTGTTACTGTGAACCCGGGTCTCTGCGTGTTTTTTAACTGTGAATCCGGGTCACTGTGTGTTTTGTTACTCTGATCCCGGGTTACTGTGTTTTGTTACTGTGAACCCGGGACTCTGAGTGTTTTGTTACTGTGAACCTGGGTCTCTGTGTGTTTTGTTACTGTGATCCCGGGTCTCTGTGTATTTTGTTACTGTTAACCCGGGTCTCTGTGTGTTTTGTTACTGTGAACCCGGGTCTCAGTGTGTTTTGTTACTGTGAACCCTGGTCTCTTTGTGTTCTGTCACTGTGAACCCTGTTCTCTGTGTGTTCTGTCACTGTGAACCCGGGTCTCTGTGTGTTCTGTCACTGTGAACCCGGGTTACTGTGTTTTGTTACTGTGAACCCAGGTCTCAGTGTTCTGTTACTGTGAACCCAGGTCTCTGTGTGTTCTGTCACTGTGAACCCGGGTCTCAGTGTGTTTTGTTACTGTGAACCCAGGTCTCTGTTTGTTCTGTTAATGTGAACCCAGATCTCTGTCCGTTTTGTTACTGTGAACCCGGGTCTCAGTGTTGTGTTACTGTGAACCCGGGTCTCTGTATGGTTTGTTACTGTGAACCAGGTTCTCTGTGTTCTGTCACTGTGAACCCGGGTCTCTGCGTGTTCTGTTACTGTGAACACGGGTCTCTGCGTGTTCTGTTACTGTGAACCCGGGTCTCTGCGTGTTTTGTTACTGTGAACCCAGGTCTCTGTGTGGTTTGCTACTGTGAACCCAGGTCTCTGTGTGTTTTGTTACTGTGAACCCGGGTCTCTGTGTGTTTTGTTACTGTGAACCCGGGTCTCTGTGTGTTTTGTTAGTGTTATCCCGGGACTCTGAGTGTTTTGTTACTGTGAACCCGGGTCTCTGTGTGTTTTGTTACTGTGAACCCGGGTCTCTGTGTGTTTTGTTAGTGTTATCCCGGGACTCTGAGTGTTTTGTTACTGTGAACCCGGGTCTCTGTGTGGTTTGTTACTGTGAACCAGGGTTTCTGCGTGTTCTGTTACTGTGAACCTGGGTCTCTGTGTGTTTTGTTACTGTGATCCCGGGTCTCTGTGTATTTTGTTACTGTTAACCCGGGTCTCTGAGTGTTTTGTTACTGTGAACCCGGGTCACTGTGTCTTTTGTTACTGTGAACCCGGGTCTCTGCGTGTTTTGTTACTGTGAACCCGGGTCTGTGTGTGTTTTGTTACTGTGATCCAGGGATTCTGCGTGTTTTGTTACTGTGAAGCAAGGACTCTGA
Organism: Hemitrygon akajei; assembly: GCF_048418815.1. Classification (NCBI taxonomy): domain Eukaryota; kingdom Metazoa; phylum Chordata; class Chondrichthyes; order Myliobatiformes; family Dasyatidae; genus Hemitrygon; species Hemitrygon akajei. The sequence continues at coordinate 8,735,840 of NC_133146.1, forward strand.
GTGGTTTGTTACTGTGAACCCTGGTGTCTGTGAGTTTTGTTACTGTAAACCCGGGTCTCTGTGTCTTTTTTTACTGTGAACCTGTGTCTCTGTGTGTTTTGTTACTGTGAACCCGGGTCTCTGTGTGTTTTGTTACAGTGAACCCTGGTCTCTGCGTGTTTTGTTACTGTGAACCCGAGTCTCTGAGTGTTTTGTTACTGTGATCCAGGGATTCTGCATGTTTTGTTACACTGAACCCTGGTCTCTGCGTGTTTTGTTACTGTGAACTCTGGTCTCTGTGTGTTTTGTTACTGTGAACTCTGGTCTCTGTGTGTTTTGTTACTGTGAATCCGGGTCTCTGAGTGTTTTGTTACTGTGAACCCGGGTCTCTGCGTGTTTTGTTACTGTGAACCAGGGACTCTGAGTGTTTTGTTACTGTGAACCCGGGTTTCTGTGTGTTTTGTTACTTTGAACCAGGGACTCTGAGTGTTTTGTTACTGTGAACCCGGGTGTCTGCGTGTTTTGTTACTGTGAACCAGGGACTCTGAGTGTTTTGTTACTGTGAACCCTGGTGTCTGTGAGTTTTGTTGCTGTGAACCCTCGTCTCTGTGTCTTTTGTTACTGGGAACCTGTGTCTCTGCGTGTTTTGTTAATGTGAACCCGGTTCTCTGTCTGTTTTGTTAGTGTTATCCCGGGACTCTGAGTGTTTTGTTACTGTGAACCTGGGTCACTGTGTGTTTTGTTACTGTGATCCTGGGTCTCTGTGTATTTTGTTACTGTTAACCCGGGTCTCTGTGTGTTTTGTTACTGTGAACCCGGGTCTCAGTGTGTTTTGTTACTGTGAACCCTGGTCTCTGTGTGTTCTGTCACTGTGAACCCTGTTCTCTGTGTGTTCTGTCACTGTGAACCCGGGTCTCTGTGTGTTCTGTCACTGTGAACCCGGGTTACTGTGTTTTGTTACTGTGAACCCAGGTCTCAGTGTTCTGTTACTGTGAACTCTGGTCTCTGTGTGTTTTGTTACTGTGAACCCGAGTCTCTGAGTCTTTTGTTACTGTGAATCCGTGTCTCTGTGTTCTGTTACAGAGAACCCGAGTCTCTGTCTGTTTTGCTACTGTGAACCCTGGTCCCTGCATGTTTTCTTACTGTGAACCAGGGTTTCTACGTGTTCTGTTACTGTGTACTCAGGTCTTGGTGTGTTTTGTTACTGTGAACCGGAGTCTCTGTGTTCTGTTACTGTGAACCTGGGTCTCTGCGTGTTTTTTTACTGTGAACCCGGGTCTCTGTGTACTTTGTTACTGTGATCCCGGGTTACTGTGTTTTGTTAATGTGAACCCGGCTCTCTGTGTGTTTTGTTACTGTGAACCCGGGTCTCTGTGTGTTTTGTTACTGTGAACCAGGGGTTCTGCGTGTTTTGTTACTATGAACCCGGGTCTCTGCGTGTTTTTTTTACTGTGAATCCGGGTCTCTGTGTATTTTGTTACTGTGAACCCAGGTCTCTGTGTTTTGTTTCTGTGAATCTGGGTCTCTGTGTGTTTTTTTACTGTGAATCTGGGTCTCTGTGTAATTTGTTACTGTGATCCCGGGTTACAATGTTTTGTTACTGTGATCCCGGGTCTCTGCGTGTTTTTTAACTGTGAATCCGGGTCACTGTGTGTTTTGTTACTCTGATCCCGGGTTACTGTGTTTTGTTACTGTGAACCCGGGTCTCTTTGTGTTTTGTTATTGTGAACTCTGGTCTCTGTGTGTTTTGTCACTGTGAACCCGAGTCCCTGAGTCTTTTTTTACTGTGAATTCGTGTCTCTGTGTTCTGTTACTGTGAACCCGGGTCTTTGCGTGTTTTGTTACTGTGATCCCGGGTCTCTGTGTTTTGTTACTGTGTACCCAGGTCTCTGTGTGTTTTGTTACTGTGAACCCGGGTCTCTGTGTGTTTTGTTACTGTGATCCCGGGTCTCTGCGTGTTTTTTAACTGTGAATCCGGGTCACTGTGTGTTTTGTTACTCTGATCCCGGGTTACTGTGTTTTGTTACTGTGAACCCGGGTCTCTTTGTGTTTTGTTACTGTGAACTCTGGTCTCTGTGTGTTTTGTCACTGTGAACCCGAGTCCCTGAGTCTTTTTTTACTGTGAATTCGTGTCTCTGTGTTCTGTTACTGTGAACCCGGGTCTTTGCGTGTTTTGTTACTGTGATCCCGGGTCTCTGTGTTTTGTTACTGTGTACCCAGGTCTCTGTGTGTTTTGTTACTGTGAACCCGGGTTTCTGCATGTTTTGTTACTGTGAACCCGGGTCTCTGTGTGTTTTGTTACTGTGAACCAGGGTTTCTGCATGTTTTGTTACTGTGAACCCGGGTTTCTGCGTGTTTTTTTACTGTGAACCCAGGTCTCTTTGTGTTTTGTTACTTTGAATCCGGGTCTCTGTGTGTTTTGTTACTGTGAACCCGGGTCTCTGCGTGTTTTTTAACTGTGAATCCGGGTCACTGTGTGTTTTGTTACTCTGATCCCGGGTTACTGTGTTTTGTTACTGTGAACCCGGGACTCTGAGTGTTTTGTTACTGTGAACCTGGGTCTCTGTGTGTTTTGTTACTGTGATCCCGGGTCTCTGTGTATTTTGTTACTGTTAACCCGGGTCTCTGTGTGTTTTGTTACTGTGAACCCGGGTCTCAGTGTGTTTTGTTACTGTGAACCCTGGTCTCTGTGTGTTCTGTCACTGTGAACCCTGTTCTCTGTGTGTTCTGTCACTGTGAACCCGGGTCTCTGTGTGTTCTGTCACTGTGAACCCGGGTTACTGTGTTTTGTTACTGTGAACCCAGGTCTCAGTGTTCTGTTACTGTGAACTCTGGTCTCTGTGTGTTTTGTTACTGTGAACCCGAGTCTCTGAGTCTTTTGTTACTGTGAATCCGTGTCTCTGTGTTCTGTTACAGAGAACCCGAGTCTCTGTCTGTTTTGCTACTGTGAACCCTGGTCCCTGCGTGTTTTCTTACTGTGAACCAGGGTTTCTACGTGTTCTGTTACTGTGTACCCAGGTCTTGGTGTGTTTTGTTACTGTGAACCGGAGTCTCTGTGTTCTGTTACTGTGAACCTGGGACTCTGCATGTTTTTTTACTGTGAACCCGGGTCTCTGTGTACTTTGTTACTGTGATCCCGGGTTACTGTGTTTTGTTAATGTGAACCCGGCTCTCTGTGTGTTTTGTTACTGTGAACCCGGGTCTCTGTGTGTTTTGTTACTGTGAACCAGGGGTTCTGCGTGTTTTGTTACTATGAACCCGGGTCTCTGCGTGTTTTTTTTACTGTGAACCCAGGTCTCTGTGTTTTGTTTCTGTGAATCTGGGTCTCTGTGTGTTTTTTTACTGTGAATCTGGGTCTCTGTGTAATTTGTTACTGTGATCCCGGGTTACAATGTTTTGTTACTGTGATCCCGGGTCTCTGCGTGTTTTTTAACTGTGAATCCGGATCACTGTGTGTTTTGTTACTCTGATCCCGGGTTACTGTGTTTTGTTACTGTGAACCCGGGTCTCTTTGTGTTTTGTTACTGTGAACTCTGGTCTCTGTGTGTTTTGTCACTGTGAACCCGAGTCCCTGAGTCTTTTTTTACTGTGAATTCGTGTCTCTGTGTTCTGTTACTGTGAACCCGGGTCTTTGCGTGTTTTGTTACTGTGATCCCGGGTCTCTGTGTTTTGTTACTGTGTACCCTGGTCTCTGTGTGTTCTGTTACTGTTAACCCAGGTCTCTGTGTGTTTTGTTACTGTGAACCCAGGACTCTGTGTGTTTTTGGTTACTGTTAACCCAGGTCTCTGTGTGTTTTGTTACTGTGAACCCTGGTCTCTGTGTGTTCTGTTACTGTTAACCCAGGTCTCTTTGTGTTTTGTTACTTTGAATCCGGGTCTCTGTGTGTTTTGTTACTGTGAACCCGGGTCTCTGTGTGTTTTGTTACTGTGAATCTGGGTCTCTGTTTATTTTGTTACTGTGAACCCGGGTCTCTGTGTGTTTTGTTACTGTGAATCCGGGTCTCTGTGTGTTTTGTTACTGTGAACCCTGGTCTCTGTGTGTTCGGTTACTGTTAACCCAGGTCTCTGTGTGTTTTGTTACTGTTAACCCTGGTCTCTGTGTGTTCTGTTACTGTTAACCCAGGTCTCTGTGTGTTTTGTTACTGTGAACCCAGGACTCTGTGTGTTTTTGGTTACTGTTAACCCAGGTCTCTGTGTGTTTTGTTACTGTGAACCCTGGTCTCTGTGTGTTCTGTTACTGTTAACCCAGGTCTCTGTGTGTTTTGTTACTGTTAACCCAGTTCTCTGTGTGTTTTTGGTTACTGTGAACCCGGGTCTCTGTGTGTTTTGTTACTGTGAACACAGGTCTTTGTGTTTTTTTGGTTACTGTTAACCCATGTCTCTGTGTGTTTTGTTACTGTGAACCCTGGTCTCTGCGTGTTCTGTTACTGTGAACCCAGGTCTCTGTGTGTTTTGTTACTGTGAACCCGGGTTTCTGCGTGTTTTTTTACTGTGAACCCAGGTCTCTTTGTGTTTTGTTACTTTGAATCCGGGTCTCTGTGTGTTTTGTTACTGTGAACCCGGGTCTCTGCGTGTTTTTTAACTGTGAATCCGGGTCACTGTGTGTTTTGTTACTCTGATCCCGGGTTACTGTGTTTTGTTACTGTGAACCCGGGACTCTGAGTGTTTTGTTACTGTGAACCTGGGTCTCTGTGTGTTTTGTTACTGTGATCCCGGGTCTCTGTGTATTTTGTTACTGTTAACCCGGGTCTCTGTGTGTTTTGTTACTGTGAACCCGGGTCTCAGTGTGTTTTGTTACTGTGAACCCTGGTCTCTTTGTGTTCTGTCACTGTGAACCCTGTTCTCTGTGTGTTCTGTCACTGTGAACCCGGGTCTCTGTGTGTTCTGTCACTGTGAACCCGGGTTACTGTGTTTTGTTACTGTGAACCCAGGTCTCAGTGTTCTGTTACTGTGAACCCAGGTCTCTGTGTGTTCTGTCACTGTGAACCCGGGTCTCAGTGTGTTTTGTTACTGTGAACCCAGGTCTCTGTTTGTTCTGTTAATGTGAACCCAGATCTCTGTCCGTTTTGTTACTGTGAACCCGGGTCTCAGTGTTGTGTTACTGTGAACCCGGGTCTCTGTATGGTTTGTTACTGTGAACCAGGTTCTCTGTGTTCTGTCACTGTGAACCCGGGTCTCTGCGTGTTCTGTTACTGTGAACACGGGTCTCTGCGTGTTCTGTTACTGTGAACCCGGGTCTCTGCGTGTTTTGTTACTGTGATCCCGGGTTACTGTGTTTTGTTACTGTGAACCCAGGTCTCTGTGTGTTTTGTTCCTGTGAATCCGGGTCTCTGTGTGTTCTGTCACTGTGAACCCGGGTCTCTTCGGGTTTTGTTACTGTGAACCGGAGCCTCTGTTTGTTTTGTTACTGTGATCCAAGGTCTCTGCGTGTTTTTTTACTGTGAATCCGGGTCAATTTGTGTTTTTTTACTGTGAATCCGGGTCAATTTGTGTTTTGTTACTGTGAATCCGGGTCAATTTGTGTTTTGTTACAGTGAACCCTGGTCTCTGCGTGTTTTGTTACTGTGAACCCGGGTCTCTGAGTGTTTTGTTACTGTGATCCAGGGATTCTGCGTGTTTTGTTACAGTGAACCCTGGTCTCTGCGTGTTTTCTTACTGTGAACCCGGGTCTTTGCGTGTTTTGTTACTGTGATCCCGGGTCTCTGTGTTTTGTTACTGTGTACCCAGGTCTCTGTGTGTTTTGTTACTGTGAACCCGGGTTTCTGCATGTTTTGTTACTGTGAACCCGGGTCTCTGTGTGTTCTGTTACTGTTAACCCAGGTCTCTGTGTGTTTTGTTACTGTGAACCCAGGACTCTGTGTGTTTTTGGTTACTGTTAACCCAGGTCTCTGTGTGTTTTGTTACTGTGAACCCTGGTCTCTGTGTGTTCTGTTACTGTTAACCCAGGTCTCTGTGTGTTTTGTTACTGTTAACCCAGTTCTCTGTGTGTTTTTGGTTACTGTGAACCCGGGTCTCTGTGTGTTTTGTTACTGTGAACACAGGTCTTTGTGTTTTTTTGGTTACTGTTAACCCATGTCTCTGTGTGTTTTGTTACTGTGAACCCTGGTCTCTGCGTGTTCTGTTACTGTGAACCCAGGTCTCTGTGTGTTTTGTTAGTGTTATCCCGGGACTCTGAGTGTTTTGTTACTGTGAACCCGGGTCTCTGTGTGGTTTGTTACTGTGAACCAGGGTTTCTGCGTGTTCTGTTTCTGTGAACCTGGGTCTCTGTGTGTTTTGTTACTGTGATCCCGGGTCTCTGTGTATTTTGTTACTGTTAACCGGGGTCTCTGTGTGTTTTGTTACTGTGAACCCGGGTCTCAGTGTGTTTTGTTACTGTGAACCCTGGTCTCTTTGTGTTCTGTCACTGTGAACCCTGTTCTCTGTGTGTTCTGTCACTGTGAACCCGGGTCTCTGTGTGTTCTGTCACTGTGAACCCGGGTTACTGTGTTTTGTTACTGTGAACCCAGGTCTCAGTGTTCTGTTACTGTGAACCCAGGTCTCTGTGTGTTCTGTCACTGTGAACCCGGGTCTCAGTGTGTTTTGTTACTGTGAACCCAGGTCTCTGTTTGTTCTGTTAATGTGAACCCAGATCTCTGTCCGTTTTGTTACTGTGAACCCGGGTCTCAGTGTTGTGTTACTGTGAACCCGGGTCTCTGTATGGTTTGTTACTGTGAACCAGGTTCTCTGTGTTCTGTCACTGTGAACCCGGGTCTCTGCGTGTTCTGTTACTGTGAACACGGGTCTCTGCGTGTTCTGTTACTGTGAACCCGGGTCTCTGCGTGTTTTGTTACTGTGATCCCGGGTTACTGTGTTTTGTTACTGTGAACCCAGGTCTCTGTGTGTTTTGTTCCTGTGAATCCGGGTCTCTGTGTGTTCTGTCACTGTGAACCCGGGTCTCTTCGGGTTTTGTTACTGTGAACCGGAGCCTCTGTTTGTTTTGTTACTGTGATCCAAGATCTCTGCGTGTTTTTTTACTGTGAATCCGGGTCAATTTGTGTTTTTTTACTGTGAATCCGGGTCAATTTGTGTTTTGTTACTGTGAATCCGGGTCAATTTGTGTTTTGTTACAGTGAACCCTGGTCTCTGCGTGTTTTGTTACTGTGAACCCGGGTCTCTGAGTGTTTTGTTACTGTGATCCAGGGATTCTGCGTGTTTTGTTACAGTGAACCCTGGTCTCTGCGTGTTTTCTTACTGTGAACCCAGGTCTCTGTGTGTTTTGTTCCTGTGAATCCGGGTCTCTGTGTGTTCTGTCACTGTGAACCCTGTTCTCTGTGTGTTCTGTCACTGTGAACCCGGGTCTCTGTGTGTTCTGTCACTGTGAACCCGGGTTACTGTGTTTTGTTACTGTGAACCCAGGTCTCAGTGTTCTGTTACTGTGAACTCTGGTCTCTGTGTGTTTTGTTACTGTGAACCCGAGTCTCTGAGTCTTTTGTTACTGTGAATCCGTGTCTCTGTGTTCTGTTACAGAGAACCCGAGTCTCTGTCTGTTTTGCTACTGTGAACCCTGGTCCCTGCGTGTTTTCTTACTGTGAACCAGGGTTTCTACGTGTTCTGTTACTGTGTACCCAGGTCTTGGTGTGTTTTGTTACTGTGAACCGGAGTCTCTGTGTTCTGTTACTGTGAACCTGGGACTCTGCATGTTTTTTTACTGTGAACCCGGGTCTCTGTGTACTTTGTTACTGTGATCCCGGGTTACTGTGTTTTGTTAATGTGAACCCGGCTCTCTGTGTGTTTTGTTACTGTGAACCCGGGTCTCTGTGTGTTTTGTTACTGTGAACCAGGGGTTCTGCGTGTTTTGTTACTATGAACCCGGGTCTCTGCGTGTTTTTTTTACTGTGAACCCAGGTCTCTGTGTTTTGTTTCTGTGAATCTGGGTCTCTGTGTGTTTTTTTACTGTGAATCTGGGTCTCTGTGTAATTTGTTACTGTGATCCCGGGTTACAATGTTTTGTTACTGTGATCCCGGGTCTCTGCGTGTTTTTTAACTGTGAATCCGGATCACTGTGTGTTTTGTTACTCTGATCCCGGGTTACTGTGTTTTGTTACTGTGAACCCGGGTCTCTTTGTGTTTTGTTACTGTGAACTCTGGTCTCTGTGTGTTTTGTCACTGTGAACCCGAGTCCCTGAGTCTTTTTTTACTGTGAATTCGTGTCTCTGTGTTCTGTTACTGTGAACCCGGGTCTTTGCGTGTTTTGTTACTGTGATCCCGGGTCTCTGTGTTTTGTTACTGTGTACCCTGGTCTCTGTGTGTTCTGTTACTGTTAACCCAGGTCTCTGTGTGTTTTGTTACTGTGAACCCAGGACTCTGTGTGTTTTTGGTTACTGTTAACCCAGGTCTCTGTGTGTTTTGTTACTGTGAACCCTGGTCTCTGTGTGTTCTGTTACTGTTAACCCAGGTCTCTTTGTGTTTTGTTACTTTGAATCCGGGTCTCTGTGTGTTTTGTTACTGTGAACCCGGGTCTCTGTGTGTTTTGTTACTGTGAATCTGGGTCTCTGTTTATTTTGTTACTGTGAACCCGGGTCTCTGTGTGTTTTGTTACTGTGAATCCGGGTCTCTGTGTGTTTTGTTACTGTGAACCCTGGTCTCTGTGTGTTCGGTTACTGTTAACCCAGGTCTCTGTGTGTTTTGTTACTGTTAACCCTGGTCTCTGTGTGTTCTGTTACTGTTAACCCAGGTCTCTGTGTGTTTTGTTACTGTGAACCCAGGACTCTGTGTGTTTTTGGTTACTGTTAACCCAGGTCTCTGTGTGTTTTGTTACTGTGAACCCTGGTCTCTGTGTGTTCTGTTACTGTTAACCCAGGTCTCTGTGTGTTTTGTTACTGTTAACCCAGTTCTCTGTGTGTTTTTGGTTACTGTGAACCCGGGTCTCTGTGTGTTTTGTTACTGTGAACACAGGTCTTTGTGTTTTTTTGGTTACTGTTAACCCATGTCTCTGTGTGTTTTGTTACTGTGAACCCTGGTCTCTGCGTGTTCTGTTACTGTGAACCCAGGTCTCTGTGTGTTTTGTTACTGTGAACCCGGGTTTCTGCGTGTTTTTTTACTGTGAACCCAGGTCTCTTTGTGTTTTGTTACTTTGAATCCGGGTCTCTGTGTGTTTTGTTACTGTGAACCCGGGTCTCTGCGTGTTTTTTAACTGTGAATCCGGGTCACTGTGTGTTTTGTTACTCTGATCCCGGGTTACTGTGTTTTGTTACTGTGAACCCGGGACTCTGAGTGTTTTGTTACTGTGAACCTGGGTCTCTGTGTGTTTTGTTACTGTGATCCCGGGTCTCTGTGTATTTTGTTACTGTTAACCCGGGTCTCTGTGTGTTTTGTTACTGTGAACCCGGGTCTCAGTGTGTTTTGTTACTGTGAACCCTGGTCTCTTTGTGTTCTGTCACTGTGAACCCTGTTCTCTGTGTGTTCTGTCACTGTGAACCCGGGTCTCTGTGTGTTCTGTCACTGTGAACCCGGGTTACTGTGTTTTGTTACTGTGAACCCAGGTCTCAGTGTTCTGTTACTGTGAACCCAGGTCTCTGTGTGTTCTGTCACTGTGAACCCGGGTCTCAGTGTGTTTTGTTACTGTGAACCCAGGTCTCTGTTTGTTCTGTTAATGTGAACCCAGATCTCTGTCCGTTTTGTTACTGTGAACCCGGGTCTCAGTGTTGTGTTACTGTGAACCCGGGTCTCTGTATGGTTTGTTACTGTGAACCAGGTTCTCTGTGTTCTGTCACTGTGAACCCGGGTCTCTGCGTGTTCTGTTACTGTGAACACGGGTCTCTGCGTGTTCTGTTACTGTGAACCCGGGTCTCTGCGTGTTTTGTTACTGTGATCCCGGGTTACTGTGTTTTGTTACTGTGAACCCAGGTCTCTGTGTGTTTTGTTCCTGTGAATCCGGGTCTCTGTGTGTTCTGTCACTGTGAACCCGGGTCTCTTCGGGTTTTGTTACTGTGAACCGGAGCCTCTGTTTGTTTTGTTACTGTGATCCAAGGTCTCTGCGTGTTTTTTTACTGTGAATCCGGGTCAATTTGTGTTTTTTTACTGTGAATCCGGGTCAATTTGTGTTTTGTTACTGTGAATCCGGGTCAATTTGTGTTTTGTTACAGTGAACCCTGGTCTCTGCGTGTTTTGTTACTGTGAACCCGGGTCTCTGAGTGTTTTGTTACTGTGATCCAGGGATTCTGCGTGTTTTGTTACAGTGAACCCTGGTCTCTGCGTGTTTTCTTACTGTGAACCCGGGTCTTTGCGTGTTTTGTTACTGTGATCCCGGGTCTCTGTGTTTTGTTACTGTGTACCCAGGTCTCTGTGTGTTTTGTTACTGTGAACCCGGGTTTCTGCATGTTTTGTTACTGTGAACCCGGGTCTCTGTGTGTTCTGTTACTGTTAACCCAGGTCTCTGTGTGTTTTGTTACTGTGAACCCAGGACTCTGTGTGTTTTTGGTTACTGTTAACCCAGGTCTCTGTGTGTTTTGTTACTGTGAACCCTGGTCTCTGTGTGTTCTGTTACTGTTAACCCAGGTCTCTGTGTGTTTTGTTACTGTTAACCCAGTTCTCTGTGTGTTTTTGGTTACTGTGAACCCGGGTCTCTGTGTGTTTTGTTACTGTGAACACAGGTCTTTGTGTTTTTTTGGTTACTGTTAACCCATGTCTCTGTGTGTTTTGTTACTGTGAACCCTGGTCTCTGCGTGTTCTGTTACTGTGAACCCAGGTCTCTGTGTGTTTTGTTAGTGTTATCCCGGGACTCTGAGTGTTTTGTTACTGTGAACCCGGGTCTCTGTGTGGTTTGTTACTGTGAACCAGGGTTTCTGCGTGTTCTGTTTCTGTGAACCTGGGTCTCTGTGTGTTTTGTTACTGTGATCCCGGGTCTCTGTGTATTTTGTTACTGTTAACCGGGGTCTCTGTGTGTTTTGTTACTGTGAACCCGGGTCTCAGTGTGTTTTGTTACTGTGAACCCTGGTCTCTTTGTGTTCTGTCACTGTGAACCCTGTTCTCTGTGTGTTCTGTCACTGTGAACCCGGGTCTCTGTGTGTTCTGTCACTGTGAACCCGGGTTACTGTGTTTTGTTACTGTGAACCCAGGTCTCAGTGTTCTGTTACTGTGAACCCAGGTCTCTGTGTGTTCTGTCACTGTGAACCCGGGTCTCAGTGTGTTTTGTTACTGTGAACCCAGGTCTCTGTTTGTTCTGTTAATGTGAACCCAGATCTCTGTCCGTTTTGTTACTGTGAACCCGGGTCTCAGTGTTGTGTTACTGTGAACCCGGGTCTCTGTATGGTTTGTTACTGTGAACCAGGTTCTCTGTGTTCTGTCACTGTGAACCCGGGTCTCTGCGTGTTCTGTTACTGTGAACACGGGTCTCTGCGTGTTCTGTTACTGTGAACCCGGGTCTCTGCGTGTTTTGTTACTGTGATCCCGGGTTACTGTGTTTTGTTACTGTGAACCCAGGTCTCTGTGTGTTTTGTTCCTGTGAATCCGGGTCTCTGTGTGTTCTGTCACTGTGAACCCGGGTCTCTTCGGGTTTTGTTACTGTGAACCGGAGCCTCTGTTTGTTTTGTTACTGTGATCCAAGATCTCTGCGTGTTTTTTTACTGTGAATCCGGGTCAATTTGTGTTTTTTTACTGTGAATCCGGGTCAATTTGTGTTTTGTTACTGTGAATCCGGGTCAATTTGTGTTTTGTTACAGTGAACCCTGGTCTCTGCGTGTTTTGTTACTGTGAACCCGGGTCTCTGAGTGTTTTGTTACTGTGATCCAGGGATTCTGCGTGTTTTGTTACAGTGAACCCTGGTCTCTGCGTGTTTTCTTACTGTGAACCCAGGTCTCTGTGTGTTTTGTTCCTGTGAATCCGGGTCTCTGTGTGTTCTGTCACTGTGAACCCGGGTCTCTTCGGGTTTTGTTACTGTGAACCGGAGCCTCTGTTTGTTTTGTTACTGTGATCCAAGATCTCTGCGTGTTTTTTTACTGTGAATCCGGGTCAATTTGTGTTTTTTTACTGTGAATCCGGGTCAATTTGTGTTTTGTTACTGTGAATCCGGGTCAATTTGTGTTTTGTTACAGTGAACCCTGGTCTCTGCGTGTTTTGTTACTGTGAACCCGGGTCTCTGAGTGTTTTGTTACTGTGATCCAGGGATTCTGCGTGTTTTGTTACAGTGAACCCTGGTCTCTGCGTGTTTTCTTACTGTGAACCCGGGTCTTTGCGTGTTTTGTTACTGTGATCCCGGGTCTCTGTGTTTTGTTACTGTGTACCCAGGTCTCTGTGTGTTTTGTTACTGTGAACCCGGGTTTCTGCATGTTTTGTTACTGTGAACCCGGGTCTCTGTGTGTTTTGTTACTGTGAACCAGGGTTTCTGCGTGTTTTGTTACTGTGAACCCGGGTTTCTGCGTGTTTTTTTACTGTGAACCCAGGTCTCTTTGTGTTTTGTTACTTTGAATCCGGGTCTCTGTGTGTTTTGTTAGTGTTATCCCGGGACTCTGAGTGTTTTGTTACTGTGAACCCGGGTCTCTGTGTGGTTTGTTACTGTGAACCAGGGTTTCTGCGTGTTCTGTTTCTGTGAACCTGGGTCTCTGTGTGTTTTGTTACTGTGATCCCGGGTCTCTGTGTATTTTGTTACTGTTAACCCGGGTCTCTGTGTGATTTGTTACTGTGAACCCGGGTCTCAGTGTGTTTTGTTACTGTGAACCCTGGTCTCTTTGTGTTCTGTCACTGTGAACCCTGTTCTCTGTGTGTTCTGTCACTGTGAACCCGGGTCTCTGTGTGTTCTGTCACTGTGAACCCGGGTTACTGTGTTTTGTTACTGTGAACCCAGGTCTCAGTGTTCTGTTACTGTGAACCCAGGTCTCTGTGTGTTCTGTCACTGTGAACCCGGGTCTCAGTGTGTTTTGTTACTGTGAACCCAGGTCTCTGTGTGTTCTGTCACTGTGAACCCGGGTCTCTGTGTGTTTTGTTACTGTGAACCCGGGTCTCAGTGTTGTGTTACTGTGAACCCGGGTCTCTGTATGGTTTGTTACTGTGAACCAGGTTCTCTGTGTTCTGTCACTGTGAACCCGGGTCTCTGCGTGTTCTGTTACTGTGAACACGGGTCTCTGCGTGTTCTGTTACTGTGAACCCGGGTCTCTGCGTGTTTTGTTACTGTGATCCCGGGTTACTGTGTTTTGTTACTGTGAACCCAGGTCTCTGTGTGTTTTGTTCCTGTGAATCCGGGTCTCTGTGTGTTCTGTCACTGTGAACCCGGGTCTCTTCGGGTTTTGTTACTGTGAACCGGAGCCTCTGTTTGTTTTGTTACTGTGATCCAAGGTCTCTGCGTGTTTTTTTACTGTGAATCCGGGTCAATTTGTGTTTTTTTACTGTGAATCCGGGTCAATTTGTGTTTTGTTACTGTGAATCCGGGTCAATTTGTGTTTTGTTACAGTGAACCCTGGTCTCTGCGTGTTTTGTTACTGTGAACCCGGGTCTCTGAGTGTTTTGTTACTGTGATCCAGGGATTCTGCGTGTTTTGTTACAGTGAACCCTGGTCTCTGCGTGTTTTCTTACTGTGAACCAGGGTTTCTGCGTGTTCTGTTACTGTGTACCCAGGTCTTGGTGTGTTTTGTTACTGTGAACCGGAGTCTCTGTGTTCTGTTACTGTGAACCTGGGTCTCTGCGTGTTTTTTTACTGTGAACCCGGGTCTCTGTGTACTTTGTTACTGTGATCCCGGGTTACTGTGTTTTGTTAATGTGAACCCGGCTCTCTGTGTGTTTTGTTACTGTGAACCCGGGTCTCTGTGTGTTTTGTTACTGTGAACCCGGGTTACTGTGTTTTGTTACTGTGAACACGGGTCTCTGCGTGTTTTGTTAGTGTGATCCGGGGTTACTGTGTTTTGTTACTGTGAACCCGGGTCTCTGCGTGTTTTTTAACTGTGAACACGGGTCTCTGTGTGTTTTGTTACTTTGAACCAGGGTTTCTGCGTGTTTTGTTACTGTGAACCAGGGATTCTGCGTGTTCTGTCACTGTGAACCCGGGTCTCTGCGTGTTTTTTTTACTGTGAATCCGGGTCTCTGTGTATTTTGTTACTGTGAACCCGGGTCTCTGTGTGTTTTTTTTACTGTGAATCTGGGTCTCTGTGTAATTTGTTACTGTGATCCCGGGTCTCTGCGTGTTTTTTAACTGTGAACCCGGGTCTCTGTGTGTTTTGTTAATGTGAACCCAGGTCTCTTTGTGTTTTGTTACTGTGAACCGGAGTCTCTGTGTGTTTTGTTACTGTGAACCTGGGACTCTGTGTGTTTTGTTACTGTGAACCCTGGTCCCTGCGTGTTTTGTTACTGTGAACCAGGCATTCTGCGTGTTCTGTTACTGTGAACCCGGGTCTCTGTGTGTTTTGTTACTGTGAACCCTAGTCTCTGAGTCTTTTGTTACTGTGAATCCGTGTCTCTGTGTTCTGTTACTGTGAACCCGGGTCTTTGCGTGTTTTGTTACTGTGATCCCGGGTCTCTGTGTGTTTTTTTACTGTGAATCCGGGTCTCTGTGTATTTTATTACTGTGAACCCGGGTCTCTGTGTGTTTTGTTACTGTGAACCCGGGTCTCTGTGTCTTTTGTTACTGTGTACCCGGGTCTCTGTGTGTTTTGTTACTGTGAACCCGGGTCTCTGTGTGTTTTTTTTCTGTGAATCCGGGTCTCTGTGTATATTGTTACTGTGATCCCGGGTTACTGTGCTTTGTTACTGTGAACACGGGTCTCTGTGTGTTTTGTTACTGTGATCCAGGGATTCTGCGTGTTTTGTTACTGTGAACCAGGGACTCTGAGTGTTTTGTTACTGTGAACTCTGGTCTCTGTGTGTTTTGTCACTGTGAACCCGAGTCCCTGAGTCTTTTGTTACTGTGAATTCGTGTCTCTGTGTTCTGTTACTGTGAACCCGGGTCTTTGCGTGTTTTGTTACTGTGATCCCGGGTCTCTGTGTTTTGTTACTGTGTACCCAGGTCTCTGTGTGTTTTGTTACTGTGAACCCGGGTTTCTGCATGTTTTGTTACTGTGAACCCGGGTCTCTGTGTGTTTTGTTACTGTGAACCAGGGTTTCTGCGTGTTTTGTTACTGTGAACCCGGGTTTCTGCGTGTTTTTTTACTGTGAACCCAGGTCTCTTTGTGTTTTGTTACTTTGAATCCGGGTCTCTGTGTGTTTTGTTACTGTGAACCCGGGTCTCTGTGTGTTTTGTTACTGTGAACCCGGGTCTCTGTGTGTTTTGTTACTGTGAACCCGGGTCTCTGTGTATTTTGTTACTGTGAACCCGGGTCTCTGTGTGTTTTGTTACTGTGAATCTGGGTCTCTGTGTGTTTTGTTACTGTGAACCCGGGTCTCTGTGTGTTTTGTTACTGTGAACCCTGGTCTCTGTGTGTTCGGTTACTGTTAACCCAGGTCTCTGTGTGTTTTGTTACTGTTAACCCTGGTCTCTGTGTGTTCTGTTACTGTTAACCCAGGTCTCTGTGTGTTTTGTTACTGTGAACCCAGGTCTCTGTGTGTTTTTGGTTACTGTTAACCCAGGTCTCTGTGTGTTTTGTTACTGTGAACCCTGGTCTCTGTGTGTTCTGTTACTGTTAACCCAGTTCTCTGTGTGTTTTTGGTTACTGTGAACCCGGGTCTCTGTGTGTTTTGTTACTGTGAACACAGGTCTCTGTGTTTTTTTGGTTACTGTTAACCCATGTCTCTGTGTGTTTTGTTACTGTGAACCCGGGTATCTGTGTATTTTGTTACTGTGAACCCGGGTCTCTGTGTGTTTTGTTACTGTGAATCTGGGTCTCTGTGTGTTTTGTTACTGTGAACCCGGGTCTCTGTGTGTTTTGTTACTGTGAACCCTGGTCTCTGTGTGTTCGGTTACTGTTAACCCAGGTCTCTGTGTGTTTTGTTACTGTTAACCCTGGTCTCTGTGTGTTCTGTTACTGTTAACCCAGGTCTCTGTGTGTTTTGTTACTGTGAACCCAGGTCTCTGTGTGTTTTTGGTTACTGTTAACCCAGGTCTCTGTGTGTTTTGTTACTGTGAACCCTGGTCTCTGTGTGTTCTGTTACTGTTAACCCAGTTCTCTGTGTGTTTTTGGTTACTGTGAACCCGGGTCTCTGTGTGTTTTGTTACTGTGAACAAAGGTCTCTGTGTTTTTTTGGTTACTGTTAACCCATGTCTCTGTGTGTTTTGTTACTGTGAACCCTCGTCTCTGCGTGTTCTGTTACTGTGAACCCGGGTCTCTGTGTGTTTTGTTACTGTGAACCGGAGTCTCTGAGTGTTTTATTACTGTGAACCTGGGACTGTGTTTGTTTTGTTACTGTGAACCAGGGTTTCTGCGTTTTTTGTTACTGTGAACCCGTGTCTCTGTGTGTTCTGTTACTGTGAACCGTGATCACTGAGTGTTTTGTTTCTGTGAACCAGGGTCTCTGTGTGTTCTGTTACTGTGGACCCGGTTTACTGTGTTTTGTTACTGTGAACCCTGGTCACTGTGTTTTGTTACTGTGAACCTGAGTCACTGTGTTTTGTTACTGTGAACCCTGGTCCCTGCGTGTTTTGTTACTGTGAATCCTGGTGTCTGTGTGTTTTGTTACTGTGAACCGGGGTTTCTGCGTGTTTTGTTACTGTGAACCAGGGTTTCTACGTGTTTTGTTACTGTGAACCCGGGTCTCTGTGTGTTTTTGGTTACTGTTAACCCAGGTCTCTGTGTATTTTGTTACTGTGAACCAGGGTTTCTACGTGTTTTGTTACTGTGAACCCGGGTCTCTGTGTGTTTTTGGTTACTGTTAACCCAGGTCTCTGTGTGTTCTGTTACTGTGAACCTGGGTGTCTGGGTGTTTTGTAACCGTTAACCTGGGTCTCTGAGTGTTTTGCTGTTGTCTCACCCCACATTTGTTTTGATTCCTTGTCCCCCAAGCTGCCATTTCAGATTAATCACCTTGGACATTAGAATCTCCTCTTGACTTTCTGCTGTCTGTGGACTTTCTCTCTTTTTTCCCGCTGTTCAACCATTCTGCCTGGTGCCTTCATTTCCCATTCCTTTCCTAAACTCTCCTCACCTGTTACAAAGTCTGCGTGAAATTGAAACTGTTCAAATGCAAATAGTTCACAAATTTAACGCATTAGTTTTGAAATATGTGAGAAAACATGTATCGTTTTATTGGATAAATCTTTATTAATTGCAACTTTTCATGAAACATAGAGTTACCGTGGCTACCTGGTCTGTTATTTTCCTTAAATATTGAACAGAATGAGCAACACTATTTTCTGTTTCCCTGGGCCTTTCAGATCATTGAGTTGAGTTCGTGATAAGGATTTCTTCTGTTCTAAATATTTGACCACAGTGAATGAAAATTATCAAATATAAATGCAAAGTCTGCATGATATGCAAATCAATAATTAATATAGACGGTGCAGGTGTGCTTGGAAGCAACGTTCAACTTTTTAGTGATTTGGTAGGGAAGCACCCTTATGAGTTATGCAAAATCAGGTTGTGGGCTCATTTTAAGAGTTTTGAGTTGCTCATGTAGAATGTCTCTGAATGCAGAAAGTCACAACACAATTGTTTAATGAGTGTTGAAACTGCTCGTGTTCAGTTTAAATGAAGAGGAGAGTGTCAATGCGCTGCGCAGATTGCGACTGTGCTTTTGCGCTGCATTTCTCTGCACAGCAAGCCCCTGGTCGTAGTCAGTGAGGCCTCTGGTCATCGGCTGTTATGTCCAGAGAGTTCAGCTGGACACTCCCGCATCACCCCAGTTCTAAAGGCCCGAGAGCGGGATGCTTTCCGGTGGGACCTGGGGTGAGACCGGGGGGGGGGGGGGGGGTACTGCCCCAGGCGGGCAAACTCTTCTAGCAAATGCTTTGAAGGGAGGTCTTCAAATCCCAAAGTATTCAGTTTTGCCGCCTAGGAAAACAGTGCTGCCGAGGAGCCCGAAAGATCAGAATTCCTTCCCGCAGTAAGAGCCACTGTGACACTGCACCTGTCCGGTTTACCTTGCAAAGACTTGCCATCACTGACATAATGTGCTGAACTTAGGTGGCACGGTATTTGCATCATTGGAGGGAAAACATTTTAAAGGTTTTTGACTATTGCAAAAAATTGATTGAGATTCCTGGAACCAAATGGCGATTTATTAAATATTTGGTATTCCAGTCCAAACCTTGCAGAACAACGCATATATACCGAAGTGAAAGAAAATCCCAAATCATCAGGCTTTGCTGGTAAAACATTCCTGGATGAATGGGCGTGTTTTAACAGCAATATTATACTTGTGAAGAAATTGCGAACGTTTTGAGGAGGAATTGAAAATTGGGTTCTGGTTCTGGTTCCTGTGACGAGCACTGGAAGAGAAACCATTCATCAAACGTTATTTTCTTTGCTGGAATGGCTCGATGTTGCTTTCTAAGCATTTTGGCGAGTATGGCAGTCAGTTCAACTCTCAGCACGGCAAGCTACAGAACTGATGCAAAGTGAAACTAGCACGTATTTTATCAGCTTTCTGTAAAACCTCACCTTCCATCTATGTGTTTCAGGGAGGGGACCTAGTTACCCCTGGTTTGAACCTAAAGGGCCCTTGAAATATCCTGAAAACTGGTCATTCAGTTGTACAAGTCGCATAGAATTGGTTCACCTCAAATGAGATAGCAGCGGGATCACATCGTCTAACCTCTCAAGCCCGGCCTGCCATCCTAAAATCATAGCCGATCTCATCTTGGCCTTCACTGCCTGAATCAAGTTGCATTGACTCCCTGTAGAATGTCTGACTCACCCCCATGTACATTCGATGAAACAGCCTCCACGGGAACAATAGAACATAGAACAGTACAGCACAGGAATTGGAACAGGCCATTCGGCCCAGAATGTTGTGCTGAACCAGCTGAAAAGCAAATCAAAAGCATCCAAACACTAATCCCTCCTACCTACCCATGTCCATACCCCTCCACCTTTCCCATTTTCACGTACCTTTCCAAACATCTCTTAAGAGCCTCAAATGTATTTGCATCTACCACC